>NW_028324193.1:3262500-3915000 GCF_054372755.1 Phalangium opilio | reverse complement strand
TTAAAATTACGTATCGTCTGCTTATAAGTAGCCTAGGCTTAACGAGTATTAGAGTTAAAAAATGGATTTCAACGGCTTTTTAATCTTTTTTTTAGACTAAAATTGATAATGAAAAGCCCAGCGAGTAACGTATGTACATTATTAAAAAACTAAAATGTGTTTCAGTTATTTATTTTTAAATTTCTTCTAGAATTAAATGATAGCTACAAGAGGTTGGGAAAAGAAATCACTCACGATCTTTTTAAGCCCAAAAAGTAAGAGACAGTGATTTCGTTTCCAACCTCTTGTAGCAGTCAATTAATTCAAAAGAAATACGGAATATTTTGGCCCTAAAACACATATATAACGTTGTGTTTCGGCATCTTTTAAAACCTTGCTTTTATCTTTTGAAAACCCGACCCCAATCATTCCAGTGGGCACAAATTGTTAATTAAGCCTTACCTGGGTTTCTCTGCTAGTTTGGATTTAATTTGACTATTTAGTAGGTTTAAAGTCACAAAATGTAGTCTTATCTTTTATCTTAATACCAACGGTTACAGCTGTTTGAATAAAGTAATTATATTGTGTATATTTATGTCGCGATCGAATAAGACGAACCTCAGTAGCCACCGTTACTCCGTTATTACAAAAACATTCCCAGCAGACTTTGGTGCCAGATATAATCCACCAAAAGCATCGTCTGCTATAATGTCTGATAGCGCCTCTATGGCAAACGATACCGCTACAGCTGTGACGTACGCGGGTGCCATTGCCCTCTATATTGTGGAAGCTAGCGTCCGAGACTCCTTTGTCATCTGCTCCTGATAACAGGAATAATCGGTTGATTGACTTCCTGACCGTCCTGCGGTGACGGTGATGAGGATGATTCAGATGAAGTAGTTGAGGAAGTCTCCGCAGGTTGGTGGTGTGCACTCCCACCATCCGTAGAAGGACTAGGCTCAGGATCATCTGCGACTTCTGATTGCGAAACGGGGGCATTTCTGGCGTTATCGAAGACAGCTACGTTAGTCCAGTAGAGTTTTAGATGCTCTAAATTAACTTTTCCTACATTCTGTCCTGAGTTAGCGTCCTCTAACTCATAAACTACGGGAGAATGTTTTGCTATGATTTTAAAGGGACCTGCCAATTTAGGACTAAGCTTTTTCATAAGCTGACCAGTCGTACTTGATAAAGGATGTGATTCCATCCATACTAGCGTTCCTACCTCAAATTCTAGAGGGTCATGACGGAGGTCATAGTATTTCTTTTGGTGAGCTTTCGCTAACTTAGATAATTCATTACTGAATTCTAATTGTTTCTTAAGAACTTTTAAAGCTTTTGTACGACTGGGGTCATCAGGGTCCTGAATGGGTTCTTCAATTTCTAAATCCCAAGGGAGACCTGGCTCCCGCCCTAAATTCAAAAAGAAAGGGGATCTGCCCGTGGTTTCATGGGGTGCAGAATTGATAGCAAATTGAAGAAGGTCAAGGGATTCATCCCATCTGTCATGATGATTCCCTACATAGAATGATATAAACTCGCCTATTACTCTATTTTCTCGTTAGGTGAGATTTCTCTTAGGCGTGTAGGGGGTTGTAAACTTTGGGTTAATTCTAAAAGCTCTGCACGTTTGCAGCCAAAGTTTCAAAGTAAACTGTACCCCTCTATCACTAAGGATAGCTTTTGGTGCTCCCCACCTAGTAATAATAGACTTAAAAGCCTGGACACAAGTCTTAGCAGTAATAGTTTTAAGTGGTATCATTTCCACGAATTTTGTCATATAATCGACAAAGACTATAAGGTATTTGTAATGGTGTCTACTTTGGAGGAAAGGTCCCATAATATCGACACTAATCTGGTCCCAAGGACTTGTTATCTCAGAGGGTTGCATTAGCCCTGGCTTTTTCCTTTTTCTAGCCTTAAATTGTGTGCATCCTCTAACATAGTCCTGGACATCACTGACTATGGTTGGCCACCAATATCTCAGGGTCTTATCTTTGCCCCTGTGAGCTGATACAGCGTGTTCGTGTAATAACCGCATGGCTTCTAGCCTTAAACGGGGTGGTAAATAAATTTTCTCAGGATAATTCCTATAAGGTCTTCTATATAGAAGACCTTATTCTTTAGTTCGAACATTTTATGCCTAACTGGGTTAGGTCCTTGCAAGGAATTGATTATAGGGGAAGCAAAAGGGTATTCCCTTTGAGATTTTCTTACATCTTCCAATGTAAATACCGAATATAAGGCTCTAGGATCTGGACGACGTATCTGACCTTCAACAGAATCACTAGAGGAGGTTGATGAACTACTACCGGTAGAATTTGAACTTGTACTACTACAGTTGCATCCTGAATACTAGTAGAATTTGAAGTAGAGAAGCTAGAGTTTATGCTGAAGACGTTTATCGGAGCTCTCGATAAAGCGTCAGCTACTACATTCTCTACTCCTTTCTTTAGCTTAATTATAAAATCAAAAGTTTGAAGGTACATCGCCCACTTAACTAGACGAGAATTTGGTTCCATGATTTTAAATAACCACTGTAAAGCCTCATGGTCAGTAAGGACAGTGAATTTCCGACCTTCTAGAAAGGGCCTAAACTTCTTAACTGCCCAAAAAATGGCTAAACATTCCTCCTCACTAGTTGAGTTCCTCTTTTCTGCGTCTTTAAGTCCTGTACTAGCGTAAGCTATAGGAACTTCTACATTATCTTGAATTTGGGATAGAAGGGCACCTAACCCTGCATCACTAGCATCTGTATTTAAATTGCATGGGGAATCCCTTCTAAAGGAAGCTAAAGGGTGAGCCTTACAAATTTCTTCCTTGATCTTTTCGAACGCCTGTTGCTGTTCGACACCCCAAATGAATTTCTGATCCTTCCTTTTGAGTTTGTTAATAGGGGCTACTGTTTGGGAGTAATGATTAATAAATCTATTTTGCCATCCTGCCATCCCTAAAAATCTCTGGATCCTTAATATTTTTAGTTGGAGGAAATTTTTCAATGGCTTCAATTTTTGAAGAATCAATATGCACTCCTTGTTCGTTAACTATGTGACCAAAAATAGTAATTTCTTTTGGAGCGTAACGACACTTCTTCAACTGTAGGGTGAGACCCGCTTCCTTTAATCTATTTAGGACGTATTCTAAACACGTCAAGTGCTGATCCCAATCCTCACTAAGAGATATTATGTCGTCTAAATAGTCAATTAATTAGAAATAGTCGGTGTCTCTAAAAATTTCGTCAATTAATCGCTGAAAAGAGGTAGGGGCGTTACAAAGCCAAAAAGGGAGTACATTATACTCGTACTTTCCCATATGAGTCACAAAATCAGTTTTCTCTCTACTCTTAGGGTGCATTTCCACTTGCCAATACCCTGATTTAAGGTCAAGAGTTGTAACGAATTTCGGCCTTTCTACTCTTGCTAGCATATCTTCTATATTAGGCAAGGGATAAGGGTCCTTTATGGTAACCTGATTTAATTTTCTATAATCAATACAAAACCGATAGGGTTTACCCCGTTTTGTTTGATCAACTAAAACTACGGGCGAAGCCCAAGGAAATACGGAGGGTCTAATGATCCCGTCCAACATTTCCCTAACATGTTGTTCAATTATTTTCCTTTTCTGGTCATTAACACGATAAGGTTGAGATTTGATGGGCGGACTATTACCCGTACTTATCTAGTGGAAGACTAGTCCTGTTCTTCCTACTTTATCCGAAAATAATTCAGGGAATTTTAACAATAGGGATTCTAATCGCTGACGTTGTTCATCAGAAATAGGGGCTGCGGAAACCGCTTCCCTAATACTATTCACAATCTCCTTTTCTATTGGATCCTTTTCAGATGGAATTGAAAAAGGGATCTTTAGGTTACCCACTAAAAATTGTGAAGATTCGAAATCTAATTTGACCCTATTTTCTTCCAGGAAATCTTGTCCTAATATAAAATGACAAGTGAGGGAAGAAACTATATAGAATTGAAATTTAAATTGTTTGTCAAATTCATGGGACTTTAGAGAAAACTCTAGTTCGTGAGAACCTTTCGTAAAAGTATAACGGCCATCACCCCAAACTATACAATCTAACTGTTCATCTTCAGGAAATTCTGAAGAATTTCTAAATTTACAAATCTTTTGCCATTGATCTAAACTAACAAAAGAAGCATCAGCCCCAGTATATAACTTAGCGTGAAGGGTCGCGTGTTCAAAAGTTACAGGGATAGTAACCCTTTTATAACTTGAACCTTTTCTAACGGATTCAATCCTCTTCTTGACTGGGCACCGGGAGAGGGACCACACGGGACCTCTCCCTTGTTGGCTTCCCCCGACTTGCTAGTCTTTTTATCTGGACAGTCATGTGCAAGGTGACCTGGTTTCTGACAATTGTAACACGTAATATCGCGTGTAGATGAGTAAGATAAGGCTAAATGACGACCAGGGGATTTTGATCTTCGGTTGAAGTTTCTTGTATAGGTTCTCTGACTATTTGAAATATTTTGAACTCTAGCTTTTGATCTAGAGTCTAAGGGTTTTAAGGGATATTCCCATTTAGGATGTGAAGGAGAAGTAGGGGGATCATACGGGCTTTGACACTGCCCAGGGGAAATTTGACTATGAGAGGACCCCCAATTTGCAGGGTGTAGTAGACCTAATGTAAAAAATATATATAGTAGACCTGGGCGTGAAATAACAACAGTAGACCAAAACTGAAAACGAGCAATGTATATAAACAGGGGCAGACGGGCTTATAGTTATCAGTTGACGGGCCACGGCTAGATGTAACTAATGTACAGAGACGCGTGCGGCGTATTGCACTAAAACATAGAACCAAATAAATAAACGTTGATTTAGAACCAGTCGTGATTACTTTTAGCAACAGACACAACAATGGCGACGGAGGCGAGATCGTGATAATTGTGAGCAGTACGAATCGCCATAACTACACGAAGAACTTTCACCGCGTTGTGGGGGACTTCCACTTTCCAACGCTTAAAAGAAAACGACCAAAGGAATCAGCATGGCTATGTTTGGCAAAGTCGACCCATTTCACGAGTCATCGCAGACGTGGGCAGTCCATTCCGAGAGATTAGAGCTGCTCTTCACAGCCAATGACATCGACACGGAAGAAATGGAGGGGAAGAAGAGGGCGATGTTCCTGACGGCCATTGGTGGTCCCACGTACAGTCTTCTGCGGGGATTATTGGCACCGGTCAAAGTGACGGACAAAACAACGAAGGAACTGACAGACACGCTATCCGCCCACTTCAATCTCAACCCGTCGGAGATCATGGAAACGTTCAAATTCTTAAATCGCAACCGCTTACCGGAGGAATCCACCACGATGTACTTATCGGAATTGGGCTTATAGAATTAAAATTAGTAGAAAACGTTATGTAAATATGTAAAATAGTTGTAAAATGTTCAAAAATCCTTTTATCTTTTTAAATGAAAAGAGGTATTGTAGTAGACCTAATGTAAAAAATATATATAGTAGACCTGGGCGTGAAATAACAACAGTAGACCAAAACTGATAACGAGCAATGTGTATAAACAGGGGCAGACGGGCTTATAGTTAACAGTTGACGGGCCACGGCTAGATGTAACTAATGTACAGAGACGCGTGCGGTGTATTGCACTAAAACATAGAACCAAATAAATAAACGTTGATTTATAACCAGTCGTGATTACTTTAAGCAACAGACACAACACAGGGCAAGATGATACAGCCTTGGTTATGGTCTTAAGTTTAGGGGCTGATCTCCTCTTTTCCCTTTTCTCAGCATTCCTTTTCCTTACTTCGATATCCTTTTCAATTGTTTTAGAGGAATTCGTCAATTGTTCCATAGAAGTAAATTGTTAAAAGAGAAGAGGAGTTCTAAGTTCATCCTTTAAATTACTTTTAAATATGGGAACTAACTCCTTTTCGGAAAGAGGATGAGTCATCCCTAAGTTTAATTTCATTACATCCCCGAAGAAATCTTCTACAGATTCTTTATCCTTCTGACTTCTTTGGGAAATATCTATTTTTAATTTTAGAGTCAGCTTCAGAATCTCTAAATTGAGCTTTAAAATGTCTTTTGAATGTTTTCCAAGCTAAGTGAGGATGAGTAGGGTTTGAGCTACAGATATCGTCATACTGACGGATTAAATCCCGGTACCAATATAAAGCATGCCCTCGTAAAGGAAGAGGCAATGCTGTTAACCTATCTTCATTCGAAAGCTTGTGAAATTTAGCATATTCCTCGAAAGCAGCTAAGAATTCTGAGGCATTATCACTAGAAGATCCCATAAAGGCTAACCTTTCTGGAGGCTCAATAGGGACTTTTCCCGTCTGGGCTACTTGAGAATTTGTACATCTATTTATTAATGTAGGTAATACCTAACTAATTTATCCAAACTAGTAGCTATTTCGGTGTTTATTGCTACATTTTGGGCTACGGCATTAGCCTGTGTGGTAGAATTATCTGCCAAAGTTTGGAGTAAAGGCAGTATAAAGGATCTTAATTCCTCATCAGTAGTGTCTGGTCCAAATTGAAGGGTTTGTCGGTTGAAACCAGTATCTCTAGTGGAACGAGACGGAGACATTTGAGTTCCGGTAGTTTTAACTAGAGGAGTAGGTAAAGTGTTAGCAAAACTAACTTTAGGCCTAACGCTTTTAGACGCTGATTTGGGAGGAACAAGGGAATCAATCCCAGTTTGAGGAGGGAAATTTGAGGGAGTTGAACTTCCCTTGGGGGCAGGAATGCTCTTCCGCGGGAATTATTGATAGGGAGAAAATCCCAAAACCGAAGAGCCTGCAGTCCTCTTTCTCGAATCAGAATCTTCTTCGCCCTTCTCTTCCTCAATGCGAAGAAACCTGTTAAAATTCTCCAAAGGATCATCAGATTCTGGCGGTGCTAGCGTGTCGCCATCATTTTCCGTAGAGGCAAACAGTTCTTCCTTTGAATTATCTTCCCCTTTATTTAAAGTAGAATCATCCTCCTCATCCTCTGATGTTCGAGGCGACCTCCATGTGTTATTGTCCGAGTTGGCCATTATTTATTTAATTTAGTTAAGTTTACAATGGTCAAAATAGTCAAATAAGTTAAGTTTATACAACTAATCATGTAAGTTATCTAAATTCAGTATATTGATTACAAAGATAATTTTATTTTAATTTAATTTATCATTTAAATTAATTATGATTAATTAAGATTTAATTTAATTTAGTTTAATCTAGTTTAATCATTAACCAACGTGGAAGCCAAGGCTTAACACCACGTGGGGGGGCGGATATACCGACAATGATAAACAGTTTTTTACGGGAATGACCGAGGCTTAAGGCCTAGTCTTAAATAGTCGTGTCCCTGTTCGGGCGCCATTTTATGTAACCCTCCGTAGAAATTAACTAAGGGAGAATCTCCCGAGGGCCATAAAAATGAATTAAAGACAACTTACTTTAATAATCCAAAAATAGAAGAAGAGTCTTCTAATACTTTATTAATATAAAGAAAAAGGGATAAACCTAACTAGACTGTACACTTGACAGTTTCTATAACAAAAAACAACCGCTCTGTCCGAGAGCTGACTAGTGACTGACTTAACAGAAAAATCACAGAGATTAGGATAGGAGGAGGAGCATGTAACATGGAGGCATAACACCCTGCCAGATCCAAGGAGTAGAAACTCCAGGAATCTGGCAGCCATGTTACAATATTGTTAATTTTAAAATGGTGCTTACAAATTGCAAGTCTGGAAAATTTCTCATGATATTTCTTTGGACATTTTCTAGTTTTTCTCCAAAATCTGTAATTAATTTAATGAAAACAACCCTTAGCAACCTTATGTTTTATAAAATAAACTATAGGATGGATCATATTGAAATTTTACCACATATTAAAGGCCCGGATTTTACTTCAGTTAAAAAATTACAAAACAAACTTTGAATAAAACCCTTTTCGAAAAATTCGTAATTCTAGAAAACTTTTACACGTTTATTAACTAAGGTTTTTTTTAGAAAGCAATGGTCACCTTTAAAACACCAATATAGCACCGTTTTTGTTATTCACTTGAAAATGTTGTTGCATGGATCCAATGAACGATAAAATATCCTCTGGAAAATGGTGAGATGTTTTATTTCATTCCTTGATATCTAAATATTTTATATAGCTAGTATTTGAGCGTATTGGAAGCTACGGCATAATTCGCATACAGACGTTACATTTTAGGTAGTTTCGATAACTTTTTTATAGCAGCTCAAACTCTATAAAACATTATTGAAACGGTCAACGTTTTATATTCAGGCTTCTAAATACAAATGTTGTTGCATGTACTCAATAAACAATTTAATCTCCTCCTTTAAAAGGTGAAAAGATTTTATTTAACTTTAAGAAATTTTGCACCCGGGGGCCGAGATAATATGCGCCCCCTTAAGTCGGAAAAAGAAGGAACAGCATATTTTATAAGTTCAGCTAGCTAATTGGACCAAGTCATCTTGCGACTTATTGCCACTTATCTAACGCCTTTACAATGCATAGAGGGGTGGTGGCTTAGGGGGGAATAGTTTAACTCAATGCGCCCCCAGCAAGCCTTGCGCCCGGGGGCCAGTGCCCCTTCGCCCCCCTTTAATCGTGCCCTGAAACGAAGGGACAATGAGGCAAAAGAAATTCCTTTAGGCTGCAGCGTATTTCTTGAGCCTTAAAATCGCTCCGCGACTAACTATGCCCATTCTGCCTCGTATAACTTGATTATTCTACACTAGACCATTATTTTTGGAAGCTTGAAAATTTTTCGGGTGTTAACTCATATATCGCCACAATTTCAATCTTCGGATAAACAAGTCAGTGAAGATTTTCCTCAGAAGAGGGAGTGCGCTCTTTTCCGAAGATCTTCACCAACGTCACTCACAATTGGTAATATGCTAGAGATAATTCTTTTGTGTTTACAAGGTATCTAAGAAAGACCGTTCTTCGGTTGTGTCAAAATGCCAATATGCAAATATATTTTAATAAATGACGTAGCAGGATGAATCCTAGGTGATCTTAAAAGCGATCGTTGTGGCCAATACCTGAAAAAAAGTATACTAGTTTAACTGAATAAGCATCTATTGGTATTTATTGATAAGCAAACGAAGCGTTTAAATTAAAATACTGAATTATTCCAGCGTTATCAGAAGTTTTATTCATAGCTAGGTTGCCGTGTAATCACTATTTCTCCTTATGCCATATAGGATTATAAAAACGTCTTGGTTTGGACCAAGGACCAAAAAAAATAAACGACATAAAAAAGTTTCAAGAACAATTCGATTTTCCGAGGCATTTTATCATGAAATTAATTAAATTGTAGGGAGTATTTGTTAAGGGATCAATATTGAACATTTTAAAAACTCAAACTTGAAAGTTGCACAAGCCAGAAGAAATTAAAACGATTTCCGTTATTCTACAGGGCCGGTAGGCCCTTGTAGATATGACTTGATACCGTTTTGTAACGTTAAAGTAATATTCACCCGCTTTTGCTAATTTCCTATGGAGATTAACATGGGTTTTTCGTGATTTTTCCCCACCGATAACTTAAAAACTACAGCGAAGATACTTTTCGGAATCATCTTAAATTAACAATTAAGTATTCAGGGTGTGCTATCAGCCAGTTTGATCAAAACAATTAAGTCTAAGTATGTTAATTTTAGTTAATTACAGAAGTACGGCTTTGACCATCGTGATTGGACATAATAATTAGCTAGATCTCTTGGAAAACTCAGTGTTACTACGTATCTGTAGTGTGGTGGTTATCACGTCCGCTTCACACGCGGAAGGTCCCAGGTTCGAGCCCTGGTAGATACATATATTGACCATCGTGATTGGACATAAGAATTAGCTAGATCTCTTGGAAAACTCAGTGCTACCACGTATCTATGGTGCAGTGGTTATCACGTCCGCTTCACACGCGGAAAGTCCCAAGTTCAAGCCCTGGTAGATACATGTTTTGACTATCGTGATTGGGCGCTTGAATTAGCTAGATCTCTTGGAAAACTCAGTATTACCACGTATCTATGGTGAAGTGGTTATCACATCCGCTTCACACACTGAAAGTCCCAGGTTCGAGCCCAGGTAGATAAAATGTTTTAACCATTGTGATTGGACATAAAAATTAGTTAGATCTCTTGGACCACGTGTCTGTGGTGTAGTGGTTATAATAATTATTTCACTTCACTTGGTTTAATGATGTGACATAGGTAGCGTACTTTTTCCCTACTTTTAAAACCATTAAACTAAGTAATATTATAAGTTCAACAGATTTTCTAAAAAAGATGTTAAAAGCCACTGTAAATGGTGCTTAAATGCCTAATATTTCCTTAATACTTGCAAATAATCTTAGTAAATGGCGTGAATTGATCATAGAAATGGGGTTAAGGTACACCCTAAATGATATCTTTTTTGGCACTGGAGAAAACTGAATATATGGTGTTTGAAAGCAACATTATATTTTAGAGTGCAAATGCATGACGGTAAAGCAAACATAATTATTCAAAGTTTAATTAAATTAAGACTGAAGTAACAGATATTATATAAAGACGTCTTGTTTTGGACCAAAGCCGAAAAAACAAACGATATGTGTGAGGTTTATCAATTGACTGAAGTTCCAGATACTGAAATTTTTTTCTAGTTATTTCTATCCACTCAATCCTTAATCAATATTTAATTCAATCAACTGATTTTACTGTTAATCGATCTAGTCCCTCTAAATTAATTGAAAAAATTACATATCTACGCTTTTTCAAGAACAATTACATTTTCCGAAAACATTTTATCATGAAATTAATTAATTTGAAGGGATTTCGTGTCGATGGTTACTAACTTGTGAGCACCTTGACCGACATATTTTTAATTGTCGCTGGCTTGACAAATTTTCAAGTTTGCACCAAAAAAAGTTTAAATCTGTTTTAAGTTGTTGATAAGACTGTCGTTCACAGTGAATGTCGTCTACTTAAGACAAAGCAACAAAGTTTATCCTGTGTGGTAAAGGGTAAAGATCACATAAACAGAAATACTTCTCAGTACTTGTTATATTCATTTCCCGCGGAAATAATATGGTTAAACACATCATTCGTTACTAGTTATGCCAAGAAGGTCACATTTACTCCGACACCCCCTCCCTTCCTCTATTTTCCCAATACATGGCATTTTATAATCACCAGTGGTTTCAGTGTATGGGTCATCTGAGCCGTCGCAACACACTCAGCCAATATTACCATCGACTGAGTTATGACCAAGAAATTCTTAAGTACGGAAATGGAAGTTCCAGTGCAACTTTACCTTCATAGAGGCGACAGTAGAAATGTAGCATTTCGATATACGAAATTAAATGTGAAAATTCGCGCAACACCCTTGTTTGGCATCCACGACTAAATATTTACATTTTCCATTCGAGTTCTGCCAAAGTTCGCTTGCTCTTTTTAGACATTCAGTAGAACATTTCAAATATTCAATACTGTATCCTCAACACGTACTCCCTTGAAAATAATTAATTTCATGATTAAATGTTTTCGGAAAATGTAATTGTTCTTGAAAAAGCGTAGATATGTAATTTTTTAAATTAATTTAGAGGGAATAGATCGATTAACAGTAAAATCAGTTGATTGAATTAAATATTGATTAAGGATTGAGTGGATAAAAATACTTAAAGAAAAATTTCAATATCTGAACTTCAGTCAATTAATAAACCTCACACATATCGTTTGTTTTTTCGTGCTTGGTCTAAACCAAGACGTTTTTATATAATGTCATGGAGTGTCTCTCTCTCATAGTCATATACAGCCAGCGTGATCTAGTGGGCTATGATTTGAAAAAGCATGCCACTCATTTTCCCAAAACTCATTATTGCCACCAGGTAACTCCAGAGTCCAAACTTAAAAAAAATTAATATGAAGGCTAAATTTTAAACAATACCTTTGGGCTTGCCCCCCCAAAACTAGTGTAAGGTGACGTGTACTCTATAGAACCATGGTCAGCTCCGCACGACACAATGAAACAGTCGTCTGCATTAAAATTGCAATCAATCAAATTGCAGGCAGTTGTTTTCAAAACATTTTGCTGCCTTGTGAGTGGTGAAGAGAGTCGGAAGTCTACGCGATGGATTTAATCATAAGATCAAAAATTAGTTAACTTAATTTTGTGATAATCGACCAGCCAGTGTGAACTGCTTGTATACTTTCGCGTTAAAATGTTTCCAAAAGCCAAAGTCAAACGGTTTAATGAGAATATCGGTAATATAACTCTTTGAACTTTATCTCTTTGTTTGTATTTCTTTATAATGTTATAATTTAAGTTTTATTTGTCGTTTTCTCTGTATCTGTCCCGGTAGCCACACTTAACAGGCCTAGGCCTTTTGTGGTTGCCTGTAATGTTTGTTACTAAATAAAGTATTATTATTAGTTTGTTGAAGCCCATTGACTTAAAAATAACTAAAGCTTTGTGTGTGATTGATAATTTTAATTAGTTTCTAGAAAAGTTAACTATTTCAAATGTTGCCTTCAATCAAGATTGATGGCACTGAATTTAAATTAAATTAAATTTGTCTATTTCTAATATTTTTAATCCTGTATATTGTTCCCATCATTGCCCAAAGCCCTCCAGTTTCTGCAATTATCTTTATTTGACTAAAGGGGCTATAAGACTGAAATCTGACCCCCTTTATGTGTGGCAACATTTAAGGTTAATTTGTTTAAAAAGAAGGCATGTCCATGTTCTGGTTTTACCCCTACATGGAAGCTCTAGCTTTGACGTCTACCGAAGCTTTTAGTCTCCCTGCAATGCATTCAAAATCTAAATGTGTTCATTGGTAATCTTAGTAATAGATTTAGGCATTTTTTTAATATTTCAAATATGAAGAAGCTCTGCTATAAAACATCCACTAGGTTATTTGCCTTGTGCCAAGAAGCACCAGTAGTGTAAGCTGGGTAGCCTCCTTCCTGCCTGTAATGAACTCTGGCTTCATTTGCCGTTGCCTTTTGGTGCGAGGAAAAATAGCCTAATATGGCAGCCTCCCCCTTTGTACTACTATCTCGGGGTACTACTTACAATGGGGAGGAACTACTTGTGGTGTTGCCTTAGCTGACATTTTAAAAGGGAGTATAAGCCTAGGATATTTGATTGAGACAATGATTTCATTTGTATTTTGTATTTGCTTCATGTGTTTTGTCTCTGACAGTGGCACTTTTTAAATTTAGAGCTAATTAACCCATTGACTTGGAAATTTATATAAAAACATCTAATCAAATTGTTATTTTAATTATAAAGTGGACATTTACAAATGACATCAGCAATAGAGAATTATTTATGAATGTAATTGGCTTGACCGAAAACTTTGAAACAATCATCATATAGGCCTACCATTTTGAGTTGGAAACTATTGATAGTGGTTTGTTTTTTCTTAACCTTAAACTAGAGTGTCTATAGACAGAGTAGCGTAAATAGGCCAAAATAAACTTTAAAGTCCTTTGTTTTTTCTGGGGAGGGGGGACGGAAACGAATCATGTTTCCGTTTATTGGCGACAGATGGCGCTGTTTTAAACGCTTTATGTCCGCATAGAACCAGTTTCGGAACTAAGTTGAAAACGCTAATACAGGGTTCCCACGGGTCAGGGAAAACCTGGAAAAGTGAGGGAATTTAAAAATGGGCCAAAAGGTCAGGGAGTTTGATTTTAGTGGGTAAAATTTCTAAACGCTAAAAGAGGGTTGCCACGGGTCACGGAAAACCTGGAAAAGTCAGGGAATTAAAAAATGGTTCCGAAAAGGTCAGGGAAAAGACAGGGAATTTAAAATATTTCAGCAAAGACAGGGAATTGATTTTTGTGGGTAGCATTTCTGTGGATAAGTCTTTATTGAAAGAGTAATGAAAGTTTCTCCTCATCCCGTCTCTTAACTCAAAAAACTCTAGAGCAATCCTTAAAATTGTTGTCTAGAATTGTTTTTATAAAGTAAATGCTCTCTTAAAAAATCTCTTAGACTGTTTTTTATAGTTAAAACGTTTCTTATTCATTTGGTGCAACAAATACATTGGAAAACTTAATGTAGAGAGTTTATTTAATTATAAACACTTAAAACGTGCTGTAAAAATTCACACTTGCGGCCTAAAAGGTCAGGGAAAACCTGAAAAAGTCAGGGAATTTGGTTCTGAAAATTCCGTGGCTACACTGTGTGTACTTAAAATAAAACACAGACATCATTTGTCAATTACGGTCGGGATACTTAATTCATTTGTCAATTTTAAAACAGGGTGTATGCCAGCTGTTGGATCGTACGACCCTAAACTATTTCTCAAAGTTCCAAGCGTTGTTTTTGAGAAAAGTGAACGGTTTAAAAGCGTTCAAAATGGTAGTGAAATTCAATCATTTGCAATAAGTAACTAAGCCATTTTTAATGTAATGTAATATAATATTAATTTCTGAAGAACCTGAAGTTTCAAGTACAACTCCTTCGCGATCTGCTCCACGAAGTCGCGGCTCAAAAAATTCTTCCGTGTCCTCAATTTCCAAATCGCCAAGAAAAAAAATCAAGGTTTGTTGCGTTGTATTCAAGAGGAACTAAGTTCGTGTCCTCTTTATGGCACGATACGTGCAAATTATTCAACATCCGACCAATTCACACTTCGCCGTATCATCCTCAGTCGAACATCACTGAGCGGGTAAATCGAGTTCTCGGAGAAACCATTTCCATATATGTGGAGAATAAACACAGAACGTGGGATGAAACCCTGAACGCTCTCGTGTTCGCCATAAACTCAGCCCCCCACGAGACGACCAAAAGACCTCCCTTTTACTTAAACATGGGACGAGAACAGAGACTTCCGTGGGACATCGACATAGGGATGTCCCTCGAGGAATTCGAAGATCGCTCGGAGACCTTGAAGATCTTAAAGGACCAGTGGATATTAACCAAGGCTTTCTCAAAATTGGCTCAGGCCAAACAACAGATTTTCTAAAAAAGATGTTAAAAGCCACTGTAAATGGTGCTTAAATGATTAATATTTCCTTAATACTTGCAAATAATCTTAGTAAATGGCGTGAATTGATCATAGAAATGGGGTTAAGGTACACCCTAAATGATATCTTTTTTGGCACTGGAGAAAACTGAATATATGGTGTTTGAAAGCACCATTATATTGTAGAGTGCAAATGCATGACGGTAAAGCAAACATAATTATTCAAAGTTTAATTAAATTAAGACTGAAGTAACAGATATTATATAAAGACGTCTTGTTTTGGACCAAAGCCGAAAAAACAAACGATATGTGTGAGGTTTATCAATTGACTGAAGTTCCAGATACTGAAATTTTTTTCTAGTTATTTCTATCCACTCAATCCTTAATCAATATTTAATTCAATCAACTGATTTTACTGTTAATCGATCTAGTCCCTCTAAATTAATTGAAAAAATTACATATCTACGCTTTTTCAAGAACAATTACATTTTCCGAAAACATTTTATCATGAAATTAATTAATTTGAAGGGATTTCGTGTCGATGGTTACTAACTTGTGAGCACCTTGACCGACATATTTTTAATTGTCGCTGGCTTGACAAATTTTCAAGTTTGCACCAAAAAAAGTTTAAATCTGTTTTAAGTTGTTGATAAGACTGTCGTTCACAGTGAATGTCGTCTACTTAAGACAAAGCAACAAAGTTTATCCTGTGTGGTAAAGGGTAAAGATCACATAAACAGAAATACTTCTCAGTACTTGTTATATTCATTTCCCGCGGAAATAATATGGTTAAACACATCATTCGTTACTAGTTATGCCAAGAAGGTCACATTTACTCCGACACCCCCTCCCTTCCTCTATTTTCCCAATACATGGCATTTTATAATCACCAGTGGTTTCAGTGTATGGGTCATCTGAGCCGTCGCAACACACTCAGCCAATATTACCATCGACTGAGTTATGACCAAGAAATTCTTAAGTACGGAAATGGAAGTTCCAGTGCAACTTTACCTTCATAGAGGCGACAGTAGAAATGTAGCATTTCGATATACGAAATTAAATGTGAAAATTCGCGCAACACCCTTGTTTGGCATCCACGACTAAATATTTACATTTTCCATTCGAGTTCTGCCAAAGTTCGCTTGCTCTTTTTAGACATTCAGTAGAACATTTCAAATATTCAATACTGTATCCTCAACACGTACTCCCTTGAAAATAATTAATTTCATGATTAAATGTTTTCGGAAAATGTAATTGTTCTTGAAAAAGCGTAGATATGTAATTTTTTAAATTAATTTAGAGGGAATAGATCGATTAACAGTAAAATCAGTTGATTGAATTAAATATTGATTAAGGATTGAGTGGATAAAAATACTTAAAGAAAAATTTCAATATCTGAACTTCAGTCAATTAATAAACCTCACACATATCGTTTGTTTTTTCGGCCTTGGTCTAAACCAAGACGTTTTTATATAATGTCATGGAGTGTCTCTCTCTCATAGTCATATACAGCCAGCGTGATCTAGTGGGCTATGATTTGAAAAAGCATGCCACTCATTTTCCCAAAACTCATTATTGCCACCAGGTAACTCCAGAGTCCAAACTTAAAAAAAATTAATATGAAGGCTAAATTTTAAACAATACCTTTGGGCTTGCCCCCCCAAAACTAGTGTAAGGTGACGTGTACTCTATAGAACCATGGTCAGCTCCGCACGACACAATGAAACAGTCGTCTGCATTAAAATTGCAATCAATCAAATTGCAGGCAGTTGTTTTCAAAACATTTTGCTGCCTTGTGAGTGGTGAAGAGAGTCGGAAGTCTACGCGATGGATTTAATCATAAGATCAAAAATTAGTTAACTTAATTTTGTGATAATCGACCAGCCAGTGTGAACTGCTTGTATACTTTCGCGTTAAAATGTTTCCAATAGCCAAAGTCAAACGGTTTAATGAGAATATCGGTAATATAACTCTTTGAACTTTATCTCTTTGTTTGTATTTCTTTATAATGTTATAATTTAAGTTTTATTTGTCGTTTTCTCTGTATCTGTCCCGGTAGCCACACTTAACAGGCCTTTTGTGGTTGCCTGTAATGTTTGTTACTAAATAAAGTATTATTATTAGTTTGTTGAAGCCCATTGACTTAAAAATATCTAAAGCTTTGTGTGTGATTGATAATTTTAATTAGTTTCTAGAAAAGTTAACTATTTCAAATGTTGATTGATGGCACTGAATTTAAATTAAATTAAATTTGTCTATTTCTAATATTTTTAATCCTGTATATTGTGCCCATCATTGCCCAAAGCCCTCCAGTTTCTGCAATTATCTTTATTTGACTAAAGGGGCTATAAGACTGAAATCTGACCCCCTTTATGTGTGGCAACATTTAAGGTTAATTTGTTTAAAAAGAAGGCATGTCCATGTTCTGGTTTTACCCCTACATGGAAGCTCTAGCTTTGACGTATACCGAAGCTTTTAGTCTCCCTGCAATGCATTCAAAATCTAAATGTGTTCATTGGTAATCTTAGTAATAGATTTAGGCATTTTTTTAATATTTCAAATATGAAGAAGCTCTGCTATAAAACATCCACTAGGTTATTTGCCTTGTGCCAAGAAGCACCAGTAGTGTAAGCTGGGTAGCCTCCTTCCTGCCTGTAATGAACTCTGGCTTCATTTGCCGTTGCCTTTTGGTGCGAGGAAAAATAGCCTAATATGGCAGCCTCCCCCTTTGTACTACTATCTCGGGGTACTACTTACAATGGGGAGGAACTACTTGTGGTGTTGCCTTAGCTGACATTTTAAAAGGGAGTATAAGCCTAGGATATTTGATTGAGACAATGATTTCATTTGTATTTTGTATTTGCTTCATGTGTTTTGTCTCTGACAGTGGCACTTTTTAAATTTAGAGCTAATTAACCCATTGACTTGGAAATTTATATAAAAACATCTAATCAAATTGTTATTTTAATTATAAAGTGGACATTTACAAATGACATCAGCAATAGAGAATTATTTATGAATGTAATTGGCTTGACCGAAAACTTTGAAACAATCATCATATAGGCCTACCATTTTGAGTTGGAAACTATTGATAGTGGTTTGTTTTTTCTTAACCTTAAACTAGAGTGTCTATAGACAGAGTAGCGTAAATAGGCCAAAATAAACTTTAAAGTCCTTTGTTTTTTCTGGGGAGGGGGGACGGAAATGAATCATGTTTCCGTTTATTGGCGACAGATGGCGCTGTTTTAAACGCTTTATGTCCGCATAGAACCAGTTTCGGAACTAAGTTGAAAACGCTAATACAGGGTTCCCACGGGTCAGGGAAAACCTGGAAAAGTGAGGGAATTTAAAAATGGGCCAAAAGGTCAGGGAGTTTGATTTTAGTGGGTAAAATTTCTAAACGCTAAAAGAGGGTTGCCACGGGTCACGGAAAACCTGGAAAAGTCAGGGAATTAAAAAATGGTTCCGAAAAGGTCAGGGAAAAGACAGGGAATTTAAAATATTTCAGCAAAGACAGGGAATTGATTTTTGTGGGTAGCATTTCTGTGGATAAGTCTTTATTGAAAGAGTAATGAAAGTTTCTCCTCATCCCGTCTCTTAACTCAAAAAACTCTAGAGCAATCCTTAAAATTGTTGTCTAGAATTGTTTTTATAAAGTAAATGCTCTCTTAAAAAATCTCTTAGACTGTTTTTTATAGTTAAAACGTTTCTTATTCATTTGGTGCAACAAATACATTGGAAAACTTAATGTAGAGAGTTTATTTAATTATAAACACTTAAAACGTGCTGTAAAAATTCACACTTGCGGCCTAAAAGGTCAGGGAAAACCTGAAAAAGTCAGGGAATTTGGTTCTGAAAATTCCGTGGCTACACTGTGTGTACTTAAAATAAAACACAGACATCATTTGTCAATTACGGTCGGGATACTTAATTCATTTGTCAATTTTAAAACAGGGTGTATGCCAGCTGTTGGATCGTACGACCCTAAACTATTTCTCAAAGTTCCAAGCGTTGTTTTTGAGAAAAGTGAACGGTTTAAAAGCGTTCAAAATGGTAGTGAAATTCAATCATTTGCAATAAGTAACTAAGCCATTTTTAATGTAATGTAATATAATATTAATTTCTGGAGAACCTGAAGTTTCAAGTACAACTCCTTCGCGATCTGCTCCACGAAGTCGCGGCTCAAAAAATTCTTCCGTGTCCTCAATTTCCAAATCGCCAAGAAAAAAAATCAAGGCTTGTTGCGTTGTATTCAAGAGGAACTAAGTTCGTGTCCTCTTTATGGCATGATACGTGCAAATTATTCAACATCCGACCAATTCACACTTCGCCGTATCATCCTCAGTCGAACATCACTGAGCGGGTAAATCGAGTTCTCGGAGAAACCATTTCCATATATGTGGAGAATAAACACAGAACGTGGGATGAAACCCTGAACGCTCTCGTGTTCGCCATAAACTCAGCCCCCCACGAGACGACCAAAAGACCTCCCTTTTACTTAAACATGGGACGAGAACAGAGACTTCCGTGGGACATCGACATAGGGATGTCCCTCGAGGAATTCGAAGATCGCTCGGAGACCTTGAAGATCTTAAAGGACCAGTGGATATTAACCAAGGCTTTCTCAAAATTGGCTCAGGCCAAACAACAGATTTTCTAAAAAAGATGTTAAAAGCCACTGTAAATGGTGCTTAAATGCCTAATATTTCCTTAATACTTGCAAATAATCTTAGTAAATGGCGTGAATTGATCATAGAAATGGGGTTAAGGTACACCCTAAATGATATCTTTTTTGGCACTGGAGAAAACTGAATATATGGTGTTTGAAAGCACTATTATATTGTAGAGTGCAAATGCATGACGGTAAAGCAAACATAATTATTCAAAGTTTAATTAAATTAAGACTGAAGTAACAGATATTATATAAAGACGTCTTGTTTTGGACCAAAGCCGAAAAAACAAACGATATGTGTGAGGTTTATCAATTGACTGAAGTTCCAGATACTGAAATTTTTTTCTAGTTATTTCTATCCACTCAATCCTTAATCAATATTTAATTCAATCAACTGATTTTACTGTTAATCGATCTAGTCCCTCTAAATTAATTGAAAAAATTACATATCTACGCTTTTTCAAGAACAATTACATTTTCCGAAAACATTTTATCATGAAATTAATTAATTTGAAGGGATTTCGTGTCGATGGTTACTAACTTGTGAGCACCTTGACCGACATATTTTTAATTGTCGCTGGCTTGACAAATTTTCAAGTTTGCACCAAAAAAAGTTTAAATCTGTTTTAAGTTGTTGATAAGACTGTCGTTCACAGTGAATGTCGTCTACTTAAGACAAAGCAACAAAGTTTATCCTGTGTGGTAAAGGGTAAAGATCACATAAACAGAAATACTTCTCAGTACTTGTTATATTCATTTCCCGCGGAAATAATATGGTTAAACACATCATTCGTTACTAGTTATGCCAAGAAGGTCACATTTACTCCGACACCCCCTCCCTTCCTCTATTTTCCCAATACATGGCATTTTATAATCACCAGTGGTTTCAGTGTATGGGTCATCTGAGCCGTCGCAACACACTCAGCCAATATTACCATCGACTGAGTTATGACCAAGAAATTCTTAAGTACGGAAATGGAAGTTCCAGTGCAACTTTACCTTCATAGAGGCGACAGTAGAAATGTAGCATTTCGATATACGAAATTAAATGTGAAAATTCGCGCAACACCCTTGTTTGGCATCCACGACTAAATATTTACATTTTCCATTCGAGTTCTGCCAAAGTTCGCTTGCTCTTTTTAGACATTCAGTAGAACATTTCAAATATTCAATACTGTATCCTCAACACGTACTCCCTTGAAAATAATTAATTTCATGATTAAATGTTTTCGGAAAATGTAATTGTTCTTGAAAAAGCGTAGATATGTAATTTTTTAAATTAATTTAGAGGGAATAGATCGATTAACAGTAAAATCAGTTGATTGAATTAAATATTGATTAAGGATTGAGTGGATAAAAATACTTAAAGAAAAATTTCAATATCTGAACTTCAGTCAATTAATAAACCTCACACATATCGTTTGTTTTTTCGGCCTTGGTCTAAACCAAGACGTTTTTATATAATGTCATGGAGTGTCTCTCTCTCATAGTCATATACAGCCAGCGTGATCTAGTGGGCTATGATTTGAAAAAGCATGCCACTCATTTTCCCAAAACTCATTATTGCCACCAGGTAACTCCAGAGTCCAAACTTAAAAAAAATTAATATGAAGGCTAAATTTTAAACAATACCTTTGGGCTTGCCCCCCCAAAACTAGTGTAAGGTGACGTGTACTCTATAGAACCATGGTCAGCTCCGCACGACACAATGAAACAGTCGTCTGCATTAAAATTGCAATCAATCAAATTGCAGGCAGTTGTTTTCAAAACATTTTGCTGCCTTGTGAGTGGTGAAGAGAGTCGGAAGTCTACGCGATGGATTTAATCATAAGATCAAAAATTAGTTAACTTAATTTTGTGATAATCGACCAGCCAGTGTGAACTGCTTGTATACTTTCGCGTTAAAATGTTTCCAAAAGCCAAAGTCAAACGGTTTAATGAGAATATCGGTAATATAACTCTTTGAACTTTATCTCTTTGTTTGTATTTCTTTATAATGTTATAATTTAAGTTTTATTTGTCGTTTTCTCTGTATCTGTCCCGGTAGCCACACTTAAAAGGCCTTTTGTGGTTGCCTGTAATGTTTGTTACTAAATAAAGTATTATTATTAGTTTGTTGAAGCCCATTGACTTAAAAATAACTAAAGCTTTGTGTGTGATTGATAATTTTAATTAGTTTCTAGAAAAGTTAACTATTTCAAATGTTGCCTTCAATCAAGATTGATGGCACTGAATTTAAATTAAATTAAATTTGTCTATTTCTAATATTTTTAATCCTGTATATTGTTCCCATCATTGCCCAAAGCCCTCCAGTTTCTGCAATTATCTTTATTTGACTAAAGGGGCTATAAGACTGAAATCTGACCCCCTTTATGTGTGGCAACATTTAAGGTTAATTTGTTTAAAAAGAAGGCATGTCCATGTTCTGGTTTTACCCCTACATGGAAGCTCTAGCTTTGACGTCTACCGAAGCTTTTAGTCTCCCTGCAATGCATTCAAAATCTAAATGTGTTCATTGGTAATCTTAGTAATAGATTTAGGCATTTTTTTAATATTTCAAATATGAAGAAGCTCTGCTATAAAACATCCACTAGGTTATTTGCCTTGTGCCAAGAAGCACCAGTAGTGTAAGCTGGGTAGCCTCCTTCCTGCCTGTAATGAACTCTGGCTTCATTTGCCGTTGCCTTTTGGTGCGAGGAAAAATAGCCTAATATGGCAGCCTCCCCCTTTGTACTACTATCTCGGGGTACTACTTACAATGGGGAGGAACTACTTGTGGTGTTGCCTTAGCTGACATTTTAAAAGGGAGTATAAGCCTAGGATATTTGATTGAGACAATGATTTCATTTGTATTTTGTATTTGCTTCATGTGTTTTGTCTCTGACAGTGGCACTTTTTAAATTTAGAGCTAATTAACCCATTGACTTGGAAATTTATATAAAAACATCTAATCAAATTGTTATTTTAATTATAAAGTGGACATTTACAAATGACATCAGCAATAGAGAATTATTTATGAATGTAATTGGCTTGACCGAAAACTTTGAAACAATCATCATATAGGCCTACCATTTTGAGTTGGAAACTATTGATAGTGGTTTGTTTTTTCTTAACCTTAAACTAGAGTGTCTATAGACAGAGTAGCGTAAATAGGCCAAAATAAACTTTAAAGTCCTTTGTTTTTTCTGGGGAGGGGGGACGGAAACGAATCATGTTTCCGTTTATTGGCGACAGATGGCGCTGTTTTAAACGCTTTATGTCCGCATAGAACCAGTTTCGGAACTAAGTTGAAAACGCTAATACAGGGTTCCCACGGGTCAGGGAAAACCTGGAAAAGTGAGGGAATTTAAAAATGGGCCAAAAGGTCAGGGAGTTTGATTTTAGTGGGTAAAATTTCTAAACGCTAAAAGAGGGTTGCCACGGGTCACGGAAAACCTGGAAAAGTCAGGGAATTAAAAAATGGTTCCGAAAAGGTCAGGGAAAAGACAGGGAATTTAAAATATTTCAGCAAAGACAGGGAATTGATTTTTGTGGGTAGCATTTCTGTGGATAAGTCTTTATTGAAAGAGTAATGAAAGTTTCTCCTCATCCCGTCTCTTAACTCAAAAAACTCTAGAGCAATCCTTAAAATTGTTGTCTAGAATTGTTTTTATAAAGTAAATGCTCTCTTAAAAAATCTCTTAGACTGTTTTTTATAGTTAAAACGTTTCTTATTCATTTGGTGCAACAAATACATTGGAAAACTTAATGTAGAGAGTTTATTTAATTATAAACACTTAAAACGTGCTGTAAAAATTCACACTTGCGGCCTAAAAGGTCAGGGAAAACCTGAAAAAGTCAGGGAATTTGGTTCTGAAAATTCCGTGGCTACACTGTGTGTACTTAAAATAAAACACAGACATCATTTGTCAATTACGGTCGGGATACTTAATTCATTTGTCAATTTTAAAACAGGGTGTATGCCAGCTGTTGGATCGTACGACCCTAAACTATTTCTCAAAGTTCCAAGCGTTGTTTTTGAGAAAAGTGAACGGTTTAAAAGCGTTCAAAATGGTAGTGAAATTCAATCATTTGCAATAAGTAACTAAGCCATTTTTAATGTAATGTAATATAATATTAATTTCTGGAGAACCTGAAGTTTCAAGTACAACTCCTTCGAGATCTGCTCCACGAAGTCGCGGCTCAAAAAATTCTTCCGTGTCCTCAATTTCCAAATCGCCAAGAAAAAAAATCAAGGCTTGTTGCGTTGTATTCAAGAGGAACTAAGTTCGTGTCCTCTTTATGGCACGATACGTGCAAATTATTCAACATCCGACCAATTCACACTTCGCCGTATCATCCTCAGTCGAACATCACTGAGCGGGTAAATCGAGTTCTCGGAGAAACCATTTCCATATATGTGGAGAATAAACACAGAACGTGGGATGAAACCCTGAACGCTCTCGTGTTCGCCATAAACTCAGCCCCCCACGAGACGACCAAAAGACCTCCCTTTTACTTAAACATGGGACGAGAACAGAGACTTCCGTGGGACATCGACATAGGGATGTCCCTCGAGGAATTCGAAGATCGCTCGGAGACCTTGAAGATCTTAAAGGACCAGTGGATATTAACCAAGGCTTTCTCAAAATTGGCTCAGGCCAAACAACAGATTTTCTAAAAAAGATGTTAAAAGCCACTGTAAATGGTGCTTAAATGCCTAATATTTCCTTAATACTTGCAAATAATCTTAGTAAATGGCGTGAATTGATCATAGAAATGGGGTTAAGGTACACCCTAAATGATATCTTTTTTGGCACTGGAGAAAACTGAATATATGGTGTTTGAAAGCACCATTATATTGTAGAGTGCAAATGCATGACGGTAAAGCAAACATAATTATTCAAAGTTTAATTAAATTAAGACTGAAGTAACAGATATTATATAAAGACGTCTTGTTTTGGACCAAAGCCGAAAAAACAAACGATATGTGTGAGGTTTATCAATTGACTGAAGTTCCAGATACTGAAATTTTTTTCTAGTTATTTCTATCCACTCAATCCTTAATCAATATTTAATTCAATCAACTGATTTTACTGTTAATCGATCTAGTCCCTCTAAATTAATTGAAAAAATTACATATCTACGCTTTTTCAAGAACAATTACATTTTCCGAAAACATTTTATCATGAAATTAATTAATTTGAAGGGATTTCGTGTCGATGGTTACTAACTTGTGAGCACCTTGACCGACATATTTTTAATTGTCGCTGGCTTGACAAATTTTCAAGTTTGCACCAAAAAAAGTTTAAATCTGTTTTAAGTTGTTGATAAGACTGTCGTTCACAGTGAATGTCGTCTACTTAAGACAAAGCAACAAAGTTTATCCTGTGTGGTAAAGGGTAAAGATCACATAAACAGAAATACTTCTCAGTACTTGTTATATTCATTTCCCGCGGAAATAATATGGTTAAACACATCATTCGTTACTAGTTATGCCAAGAAGGTCACATTTACTCCGACACCCCCTCCCTTCCTCTATTTTCCCAATACATGGCATTTTATAATCACCAGTGGTTTCAGTGTATGGGTCATCTGAGCCGTCGCAACACACTCAGCCAATATTACCATCGACTGAGTTATGACCAAGAAATTCTTAAGTACGGAAATGGAAGTTCCAGTGCAACTTTACCTTCATAGAGGCGACAGTAGAAATGTAGCATTTCGATATACGAAATTAAATGTGAAAATTCGCGCAACACCCTTGTTTGGCATCCACGACTAAATATTTACATTTTCCATTCGAGTTCTGCCAAAGTTCGCTTGCTCTTTTTAGACATTCAGTAGAACATTTCAAATATTCAATACTGTATCCTCAACACGTACTCCCTTGAAAATAATTAATTTCATGATTAAATGTTTTCGGAAAATGTAATTGTTCTTGAAAAAGCGTAGATATGTAATTTTTTAAATTAATTTAGAGGGAATAGATCGATTAACAGTAAAATCAGTTGATTGAATTAAATATTGATTAAGGATTGAGTGGATAAAAATACTTAAAGAAAAATTTCAATATCTGAACTTCAGTCAATTAATAAACCTCACACATATCGTTTGTTTTTTCGGCCTTGGTCTAAACCAAGACGTTTTTATATAATGTCATGGAGTGTCTCTCTCTCATAGTCATATACAGCCAGCGTGATCTAGTGGGCTATGATTTGAAAAAGCATGCCACTCATTTTCCCAAAACTCATTATTGCCACCAGGTAACTCCAGAGTCCAAACTTAAAAAAAATTAATATGAAGGCTAAATTTTAAACAATACCTTTGGGCTTGCCCCCCCAAAACTAGTGTAAGGTGACGTGTACTCTATAGAACCATGGTCAGCTCCGCACGACACAATGAAACAGTCGTCTGCATTAAAATTGCAATCAATCAAATTGCAGGCAGTTGTTTTCAAAACATTTTGCTGCCTTGTGAGTGGTGAAGAGAGTCGGAAGTCTACGCGATGGATTTAATCATAAGATCAAAAATTAGTTAACTTAATTTTGTGATAATCGACCAGCCAGTGTGAACTGCTTGTATACTTTCGCGTTAAAATGTTTCCAAAAGCCAAAGTCAAACGGTTTAATGAGAATATCGGTAATATAACTCTTTGAACTTTATCTCTTTGTTTGTATTTCTTTATAATGTTATAATTTAAGTTTTATTTGTCGTTTTCTCTGTATCTGTCCCGGTAGCCACACTTAAAAGGCCTTTTGTGGTTGCCTGTAATGTTTGTTACTAAATAAAGTATTATTATTAGTTTGTTGAAGCCCATTGACTTAAAAATAACTAAAGCTTTGTGTGTGATTGATAATTTTAATTAGTTTCTAGAAAAGTTAACTATTTCAAATGTTGCCTTCAATCAAGATTGATGGCACTGAATTTAAATTAAATTAAATTTGTCTATTTCTAATATTTTTAATCCTGTATATTGTTCCCATCATTGCCCAAAGCCCTCCAGTTTCTGCAATTATCTTTATTTGACTAAAGGGGCTATAAGACTGAAATCTGACCCCCTTTATGTGTGGCAACATTTAAGGTTAATTTGTTTAAAAAGAAGGCATGTCCATGTTCTGGTTTTACCCCTACATGGAAGCTCTAGCTTTGACGTCTACCGAAGCTTTTAGTCTCCCTGCAATGCATTCAAAATCTAAATGTGTTCATTGGTAATCTTAGTAATAGATTTAGGCATTTTTTTAATATTTCAAATATGAAGAAGCTCTGCTATAAAACATCCACTAGGTTATTTGCCTTGTGCCAAGAAGCACCAGTAGTGTAAGCTGGGTAGCCTCCTTCCTGCCTGTAATGAACTCTGGCTTCATTTGCCGTTGCCTTTTGGTGCGAGGAAAAATAGCCTAATATGGCAGCCTCCCCCTTTGTACTACTATCTCGGGGTACTACTTACAATGGGGAGGAACTACTTGTGGTGTTGCCTTAGCTGACATTTTAAAAGGGAGTATAAGCCTAGGATATTTGATTGAGACAATGATTTCATTTGTATTTTGTATTTGCTTCATGTGTTTTGTCTCTGACAGTGGCACTTTTTAAATTTAGAGCTAATTAACCCATTGACTTGGAAATTTATATAAAAACATCTAATCAAATTGTTATTTTAATTATAAAGTGGACATTTACAAATGACATCAGCAATAGAGAATTATTTATGAATGTAATTGGCTTGACCGAAAACTTTGAAACAATCATCATATAGGCCTACCATTTTGAGTTGGAAACTATTGATAGTGGTTTGTTTTTTCTTAACCTTAAACTAGAGTGTCTATAGACAGAGTAGCGTAAATAGGCCAAAATAAACTTTAAAGTCCTTTGTTTTTTCTGGGGAGGGGGGACGGAAACGAATCATGTTTCCGTTTATTGGCGACAGATGGCGCTGTTTTAAACGCTTTATGTCCGCATAGAACCAGTTTCGGAACTAAGTTGAAAACGCTAATACAGGGTTCCCACGGGTCAGGGAAAACCTGGAAAAGTGAGGGAATTTAAAAATGGGCCAAAAGGTCAGGGAGTTTGATTTTAGTGGGTAAAATTTCTAAACGCTAAAAGAGGGTTGCCACGGGTCACGGAAAACCTGGAAAAGTCAGGGAATTAAAAAATGGTTCCGAAAAGGTCAGGGAAAAGACAGGGAATTTAAAATATTTCAGCAAAGACAGGGAATTGATTTTTGTGGGTAGCATTTCTGTGGATAAGTCTTTATTGAAAGAGTAATGAAAGTTTCTCCTCATCCCGTCTCTTAACTCAAAAAACTCTAGAGCAATCCTTAAAATTGTTGTCTAGAATTGTTTTTATAAAGTAAATGCTCTCTTAAAAAATCTCTTAGACTGTTTTTTATAGTTAAAACGTTTCTTATTCATTTGGTGCAACAAATACATTGGAAAACTTAATGTAGAGAGTTTATTTAATTATAAACACTTAAAACGTGCTGTAAAAATTCACACTTGCGGCCTAAAAGGTCAGGGAAAACCTGAAAAAGTCAGGGAATTTGGTTCTGAAAATTCCGTGGCTACACTGTGTGTACTTAAAATAAAACACAGACATCATTTGTCAATTACGGTCGGGATACTTAATTCATTTGTCAATTTTAAAACAGGGTGTATGCCAGCTGTTGGATCGTACGACCCTAAACTATTTCTCAAAGTTCCAAGCGTTGTTTTTGAGAAAAGTGAACGGTTTAAAAGCGTTCAAAATGGTAGTGAAATTCAATCATTTGCAATAAGTAACTAAGCCATTTTTAATGTAATGTAATATAATATTAATTTCTGGAGAACCTGAAGTTTCAAGTACAACTCCTTCGCGATCTGCTCCACGAAGTCGCGGCTCAAAAAATTCTTCCGTGTCCTCAATTTCCAAATCGCCAAGAAAAAAAATCAAGGCTTGTTGCGTTGTATTCAAGAGGAACTAAGTTCGTGTCCTCTTTATGGCATGATACGTGCAAATTATTCAACATCCGACCAATTCACACTTCGCCGTATCATCCTCAGTCGAACATCACTGAGCGGGTAAATCGAGTTCTCGGAGAAACCATTTCCATATATGTGGAGAATAAACACAGAACGTGGGATGAAACCCTGAACGCTCTCGTGTTCGCCATAAACTCAGCGCCCCACGAGACGACCAAAAGACCTCCCTTTTACTTAAACATGGGACGAGAACAGAGACTTCCGTGGGACATCGACATAGGGATGTCCCTCGAGGAATTCGAAGATCGCTCGGAGACCTTGAAGATCTTAAAGGACCAGTGGATATTAACCAAGGCTTTCTCAAAATTGGCTCAGGCCAAACAACAGATTTTCTAAAAAAGATGTTAAAAGCCACTGTAAATGGTGCTTAAATGCCTAATATTTCCTTAATACTTGCAAATAATCTTAGTAAATGGCGTGAATTGATCATAGAAATGGGGTTAAGGTACACCCTAAATGATATCTTTTTTGGCACTGGAGAAAACTGAATATATGGTGTTTGAAAGCACCATTATATTGTAGAGTGCAAATGCATGACGGTAAAGCAAACATAATTATTCAAAGTTTAATTAAATTAAGACTGAAGTAACAGATATTATATAAAGACGTCTTGTTTTGGACCAAAGCCGAAAAAACAAACGATATGTGTGAGGTTTATCAATTGACTGAAGTTCCAGATACTGAAATTTTTTTCTAGTTATTTCTATCCACTCAATCCTTAATCAATATTTAATTCAATCAACTGATTTTACTGTTAATCGATCTAGTCCCTCTAAATTAATTGAAAAAATTACATATCTACGCTTTTTCAAGAACAATTACATTTTCCGAAAACATTTTATCATGAAATTAATTAATTTGAAGGGATTTCGTGTCGATGGTTACTAACTTGTGAGCACCTTGACCGACATATTTTTAATTGTCGCTGGCTTGACAAATTTTCAAGTTTGCACCAAAAAAAGTTTAAATCTGTTTTAAGTTGTTGATAAGACTGTCGTTCACAGTGAATGTCGTCTACTTAAGACAAAGCAACAAAGTTTATCCTGTGTGGTAAAGGGTAAAGATCACATAAACAGAAATACTTCTCAGTACTTGTTATATTCATTTCCCGCGGAAATAATATGGTTAAACACATCATTCGTTACTAGTTATGCCAAGAAGGTCACATTTACTCCGACACCCCCTCCCTTCCTCTATTTTCCCAATACATGGCATTTTATAATCACCAGTGGTTTCAGTGTATGGGTCATCTGAGCCGTCGCAACACACTCAGCCAATATTACCATCGACTGAGTTATGACCAAGAAATTCTTAAGTACGGAAATGGAAGTTCCAGTGCAACTTTACCTTCATAGAGGCGACAGTAGAAATGTAGCATTTCGATATACGAAATTAAATGTGAAAATTCGCGCAACACCCTTGTTTGGCATCCACGACTAAATATTTACATTTTCCATTCGAGTTCTGCCAAAGTTCGCTTGCTCTTTTTAGACATTCAGTAGAACATTTCAAATATTCAATACTGTATCCTCAACACGTACTCCCTTGAAAATAATTAATTTCATGATTAAATGTTTTCGGAAAATGTAATTGTTCTTGAAAAAGCGTAGATATGTAATTTTTTAAATTAATTTAGAGGGAATAGATCGATTAACAGTAAAATCAGTTGATTGAATTAAATATTGATTAAGGATTGAGTGGATAAAAATACTTAAAGAAAAATTTCAATATCTGAACTTCAGTCAATTAATAAACCTCACACATATCGTTTGTTTTTTCGGCCTTGGTCTAAACCAAGACGTTTTTATATAATGTCATGGAGTGTCTCTCTCTCATAGTCATATACAGCCAGCGTGATCTAGTGGGCTATGATTTGAAAAAGCATGCCACTCATTTTCCCAAAACTCATTATTGCCACCAGGTAACTCCAGAGTCCAAACTTAAAAAAAATTAATATGAAGGCTAAATTTTAAACAATACCTTTGGGCTTGCCCCCCCAAAACTAGTGTAAGGTGACGTGTACTCTATAGAACCATGGTCAGCTCCGCACGACACAATGAAACAGTCGTCTGCATTAAAATTGCAATCAATCAAATTGCAGGCAGTTGTTTTCAAAACATTTTGCTGCCTTGTGAGTGGTGAAGAGAGTCGGAAGTCTACGCGATGGATTTAATCATAAGATCAAAAATTAGTTAACTTAATTTTGTGATAATCGACCAGCCAGTGTGAACTGCTTGTATACTTTCGCGTTAAAATGTTTCCAAAAGCCAAAGTCAAACGGTTTAATGAGAATATCGGTAATATAACTCTTTGAACTTTATCTCTTTGTTTGTATTTCTTTATAATGTTATAATTTAAGTTTTATTTGTCGTTTTCTCTGTATCTGTCCCGGTAGCCACACTTAAAAGGCCTTTTGTGGTTGCCTGTAATGTTTGTTACTAAATAAAGTATTATTATTAGTTTGTTGAAGCCCATTGACTTAAAAATAACTAAAGCTTTGTGTGTGATTGATAATTTTAATTAGTTTCTAGAAAAGTTAACTATTTCAAATGTTGCCTTCAATCAAGATTGATGGCACTGAATTTAAATTAAATTAAATTTGTCTATTTCTAATATTTTTAATCCTGTATATTGTTCCCATCATTGCCCAAAGCCCTCCAGTTTCTGCAATTATCTTTATTTGACTAAAGGGGCTATAAGACTGAAATCTGACCCCCTTTATGTGTGGCAACATTTAAGGTTAATTTGTTTAAAAAGAAGGCATGTCCATGTTCTGGTTTTACCCCTACATGGAAGCTCTAGCTTTGACGTCTACCGAAGCTTTTAGTCTCCCTGCAATGCATTCAAAATCTAAATGTGTTCATTGGTAATCTTAGTAATAGATTTAGGCATTTTTTTAATATTTCAAATATGAAGAAGCTCTGCTATAAAACATCCACTAGGTTATTTGCCTTGTGCCAAGAAGCACCAGTAGTGTAAGCTGGGTAGCCTCCTTCCTGCCTGTAATGAACTCTGGCTTCATTTGCCGTTGCCTTTTGGTGCGAGGAAAAATAGCCTAATATGGCAGCCTCCCCCTTTGTACTACTATCTCGGGGTACTACTTACAATGGGGAGGAACTACTTGTGGTGTTGCCTTAGCTGACATTTTAAAAGGGAGTATAAGCCTAGGATATTTGATTGAGACAATGATTTCATTTGTATTTTGTATTTGCTTCATGTGTTTTGTCTCTGACAGTGGCACTTTTTAAATTTAGAGCTAATTAACCCATTGACTTGGAAATTTATATAAAAACATCTAATCAAATTGTTATTTTAATTATAAAGTGGACATTTACAAATGACATCAGCAATAGAGAATTATTTATGAATGTAATTGGCTTGACCGAAAACTTTGAAACAATCATCATATAGGCCTACCATTTTGAGTTGGAAACTATTGATAGTGGTTTGTTTTTTCTTAACCTTAAACTAGAGTGTCTATAGACAGAGTAGCGTAAATAGGCCAAAATAAACTTTAAAGTCCTTTGTTTTTTCTGGGGAGGGGGGACGGAAACGAATCATGTTTCCGTTTATTGGCGACAGATGGCGCTGTTTTAAACGCTTTATGTCCGCATAGAACCAGTTTCGGAACTAAGTTGAAAACGCTAATACAGGGTTCCCACGGGTCAGGGAAAACCTGGAAAAGTGAGGGAATTTAAAAATGGGCCAAAAGGTCAGGGAGTTTGATTTTAGTGGGTAAAATTTCTAAACGCTAAAAGAGGGTTGCCACGGGTCACGGAAAACCTGGAAAAGTCAGGGAATTAAAAAATGGTTCCGAAAAGGTCAGGGAAAAGACAGGGAATTTAAAATATTTCAGCAAAGACAGGGAATTGATTTTTGTGGGTAGCATTTCTGTGGATAAGTCTTTATTGAAAGAGTAATGAAAGTTTCTCCTCATCCCGTCTCTTAACTCAAAAAACTCTAGAGCAATCCTTAAAATTGTTGTCTAGAATTGTTTTTATAAAGTAAATGCTCTCTTAAAAAATCTCTTAGACTGTTTTTTATAGTTAAAACGTTTCTTATTCATTTGGTGCAACAAATACATTGGAAAACTTAATGTAGAGAGTTTATTTAATTATAAACACTTAAAACGTGCTGTAAAAATTCACACTTGCGGCCTAAAAGGTCAGGGAAAACCTGAAAAAGTCAGGGAATTTGGTTCTGAAAATTCCGTGGCTACACTGTGTGTACTTAAAATAAAACACAGACATCATTTGTCAATTACGGTCGGGATACTTAATTCATTTGTCAATTTTAAAACAGGGTGTATGCCAGCTGTTGGATCGTACGACCCTAAACTATTTCTCAAAGTTCCAAGCGTTGTTTTTGAGAAAAGTGAACGGTTTAAAAGCGTTCAAAATGGTAGTGAAATTCAATCATTTGCAATAAGTAACTAAGCCATTTTTAATGTAATGTAATATAATATTAATTTCTGGAGAACCTGAAGTTTCAAGTACAACTCCTTCGCGATCTGCTCCACGAAGTCGCGGCTCAAAAAATTCTTCCGTGTCCTCAATTTCCAAATCGCCAAGAAAAAAAATCAAGGCTTGTTGCGTTGTATTCAAGAGGAACTAAGTTCGTGTCCTCTTTATGGCATGATACGTGCAAATTATTCAACATCCGACCAATTCACACTTCGCCGTATCATCCTCAGTCGAACATCACTGAGCGGGTAAATCGAGTTCTCGGAGAAACCATTTCCATATATGTGGAGAATAAACACAGAACGTGGGATGAAACCCTGAACGCTCTCGTGTTCGCCATAAACTCAGCGCCCCACGAGACGACCAAAAGACCTCCCTTTTACTTAAACATGGGACGAGAACAGAGACTTCCGTGGGACATCGACATAGGGATGTCCCTCGAGGAATTCGAAGATCGCTCGGAGACCTTGAAGATCTTAAAGGACCAGTGGATATTAACCAAGGCTTTCTCAAAATTGGCTCAGGCCAAACAACAGATTTTCTAAAAAAGATGTTAAAAGCCACTGTAAATGGTGCTTAAATGCCTAATATTTCCTTAATACTTGCAAATAATCTTAGTAAATGGCGTGAATTGATCATAGAAATGGGGTTAAGGTACACCCTAAATGATATCTTTTTTGGCACTGGAGAAAACTGAATATATGGTGTTTGAAAGCACCATTATATTGTAGAGTGCAAATGCATGACGGTAAAGCAAACATAATTATTCAAAGTTTAATTAAATTAAGACTGAAGTAACAGATATTATATAAAGACGTCTTGTTTTGGACCAAAGCCGAAAAAACAAACGATATGTGTGAGGTTTATCAATTGACTGAAGTTCCAGATACTGAAATTTTTTTCTAGTTATTTCTATCCACTCAATCCTTAATCAATATTTAATTCAATCAACTGATTTTACTGTTAATCGATCTAGTCCCTCTAAATTAATTGAAAAAATTACATATCTACGCTTTTTCAAGAACAATTACATTTTCCGAAAACATTTTATCATGAAATTAATTAATTTGAAGGGATTTCGTGTCGATGGTTACTAACTTGTGAGCACCTTGACCGACATATTTTTAATTGTCGCTGGCTTGACAAATTTTCAAGTTTGCACCAAAAAAAGTTTAAATCTGTTTTAAGTTGTTGATAAGACTGTCGTTCACAGTGAATGTCGTCTACTTAAGACAAAGCAACAAAGTTTATCCTGTGTGGTAAAGGGTAAAGATCACATAAACAGAAATACTTCTCAGTACTTGTTATATTCATTTCCCGCGGAAATAATATGGTTAAACACATCATTCGTTACTAGTTATGCCAAGAAGGTCACATTTACTCCGACACCCCCTCCCTTCCTCTATTTTCCCAATACATGGCATTTTATAATCACCAGTGGTTTCAGTGTATGGGTCATCTGAGCCGTCGCAACACACTCAGCCAATATTACCATCGACTGAGTTATGACCAAGAAATTCTTAAGTACGGAAATGGAAGTTCCAGTGCAACTTTACCTTCATAGAGGCGACAGTAGAAATGTAGCATTTCGATATACGAAATTAAATGTGAAAATTCGCGCAACACCCTTGTTTGGCATCCACGACTAAATATTTACATTTTCCATTCGAGTTCTGCCAAAGTTCGCTTGCTCTTTTTAGACATTCAGTAGAACATTTCAAATATTCAATACTGTATCCTCAACACGTACTCCCTTGAAAATAATTAATTTCATGATTAAATGTTTTCGGAAAATGTAATTGTTCTTGAAAAAGCGTAGATATGTAATTTTTTAAATTAATTTAGAGGGAATAGATCGATTAACAGTAAAATCAGTTGATTGAATTAAATATTGATTAAGGATTGAGTGGATAAAAATACTTAAAGAAAAATTTCAATATCTGAACTTCAGTCAATTAATAAACCTCACACATATCGTTTGTTTTTTCGGCCTTGGTCTAAACCAAGACGTTTTTATATAATGTCATGGAGTGTCTCTCTCTCATAGTCATATACAGCCAGCGTGATCTAGTGGGCTATGATTTGAAAAAGCATGCCACTCATTTTCCCAAAACTCATTATTGCCACCAGGTAACTCCAGAGTCCAAACTTAAAAAAAATTAATATGAAGGCTAAATTTTAAACAATACCTTTGGGCTTGCCCCCCCAAAACTAGTGTAAGGTGACGTGTACTCTATAGAACCATGGTCAGCTCCGCACGACACAATGAAACAGTCGTCTGCATTAAAATTGCAATCAATCAAATTGCAGGCAGTTGTTTTCAAAACATTTTGCTGCCTTGTGAGTGGTGAAGAGAGTCGGAAGTCTACGCGATGGATTTAATCATAAGATCAAAAATTAGTTAACTTAATTTTGTGATAATCGACCAGCCAGTGTGAACTGCTTGTATACTTTCGCGTTAAAATGTTTCCAAAAGCCAAAGTCAAACGGTTTAATGAGAATATCGGTAATATAACTCTTTGAACTTTATCTCTTTGTTTGTATTTCTTTATAATGTTATAATTTAAGTTTTATTTGTCGTTTTCTCTGTATCTGTCCCGGTAGCCACACTTAAAAGGCCTTTTGTGGTTGCCTGTAATGTTTGTTACTAAATAAAGTATTATTATTAGTTTGTTGAAGCCCATTGACTTAAAAATAACTAAAGCTTTGTGTGTGATTGATAATTTTAATTAGTTTCTAGAAAAGTTAACTATTTCAAATGTTGCCTTCAATCAAGATTGATGGCACTGAATTTAAATTAAATTAAATTTGTCTATTTCTAATATTTTTAATCCTGTATATTGTTCCCATTATTGCCCAAAGCCCTCCAGTTTCTGCAATTATCTTTATTTGACTAAAGGGGCTATAAGACTGAAATCTGACCCCCTTTATGTGTGGCAACATTTAAGGTTAATTTGTTTAAAAAGAAGGCATGTCCATGTTCTGGTTTTACCCCTACATGGAAGCTCTAGCTTTGACGTCTACCGAAGCTTTTAGTCTCCCTGCAATGCATTCAAAATCTAAATGTGTTCATTGGTAATCTTAGTAATAGATTTAGGCATTTTTTTAATATTTCAAATATGAAGAAGCTCTGCTATAAAACATCCACTAGGTTATTTGCCTTGTGCCAAGAAGCACCAGTAGTGTAAGCTGGGTAGCCTCCTTCCTGCCTGTAATGAACTCTGGCTTCATTTGCCGTTGCCTTTTGGTGCGAGGAAAAATAGCCTAATATGGCAGCCTCCCCCTTTGTACTACTATCTCGGGGTACTACTTACAATGGGGAGGAACTACTTGTGGTGTTGCCTTAGCTGACATTTTAAAAGGGAGTATAAGCCTAGGATATTTTATTGAGACAATGATTTAATTTCTATTTTGTATTTGCTTCATGTATTTTCTCTCTGACAGTGGAACTTTTTAAATTTAGGGCTAATTAACCCATTGGCTTGGAAATTTATATAAACATCTAATCAAATTGTTATTTAAGTTATAAAGTGGACAGTTTAAAATGACATCAGCAATAGAGAACTATTGATAAATGTAATTGGCTTGGCCCAAAACTTTGAAACAATCATCATATAACACTTTGAGTTGAAAATTGTTGATAGTGGTTTGTTTTTTCTCAACCTTAAATTAGAGTGTCTATAGACAGAGTAGCATAAATAGGCCAAAAAAAACTTTAATGTCCTTTGTTTTTTGGGGGGGAGGGGGGGGACGGAAACGAATCATGTTTCCGTTTATTGGCGATAGATGGCGCTGTTTTAAACGCTTTATGTCTGCATAGAACCAGTTTCTGAACTTATTTGAAAACGCTAATACAGGGTTGCCACGGGTCAGGGAAAACCTGGATAAGTCAGGGAAAAATCAGGGAATTTGATTTTAGTGGGTAAAATTTCTAAACGCTAAAACAGGGATGCCACGGGTCAGGGAAAACCTGGAATTTAAAATATTTCAGCAAAGTCAGGGAATTGATTTTTGTGGGTTACATTTCTGTGGATAAGTCTTTATTAAAACAATAATGAAAGTTTCTCCACATCCTCTCTTAACACAGAAAACTTTAGAGAAATCCTTAAAATTGCTGTCTAGAATTGTTTTTATAAAATAAATGCTCTCTTAAAAATCTATAAGACTGTTTTTTATAGTTAAAACGTTGCTTATTCATTTGGTGCTGTGTATACGAAATACTTGAAATAAAACACAGAAATCATTTGTCAATTACGGTCGGGATACTTCATTCATTTGTCAATTACGGTCGGGATGCTTCATTCATTTGTCAATTACGGTCGGGATACTTCATGCATTTGTCAATTTTAAAACCGGGTGTGCGCTGCGTCAGCTGTTGGATCGTACGACCCTAAAATATTTCTCAAAGTTCCAAGCGTTGTTTTTGAGAAAAGTGAACGGTTTAAAAGCGTTCAAAATGGTAGTGAAATTCAATCATTTGCAATTTGTAACTAAGCCATTTTTAATGTAATTTAATATAATATTAATTTCTGAAGAACCTGAAGTTTCAAGTACAACTCCTTCGCGATCTGCTCCACGAAGGTTTGTTGCGTTGTATTCAAGAACCCATATAAGACCTGAAATAGGCCTAGCTTATACTTTTGCACTGTATTGTTTATATTATTGCAATAATGTAGTTGAAATACTAAATGAGAAACCCAAAGATAATAAATGGCAATGCAGCCCTATTATATCTTTGAACATTCCCAGGTCTTATATGGATTCTTGTTTTATTGCATAATGATTTTATATATAACCCTTATCACCTAAATTAGTTCTTGTGATTTATTTTAAAACCGTGAAAAATTGCTTGTCATAAGCCTTTTATCACCTGCAATATTTTACCTTATAGAAAAGATCATTCGTTATTTAATATGAAATTTAGAAAATTAAAAATAGACCAAAATTGTAGAAAACATCTTCTCTTTAAAGGGAAATTAAAACGCAGTTTTCTAATTAATTAGGTTAAATTATTTTTTACACTGGAAAAAATTAAGTTTAGTAATATAATAAACTAAATGAAATACGCCATTATATAACTTTAATACGTCATTAACGGGAATGTTGCACGATTGCTGTTAAATGTTTGTTTTTTCGGAATGAATTTTTGGAATGTAGAAACACAGTTTTGCGAATGGCTCAATAACTTCAGTTAGTGAAGAAAATATCTATAAGAGGCTAAAACTAGCATATCTGTTCGATAATTGGTAGTTGTTAATCACCCGCATAAACCGATTCATTCATTTATTATCCATTTCCTTTTAATTGGTCGTTAAGCTTATTTCTTAATTGTAAATACTAATCTAATTTTTAACCCCTTGTAGAAAACGAGTTTCAACAAATCAAACGAAGAAGTTGAGAATTACGTCAGTGCCCCCTTTGAGGAGGTCAAGCCGTCGGTGGACAGAGCTCAAGCTACACGCAAATTTTCACAGGTTTGACCGCGTTTATGTCTAGGGTTTTATTTAACGTTTTTTTATTTAATCCATGTTGAGTTAATATTTTTGGCAAATACACTATACTTACTATAATTCTCTGTAGTTTTTAGTTTTTTGGCTGTTGGTGGCTTTTTATGGTGGAAGCTTTAGTTTTATTTTGAAAGAACACTTTATTACCCAACATTTTTAAGTTCAAAGGTCGATATCAACGAATAAGTTTTTATTAAAAGTTAAATCATAATAATGAAAATTTTAGAACTTGATATCGATTTTATGATTGCTAGAAAACTGTACGACTGCCGAGCACTACAGACTTAATGTTGGTAGTTTTACAATCTAAGATCTTTGAAGTATACTTTGTAACTTTGTAGAAGCTCTAATATTTGCGGTTTGAATGATACTTCGAACTTTCTTAGATTGTAAAGTCATATTGCAATCAATTGGGACCATTGTTTTGGATGAGGGGGCAGCGAATTATTGGGACCATTGTTTGGAAAAAGGTGGCAACGAATTATTGGGACCATTGTTTTGGAAATGGTGGCAACGAATTATTGGGACCATTGTTTTGGAAAAGGTGGCAACGCATAATTGGGACCAATGTTTTGGATGAGGTGGCACCGAATTATTGGAACCATTGTTTTGGAAAAGGTGGCAACAAATTTTTGAACCTTTGTTTTGGAATAGGTGGCAACGAATTATAGGGACCATTGTTTTGGAAAAGGTGTCAACGAATTATTAGGACCATTGTTTTGGAAAAGGTGGCAACGCATTATTGGGACCATTGTTTTGGATCAGGGGGCAGCGAATTATTGGGACCATTGTTTTGGATGAGGGGGCAGCGAATTATTGGAACCATTGTTTGGGAAAAGGTGACAATTATTAAGACGATTGTTTTGGAAATGGTGCTAGCGCATTATTGGGACCATTGTTTTGGAAAAGGTGGCAGCGAATTATTGGGACCATTATTTGGAAAAGGTGGCAACAAATTATTGGGACCATTGTTTTGGAAAAGTTGGCGACGCATTATTGGTACCATTGTTTTGGAAAAGGTGGCAATGAAATATTGGGACCATTGTTTTGGAAAAGGTGGCAACTAATTAGGTAACCAAATGATCACGATACCGAATAGTCCCGAAACCAAAAATCACGAGACCTAATTGTCCCGAGGCCCTAAAATCACGAGACCTAATTGTCCCGAGACCGTAAAATCACGAGACCTAATAGTCCGGAGACCGTAAAATCACGAGACCTAATAGTCCGGAGACCGTAAAATCACGAGACCAAATAGTACCGACACCAAAAAGTCCCAAGACCAAAAAATTACGAAACCAAATGGTCCCAAGACGAAATCGCTGAGAACAATTAGTCCTGCGACCAAATCAGCGAGACCATATCTTCCAGTTCCGTTAATCGATGACAAGATTAATTAATACTACTCACTTTTGAATCCACAGGCAAATTTGTTTTCCTCTTTCCCGACAAAGTCCCAGCTAACTCATCGCATAATTCAAAAACTATGCATTTTTCCAACCGAACTAATCTTCTAAAGCTAAAGTCACTTAACTCGAACGTTTTTGACGTATTGCGTATTACTCTTTCACGTCGAAAGTTGTGTATTACTCTTTCACGTCGAAAATTGTGTATTACTCTTTCACGTCGAAAATTGTGTATTACTCTTTCACGTCGAAAATTGTCTATTATTTTGATTTGCTACATCGTAAGCTAAATATAGCAACTCGAGACGAGCTGCACTCAGGGCCATTTTTTATTGACACTGTGAATGGGGGAGTATACGGGGAATAAACGGAACGATCTCGTTTCATTGGATAAAATCCCATTCGAGATCGTTCTCACCACCTAAAAAGCCGATGAGATCGACATCGAGAACTCTGTCGACATCGAATAAGATGTCGCTCGACAAATGCTTATAGAATCGCGATTTTCGAAATCTCGGCGGATACTATCGAGATCGAGAGAGATATCGATCGACAACTACTCCAGAGGTGTTTAAACAGTCTTCCAATAGACAAGAAGACATGGAAGTTTCAATTGACCCTATATTAGCAGACGAAGCTCAATTTATAGATATTTGCAGTGACAAAGATGTAAAAAATAAAATTTAACTCATATTTACCAGATAATTATTAATCTAAAAATTAGGATCAGCATCAAGAGGTTAATGAACTGATCACTAATGCAATAAAGAGACAGAATTTGGAAGAACAATCAAAATCTGAACCATCGTGAAGTGGTACAGTTAAAAGCCGAAAACATATTAGCCTAATAGAACTTGACCATTTAAATTAAAATAACAAATCGTTAGTTTTAGACTTTTAGTGACAGGGTTAGAGTAGAATTTTTATGCTTTATTCAGAGTTAACCTACACCCGTCGGTAAAGGTCTTGAAACATTTCAAGTTTTGATTAAAAAAAGGTTAGGGTTTTGATGGACATCTTTTAGCAAATATCCCTTGCGTGTTATTTAGGCCACAATATTTTATACAGGACAGAAAAATTTTCAAACTGAAAAGGCTGCTTCAAAACCAAGCGGATAGAAGAAAAGCCATCCAAAAGACGTTTAGAATTACCAACGAAAGGGTCTTGTATCGCGATAAGAAATTACAAAGTTTTAAAGACGTTATAACAAAACTGCGAAAAGACAAGCTCATGATAGAGGAAAGCCTAGTGGAATTTGAAGATATGTTTACACCAATGGCGCAAGAAATTTTCCAGCAAATGAAGGCAGGAGGGTTAAAAAACAAAACAAGAAAAGCGTATAGCAGTGCTCTAAGAGAATTTGCCGTGACTCTACATTCCTACAGTCCCAAGGCTTACAGATATCTGCGTCGCATCCCAAACACCATTAGATATTGGGCTGCTAAAATCTATGGAGAACCAGGCTTTACAGCGCAAAGCTTTGAATTTCTGAAAAAGAAATAGAAAAGTCAACTTTTCCAATCCTGTGCTCGTTAATGTTTGATGAAATGTCCATAAGAAAAGAAATTCGATGGAATGGCAAACATTTTCACGGATATGTTGATCATGGACTTACCATGGAGAACAGAGGATGGACCCTAAAAGGCATACCTTTCACAACAGCACACTTTCACAACACTTTAAGAATAGCTATTTTGACTCATCTGAGGGAGTATATCACAATGCAGACTATTATATAGTAATTTTTGTCACACTGCGAGCTCCCAAAAATACCAAGGCTTCGACAATACCAAGGCTTAGGGTAAGCCTTAAGTAAGAGAATGAAAAACGCCAGCACAATTTTATTTCAGTAAATTCGTACAAAAATTATCACACCGAGAAGTGTAAAATCTAACTATCCTTCCATACCAAATATTGAATTCAAAAACAAGCCTTATAGTAATACTCCTCCTTGCCAGTCTTTGATCCTTCGCGCTATGCATCCACCTCCTTGACTCTCTCATTTTTTCACAAGCCGGCACACGTCCTCCACGCACCGGCGAAAACAATTCTCGTTTCCCGGAGACGGACTCCCCGAAACACCGAGGCTTGGCGCCGGCTTTACGGTAGCAGCGAATCCGCGCCGATACACCTACTTTTGACAACCGGTACAGTCTCGTCTACTATCCCGACGCACCTATCTATCCTTTCACACCCTCTATCCAAATTATAGCGTACCTGTTAATCATACACACCTTTTCACATACTATAGACTAGCACACCTTTTCTTCACAAACTATAAGCTAGCACACCTTTTATTCACAAACTATAAGCTAGCACACCTTTTATTCACAAACTATAAGCTAGCACCCCTTTTATTCACAAGCTATAAGCTAGCACACCTTTTATTCACAAACTATAAGCTAGCACACCTTTTATTCACAAACTATAAGCTAGCACACCTTTTATTCACAAACTATAAGCTAGCACACCTTTTATTCACAAACTATAAGCTAGCACACCTTTTATTCACAAACTATAAGCTAGCACACCTATTCTTATCATCCCATCACACCTTCCTCTTATTTTTTCACAAGCCGGCACACGTCCTCCACGCACCGGCGAAAACAATTCTCGTTTCCCGGAGACGGACTCCCCGAAACACCGAGGCTTTGCGTCGGCTTTACGGTAGCAGCGAATCCGCGCCGGCACACCTACTTTTCACAACGGGTACAGAACTAGGGACGTTTCCCCGTAAGCGTCCGAGCGCCGAGGCTTAGATAAGTAATAAAGCGCGCACCTTTTAAGCTTCGATTATATATCGGTAGGTCGGGCGTTCATTTCATGTATTTGACTTTGAAATTAACCTTACTTAATATCACAGAACACCTATCTTTCATTTATAAATCCTAGCCTACCTCGATATTATAATTTGATAGGACACCTACCTTTTTTCTTTTTCACACCTTTTTCAATCAAAGCACACCTAGATCTTGTAGTATGACAGCACACCTAATTTTTAGGTTTTCACCCATTTTTGAATCCTAGCACACCTCAATATTATAATTTGATAGGCACCTATCTTTATGTTTGTACACCTTTTAACTTTTGCGCTCTTTAGAGCTGAAAAGTATTGTTCCGACCTCTGTTGGCTGGACGGCTGGCTGGATTTGGTGTAACCGCATAATAAGATTCTTCATAAATAAACTTTTTGAATTTCAAATTTCCCGCGAATTTTCGACTCCAAATTCACCCGTAGTTCACGTTACACCTCTTAATTCAAATTAAATTATTTTTCTGTCGGTGTCGGGAGGCGAACCTGCGACGTCCAAATCCATACGAGACGTCAGTGAAGACGCTCGCCGGCGCGCGCTACCACGTAGCTACGCTCGCTTATAACAGAGGGCGAGTTAAGTTAGAGTCAAGAGAAGAGAGAGGTAGAAGGATATGGACCCCCCCACCTCCCCGACGCGCTACACTGGGTGGCTGGATGCAGTCGTATATATATATATTGTATCGTTTGGCGGTAGAGGAGAGACAGACAGACTTCGCACGCGCGCCAGACTGCCTTTAGCGCTGTGTTGCTTGCAATTTTTTTTCAATTTATAATTATTATATATCTTTTTAATCCTAGGCAAGATTAGATTTCTACTTGGGAACTTAAACATTACAATTAATATTATCATATTAATCAAAAAAGAAATTAAAGTTCTCCCCGACGGAAGGCGCGCTAAGCAGAGAGAGTTTTCTAATTTCACCAATGATATCGTTTTTGAAGACTCGTCTGCTTAAAAGTTAGGGTCAAGGTTTTATACTCTAAGATATCGCGCTCTCGTTAGGTTGGTTTACTAATAAAAATCAACAACTGAATGAAAAAAATTAAATGTATTAACAAAATGAAACTCGAGTCAGCGATTTAAAACTATAACTAGTTTGGGACGGAGGTATCATTGCTCACTATTTGTTTGGCAAGTTCAAAATTAACATAAAATAATAGGTAGATTTTTGCAGAATTAAATTGCACATTCTTTGCAAAATTAACTAATCATTTTGGCAGTTTCCGCTCTCGCTGGGTTCATCAACTAATAACAGTTACGTAAGTGATAATTTAAAAATAAAATCAACAACTCAAAGATATAAAATGAAATTTATGATCAAAATGAAAGTAATTTTAATCAACGACAAACGGAATCAACATATTCATCTCTTAATCCACGGAAATATGAAATTTCTACATGCAACATGAAAGTGCTATCTACCTAACAATTTTTAGAAATGTAGTTTTAATGAATGAAACATACTCATTTAGAGTTAACTAATTATAAGTCGCTAATTTGATTATTATATTTAAAAAATTATATTTTAAGTAATAAATTTAAAGATGGTGTAGATAGTACCAATAGAGTATTCAAGGATTGATTACGTTAATATCAACGTATTAAACAAAAAGTATTTATTTATAATTTGGAATTTCAATTTAAATTTATACAGTTTTTCAAATGCCCATTGAGAATGAGAGTCTGTTACTGTATGTTGAAGACCTCCAGTCTCTGCCAAGTGATTTAAATTTCTGACCCTCCCTGTGGGAAAGGGGGAATTGAATTAACAAGACTATCAAACTGACATCATCCTTAAATTAAATAAGGACTATAAATGAAAAGTTAAATCAAGGTATTGAAGGTTTAATTAACGTTACTAAGAAAGTATCAAATAAAAAATTTACAACTTAAGCTCATCAATAAAAATAACATTAAGATAATTATTAATAGGCCTTTCCTATAATGAGGGTAGTAAAACTGTACCAGTCCAGAAAGAACATATAATTTTGTTTAAGAATGGACTAGCAATATTTTACTATTTTGTCTTCCTTAAACTTTGTATTCTGGCAGCTCTGTTGCCAAGAGTTTTTGTTAGTTTGCTTTGGTGACGATGGCCTAGGTTGCCAATATTTTTCTCCTAACTGACGTAAATCGTAAATTGAACTGATATGAACTGATATACGTAGCTTTTAAGTTCCAATATTCATGGATAGGGAGAATTTATTCCTAATGCGCTAAAGTTTAGACCACCGGCATGGACCGCTCCTATTTTTGGAGGTTCGCCCCCTCTGCTGGCGATTCCTCGACTTGGGGGCTTATAAGATACCAAGCGAGGTTGGAGTAAAAAAGGGGGGTTTTATTTGAGTTTTTTGGGTACTTTTTCAATAAGAAAACTTTCCATATATTTTTCGGGATGTAAAGACGTGTTGGTCGGAGTGACCGTTTTTTGCATTAAAGTTCATGATAATTTTGTGTTTTTCGCTAACCCTTGGACTGAACCATTATTTCACCTACGAGATCTAAAGGTTTTAAAACTATTCTGTGACATATTATGGTGCCGAAACCCGGGACGGGAGTTTGGATTAAATTGTTATAGTTAGTTTATGAAAAGTTAGTGAAAATAATCATCATGAGTGAGGAACAAAATACATTAGATCGGCTAACGCGTAAGAGGGAGAGGACCCGAAAATAAGTTTCGAATACCTTGTTGGACATTGAGAACATTCTTCGCGAGACGCACATCAACGTGACCGATTTAGAGGTAAATTTAGATATCCTCCGGAAGTTGGAAGAGTCGTTAGAAAAACAGAATGCGTGTATAGAGGATTATCCACCAATTACGGAACTGGATAATGAAGAAGGAGATAATCTAGCGATTAGTGCCGAAATAATTTCCGCGAAGACGCGCGCAATAAGATCTATCAGAACAATGGATACAATATCGAATGCGGCAGTCGGGTCGACAGCAAGTTTGAGTCTTCGCCAAAGTACAGGTACTGTGAAGCTACCAAAATTATCAATGGGTACATTCAATGGAGACATTGAAAACTGGAGGGGATTTTGGAGTCGATTCGAAGCCGCGGTTCACGGAAACGAACAGATAAACGCTGTGGAAAAATTCAACTATCTAAAAGGGTGTTTAGAAGGTTTAGCGTTAAAATCTATCAAGGGACTATCCTTAACGGAAGAAAACTACCCGAAAGCGGTCACAATTTTGGAAAACCGGTTCGGTCAGGTAGAGGAAATAAAGACGCAGCACATGAATAACTTAATGGAATTAACGCCAGTTACAAGAATATCGGACGTAGCCGGGTTGAGAAGGTTCCACGATGACGTAGAAATTCAAGTTAGAAGTTTAGAGGGACTGGGCCAAGGCCCGGAAACGTACCAATCTATACTATGGCGCCTGATGATGAAAGGTTTACCTTCGGAATTGAGAGTAGAATTTAGCCGAGTGATGGACAGTGAAACGCCCACCGTAGAACGCATTTTAAAATTTCTAAGGAAAGAAGTGGAATGCAGAGAGAGAGCGTTCTCCCTAGCACCGGCTGCGGAACCCCCACGAGGTAATTTTCGTGACCACACAAGGGACAGGCAAGAGGGAATCTCACGAAACTTTCGTCAGCGCTATGAAAAACCCAAAGGATTAGTAACTGCTGCTTCGCTCGCGGTATATTCAGAGTAAAAGCCCGAATCTTGTTACTGTGGGATGTTTAAACACCTGTCAGAAAACTGTACCAGAGTCAGTACAGTACCGGAAAGACGGGCGCAACTTAAAAGTAAAGGTAGATGCTTTATCTGTACCGAAAAGCAGCACATGGCCAGGTATTGCCCAAACAAGAAGGAATGTCCACGTTGTGACAGGTTGCACCACGTATCGGTGTGCGATCAAGAAGGCGGGACCGAAGAAGAATCGGGGCGAACCGAAAAGGCAACCCCAGGAGAAGCGATTCAATGTTCTTCCGTATTGAAACAAGATGGGCGACCGAATACTATCGTTTTACAGACAGCGAGCGCGATAATAACACCAACCGAAATTGCACCGAATCAACCCACTTATCAAGTGAAATGTTTCTTCGATGGAGGAAGTTCAAGAACCTACATCCGGGAAGACATCGTTCAGAAACTAAAACTGAAACCGACTGGTCAAGAAACCCTAACGGAGTACAAGTTCCAAGACACCGAAGGAATCGAGAAAAGGTTCGACAGAGTCAAATTCCTTCTGAAAAACGTCAAGGATTTAGACCAACGGATAGAGATCGAAGCGTTAGTTGTGCCTGACATTTGCAACGCCTCAATTAGCGTACCAAAGGAGGAAACGTTGAAAGAATTGAATACAAAAGGAATCAAATTGGCGGACCTAGGAACGAACTTACCCAAAGGGCAGGAAGCCAAGGTCGGAGTCTTAATCGGAAGCGATTGGTTTTGGGCTCTAGCGACAACCAAGGTTGAGCGATTATCTGGAAGGTTGGCGGCCATAGAAACAATACTGGGATGGACCATTCAGGGTCTCGCTACTACAGTTAACTCGAATGTAGTAGTCTCAAATCAAGCGGTATCCATGAATGTAATCACAATGGACGAAAAGATATCGAACCAAATAAAGGCGTTTTGGGAATTGGATTCAATCGGCATCAGCGAGCAAGGTATGAATGCAACCGAGAAAACGATTGAAGAGGAAATTGTCAAGAAATTCGAAGAGACGATTTACTTTGAGAATGGTCGCTACGGAGTGAGTCTACCATGGAAGAATAACAAGGAGGCTCTGAAAGATAACAAGAATGTGGCGATCCGAAGAACCCAAAATCTGTTTAAGAAGTTTCGATCCGACCCCGTTCTACATCATGATTACAGTCAAGTAATTAAAGAGCAGCTAGAATCTGGAATCATAGAACCAGTGGTGGAAGATCCGAGCGCGGGAAATCCAGTCTATTACCTGCCTCACAGAGAAGTGATTAGAAGAACTAGCGAGACGACGCGTATCAGAGTCGTATTTGACGCGTCATCAAAAGTCAAGGGAGACTTCTCGTTGAATGACTGTCTCCACGCAGGGAAAAACATGAATCCAGAGCTTTTGGACCTTCTTGTCAGGTTCAGAAAGCCTCGAATAGCGTTTACTGCAGACATAGCGAAGGCGTTGAATACTAATGATCGAGACGCTCTGCGTTTTCTTTGGAGAGACGGATCACCGGAAGATATTTCACAGCCCTTCGACGAATATCGGATAACTCGAGTTGCTTTTGGAGTCACTTCGAGTCCATTCCTTTTAACCGCGACGATCAGGCATCACCTAGATCAGAATCAAGATGAAAACCATGCCATCTGCGAAGCTATTCGAGAAGGACTGTACATAGATGATCTAGCGTCTGGAGCCGATGACGTAAAAGAAGCTTTTGATTTATCAATAGGATGCAAGGAAGTCATGAGCAAAGCGGGAATGAAATTGCGAAAATGGAAAACAAATTCAAGAGAACTAAGAGAAAAATGGCATGAAAATATGGGAAAGTCAGAGGATTTCCTACTAACAGACCCCAGAAATCCGGATTCAACCATTTTAGGCATAAAATGGAAACCAGAAAAGGATTGTTTGGCATTTGACATGACAGGTCTGTTGGAATTTCTGGTCGAGAAAAAATGCACCAAAAGATTCATTTTACAAGCAGTAGCCAGGATATTCGATCCTCTGGGCCTACTAGCACCCTTCACGGTTCGAGGAAAATTTCTATTCCAAGAACTTTGGCAGAGAGGTGTTGATTGGGACGATCAATTAGACGATAAATTGGTAAAAATCTTTGAAAACTGGTGTCAAGAAGTACCGCACCTTGGAAAGATTGAAATCCCAAGGCACTATTTCCAAGAAAGGAGCGAAGGTTCTACCATACCGTACAAGGAACTCGTTTGTTTTTGTGACGCAAGCGAAAAGGGATACGCTGCTGTGGTGTATTTACGGTACAAGACATCGGAAGGGAAGATCGGAACTACTCTAGTGGCAGCTAAAAGCCGAGTAGCGCCTCTGAAGAAAACCAGTTCGAAAGATAAGAAAATCACGACCACGAAGATCACACTGCCGAAACTAGAATTAACGGCAGCCCTACTAGGAGCACGGCTAGTAAAATACTTGCTAGAGAAAGATTTTGCAAGGGAAAATCCCAAATTGTCAATGTGGACGGACAGCACCATAGCTCTGGGATGGATCAAACATTAACCAAACAAGTATTTACCCTACGTCAGCAACAGAGTAAGCGAAATCCAGAGTCTAACGGACCCGACTACTTGGCACTACTGTCGAGGGGTTAACAACCCCGCTGATTTATCTACGAGGGGAAGAAAAGCAGAAGAGCTTCTCACTCTCAAGTTATGGTGGGAAGGGCCACCATTTTTAAGAATGGAGGAAAAAGATTGGATTAAAGAGAATCCAAGCCCGGGAATTTACCCAAAGGCTTGCGATGAAGAACTTAGACCGGCGTTTAAGGATACATACCAAGGAGCCTGTATAAGCGGAAAGGAAACTGAACCCCTCCTCGACCTAGAAAAGTTCAGCACTCTAAAGAAAGTACTACGGGTAATGGCCTGGGTACACAGATTCGTTGGAAACGTCAGAGCGAGAGTGTCAAAGAAGAAAGAAGAGTGGAAAGGGGGACCCTTGGATGCTGAGGAAATAAACAAAGCCGAGAGGATAGTCATCCAGCAAGAACAGAAAAGAGATTATGGAAACGAAATCTCAAAACTTAAGAATAGACAAGAAATTTCGAAGGAATCGAAACTATATCTACTAGACCCGTTCCTAGATGAAAATGGACTACTGAGCGTTGGAGGTAGATTAGAAAAGTCGGAATTCACGTATAGAGAAAAGCACCCCTGGATATTGGACCCGACAAATCGACTATCTCGCTGGGAGGGCCGCCGCACGCGTGTTTTTGTTATTCGCCGGTGCGTGTTTTATTAGGCGGCCCCCCTAGCCATGAGGTTTAGAGACTTGACCTTTTTATCCATGAGCAGTGGCATTTCTTGGGTTTTCGGAAAATTAACCCCATTGAAAACCAAACCTAACCTATTCTATTCCAAATACACTGTGAATAAGGTTCTGTATCTCCCAAGCGTGCCAGGGTTATGGCATATCAGTCATAATTGGTTTGATATTCCATTTTGTTTAGAAGAATATGTGAAACATTGGTAAATTTTAAGTAGAATGAATAGCGAAAATTTCATCTGCATTGTTAGTCATTCCACGTTTTATTGAAATTTGTTTATTTGACATCGTTTTAACAACATTTAAGTAGGATAGCAAAACTTTTTTACCGTACCACTAGTCATTAAACATAAATACATTTAAAGAAGCTTGAACGTAGTTTTTAAGAGTTTTGCTGATACTCTTAATTGAGCTGTTGTCATTTCATGTCAGTTTCAATCGCTTTTAAGTTTCTTAAGAACTAAATCAATCGCATTTCAGTCAATTGACAACGTGGTCTCTTACACAAATCCCCATAAATTAATTGGAAACCAAACTGCGATAATATAAAACTGGAAATTAATGTTAAACGTATGGTGTTTCAACGATTTTGTGTTATTTAGCTTGACAATTCAAATCACCCGTTTTACACCCTGCACCTGCCACCTTGAACATTCGTTTTTCCTAAACCTTTAAAGTGGGTTGATGGATTTATCTATAGTCTACATCGCACCAAACAAAAACATTGTAAAATCAGAAATTTACAGGTTTTTAATGTATCTCGGTTAAGAGTAAGGCGTCTCTTCTAGGAATTCATTGTCAAGCCTTAGGGTTTGCACCATAACATCTTATAGAAATTTAGGTTATTGGGCTTTGAAATAGAAGTCAAGAGTAAATGTTTTTTAAATACGCCTAATCTCTGACATCGTGATAAATGCGGCTGTGCTGTGTTAAGCTGTAGATATGGAATGTTTGTAAATAACAAAGAAAACATCAGATTTAAAGTAGTTTAAAAAAAATGTATGCATACACATTAAGGACGGTGCAAAATATTCTTTTTTAATCAAAACAATTGAAATACATCATTCGTTTTCCTTAACCCACTCCCGACATGGACAAATACTTTTAATGACGCGCTTATACTGCCCGCATTCAGCGCAATGGTTCCGGGCGTCCAATAAGTGTCGAGACTCGGCGGTGGTTGGAATCCTCAGGATGGTTTTCGTCTGGACAAGGACGACCCTCCGAAATCTTTCACATTCCGGTGAAATGCAATAGTGGTTAAGTTTTCCGCAATCGGGGGACTCCTTTAACTCGCCCTTGCAATAGGGGCACTCCAATTCTCCACTAACGGGTACAGTGCCGAATCCCAATTTCTCCAACTCTTCCTTGAGTGCATCCCTGTTGAAATCGAGAGAAAGATATCGTATATAAAATACCCAGAGAACAAAATAAAATATTGAGAGAGAAAGATCTAGTATATAATATCGAAAGAAATAGAGGTTATACGTAAATATCAGGTTTAACATAAAAAAAATCATACTTACATTAAAGATGATTTAGGAACAATTTTAGTTATATATAATTTAATATATATTAATTTAAGTAATTTAAATTACTATGGTCATGCACTATATGTATATAATTACAAACTAAGAAATTTAGATTCCAGAGAGTGTACTTACATTATAACGTAGAGTTTCCTGCGGGACTATAGTTGCTGAATTCCGCTGCTGTGGTACTTTAGTTGCTGGAGAGAGCTGGGTTAGCCGTAAAATGATCTTATCGCCACGTGCAGGAGTTTTTATACATGATAAACCGGAGACCTTTGATAAGCCCGATAAGATTTCTAGTCTCAATGAAAACATCGATACACCCGATAAGATTTCTAGTTTCGATGAAGACATCGATAAGCCCGATAAGTTTGGAAATAGCGTGAGTGATATCGGTTATCGGTTCTTGTTTACCCCCGCCATGTGGAGATATATTGATAAACAGTTCTAGTTTCGGTTCTAGTTTACCCCCGCGACGTGGAAAGATATCTTATCGATAAATGGTTCTAGTTTAGGTTCTGGTTTACTATCTGGAAATTTTCCTACCACGTGGAAACATATCTTATCGATAGAAGATTCCATATTTCTTATCGGTTCTTGTTTATCGCCGGCAACGTGTCTATTCACGTATCTAGATTTTTCAAACCACCACCACGTGTAAACCAGACTTAGCATTTTAATTCTCCTCCGGAATGGTTTTAAAGATACAACTCGTCTTAAATACATTTTCAACCATATTATATTGATATAAATCTTTCACGTTTAGACAATCGAGGTCAGACGTAGTTATAGAAAGTCCGCGATATAATTATAGCATGTGGAGATGGACCCCGTAAAACATTAATAAAATGTGCGAAATTTACATTTTTAGTCATTTCGAGGATGCGAACCTTCTAATTCACAAAAAGTAGGCCTAATTTAAACTAACCTATTTAATTATTCATTATAAATGATAAGACTTCAATATTTTTCAAGTTTTATTCATAAAGCAAGTTTTGAATAACATATTACATTTGAAGCAATTCTTTTACAAAATTCCATACTTAAAAATGTTGAATTATTAAACAAATGGATAATTACATTGATATCTAAATTATTAACAGCATTTTCGTAATGTAAATTCACGCGTTCAATCCAGTCCATAGTCATGCACTCGTGTTGTAGCTGAGATCCGTGGGATATGATACAACCGTTGCAGGCATCCTTTATGTACTTGGTCAGTTGTTGCTTAACAATCTCGTCGACCTCCGAGGACACGCGCTTAGCGGCGTTTAGAAATGTTACCACTTGATCGTGCTTCTCCAAAAGTTTCCCCCAAAGGACGGCTCCAATTGCAAACCCAATCCTGGTCGGGTAGAGTGTTTCGTAGTTTACACCACTTCCCGCCCTCATCTCACGAATGTTGAGTACTTTCCAATCCTGGTACATATTCAGTTCGATACGTTTCAGGTTCGACCCATCAAAGAACGAAGACGACGGTGTAGCACCATCATTCAGGAAATAGTTGGTTACTTGTTCCCGCATTCCGTAGAGTTGATAATATTCAGCCTCCGTCAACGTGATGCCGGTTGAACCGTCCGTTAAGCCTAGTCTATCTTTACAGTCAGGAGTAACCGAGACGGACTTCGTGGATGATATTTCGAAGATATTGGTGGTGTCCCTAATTAGAGAAAAACAAATTAATTAAAATCCACACATACATAATTTAAACCTATCTCTAGAAATATTCTAAATGTCTAAGTCATGTTCTATTTAAATATTTAATTAAGGATAGAATTTTAGACTCCGGAGAGTGTACTTACATTAGCGTAGAGTTTCCTGCGGTGAGAGAGAGAGTCCTGCTGGTACTTTAGTTGCTGGAGAGAGTTGGGTTAGCCGTAGAATGATCTTATCATCGTGTGCCTGAGTTTTTATGCCCGATAAACTCAAAGACCTTTGATAAGTCTGATAACACTCGATGAAGACATTGATAAGCTTGGAAATAGCACGATATCGGTTCTGGTTTTTCCCTACCACGTGGCAAGATATCGATAAACAGTTCTTGTTTCCGTTATCGGTTCTGGTTTACCCCCACCACGTGGAAATATATCTTATCGATAAATAGTTTTAGTTTCGGTTCTGGTTTACTATACTATCTGGAAATTTTCCTACCACGTAGAAACATATCTTATCGCCACGTGCAGGAGTTTTTATACTTGAGAAACCTTTGATAAGCCCTATAAGATCTCCAAGACATCGATAAGTTTGGAAATAGCACGATATCGGTTCTGGTTTACCCATGCCATGTGGAAATATATCGATAAACAGTTCTTGTTTCAGTTATCGGTTCTGGTTTACCCCCACCACGTGGAAAGATATCGATAAACAGTTCTAGTTTCGGTTCTGGTTTCCGTCGCCACGTGGAAAGATATCTTATCGATAAATAGTTCTAGTTTCGGTTCTAGTTTACTATCTGGAAATTTTCCTACCACGTGGAAACATATCTTATCGATAGAAGATTCCATATTTCTTATCGGTTCTTTTTTATCGCCGGCAACGTGTCCATTCACATATCTAGATATTTCAAACCACCACCACATGTAAACCAGTCTAAACATTTTAATTCTCCTCCGGAATGGTTTTAAATGGTGAGTTGAATTTATTTTATAGGTGAAATATTGCATATCTATTACCATATACTGTAAACAGATCCGAGGCTTAATACTCAGCTTATAACTTATATTTACAAACAGTTCTTACCAAGTTTTCTTCACTATTTATTATTCGTATGTTTTGTTTCGGAGACAAGCCACACCCACTTAAATAAATAGTCATTTAACGAAGTTTCCATTAATGTGTTAGTAATTTAACGACACTTTCAACCACATTTAAGTCATTTATCAACAAGTTCAACCATCTTTTTCTCAACCCTTTCAACGACTTTTTATGCATTTAACAGCACTGTCACGCACGATTTAGTCATTTAACAACACTTTCAACCAAATTTTACCCATTTAACAACCCCTCCAACCGCTTTTCAGTAATTTAACGACATTTTCTATCATGCATTGGTCATTTTACGACACTTTCAACCACATTTTAGTCATTTATCAACAAGTTCAACCATCTTTTTCTCAACCCTTTCAACGCTTGTGTCCCATTCGACCGAATCCCAATCGACCGAACGCGTTTCCCATTCAACCGAAAACAGCCCAAATGTGCGGTTTTGGGAAAATATAATTCAAAATTTAAAAAGCAAACGTTTTCACTTTTTTTAAGGAATTTTTTTTTACCCTACAGTTTTCGTTGTGTATATATATTGATGTTTGAAATGCAAAATTTAACTTTAAGAGTGATTGATAACGGAGAGAATTGCTAATAAAGGCGGCTTTCTTTACATTAATAATGGCTACTTGTTTCAATTGAATAAGAAAAAGGATAAAACTAGTTACTATAATTGTAGAAATCCCTCCTGTAAGGTTCGAATAATAACGTAACCTAACCTAACCTAACCTATCCTAACCTAACCTATCCTAACCCAACCTAACCTAAACCTAACCTAACCAAACCTAACCTATCCTAACCTAACCTATCCTAACCCAACCTAACCTAACCTAACCTAACCTAAACCTAACCTAACCAAACCAAACCTGACCAAACCAAACCTAAACCTAACCAAACCAAACCAAACCAAACCAAACCTAAACCTAACCAAACCAAACCAAACCTTACCAAACCAAACCTAAACCTAACCAAACCTAACCTAACCTAACCTAACCTAACCTAACCTAACCTAACTTAACCTAACCAAACCAAACATAACAGTAATGTTTTGGAAAAGCATTTTATTTGAGAAGTCAATGAAGCTAAACATGAACATTTTGGAAAAGGCGTACCATAGTAAAATGATTTGTAAAATATTACTAACCTAACATAACGAACCCAAACCTAACCTAACATAACAGTAAAGTTTTGAAAAAGGCATTTTATTTGAGAAGTCAATGAAGGTATAAAACATCAATATTTTGGAAAAGACGTAACATTGTTAAATGATTTATAAAATGTTACTAACCTAACTTAACCAAACCACACCTAACCAAACATAACAGTAATGTTTTGGAAAAGGCATATTATTTGAGAAGTCAATGAAGCTAAACATAAATATTTTAGAAAAGGCGTAGAATAGTTAAATGATTTATAAAATATTATTAACCTAACCTAACTTAACTTTCAATTTCCTTCTCTGGGTTTGAACCCGAGCCTCTGAATTAAAAGCCTGATATTCTACCATGCTGCTGCGGTGATTCAAAATCCTCACAGACATTTAATTAACTAATTCTTTCAAATAAATGCCCATTCTGCAGAAACCCGCCATTGGGCTGGAAATTTAAATATATTCTCCATAAAAAACCAAAAAGCGGTTTCGGTCGAATGGGATTCGGTCCAATGGGATAATACCCTTTCAACCACATTTTAGTCATTTATCAACAAGTTCAACCATCTTTTTCTCAACCCTTTCAACAACTTTTTATTCATTTAACAGCACTTTCACGTACGATTTAGTCATCTAACAACACTTTCAACCAAATTCAACCCATTTAACAACACCTCCAACCGCTTTTCAGTAATTTAACGACATTTTCTATCATGCATTGGTCATTTTACGACACTTTCAACCACATTTTAGTCATTTATCAACAAGTTCAACCATCTTTTTCTCAACCCTTTCAACCACATTTTAGTCATTTATCAACAAGTTCAACCATCTTTTTCTCAACCCTTTCAACAACTTTTTATTCATTTAACAGCACTTTCACGTACGATTTAGTCATTTAACAACACTTTCAACCAAATTCAACCCATTTAACAACACCTCCAACCGCTTTTCAGTAATTTAACGACATTTTCTATCATGCATTAGTCATTTAACGACACTTTCAACCACATTTTAGTCATTTATCAACAAGTTCAACCATCTTTTTCTCAACCCTTTCAACCACATTTTAGTCATTTATCAACAAGTTCAACCATCTTTTTCTCAACCCTTTCAACGACTTTTTATTCATTTAACAGCACTTTCACGCACGCTTTAGTCATTGAACAACACTTTCAACCAAATTTTACCCATTTCACAACACCTCCAACCGCTTTTCAGTAATTTAACGACATTTTCTATCATGTTTAGTCATTTAATGACATTTTAATTAATGTTTTATTCATTTAAAGACGTTTCCATTAATGTTTTAGTCATTTAACGGCACTTTCAACCACTTTTTAGTCATTTATAAGCGCATTCAACCATCTTTTTTTTCTCAGCCATTTCAACGACTTTTTATTAATTTAACAACACTTTCTACGACTTTTCATTCATTAAACAACACTTTCAAGCACGATAGAATAGGTTAGGTAAGGTTTGGTTTGGTTTTATACCCGAGATTTAGATTACCCACGCAAAGGCTTAACAATTTCAAATTTCGTGTCAAAGTTTTGAAGTGTTTTGAATTTCCAATTTTTCTCAAATATTTAAATAAATGCAATTAATATTAATTATTTTCTTCGACAATTATTTAATTTAGCTAAATATATTAGTTAATTGGCTTCATCCCGAGGTCGACTAAAGCCCTAAAGTTCCTAAACAAACACTTTGGACAGACACCAGGAATTCCGATCCCATTTCCGCTTTGGCGCGAGATTTGAAAATATCAACTTCGGGGTTAAGTGTAGAGATTTAGATAGAATATTCGCAATGGGGTAGGCTTAGAATAGGTTAGGTTTGGTTTGGTTTTATACCCGAGATTTAAATTACCCACGCAAAGGCTGAAAAATTTCAAATTTCGTGTCAAAGTTTTGAAGTGTTTTGAATTTCCAGTTTTTCTTAAATATTTAAATAAATATAATTAATATTAATTATTTTCTTCGACAATTATTTAAGTCAACGTGCGTTGCACCCTGTTAAGTCAATATAATTATTATAAATGGTATACATTAATTAGGATTAAGGTTTGAATCAGAATGTATGCCGTCTGTCACCATTCCCAAAATATCTTAGTATATAAGACGTTCAGTTCCTAATATATTATAACTGTAGTATAACATCCCAATCTTTGATTGCCTTATCAGCAAACTCAGGATTTTGAAAATCACAATGAACTTTGGTCTTGATTGAAGTCCGATAAAGCTTAACATTTTCAAATTTCCCGCCAGAAATTTCCGATAAAAAAAATGGCGCCGAGAAGAAAATATGACGTTGGGGGGAAAAAATGGCGTCGAGAAGAAAATAAGACGTGGGGGGAAGAAATGGCGTCGAGAAGAAACGATGACGTCTGAGAAAAACAAAATGGCGCAGAGAAAAAAATACCACCGAGAAAAAACAGTGGCGTCGATACCATTGAATACCATCGTGATACCATCGATACCATTGAATACCACTGAATTTGAACTCTTATTTTCTATCTACTTATAGGAATGCGCGGGATCTAGTCGGTAATAATCGAGACACATTGTTCTAAATTCCTCAAAAACGCACGCCAACTGTAATGTGTCAATTTGGACGTATGTATCGTGGAGATCGCCTAGAAATTCCATTTTGTGATAATTTGTAATACAAATATTAAATTTAGATAGTGGCCTATGTTTTTGATATCGAATTTTTTCCAGACGTTTTGAGTGTGAAGGTAATTTTCATCGGAAATATGCTCGTCTCTTAAAATATTGTAAAAGGCCTCTTTGGGTGGCAGTTCAATTTCCTCGAATCGCGCTATCGAATCCATGTAGTCATAAGGGAAAGACAATTTCTTGAGAGTCAAATCAACTTGCTCAGTGTTGTAAAATGAGCTGAGGATACGAAATTTATCCACCCCGCCCATAGCTAGATTTTGCACCAGAGTGTCTAGAGACGCGCCCATAAATCTTAGCGAATCTATAAATTGTAATTTCCCGAGACCAAAGGCTATGTAGGTCTCAGTATTGTTTGGGATGACTGTTATATTTTCGTCCTTAAAAAGACCAATCTTCTGGAGGATCAGGTAGGAATCGTACCTAAATAGGGGGACATGCTTCGTCGGCTGTTATTCTTTTTAAGGAACTAGTTCCACGAATTTCGTCATGTAATCCGTAAAGACGAGAAGAAATCGGTATCCTCTTCTGCTGATCGGAAAGGGTCCCATGATATCAACTCCTATTTTGTCGAAGGGGCCGGTCGGAACGGTAGATATCATAAGGCCAGGAGTCCTACGGTTACTGATTTCGTACTGTTGGCAAAGGACGCATTATTTGACGTATTGTCTGACGTCCTTATCAAGATCGGGCCACCAGTATCTATGTCCTACTTTTTCTCGTGTCTTATATTTACCTCGATGGGCAGACAGAGGATGATCATGCAAAAGTCTCATGGCTTGTCTCCTGAGGGATTGAGGTAGATAGATCCGTGCTGGACGAACTCCGGACGCTTTTCGGTACACGAGATTGTTTACCATCTCGTAATCTGGGTTTTCTGGAGGATTATCTTGTCGGAATTGTTCAATGATTTCGCGAATAACAGGATCTTCTCCTTGAGCGGTAATGATGTCATCGCGATCGAAGATATGAAAATTCGCGTGAGGGTAAGGTGGTAAAATGTACGCGACGTGTGAATGATCCGATGGTGCGGTCGATTCTTCCGATGACGTGATCTGATTGTCGTCTTCCATAGTGGAGGCTACCTACATGGCGAAAAGTCCTATTGGAGCTCGCGAGAGGGCGTCGGCCACAACGTTTTCGACTCCTTTCTTATGTTGAACCTTGAAATCGAACGTCTTTAGATACATAGCCCATCTGACAAGTTTCGAGTTTGGTTCTTTGAGTCCAAATAGCCATTGTAACGCCTTGTGATCTGTTACGACTGTAAAAGGTTTACTTTCCAGGTAAGGGCGGAGATGTCCAATGGCCCAATAGATCGCTAGACATTCCTTTTCGGAAGTGTTGTACTTTGATTCCGCATTTCGAAGATTTCGGCTTGCATATGCGATTGGGACTTCTATTCCATCTTGGACTTGAGATAACATCACTCCCAAGCCTGTGTCTGAAGCATCTGTTGTCAAAATACTTGGCGCATCTGGTTTATACCCAGCCAATGGAGGTGAACTGCAGATGGCCTCTTTGATTTTCTGAAAAGATTCCTCTTGATCAGGACCCCATATGAACCTGACGCCTTTCTTCTTCAATTTATTGAGTGGAGTGGCTAGTTTTGAATAGTGAGGTATGAATCTATGATGCCATCCGGCCATTCCAAGGAATCTTTGGAGTTGTATCAGTGTCTTTGGCTGAGGATATTTCTTGATTGCGTCAACCTTGGAAGGATCTATGTAAATTCCGGTTTCGTTGATTACATGTCCGAGGACGACTGCTTCCGACTGGGCGAAGCGGCATTTCTTCAGCTGAAGAGTTAAGCCGACATTCTTTAGCTTATTCATTCCATATTCAGAGCGTTCTTCTGCTCTTTCCATGTCTCGGAGGCAATAAGGATGTCGTCGAGGTACACGACGATAGCGAATTTTTCTCCATCTCTGAAGACTTCGTCCATTAACCGTTGACAGGTACTTGGTGCATTGCAGAGTCCGAAAGGTAGTACGCTGAATTCGTATTTGCCCGCATGCGTTATGAAAGCTGTCTTTGGCACGCTTCCTGGTTCCATTTCAACTTGCCAGTATCCTGATTTCAAATCCAATGCGGTGATGTATTTGGGATTTCCCAATTTACTGAGAGTTTCGTCGTTTCTTGGAATCGGATATGGATCCTTTGCGGTGAAGTAATTTAATTCTCTGACATCTATGCAGAAACGGTATTTTTTCTTGCCTGTACCGGATCCGTCGTCTTGCTCTAGGATCACTACTGGCGAGGCCCATGGAGAAGTAGATAGCTTGATGATCCCATCCTTAAGCATGTCGTAGATGCTTTGTTCAAGGATTTTTTTCTTGTCGTCACCAACTCGATATGGGCTCTTGTGTATCGGCTTAGCATTTCCGGTGTGTATTTCGTGAATCACTAAGCTGGTTCTTCCTAGCTTATCACTAAAGAGTTCTGGGAATCGGAGAAGGAGTTCTTTCAACTCTCTCTTCTGCTTATATGAGAGAGAGGTTGATTCAACCGCTACATTAACGTTAGAGACCATTTGAGGTGAGGGAGGAAGTTTATCTTCTGTTATTTCCACGAGTTTCAATACTAGTCCGTCAATGTTACAAGTTAAGTTTCCAAAATCGATAATAGTTTTCCAGTCTTCTAGAAAATCTTGACCTAAGATTGCATCGCAGAGAAGTGAAGGGACGATGTGGAACTCCTGACTAAACCTCCTTGTTATATCTTGTTCAAAGTTAATTTCGAAATCTAACACTGTATTGCCTTTAGTGAAAGAGTATTGCCCATTTCCCATTATGATACATTCGGATTTTTCTGAGTTCGGTTCTAATCTGAGTCTGACATCGCCTAGAGATCTTTGTATGGCCCACCATTGGTCTAAACTAATCATGGAAACTTCTGCACCATTATCTATTCTAGTTTGTATGGTTGTGTGTACAAAGTTAATGTTTATTAGGTGTGGATTTCTTTTGTGAGGTCTTCTTCTTCGTCGAATTGTGGCCAATTTTAACGGTGGTCTTGCCACAATTCGGTTTTCTTCCTGCGGGACTAATGGTTGGCGGGAGGGAGACGTCCGGGTTGGCGTTGAAACAAGGGACTGGACGGTCGTCCGGAGTGACTCTCGGAGGATCTTGGTTCTCCTGGACTTTATTCTGTGGACGTCTTGGGACGAGTTTCCTTTCATTTAGTTGAGGTTGGTTCTCTCTCGGCTCAACTTCTGGATTCCTTCTCTCAAAGACTCGAGTTTGATGAGAAAAATTTCTGGGTAGGCTTCTTCTTCGTGGAGGTCTCGACGCGAGGTGGGGTTGCCTTGGTTGGGAGTTTGGTCTCGGGAAAGGAGCTCGTAAATTTTGATTCGAATAGTTTTGGGGATCATTTTGGACAGGGGGAGGATTGTAGTATCCTTCCTGGTGGGAATTGTTATTGTTTCCATGCGGGATGTCCATGTTAGTATGAGTTCCCCTGTTCGGGATGTTTCCTTGATTTACTTTTTTCCTGGGGGCTAGATATGGTGGGATCTGTTATAATGATTGCTCTCTAACATCCCTATTTTGTTGTTGGACAGGATTGGGGTTGTCTTGTGATGAGGGATTTTGAACTAACTAAACGTTTGTTCTATTTGTAAGCAAACATCGTGCAAATCGGACAACGTTTGCTCTGGTAGGACCATAAGTAACCCTTTAAATTCCATTCTTAAATTTTGTTTAATTATGAGGAGTAATTCATCTTCCGGTATTGGGGGATGTAAGTTTTGGTTTACCCTCACAAAATAGCCACAGTACTCGTCGATGGATTCATTTTGTCCTTGTCGTCTATTATGTAAAGCTATTCTGGCCTTAGCTCCCTCATCCTTAACTCTATAATGACGCTTCATTCGTCCCTTAAATTCTGCCCAATCTACTCCTTGGGGGAGGGAACGATACCAATACCATTGTCTCTTAACAGGAGGGGCATGAAAAGCAATTTATCATCGTCACTTAGTTTATAGAAGCTCGCATATTCTTCGAATTGTTAAAGGAACTCGGGGACACTTTCCTGTTTTCTACCATAGAAAGCTAATCTCTCAGGGGGTTCTAAACCCTTTACATTGCCCTGGTTTGATACTGCCTGGTTTGATACTGCCAGGTTTGAAAAGGATTGTAGGACTGACGCTAGGAAGGCTGCCTGCTGGGCACCTCCAGTATTTGGACTACTCTGGGGCTGAGGGTTTGATGTCCCTTGGGGCTGACTAGTACCTTGTGTACCGTGAGGTTGTCCTCTAGGAGGGGACTGGGGAATGCCCTGTGGATTATGTCCCGTAGGGTTCTGGGTTTGTCCAGGGTTTATTGGATTTGGTCTATTTGGCCTACTAGGGGCATTTGTATATGTGACTGAACTTCTACGCGGAAATGACCCACTGGAGGCGATCGTAGTTACTGTGACTGGTGAAATATTTGCATTTGACGTGGCTTTTGCTATTTGTTTCCTTGAGGAAACCCAACTGTTCAGAGACTCCTTTGCCCTTTCATATGCGTTTAGTTTAAAGGAAAGCGCGGCTCCACTCACTTGCCCCTGATGCTTTCCGGTAATACACGAAAAAAAAGTCCCAAGAAGTGCTGCCCCCTAGCGGCTATTCATCTCGTTTTATTTATTTAAATTATTTGGCGGGAAATTTTTTTCTCTTACGATATTGCTGCCATCTATATAAAGATATAGGAAGTATATAAGTGAGTCAAATTAGAGAATCACTTTGTGCATTTCAAGCAACATGATACAATTGAAACGATTTTCAGTTCACTATATATTGCCCGGATTTGGGTATTTTGAACATTAAAAAAAACCGCTAAAACATTTTATGGCAAATTTATTTTATTCAGATTGATGCAATTTAATATCAGTCTTATACATTCACAGTATCTTCTAAATACGCAGTACTTTTACTAATGAAACGGCTTTCATGTCTCTCTATCAATTCTGATTTTGATGGACAGTCTACCATTCCAATATTTTTGTGAAACAAGTGTGGGTGATCTTGGGGCAGCGCTCTTCGCTTTCTCATATTTCCCTATAAAATCATTTGGATCCATTAGCTTTTTTCATAACTTTGGGTGTTATTTTTGAGTGAATATTTTCAACAAATTACTAACTTTGAAATTTGCTCTTTTTTGAAACACTTTCAAAAGGAGCAAATTTAAATAAGAGTATTCCTTTGGCTCATAAACTTTAACCGTATGCCAGGCTTTGGTCCTTTTACTGTAACACTTATTGTAGCTGTAATTATGGTTTCAGAATTAAGTTCGTAGTTGGTTTGTGATATAAAATTGCATACCGTGTTTTCCCATCTTTCGTTTTCATTTCCTTTCGTCCAGTATGGTGGTTATGATCAATGGCAGCCAACTTTACTCTCATGTCATAGAAAACGTAGCTAATTATTTAAAAGGTGTAAATACATTAATCTAATTCTACATAATGTTTCTTTACCAACTCACCTGAACGCAAAACGCTTACTAGCATATTTCAGTACCATGCTATGGAAATTTTCGAGGAAGCCGTTCTGACTATTGAACATAAAATATTCCATTTTAGAAACTTATAACTTATAACTTTGAGAAGAAATCTCTCATGAAAATGAACTTAATATGATTTTTTATTTCATACCGAAATTTAATAAAATAGCTGAGATTATTAAGAATGGTTGAACTCGTAATAATATTGCGTACAGCTACAAATTCTTAAGAATTAGGAGTTAACCATTCATGGGCTTCTATTTGCTCCGCTGTTAGATTATCATGCATGCAAGAGGTTGGCGCCCCGTAGGCTAAGGGAAGATTCCACTCATGGACGTTGCGAATGTGTTGTAACAATCCATAAATATTTTATGATGGTTGCATGACCTTCGCTTTCTCGTGCACAGTACCAAAAGTGGTTTCTGATTAATGGCGCCCAGTGCATTATGGCTTCATATCCCTTTTTTTTCCTCGTTCCATCAGTTTCTTTAGAATATTTTTTGAGGCGTGCCAAATGTCCAATGAGTGCTTGACATTTTTATAAATACCCTTTTTTTGTGCTAAACTCGGCTTACCCCCTAGTGTCTACTCTGTTTAGTCACGGCGACTAAGGGGGGGGATCTTATCAAGCAAAGGTGAAATGTAAAGTAGTGAAACGCATAGCTAGTCTCATGCGTGCCAATACTAGTTTAGTGTATCCCTGCTCTAGGAAATACCCCGTCGCGCGTAATCATTTACCCTCTCTACGAAATCAAGAATCTCAATTATTCAAATTTGGACTTGTATTAGAGTTAGTTGTACCGCGTTCGCGACTAAAAATTTTATTCTAAATGGAAGGCATAAAGTTAGACCTGCCTTTAGCAACTGAAAAAGGCTCAACTAAACCGTGGGAAACGAGTTGCGCCTGTAAACACAATTGCGAACGCACAAAAGGTAGGAACGTTTGCCCTTGCAAAGTTTTGGGAAAATCTTGCACAGACACGTGTACATGCGGAATAATTGGTCAAAAGAGCATACCATGCAAAAATAGAAATAAAGACAATATATCACGCACCAAAAAACCCAAAATCTACAATGTTCAATCGGAAGAAATCCAGAGTGATTCAATATCATCATCCACTAGCGAAGAGGAAAGTGAGTTGGATACCTTTGAGAACAATTTTATTCCACACGCCTCTTTTGAAGAAGATTGGGAGGAAGAAATTAAAAAGGTTCGTAAAATATTTCATTAGATAATGTATGCCCCGCCCCCTCCCCGAAGTTACGCGCACTATAGAGTAAATTCGGTAAGGTAAGAGATAGAGGGTTATGGTGTTCCCATATATGGGAAAGAAATTAATCTATAGATTAACCTCTTCCTCATACATTTGGTTATTTTGTAGAAATTACATTGGATAAGCAAACTAATTTTTGATTTGGTAAAATAGCCTAAAGCTGTTAAAAAGCTAAACTTTGGGAAAAAACCGAAAGTGGTAAAGAAAGCAGCGCAAAATCAAAGAAAGAAAACAGGAAATCAAGTGCTCAGGGATGCAATGAGTAAAATTGACTCACAGTATATAGAAAAAGCCACAGAAAACCTGGAGGCCCATTATGAGCGATTACAGGCAAGATAATCTCATTGACTTTTGGTATTCTTTATTGGTGTTAGCGAATTCTTTCCCTCCCCCCTTAATTAGGCCCTGATTGATAGAATGCCATCACAGGCAAAAGAAAATCTTTTGACAAAAGTAAGCAAGCTTCTACCAGAATTTGAGACCCTGGCCAAAGAAGGTAAATAGAGAGACCCAAAAAACCTGCTCCCTGGCTTGTAGAGTACAAATTCGTCATTTACTAATATGTTTTAACCCTCAGCTCTCGGAGAAATAATACCCGAAAATGAAGCTGAAAACCGGGCTTATGAAAATCAATGGGGTAACTGCGAAGAAAAGAACCCACATTACCAAACTAACAAATCGACAAAAAACCCTAACCCCAGTTTGGGGTTGGAAAACAACCACTTGGCCGATCCCATTTCCTTGGATTTGAAAACAGGGCACGAAAGTATCACTAGTAAGAAAAACAAATGCCTTACTACCCTACCGAGACCACCAAGCCCAATAATTCCTGGAAAACCGCCTAAAAATGTGTTTTTGGCAGGTGCAGAGAAATGCCTACCATCATTGAAAATAGATGTTGCCGGGACCCCCTTTGTCTAACCAGCACTCCTGAGTTTAGACTTCTCTGTTTGGAGCCATTCGTTTTGGTTCTAAATATGAGGATGCGAAACGAATTGGTTCTAGACAGAGACATGCTAAACATTGAGAATAATAGGCTTAGATTCGCAGCTTATTCCAACCTATGCCTCTAAGGCCGGTTAGGTGTTGGTAATCGCATAGTTTTGCCTTCTTGCGCGGTACTTAGGATTCGGGCTAGATTTCCTAGTGACGACGGAATTTATAGGGGATTTCGCATGGGATTTTATCCCGATTGAAAAATTTAGATGTGTAATTTTGAAATAATTTTAAACATTACCAATAAAAACACGAATTGTAGAATCAAAATGCTGCGTTTTTACTAACGACTACTATATTATCAATTACTGTATGAACGTTGGTCCCATCTCTAAAGGGAACGGAAAACGGCCGCCTTCCACTGTACAAACCAAGTCCTCCATAGCATCGGGGGAGGGGGGGAGCTGTGTGAATTTGGTAACACTCAAGACCATTTGATTCTTCATAAACCCAAAGAGGAGAGAAAGAGAGAGTATCAGTTTAAGCAGCCGTGATCCATGCGTGGTAAAAACGGTGGTAAATCTGGTAAACCGCGGCGCCTGAGCGTAGCCTTCTCGCTCTCGCCCATAGTTGACGTAGGGGATGACAGAGGTAAGGCGCGGAGGTCAACTCCCCCATTCGCAAAGGAAGGGCGTCCTAAAACTAAACCAAAAATAGTTTTTACTACCCCCTATTTTCCCATTTTTCGGCGGATTTTATAAAGCGCGTTTCTATCACCCTCTCTCTCTCCTCTTTGATAAACCCAATGAAAAATTTTTTTAAAGGACCTTCGCCCTACCCGTGTTTTTTATTTATTTATTAACAAAGCAAACTGCTATAGAGAGTAATCTAACCCGTATTAGAGCAGGGATAAGGGAGGTGAGATGGATTGGAAATTATGATGGGCGACCTTGTAACTCTCCCATTGTACCTCGCGCACGCCCCTACCCTTTGTAGGCGATTGGTATGAGTAACCTAGGGCCATTGTATTTGTATGAGAACTAGCTTCTATTTGTAAGATAGAGGGAGCGTCTTTACAATTTCTCCCGGTATGATCCTACCTAACCACTGAAGATGGGGGTGGGGATACAGAGGCAACGCTATAGGTCTGGTGGAGAATGCATTCCCCTTTCAACCTGAATAGACATCACCCACTGTAACTAAAATCCTCTTTCTCAAAAAGTGATGAATGTGGAAACTTTCACACCAATTTTCTTACAGAATAGACTAGGTAAGAGGTTTGCAGAAAAACAGGTTTAAATCAAAATGATAAGGCCGATTCAGAATCTACCAGAGCTCACAATGGGGTCCCTATCTATGTTTCAAAATCGCTCCCCGTTTACTCCCACCCCCCCGCGAGACACGAACGTACGTGCAAATAACACTAAATCTGTAGAATGTAGAAGTTGGGTAAACGGGGAAACCCTGGAATGGAGGGGAGAGAGGCCCATTCAATGCGTTGGCCATCCACTTATGATTTATATATATATGCCTTCTGGTTTCTTTCCAAGAAACTGTCGAGGGGCCACTCACTCAGCATAATCAGTGTACATGCTATACATTTGACTGTATTATAAGTTACAACGCATTATCTTTGTACAGAGAATGTAAGAGTTATTAGCCCCTTGGAACCAGTTTAAGAGAGTTACAGATTGAGGGAAGTTATGAAGCATCCTCTTTACCTCTGTACTTATCTTGGGGGGGGGGGGTTTGAAAGAAGTTTATAGATTGTTTATTTATTGAAGGGAGGATTTTACTTGTTGTTGGTGTCCTTCTTGAAAAACAGTATCCCAGCTGTCCTCATAAACATGGCAATTTTACCATATAATTTCCTGAGAATGGAATGCTTGATGCAACTATAAGATTTCCGGAATATAAGCCATCTATTACTGGCTGAGACGCCCATTTACCCTGTTATGAATTAATGTCAAAACATGTTGAATAAATACATTCTGCAAATGTTACTATAACATATTACCTTGGTGTGTTTCTGAGAGCTGTTAGTAAACCCGCTGCAACACCAAATAATATTAACTGCGATACCCATGTACCTGGTCTCGTAATTTAGTGATTCGCCACAAATTTTACAAATAGACCCATACGCCTTCTTAACTACACTAGACAGTGTTGACATATGGATCAAAGCCATCTCGCTCCCTACAACATCTTCACTACACTCCATACGCTTTGGTTCCTGCAAGATATTTATTATATTTATAACTGGAATATTGGTTAATATTGGAAGTATTACCTTTTCTGTCTGTTCAATTATTAGAGAGTCGTATTCTTCTCTATCAAGAAAGTCTCCAAATGCAGATGGCATCTGTTGAAAGATAAACAATGCCATTATTAATGTTATAAATGTGACAACCGAAGGGCCAGACCAGTAAACTTACATTTTCCTCTTCTTCATCAACCTCTTTACCATCCGTAAAAGTGTTTGAAAAATTTAGTCTATTTTCTTGTTCCTCACTAAATTGAAATGAGGAAGGTATATTTGTCAAATTCAACCGTCCACAAAACAAGTATTATTTCTATTTACATAAACAGCTTGCTCTATGTTTTCTAGACCCTTGCCCATTTAGTTCCTCTTCTTCCACAGTAGCCATTCGATTCATATTTTTATCTTCCAAATAATCCTCGTCATCATTATCCTCATTATTTATACATCTAAGATTTTAACAGAAGTATTATTTGTACAGGATTGTTTGCAGAAAGAGCTAGGGTTGCGGAAAACTCTCATTGGTGACAAATTCAAGTCCATTTTGGCCCTTTTAATACTTTTCCTAAAGTAAATTGGTGTAGAATATTTCTTTGAATCTAATTGAAACTTTTCACGGGTTTCGCAATTTATTTCTAAAGCTACACCATATTTTAAATGTGGTGGTAACTCTATTAAACAATAGAAAATACGATTGTTAGACTAGAATGGGATAAGACAACCTAAACAAGAACGTTGAAATTTTTTCGAAAAGATTTTAGGTTAAGGTAACTATGGCTAACTTGGCTAAGTTCCTTGAATAGTTCAAATTACTCACTTTTAGGAGTTTTATTTCGACTGTATGTTTTGGGGTTTCAACTTAGAAAATTCGGTCATTGTAGACGCATCAAGAGTGTCATATTTTTCAGTTTGTATTTCAATAGTTTGTCTTTGAGGGAACTGTATTGGCAGGTGTAACGCTGGATGAGGTCCATTTTTACCTCTCCGAGTGACGTATGTCACGGATAGGTATTACGCCGGCCGTGTCTGTCTGTGTGTCTGTCTGTCAGACCCCAAGTGACCGCGTTCGCAGTTGACAAATCGGCGCAAACAAATACCCGATTTCCGGAACGCGTTCGCGGTTCACGGAAATTTGGCCATTCATCTACCAACACCGGTCTTTACTAACTGGCTTCTAAGGACCACAATCTGCTAGTCTTTGTCCATCCCACATGGACACTAGCCTGTACTTGCTGGCTCGTAAGCAACACCATCTTCTGTTCTTCGTCAATCCCACATTGACACCAGCTTCTATGTACCACCATCTTCTATTCTTCGTCAATCCCACATTGACACCAGCTTCTATGCACCACCATCTTCAGGTCTTTGTCCATTCCGGCTTCTTCTCCATCGTTATCGTTTGGTTTTAAGATATACGCGGCGATCGGCTAGGATTACGAGAAACGTCTAGCCTCCCAATGGCAGGGCTTGCACCATCGGTTCACGCGAATGCGTTTTTATCTATTATTATAATGGAAACGAATCGTATATATACCCCAAAATTTGAAGAAAGCCGGCACGTAGGATTTAAAAACTCATCGATCAATACCAATTTCGAAATTTTCGTCTAATTGGTTCGCTTTAATCAACGGAAAATGTCATCACAAATCCTTTCCCTTTAAAAATTAATTTCAAAATTAATTAAACATATCTATATGTTGAGATTACTTCATGGCAAAGAGATGGATACAGTCTTAATTTTACTAAAAACCGTGAATTTAGAAGTAAAGCGGTTGCTTCTAATCAACGTGAGAAAAATGACCAATTTGCCATTGAAATTTAGCTAATCTTTACCTTCCACCTTAAATGGACCCTAACTGCTTTCAATTTTTAGCTTGTTCTATCAATTACAACAAACCAAATATTTTAGATAGAATTATTTCTGCATTATTTATGTTAATGAAATTTTAAATTTAAAGGAAAGCGTGGCTCTCCTATTTTTAACCATTTTATCTCTAGATGGCTCTGGCTCCAAAAAATAAAAGGCGGTACATACTCGTGCATTAGTTCTTATTGGTCAGATTTTAACAACCACCATATAGTGGACCTACAAGTTGTCGTAATTTACCGAGTGCAAAATACGCTAAGAACTGTCAGTCCGTCAGAGGAGTTTTTGGGGGAAATTGTTTTGTGGTGAGGAAAATCTTAATGGTTGAAAATTGTCTCACTAGAAGTCGCCATTCAATTCGTTTCATATGTTTGGCTAGGCCTACCTATGCTCCTTAGCTCATACCGTAGATCCTAGTACCAAGCTACCGGTATATAGAATTAAGCCGCTAATCCGAGTTCGCGATATCCGGCATATTTTCATTTGGTTACCGAATTTAGCCAAGACTCCGAGTTCGCGATACCCGGCATATTTTGAGGATATGACTTTTAAAAGTAAGTAAACAATTATTATTGTCTAATTGTGACCAATAAAATTAATATGGCTTGAGAAACGTGTAGCCCTGCATTTACCTGATTGCAAGAGGATTAATTTAAAATTTGACAACTTATCTTTCTGTAATAATAAGGTTCTCATAACAAAGTTAGTATTGGAAGCGCTTTCCAACTGTTCCGGGATGAACGCCTTAAATTGAACCTCAGTAACGAGGCTTTTATGCTTTTACTATTAAACAAGGGTCCCAAGAGGACCATTACAATTTTGCGCCACATCTCGTATAAATTAAGCACAGATTATGAGTCCTATCTCCTATTATAATAAAGCAATAAATATGAAATAAAATTAAAAATTAGGTTATCTCGCTGGAATTATTAATGTAGAAATCGCTATAAGAAGAGTAGCTCCACAGTCAATAATTCACATCGAAAACAGACTTGCAGGAGCGAGAAAACGCAGAGGAAGTGATATGGAGTCTCATGGAGAAACCGTTTTATATAGCCAGTTCAGGGCCGGAAATAAGCACAGGACACTGGACAATCTGTCCAATAAAAAAATCCTTATTTCCAAGTCTGTCTGAGCTTGGTCTGAGAGACTGAGATTCGATTTTTGCCAAAAACGAACCTTTTCACCGCAAAGTGGAAACACTGGCGACATCTTGTATATTTTAGCGAAATCAACACCTGGCATTTTCCAAAATATATTTAAAATTATATTTCAAATTACTATTTAAAATATTATTTTTTCATATTATTTAAAATAATATTTTGTAAATGAATTAAATAGCTTAAAATAAATATAAATTTTTAACCAAAATTTCTAGGTAGGCTCGAACGCGCGAGTCTCGGTTTTAAAACAATCCACGAGGAAAAATTTGTGGAGCGTTTTACCACTGGGCTACGACTAGCTCTGCGATTTCCCTTCTGTTTGCGTACTGTATACCTGTTCTAAAGCTAGAGCTGACTGACAGCTGAGGGTGAAAATTAAGGTGGGGTTTTCGACGCCGTCCAAAAAGCGGTGTGACGAAGACGAAACGAAGGAGGAGTTAAACTTTCCGTTTATGCTCCCCAATATTTTGCGCCATCTAGCGATAGGCGCAAAATAAACAAGTTGGGAAACCAAAATAAACCTCTCCGAGCCGAGACGAATTTACTTTCTAAACACAGGTCCACCAGCCGATGAGAAAAACCGGAAAAACATTGTTCAAATTGGCGAAATATTGCCAAGGTCTTTAGCAAAGGCTTAAGCGTTTAACAATTTCCTTTGTATCCTCAATAATTCTAATGAGCACCTAAAATGTATCACTGAAGGGTGTATTTAACTTTCGGCTCACTCTGAACCGTTAACACCTATAAGAGGAGGCGAAACAAGGTAATTTCTAGTTTAGATCTAGGGTATCTTATTTCACAGACCCAATCGTTTCAACACTTGTGGATAGATGAAGAATTAACATCCATATTATCTAATGAATATAAAAAATGCGTTTACACTATATATAAATGTAAAAAAAAATAAATAAATAAAAATAAAAAAATTACAATGGATTGCGCAACTTCCAGCAGACATTAACCCTTGGCCATGTACGTTTAATAAATTCTCGTCTCTTATCAATGACGTCACAAATACAGTTGTAGATTTTACCGCCAATGACGTCACAGATACAGTTGTAGAAGAGACAGGTCTGCCAGATTCCCGCGCAGGGTTTTCCCGCAAGGGGGCGCGCGAGTTTTCCCGCGAGGGGGCGCAGCCGCCAGGGGGCGCGCGCGAGTTTTCCCGCGAGGGGGCGCAGCCGCCAGGGGGCGCGCGCGAGTTTTCCCGCGAGGGGGCGCGCCAGGGGGCGCGCGCGAGTTTTCCAGGGGGCGCTTCTTCCCAAGTGGGCGTGGCGAGAGGGTGACCTTGAAATTCTACACCTACACTCTACACCTACATTCTACACCTACGGAGGTAGGAAGTGTGGCTCTATACTACTAATACAACCTCTTGCTCGAGGAACTTAACACGAAACAATAAAATCCAACTATACAATCTCCTCATAAGTCTTTCGTGGAAACCATTCGAGAAAACGTAGGATATATTCGAAATTTACTATCATTGTTTAAAGATAATAAATCGCACGTAATACATTTTTAAAAAACGTTTTACGATCGTATCCCTAAGCCCATTTATAATGTTTTAACTTTTTATCGCCCTTCATATAATTTTCTGTTAATTGTTAAAAAAATTTGTGTTAAATGGACAAAAATCTCATTATGACAATTTAGTAAATATTATTATAAACACGAAGGTCGCCGCTGGATGAAATATTCCAGACTATAACATGCGATACGCCGTTGTTCCTTAAGCGGCCTTTACACGCTCAAAGCTTTGCTAAAAATAAAAATGTATAAAATTCATCACCATATAGATTATCCCCAAGACTTTTCGCTAATTGCGCAAATCAAAATCCATCATGATGTTGATTGCCCAATATTTAGAAAAAACCTCAAAATATTATTGGACAAATATACTGACTAAATTCAAATGATTTATTTAATAATATTATCTAAATTCCAAATGATTTATTTAATAATATTATCTACATTCCAAATGATTTATTTAATAATATTATCTAAATTCCAAATGATTTATTTAATATTATCTAAATTCCAAATGATTTATTTAATAATATTATCTAAATTCCAAATGATTTATTTAATAATATTATCTAAATTCCAAATGATTTATTTAATAATATTATCTAAATTCCAAATGATTTATTTAATAATATTATCTAAATTCCAAATAATTTATTCAATTATATTGAATATATTTTCGTCACAATAAAATGCTTCATGTTGAGTGCCTATCCGGGGTACAATTTTATTTTCCAACCATTACATATAACATTTCTTTTAAGTAGTGTTGTCTTCTCGCAAACATGTCCAGAAAGAAAGCATTGTGGGCATTGGTTCTTGCAATAATATTAAAAAACAACTAAGCGTCGTATCTGTATTTCTGCTAAAGATAGGTTTTTGAAAAGGAATTTATATACGGACATGACCCTACTTCGTGAGATTCGGAATTCATCACCAATTGACTATGAGAATTACCTTCGAATGGACGGAAGCACTTTTCGTATGCTTTTAAGCAAAGTGTCACAATTAATTGTCAATAAAGACACGGTAATGAGGGAGGCAATTCCTCCTGAGACAAGGCTGGTCCTTACGCTTAGATACTTGTGAAGTGGTCGAAGTTTCGTGGATTTAAAATTTTCGATGCGTATCGCTCCACAAACGTCATCAAAGATAATAATTGATACTTGCGAAGCTATCATTGTAGGACTGGCTAAGTACACAGAGGTACGTATGATGAAAAATGTTAAAAGAGATTGATAAGACACTGTTAAAAATAAAGGTATTTTGAAGGTACTATAAAATACCTGCGCTACCTTTTTAGTACCCATGAACGTATTCTATTAGTTGTCTCACATTGCTGGTATTAAATGATTTCGAAAGGGGTATTTTGGAAATATAAGGTATATAATGAAACCTTTTAGAGTTCATGCGCTTCTGGTGGTATGTTATCGTACCCTGGAAGTAGAAAAGGACTTAACAGAATCCTATAGAGGGATTTTTTTAGCTCCGGCGTGCTAATTATAACAAACACTACTAAAGTAAAATACATGATATATTACTTCTAGCCCAAATTCTCTAACACTGACTGTTTACTTCACCATTAGCACTGGTAATGGCAGCGTAGAAGAAATCTCTATTGGAATATTATAAATAAACATAAAGAATAGGTTCGGTAGGGTAGAATAGGGTAGTGGTTTTCTACCCAAAATTTAAATTTCAATCTTAAGTTTCCTAGCTAATGGTTTTTCTTGAATATTTTATTGCACTTAATTAATATTAATTATTTTCCCTGACAGTTATATACACTAGCATACGTTACATCATTTAAAGGCAATATAATTATGATATAAGGCATACATAATTAATATAAACGTTTGAATCTGAGCTTACGCCAACAGTCGCCATTCAGAAAATATCCATCTATATGTGACCCTGAATTTCCTTTACACTATGACAGTGTCACACCTTCCTTAACAAGGCGAAGCAAAATTTAGTAACGGGAAATCTAGAGTGGTTGATCCATTGCTTACTATGCGAACTCTCACGATCCCGCAAGCCTCGGCGCAGACACTAAAAGCCGAGAAAGAAGGCAAAATTTTACCGTCGTCCCGTAAGCCCACAACACAGACACTAAAAATTTTACTCTCGTGTCTTTCCGTCTCTTTTACATCGAAATGGTGTATTGCTTACCTTGCCTGAAAATGATTAAGCCCGGGGTAATTAACGAAAAGTTTACCAGTTTCAAATGTGCCGCAAATATTTTTGACGGCGCGAAAGCATAATTTAGACCTGTTTGTGGGTTTTATTTGCCACCTAATTCGGTAGCACAAAATACCGTTAAAAGTATATTTTTGAACCTCTTTGAGTGTTGGCAGGTACCCCTTTCGGTAATAAGGAATACCTTTCAAAATTGTAAAGTTTCATTCTGACCTTTGTTGAGGTTTAAATGATACCCATAACTGGATCACAAAATACCTTGAAGTCCTCAAAAGTACCTTCTTTAAGAGGTATTCAGAGTACCTTTACACAACGGTATATTGTAGTACCTTTAAAGAAACGTCTGGGGATGCATCGAAAAATATTTTTAAAGGTACTAGACAGTACGGTTATTTTTTACAGTGTAGCGAGAGGATTCACGCGTGAGTTTAGCGTGGGGAAAAGTCGGGTTTTTTATCCGGGTGTGTTGATTTGACTTCGTTTATTGGTCGATAGACGGGGTCGCCAATTGATTAGGTCTTTGTTAATTGGTTAAAGGGTTTTTAGGACGTGTCTGTACTTGTCTTTAGTCGTGACGTAATCTAGAGACGCCAGACTTAGACAAGAGAGTGCTCGCTTATGTGACGTATGTTAACTGATTAAGGATCTGTTAACGACGTCTCGAATTTCAATCGAGACTGTTTTCTTTACGCCTACATGTTATCCGTTACTTAGGGATGTTAACGGTCACCGCGCTAGAAAGATATTAATATCAGAAAATTGACTAAACAAGATGTCGCGAATACGTTTAATGTTATTGGCAGCGCTTTGTTGAAGAGAATCCCTATTTTTCATATATATAATAAAGTAAATAAGGCGCTTCGTCGGCGATAGGACAAGTTAGTTATAAAATTGCCGATAACTAATTTTAACCCTAAACTTACAATTGAACGAGTTGGATAAAAAATTAAGAGATACAGATTTCATTCAAGGTTTAGAAAATAACAGATGAAATTTAATATTATTGTTTCTATACAGACTTAATGACGCAAATAAAGGCGTTCATTGGCGATAGGACAAGTTAGTTATAAATTGTCGATAACAAAATTTAGCCCTATGGTTATAAATGAACGAGTTGGATAAAATTAAAGAGAAAAAGATGTGGTGGACTTGGAAAAATAAAAGATGAAATTTAATATTACTTTATCTGTATAGATATAAAGATGAAAAAATAAAGACGTTCATCGTCAATGGGAAAATTTTATAAATTGTTTATAACTAAGTTTAATCTTGACCCAAGGTTTCACTCGAACTATTTGGATAAAACTAAAGAGAGGCAGATATGGTTGAAGGTTTAAAAAATAAAATATATACGAATGAAAATAAATATTATTAAATCCATACACACACAGTAACGATAATAAGTAATATGACTCCGCTTAAGTGTAAAGAGAAAGAGCTATTCACACCCATTACATTAAAGAATAGATCTCTTTGACTTAAAGCATAAGGAAATTATACTCTCTCTCTAAGGGCCCAAGCGCATCTATTATTAAAAACATGTAGGTCTGCTAGATGTGACGTAGATTTTGTATAGGGGCTCCTTCCGAATTTTTCGTGAAATTCGCGGGAGAGAAAAATAATTTTCAAAATCAGCCACGACCGATATCCTAAGCCGGTCGTGGTCTAGAGGCGAGCTCTGAGATAACGCTCCCAAGCGGTTGGGAATAAAACTAAAACAGGCGGGGAGGGGAGAGAGGAAGGACTGGGTTTGTTTACATTTCGCTAGCTCTGGCTCTGTCTTCTGTCTGTAGTGAGTTATCGGAGACTGACATCTGTACGGTTGGAATATGTGTAGCTGGTGGTTGTGCTGCGTGGACAGTCATGGACAAATTAAAAGAATTGATAAGTGAGATAAACGATAAATCAAAGTTAGAAGAACATATTAAAAAAAACCCACAAGAAATGAAGCTAACATGAGATTATTAGAATCTGATGGCGTGAAGTTAGGCCTTGGCGAGCTTCTAAAATTGGCCTTCCAAAACAAGTCTCTCATGTGTTATTTACGAGAGATTACTGAAGCCAACGTTAAAGAAAAATTTCTTTACGAAAACTCTCTAATTGGCTCTCAAAATGATTTGGAGGAATTATTTAATTTCTACATGGCAGTAACTTTCAGGTAATATATGCTTTTTATTCTTACCTAATTTGTCTTCAAATACCAGTTTCTACAACATTACCATTTTGGCAGTATCATAACATCATTAAGCACTCTTGTTATTTTGATACCCACAGTACTGTATAAGCATGACTTTTCATTTGATTGTAACTGTTTTTTCGTATATTATTTAGGTTTTCCCAAGAATTTCAATTAGAAAAGCCCAAACCAAAGCCAGATACCGCTACTATTCAAAAGGAAAGTCTCAGTGCTTTGATTAGATTGAGTGGTGGGACATTAGAAGGTCTTCGAAAAATCTCTAAAACACAAATGGCAAACCACAGGCTTAAACCGTTAACCAGGAAAAACCACGAAAGAGTGTATCGGTTGACCTTAGCAATTAAAATGACCGATGAAGAGAAAGCGAATGGTGATTTGCCTATAGAACTAGTGAAACGGGACAGAGGAGGCATGTGCTACCCTAAGAAGACATTCTATCCTTATGTAACTGAGTTAAACGACACAATAAGGCGCATTTCAACTAAGGATGGGTTTAAAAAACAAGGAAAAAATATTATTATGGTAAGTCTATAATTTATGAAAGTCTAATTAGGCCTAACAAATGCGTATAATTATTAATATAGGTTGATTTCATAATATAGAATTGTGTTGCTGGAGTAAAACATAATAAAAACATAAGGAAACTATTTATGGATGGAGTCGCCTCTCTCAACATTCAAAACCAGCTTTCTGATGATGCCGTAAATTTATGTTTTCAAGTATGGACCCGAAAAGTAACTCACGCCAGGATTCAAGAACTTTTCTCTGTGTACTCTAAAAATTTACAATTAGGGGGTCAAACACTCCGAGATAAGTTATACCAATTTGCCAAAAAAGCAGAACTGAAAAAGAAAATCAAAGCTTTGGAGGATTCAGAGAAACTCATAAAACAGACAGAAAAAGCAAGGCAAAAAACTCAAAGGTCCAAGAAAAAAGCGAAACAACTAACAGAAAAAGATAGTGAGCCGATTATCTTAAAAAAAAATGTGAAAAGCTCCCAACTAAAGCCAAGAAAAAATCTGAAAAGCTGTCAGCTAAAGCTAATAAAGAATCCGAAAAGCTAACAGCCAAAGCAAGAAAGGCAGCAGAAAAACAGGAGGTTAAAGTCAGAAAGGAAATTGAAAAACAGTCAGTTAAAGCCAAAAAGGCAGCCGAGAAACAGGCTGCGAAAGCCAAAAGTGAAGCTGAAAAGCAACTAAGGAAGGCCAAAAAGCAGGCACCTAACCAATCGACAGAAAAGCTGATTAGAAAGGCCAATTACAGGGAAAAACGTATTCCTTGCAATGAAATTAACGACAATAACTGTGATATTATTATGCCAAGTCAAACAAATAATTATCATATAGTTAGTGAGCCTAAAGGAAATCCTAATAATACTTACGAAAATAGTCAGCTTACGCTTTGTAACAATGCACTGAATTTTTCACCTAGCATTTGCAACTATTATCAAGGGTCTAATAGTCAATCAACCGACGTTGATATGACAAATTATACTACAGCCTACAACTATTCTAGTGCATTAAGTCAAGGATCTAATATACATTCAAGAGACGATAATATGACTAATTATCCTACAGAACCAATCTCTACCTACAACTACTCTAGTCCAATATTTCAATCAACCGCTGTTTCTACGACTACAGAAACTATCTGTTCCTACAACTACTCTAGTCCAATTAGTAGGAAATTTATTGATACTGAAACAAGTGATACATCTCTTTCTGTTGTGAAAAAACTTATATTTTTTGATACTAGCACTTGTGATTACAATATTTAAGCTGGTTTAAAAGTTAATAAATAAATTGTTTAACTTTGGGTCCATAAAACTTATTTATTTACATTTTACAAAAGACAATTATATAACAAATTCAGATATCTTTCAAGGAAAGAAATAACTTTTCGTCGCGACAGTCATGATTAGAAACATTGTCACTAACCACATTATGCTTAACATAAACAGATTTAAGTGCTGGAGTGTAATTTAATCCACTTAATTTGCTTCCAGTAGCGTATTTTAGCTGTGAAAAATAAGATTCGATTGCGCTACCATTAATCCTTAGTGGTGCGACAAAATAATCTGGATAGCGAGACAAAAAATCCTTGACAAACATCTGGAAACCAAAAACAGAAATCCTCAGAAGATCCCACGTTTGCCATGAAAGAAAGGACCTCTGTTGCGGGTCTTCTAAGTTTATTTCAGGATCTTTGCCCTTGATTTCACAGGCCCATTCGACGAAATAGCAGTATCCTTCCTTAATTGAAAGTATCGCTTTATTGTCTAGGCTTTGAATTTTTTCGTGTGAAAGTAGACCATTTTCAAAGATTTTATTACAGGCGCGTAAATAGTTGCAGCACTCCCTAGCTCGCTTTCTGGCTTCCACTAAATTAGTTTCCTTACTGTGACCAAAGGCATACAGCTCTGCAAGAACAGCTTCCTGTTGCATGATTTTGCTAGGTTTCACATTCAATTTTGTCCACTGATCTCGAATTATGTAGCTATCATGCAATCGGGGAACGGATCTAAGTAGGCCAGCTTTGGCTCTTTCGTCGTCCCTAAATTTCATTTCACGGATGTCTTCCCAGCCAAAATAAGAATCATTCTTTTGAAAACTTTTTGTTCCATTTTGTCTAGATGAATGCAGGGCACTAATCATACTTTTAAGTTCGTGGGTTGGACATACCACCCAGTATATATTCCTATTAAGTAAAAATGGGTTGCGGAAAAATGGTTTAATTTCAAATCCTTTATCTGCATCAGCCATGCTGGTTCCAAAGGAACCCTTGTAATTCATGGTTGCTTTAATGGTAGCAAGGTTGGTACTCGCACCGTCGCAAACCAAGCAAGAGGTTTTAAATCCAAATGCGTTTAGGACTCTTATAGTTTCCATTATGCAACCCATCAGAAGGTTTTGTTTAGCAGAGCTGTCTAAAGTGAAATAAGGCCCTATCAGATCGTAACCTGAAGTTAGGTCACGCCAAATGAACTGCAGAACATACGAAGTTGGCCTTGGTGCCATTGAATTAGTCAAAAGATCGCTTAAAAATGGATACTCTGATTTGTCCATCGCAAAACCTTGAAGCATATGATTACTTGAGTTCCATAAAACTTTCTCAATGACCTTTACTTCGTCAAATATAAGCGCACCATCACCCTTTGGGGTTCGCTTATTTTCTTTACGCGTCTTTTCTTGAAAAACGTTATACCTTTCTTGCTGCTCGCTTAAATAAACTTGATCGATGCCAGGCTGGTTGTTAAGGTGCTTGGAGCGGTTTTTCAAAGTATTCGTACATGGTAGATTTAAAATCTTGAAAGATTTTAAAGCCTTATACGCTGCTGGACTTCTATGGTATATGGCCAATGCTATTCTTAAGGTGATAGTATTCCATCTATTGGCCATGCTTGAATTGTCGCACTCAATTTGATTTTTGAAAAATTCAGCTTTATCGGTTCGGAATGAGTCCTTGTCCCAAACATTTCTTAGAACTTCGCTGTGTGGTCCACAATCTTTTAAAGCCTTATCAACTTCATCTCTATGGTCACGGTTTATAATTTCAGTAATTGTTCTCATTTCTTCTGATTGAGAATCCCCTAACAAAATACTTCTGTGCGCAAGCTGTGATTCTAATTTCTTAAGTCGGTGGTTTAAAAAAGACCTGGCTTGAGAAATTCTTCTCAACCTGATCCTTTTGGTTTGCGGAGTAACATTTGTTAATGGACATTTGCTGTTGATTTTCCTTCTTTTTTCTTTTTTCGTTGGTGTTTCTTCCCGTTTTCTTTTTAATGTCTTCGCCATCGAATTTGTACTTCTATTGCAGTTAACACACTTAACCGTGTTTTTTGTGAAATTTCTATCACTCGTGTACCACGCTGGACATGAATCAGACCGAAGTCTTATAAACGGGTGCCTGTGCAAAGTTGCTCCGAGGGGGATTCGTTCAGTTTCATTAAATTTAATGCCAGGACAATAAACGTAATTTTTGCCATTAATTATTTCCAGAATATTCTCAAGATCAACTCCCCAATTAGAATTAGATGGTGACAAATCCAAAATACAAACTGGTCGAAAAACAACATATAAATATGTTTTCCCACTTTCATGAAACACCGCATACACAGGATCAACACTATCTTGAACTTTCCCAAAATTATTGTTGTTTGAAGCTGTTACAGTGCGTTCTCCCAAAATATTTCTACGAAACTAAAATAAATAATAACAATACTTTAATTGGGAGTTCTATTAGCAAGGTTGCCACAAAATTTCAAAATAAAACTCCTTGACTTTTCCGGGCCAAAATTTATCAATGTTAAAGGCTTTTGTTTTTAAAACGCTGGTTTTTAAACGTTGGTTTTTAAACGTTGGAATTGCACAAGAAAAAAATGTCTATTTGTTTTTCTTTTCCATAAGGGGCTGTTCATGAATTACGTCACGCGTCCAGCCGGGTTTTGCCAAACTTAAAAAAGTCCAGTAATTTTTTGTTAAAAATTGGACATTTTGTTGGCTAGTTTAATAAATAAATTTGTGAAGGGTAAGATTTTGGTAAGTAATTTTAGGGTGGTTGATAGATGTGACGATGTGTGAGGGGGGGAAATCGGATTTTTTTATGTAACGTAATTTGTGAACAGCCCTTAAACACGACAAGATGCTCCTCTATTTTCTCCTGACAAACCCCAATGTCTCGTTTCTTTCAGCCCATTTTGAAATTCCCAGATTTTCCCTGGCCTGTGGCAACTCTGCTTAATAACAATTAATGCTAGTAAATAATACTTTTAAATCCAGATTGAGACGAATACATTTTTCAACAGTTATCGAAAAAATGTTCTGTGTAGTTTTGACACTATCAATGAGATTAACTATGGTCTCTTTCTCGTGTAATGAATTAAATATGTCGAAAACATCTGTTTGCACACTAGCATTCTCTGACATAGTCATGCATGCATAATTTCCTTTAAAATCTGTCTGCATTAATTTGTTTGAATCTGAAATAATATATTTAAATTTCAATAGATTAATTAAATTAACATAGACCTATATAAAAACTTACATGCTTTAAGTATAGGTTCGGTAATCTTTACTGGATTAGTTTGAGTTCTTTCATTCTTCTCTAAATATATGTAAACACATTTAGATTTTATTTAAGGACATCAATTTGAATGGAAGTAATTATTTTATAAATTTTATTTTAAAGACCAAACTTACGAAATTTTTTAGGATTTAGTTCCGCAAACTTTACTGGATTAGTTTGAGTTCTTTCATTCCTCTCTAGATATATTTAAACACATTTCGGATTTATTTAAGACAATCAATTTGAAAGGAAGTAATTATTTTATTAAAAAAAAATTGTAAAGACAAAACTTACGAAATTTTTTAGCTTTTGGTTCCACAAACTTAACCAAATCTGTTTGGGTTTTTACATTTACACCTTGAAATATAATTTGGACCATATGTTAATAACGGGATTTATTTATAATAATAATAATAATAATAATAATAATAATAATAATAATAATAATAATAATGTTTTGTTTTAAACATACAATGAGTTTTTTTTCCTCCAACGTTTGCGTTTCTTTAAACGAAGTTTTAGTCGTGATATTCACTTGAAAAGATTTTTCAAATTTAGGCTTTGGTGGAGGAAGCAACGTTTGCGTTACTTTAGCTTAAGTTTTAGGTTTGATATCCACTTGTAAAGACTTTTCGCGACATTTTTGGACTTTCAGAATAGCCTTTTCTGCCGCGAAATTGCACTGAGTGTGTTTTGAGAATAATCGTTTATCCATTTCTATTTAATGTTAAATTTTGACGCTAAAAGGGTGTGTAGAAAAGCCAAGTGATTCGAATACCGCAAGCCTCGGTTCCAAGGTTCCCCTTCGAGACCCCTTAAACGTACGTGACCGTCCGACTAAACAAAATCGTCTACTTTAAGGATCCTGCCTCTCTATTGGATGCTTCATTTATCACGTGTGTTGCAAACCGCCAATAAAATATTTGAAGTTTCTAGACTATTAGAGGGGAAAAAATAAGTAAGAGAATTTCCAGAACCCCCAGTTCTCTCAGACACAAGAGGTAAATTCGCGCTTAGTAAAAATCACGAAGAGCTGTCGTGAGAAATCTTTGAAGGAGGGAAAAATGTTCAATGCCGGGTTACTCTGCAGCGAATGCGCTCGGCCTCTGTTTAGGCTATACAATTATTATACCACTTTGGATGAGACAGATGGCTAACCAAATCGGACATACATACATTACATCCGTAACATAGAATCTTGGGCCCTTAGAGAGAGAGTATAATTTCCTTATGCTTAAAGCTAGAAAAGACAACACCCATTTAGTATAAAAGATCAGACTTAAAGGACGAGACTCATTCGTACCGAAAAAATACTTTGCTAACAACTTGCGATAACATATTTCTATAAAAAGGTGAGTACTTTATACTTTTCAATCTTATGTATGGACTGGCTCGGGAAAATGCTGTGGAAGCTCGGCGCTTGTACCAGGAGCACTTTCCTCAACGACAAGTTCCCAATCGACAAACATTTACGGCAGTCGAGAGACGCTTGAGAGAAACTTCAACCGTCGGGACCTGAACCTCGTGCGGCGATTGTTCCCGAGGATGTAGAGGACACCGTTTTGACAATTTTCGAAGATGATCCAACAACCAGTACCAGGAACGTCGGGCGGCAATTACCATTTTCAAATGGTACAAGCTTTAAATGAAGCTGATTATCCGAGACGGGTCGATTTCTGTCAGTGGTTTGTGGCACGGGTAAATGACTTAGACTTTCTGCGTACTTTGCTAGTTTCCAACGAGGCCAATTTCTCGCGTGACGGGATAATTAATTTACATAACTATCACGAGTGGAAGCAACAAAACCCGCACGCGACCAATGTCATGAAACATCAAGTTCAGTTTAGTTTGAACGTCTGGTGCGGAATTGTAGGAGATCATTTAATTGGGCCTTAGTTTTTGCAACCGAGGCTAAATGGGGAGGAGTACTTGACCTTTCTGCGTGACAATTTACCAAAGCTTTTAGAAGACGTACCGTTACGACTGCGACAAATAATGTTATTCATGCAAGATGGCGCACCGCCCCATTTTAGTCTTCAAGTTAGAGTATATCTTGATGTCGCGTTTCCCCGGAGGTGGATTGGTCGAGGCGGAACTGTTGCGTGGCCAGCAAGATCTCCCGATCTCAACCCATGCAATTTTTCTTTGGGGCCATCTCAAGGACTTGGTATACCGAAGTGAAGTTCGCGATGTCGAAGACTTACGACAAAGGATAACTGATGGATGTGATAGCATCCGTAACACGCCAGGAATCTTCGAACGTGTTCGTGAATCTTTCAAACGACGCGCGCAAGTTTGCTTAAACGTTGATGGTGCCCATTTTGAACAATGTTTGTAGAACAATGTAATTGGGTTTCGTTCGAATTATAGTAAAAGTAATGGGGTTCGATTCGAATTATTGTAAAAGTAATGGGTTCGATTCAAATTATTGTAAAATTAATGGAATCGATTCGATTTATTGTAAAATTTAAGGGGTTCATTCGAATTATTGTAAAAGTAATATGTCTAATTAAAATAAAGAATAAAAGACTGGTCAGTTACTAGTACATCTGAACAAACAAGTAACCGATATCTGAGCTACTTTCCTTAATTTTAATTACAATCATTAAAAAAACAAAGGGATTAACGCTTTTGGCCGTTTAACACGTTCACGGTGTTCCACTAGGTTTGAACTTATTTCGATCATTGCCTTATGCTCAATAATTGAAAACAATTGGGTCAAAAACACAATACTGGTGCTATAATTCTGCAAAATCTCCTTGTTTTTCGGCCTACTTTTGAGAGCCCATAACGTCGCAACGGAGCGCTTTTCCCCAAAACGTCATAGGACCTTTCGGACTCCTTTTGACCCAAGGAACATGCCTGTTAATTTGTGCCAGTCTTTCCAGAAACACCCTGTATATACCAAAATTTTAAAATAATCGGGTAAGAGGGGTACGCTTCAATTTAAACGTCAATATTAGCAAAGTTTGAGAAGATAATAGGTATAACTTTATTTTAAACGATTTAACTATTATTAATGTTAATTATTGAAGATTAAAATAATCAAAAATAATTATATTTATTTAAATATTAAAGATAAACCTCTCGTGCAAAGAGAGAGATTATCATTGCCTCCTATATCTACCAAGGCCCGTGCATTGTGATATTTCATTCATTGCCTCCTAATCTATCAAGGCCCGTGCATTGTGATATATTTCATTCATTGCCTCCTATATCTATCAAGGCCCGTGCATTGCGATATATTTTTCAAAACAACAACAAAAATGGGAAGCTCCTCTCAGAAACATAATTTCTTTTCTCTGTATATGAAATGAAAATATGGATAATATTGCGCTCCTTCTTTAATGGCATGAATACTTGCCTGTCTATGAATATTTTACGTAGGAGTAATACGTTTTTAGCGAAGTTTAGAGAGGTTAAACATAAGCGAGATTGTTTCGAAAAAAAATACTGCTTCCACTAATGGGTATATACTCCTTGTTACTGTTGTATAGAGTAATCATGACAAAAGCTTAAAACATTACGAGAGGACAGACCTTTTTCATCCTCTCGTTTTATTCTTAATAAGAATATAAAACATTTATTTTGTGTCAAAAAATATTTTTTGGTGCTGAGATTGCTTTAGAAAAATCCAAACGGTTAGGCATTGGTAAAAAAGACACGTGTAAGCTATTTGCAGAGATGATAATCGTTTTACATGTTTTAAATAAGACTGAAGATTCCACTATTGTGTTTATGCTCCTTGTTTGTTTGACTGAAAACCATCTAGGTATAGATAACAGTCAGACCAAAAATTTCAAAAATATATATTTTAAATCAAATCAGATAAGCCCACCTAGTTGAAAATAGACCTTTTAAATTTGCGGGAGCCATTCTTGAGAATTTTTCTTTGCTTGTAGGTTGCCAATTTATTTACCAGTAAATATTTGTGTTTGGAAGTTGGATATTAAGTCAAATTAAGTGGTTGTAAAGAGCCAACAGGTTTTTGCCGCTTCGTTTTGTGAGTATTTGATTTTTGTATGTAAAATGGTGGAAGATAATGTTGAGAGTAAGGATGAAATGCGGAATCGCAAAGCGCGGGAAAGGATTAGGGCATAAAGGTCGACGTTTTCATTGGATACTTAAGTTTATATAATCTTCTCGACACGGAGAGGTAATATTTTGGTTTTCCAAACTTGTTTTTTTTTTAAACTAGTCCTCGGGACTGCTCGGCCACTCAAGCTGAAAACAACAGTTAACTCAAACCAAGAAGGAATTTACTATAAGAAGGCCTAAAAAGGCGTACGGTGTGCGCGTGATAGCCGACAATCCCCCCTCATGGGTGGGGGGAGGCTGGAAACCAAGGCGGGACTTAATATTTTATCTTACTCTATATTTTCCACCAGCTATCTCTTTTACCTTTTCGTTAAGCCTTGGTTTGGTTTTTGGAACTCACGAAATTATAAGTACAGTACACTTGATTCGATTTAGAAACAATTATAGAACGAACGATTTTCACGTAGAGAGACGTATTCGAAACCTTTAACTAACTTGTTAATGGCAATTGAAAACCATTCGCGTACCGTTTCAGCACCGCTGGCATCCTCTATTTTCTGTTTACTTTGCTCGAGGTTTTTTTTTCTCTCTTCGGAATACGTCAATCGCGTCTGTATGACCTATCCCCACGGGATCCAATAGGAAAGCGCAGAGCAATGACGGGCATGAAAGGGGTGGGGCTTATTTGTCCGCTGACACCGGCGTAAGAGTAGAATCGTAAAATCTAGTGACTTAGGCATTCATATAGTAACTTTATTCTTGCTCAAACTAGTAAGCAAAGCTTACCATTACTAATCTTAGAATACACATCTGGGTGATAGAGGTGGGATTCGAACCGACTAATACGAAGAACCTTTTGCCTAAGACCAGCACCTTAGACCACTTGGCCACTCTACCCCACACTAAAGTTACCTTAAACTATTCAGCAAAAGCTTCATATTTAAACAATATTAAACTGGTTTTTGGGACAAGTGACCCTATCCCTAATTTTTTTACTAATCCTATTACAAAATTATTTATATACGGGATAGCTTTGAAACAAACAATTTAAGCATAGTTTTAAAACCAACAAATTGTTAACTCTATTTTTGATATCACAAGTACATGAGCTATAATTATCTCATTTTTTTAAATACCTTAGTTTTTTGGCTTATTTGCACTAATATGTTTTTAATACCATTAAAGGAAAATTTCACAAATTAAACTAGGCAGTTAGGAACTTATGCATTTCTTAAGCAAAAATTGTATCATTACTGGCGGTATTATAATACGCCATTCTCTTATTTTATCACTATGCCACAGCTGGAACAGGGTTGAAATCATGGAAATAAATTTTTGTTAGCAAATTCTTAATGAGACATCCAAATTTTTTGGATCTGAGCAACATATGATGCTTGCTCTTAATACTGTTTGTTTTGCTAAACCCCCGTTCAGCCTCAGCTGAAGAAGGAACAACTAGTAAAATCATTTCAAATATCTTGCATAGGGCTGGATAACTAGATGAATATTTCTCAAACATTAACGATTATTCATCCTTAGGACTTCACCTGACTTTCATGGGCAATTGACTTGAAACTATTCTTTGGAATGAGTTCCATTCTATCTTGAGACTCATACTTTTTAACCAAATATTTAGCTTTGTCCTGAGTCTTGGAGTCCTTAGTGTTGATAAAAAGTCCTTAAGGTGCTTTCCAGTTCCTTTAATAGCCTTTAAAACCTTAAAATGGAAGGATAGCCATCTCGTCTGGGACAATGTCCCAGTTTTTATGGTATTCTCATCAATTTGCTCTGAAATTTCATTTAATACATCAAGCTTTTTGTAAGACTTGTGATAGATATTGAATATTTCTTTAACAACATCCACAATATCCTCAATTATCTCATTACCCTTGAAGGCACTTTTGCATAACAACTCGGTTTTGTGAGCCATACAATGAACTCTAATGAGAAATTAGTTAGATTTCCGTTTTCTAAGAATTTCAATCAATCCATTATGCATGCCATGGTAAACTGAAGCTCCATCTGTTCCCATGGAAACTAATTTTTCTTCATAGTTTGGTATTTTAAGTGACTTGAAATTATCTATAAGACATTTTTCAAGGCCAACAGCATTACAAACTTCTGGTTTTAAGATTTCCAAAAATTTTGTTGTTGGTTTTCCATTTTTTAGAATAGAGATGTAAACTATCTCCTGGTTACATGAACTTTTGTCGGTGGACCCATCCATAATCAAGGCAAAATATTTGGCATTCATTATCGCTTTAGCTGTTTCTTTTTCATAAACTTGCGAAATGTAGTCGGCAAAGGAACAGTTTTGTGATGATAGGTATATGAAAATCCCATGTTTACGCCATTTTTGCTTTGAGTGACCACAAATCTTGAAATTTACTGTAAGATGAATTAGACACAATTATGTAATATACTGTGTTAAAAAGGCTTATAAGCCTTTCTTTCACAATTCCATTCATCTTAAGGACAGCCGCAAATAGAGGATTGGAAGACTGAGAAAGCACATTTTTTTCTTTTTCAAAGCATTTTATGTGACTTTTTGATTTATTATGTGCTTTAATTGCTGGTATTTGAAAAAATTGTTACACGGAGAAAAACATTTTAACTTTCCTTGTAACTTTTTTGTTCATTATTCCTTCAGACTTTGCAAAACCTCAAATTATCCTCCTCACAAAACTCCAAAAATCATAATGCAACTTGCAGGAACTAGTAAATATTCTTTTCTTATCACGAACTTCCTGAGGTTGGTTTGAAATTGGAGAGCATTCCAATTCACTGGTTTCACAAAAATCACATTTTTACTTATTTCAAATATAGAACTTGTTGAATTCGTTGACTGCTTTCAAATAGAGAACTTGTTGTTGAATTCGTTGACGGACTGGCACTTGATGTTGATGCACTGGTACTTGTTGAATCGTCGCTTGTTGATGTACTAGCAATAGAACTAGTTTGACACTTCTCCTCTATACCCCATAGTGAATGCAATGTATGCGAGTTTTTCTCACGGCAGGCTTTTAGTACCTTTTTAGGTCTACCTGGTCCGGGCATTTTAAATGATAAACATTTGAAAATATATTTCATTATTATTATAATTTAAATAAAGGTTATAAATAAAATCATTTAAGTAGGATACTTACTACGCCAGACCACTCCACGCTAACCAAATTTCAGCGTTGCCAGATTAAAATTTCCAAAGTATCGCACGAAGGACAAAAATATCGATTTCAGAACAAAATTATCGTACGCTCTTAAGCAATCAAAATTGGCGGAAAATTTAAATATTATCACTATGCTTGCTTGAAATTTGTTCGCAAAGCAATTTTTCCTGGAAGAATTTAATGAATAAGCCAATATAAAATAAATGATAAAAACACTTGAATAAGATAAATAAATAATACTGAAATGTTTTTTATTTTTAAGTACAACTTGGGAATTTTTTGAGCTTCAGCGTTTCTATTATTAGAACAATAATATCAGATGACTTGTTGGAAAATGTTATTCCATAAAAAAAATTAAAATCACGCTAGACCTAAATTATCACGTCTAAATCATCACAGTTTTTTTGACTAGAATCAGTTGTCGCGACTAACTTCCCAAATAACTCAAAGTACGTTTACTTAAAGAAATTCAAAGTACGTTTACTTAAAGAAATTCAAAGTACGTTTACTTAAAGAAATTCAAAGTACGTTTACTTAAAGAAATTCAAAGTACGTTTACTTAAAGACATTCAAATGCATTTATTAACATTGGTCGTCAAATTCTTAAGTACAAATTAAATTAAATATCGGAGACATGATTACGAAACTTGAACTGATTTCCTGAGAGATAATGTTTGGCTATTTATACCGGCGTTTAAGGTTTTATCATAAACTAAACAAATAGTAAAAAAATAACATTTTTTTGATCTAACAAGGTATTTTTTACAATTGATCATAAGATTATTTATTTTGGAGACTGGGTCGCAACATCTTCCGGCCCGATGACGGAGTCATCCGATGATACTTCCAAGATTGTAGAGCATCTGGATCGCTCGTTTTAATATAGTTCCGCAAGGCAGTTTAACTGCACAGGCTCTGATCCATCTCGTCCAGGATATGTTTCCACAATACGGGCCAATTTCCAAACATGTCTAGGTAGATAATGGTCTTCGACTAGGACGATGTCGTCCCTTTTGAATTCGGGACGGCTCTGGACTGGTAGAACTGTATGTGCCGAACGAAGTTCCATCAGGTAGTTTTGCCTCCAACGTTTCCAAAACTGGTTCAGCAACATTTGTCGATACTTGTTTCTCTTGGTCAACTGGTTTCGAGTGGCAGAGGCCGGGTTCTCTTGTACGAAGGCTTGATCTGGCAGTGTTGTTAAACGTTGTCCCGTGAGGAAATGGGCTGGCGTTAAGGGCATTGGCTCGCCAGCATCAGTGAAAGTATGCGTCAAAGGTCGGGAGTTTAGTACTGCTTCCACTTCGGTAATGGTGGTCATCAATTCTTCTTGGGTCAATGAACAGCGTCCGATGGTTCTTTTTAGGCAGTTTTTACTGAACGAACCAACCTCTCCCAAAATCCGCCCACCAGGCGGTTCGTTGGACTATATACTTCTATTGTACACCTTTGTGTCCCAAGAAGTCTTGGACTTGTTGACTCTGGATCGTTTGGAACATTGCTGCCAATTCCTTCTCCGTACGTTTGAACGCTTTGGCATTATCGGAATTCAACGTGTGACACACGCCTCTTCTAGCCAGAAACCTCCGGAAGGACAACAGGAACTTTTCGGCACTCATATCTGATACGATCTCCAAATGCAAGGCTCGGGTAACAGCGCACGTATAAAGAGCTATGCAGACTTTGAATTGAGTGTTGCTGTTTTCCCCATGGATGTAAAGAGGTCCGGTAAAGTCTACCCCGGTGACTTTGAAGGGCGAAGATTCCGTCACCCTATCCCGTGGTAGAGGGGCAAAGATTTCGCTTCCGGCTTTGGCGGTGTACCGTCGGCAGACATAGCATTTCTGGATGATGTTTTTCACGAGTTGTCGACCTTGCAGGACCCAAAACCTCTCTCGTAGTTGCGTCATAGTACTGTTGTAACCTGCGTGCATTACTTTCTCGTGACTTTCGATGGCCAGTAACTTGGTGAGGATATGTTTGGATGGTAAAATAATCGGGTGCTTCTCTTCAAACGGTAGACTGGACTTTTGAAGACGTCCCCCGACTCGTAGAAGACTGCTGTCCAGGAATGGATTGAATTGAGCTATTATTATTATTGTTGTTGAGGAGGGTACGCGCCCTAGCACCGATGCCAAAGGCATATTGTGCATCTTCATATTCAGGCCTTGAATAGGCCCGTAGCTGCAGCGTAGCGAAGAATTCGCTCCACCGTAATAGAGGAGACCCTCGAGGGTTCCAAAGTATGTGAATCAAAATATTCTAGTCTAAGCGAAGCGAAGCAGTCGCACTCGCAAAGTACGTGAGCGGATGTTTCTTCCTTCTCCTGACACGACCTACAGTGAGGGTCGTCGGCAAAACCCATCCGATGGAGGTGCCTATTAAGCCGACAGTGCCCGGTCAAAAGACCGGTGGCCAGCCTAATATCCCATCTGCTGAGCGAAATTAGGTCTCTGGCACGAGACCTGCAGGGACCATTGACCAAAAGTTTAGTCTGTCTCTGGCCCTCCATGTTATGCCAGAGCTGGTTTTGTATGACAGTCAACCTGTCATGCAGACACCGTTTGACGTGCCTGTAGGGGATGGGGACTAGCGGCTCCGGCCCCAAGAGCTTGGCCTCCGCACCCCTTTTCGCAAATCTATCGGCTTGCTCATTGCCATGATATCCGCTACCTGGCACCCAGTACAACAGAACCCTGTTGCAGGATGCCAGTCGCGCTAGCAGATCAAGGCAGCTGCGCACCAGTTGAGAGGTAATCTCACACTGGTTCAGCGCATTCAAGGCGACCTGACTGTCAGAGTAAATTCTCACAGTCCGTCCGGTATACCCTTTGTTAATACAGTAATCTGCGCAATAACAGATCGCGGCAATTTCCGCCTGGAACACACTAGCAAAGGTGCCCAGGCATGCAGAAAAACCGACCCTTGTGGTTTGGCAGTAATAGCCGGCGCCAGCGCCGGAGTCAGTCTCAGAACCATCGGTGAACCAAATAGTTTCACCTCCAGTGCCAAGAGGCAGCAGGTTAGTCCACTCGGCCCGACTGGGAAAGTGGATGCTGAATGGCTTAGTGAAGTCAAAACTGGTAACGGTTTTGTCAGAGCACATCGTTAGCGACGGCTCGAGTGCGGCGTTCTCCCGAAAGAGCTTCGTATGACTGTAATCCCAGAGTCTTGGGACCCAACAGCCATTAATGTGGAGCCTGTAGGCCCCCATGACAGCCTCCTCCTCAATAAAAAGATGAAAAGGAAGCATGTCAAGGAGCACCTCCAGGGAAGCAGTTGGGGTTGATCTCATGGCCCCCGTAACACCGATGAAGGCAAGCCTTTGAAGGTGCACAGGGCAGCCTGCACCGTTTTAAGCCGGACCCTTGTCCACCAGACAAGTGCCCCGTAATATAATATGGGTCTGATGATCCCAGTATAGAGCCAGTGTACAGCCTTGGGGTTAAGGCCCCAAGTCTGGCCGACAGAGCTCCTGGTCCTCCAGAATAGCATTTTGGCCTTCTTGATGCACCGATCAAGATGCGGCTTCCATGTGAGTCTACAATCAAAAGTCACCCCCAGGTATTTGATCTCGGTGGACTTTGTCAGGACCTGGCCAAAGAAAGAGATATCATTGAACAGATCCTTAGTGTTCTTCCTCGTAAATGGAACAAGGACAGTTTTGTTAGGATTAACAGTGAGGTTGACCGCCTGACACCATTGCTCCACGTTAGAGAGAGCAGATCTCATAAGTATCCGGGAACTTCCCGGTAAAGACTATCGCCACATCGTCCGCATACCCGAAACAGTGACAGCCCCCAGAACCCCTGAGCCTCTCCAAGAGTTCGTCCACCACCAGGCACCACAACAGGGGGGAGAGCACTCCACCCTGAGGGCAGCCCCTACTGGTAGTCACCCCTAGAGAGTCCCCAAGGAGAGACGTCGTCACCTCTCGGTCGGTCAGCATGGACTTGATCCAGCGGCCAAGAGTGTCGCTGATGCCAAATCTCTTGACAGCTTCAGTAATAACCGAGCTAGAGACCTTATCAAAGGCCCCCTCGATATCGAGGAAAATGGCCAGTGAAAATTCCTGAAACTCGAATGCCCTATCCAGGCAATTCGTAAGGCCGTGAAGGGCCGTCTCAGTTGATTTACCTTTTTGGTAAGCAAATTGTGAAGAAGAGAGAGGAGTTACCGAAAGTACCTCGTCTCTAATGTACCTGTCCACCAGCTTCTCCAGGATTTTGAGGAAGAAGGAGGTCAGGCATATGGGCCTAAATGCCTTCGCCTCGAGATAGGAAACCTTCCCGGGCTTGGGAATAAAGATGACCCTAGAGCGCTTCCAGTCACGAGGTATGTGGCCGAGAGCAATGCAAAGTCTATAGATTTTCATAACGGAGAGGCGATGTGGTCTAAGCCCTCCTGCAAAAGCCGAGGGAAGACCCCATCGGGTCCCGGAGACTTGTAGGGCTCAAAACAGTTGACAGCCCATCGAAGCTTGGGAATCGTAACAACCTTCCTGGCTACAAGCCAGTCCTCCCTCTTCGCCCTGTGCAGGACAGGGTATCGAGAGTCAGGGTTTGTTGGATTGATTGAAGTGGAGTCAGGAAAGTGGACCTCCAGCATATGCTTGAGAGTCTCAGCCCCAGACTTAGTGTACACACCCTCCTGCCAGTTAATAGTATTAAGTCGGTGTGTGTTGTCGTGCGCTTGGATCTTCATGACCCTAGCCGTGGCAGGGACATTGGAGACTTGCTCACAGAAGGTCCGCCAAGAGTCCTTAGCAGCTCTAATGGCCCTGTTGTAGGTATTAAGGGACTGCCTGTAACCAGTCCAGTCACCCGTGCGCTTGGCTTTGTTAAAGAGCCTGCGCGTGTATTTCCGGAGCCGGCTGAGATCCGCATTCCACCAAGGAACAAGCTTCGAGCGGTTAACGGTCTTGAGTGGGCAGTTCCGGTGAAACGACTCAATAATAGAGCACTGTAAGTCACCAGCAGCCCTATCAAGATCGTTAGGTGAAGTAAGTTTAGGGGTGTGACCATCTCCGTAGCGTAGGATTAGGTCTTCCTTATAGCCGACCCAATTGGTCCGTTTTGGATTGCGTATCTCCGTCCCCACCGGGACAGAGGTAGTCGCGACAGTATAGCAGATGTGCCTATGATCCGACAGAGACGGCTCATTAGACACATGCCAGTTAGACACGGAAGACACGAGGTTTTCCGTGGCTAGCGTGAGGTCAATAACCTCCCTTCTATTAGAAGTAACAAAAGTGGGTTCATTGTTCTGATTAAGAATATGGAGTTTACAACCAACTAAATATTCTAGCAAATCATCACCTCTCCTGTTGCAGTCAGAACTGCCCCACGTGATGTGATGAGCGTTGGCGTCGCAGCCAATGATTAGTTTGTCCCCTCTCTTTTCACATTGATCAACCAAATTGATCGCCTCAATTGTCGGGAGAGAGTCCGCGTCGTGGGCAAAGTAAGCAGAGGCAGCCGTGATAGTCAACTTGGCATGCCCAGTGGCCAGGACTAGCTTCACGGCCGCCGTGTCCTGGGACGTGTACAGCGGTAGAGAGATACAGCAAAGATCCCTCCGAACCAGAATACACGCCCTAGGTCTAGCAGCAGTATGGTCATAAAATAGTGACCCTGCCGCGTCAAGACCTAGGATTTTGCCATGGCAAATCCACGGTTCTTGTATGAGGGCCAGATCAAGACCCTCTATAGCAAACCTCCTGCAGAGTACCGCAGAGGCCGCCTTACTATGGTGCAGATTGATTTGAATCGCACGTAGCGTCCCCATGGTCCTTAAGAGAGGGGTTCAGAAGGGACCTAGCTACACCTCATCAGTCCCGAGAGGGCTAGTGGCACCTCCCCCCTGACAGGCAAGCTCCCAGTCCCAAGATCCTCCCCCTCACCAGGACCACTGGAACGCTCATCGGCTGAACCCCGAAGGGTCCCATCCGATTCTTCCAGTAGGGTGGACTCATCCATGGAAGAACAAGCTTCCGAATGAGCCACCTCCTCCCCCTAGAGCGACACCAGCGAGCTCCACAGCGAGATCCCCCATCTCGCTAGTCCCACCCCCTGCCGTAGCCTCGGCTGCAGTGGTTTTGGTGGTTTCCGTGTGCTGTAGGAGTTTGAAGGAACCCTTGTCCACTCCAGTGAAGCCCACGTAGCCAGCATTCTTAATGGCTTCCAGCGAGGAGCCATCAATGGACAGTACTCAGTATCGCACTGCCCTGTCCACGTATGTCCGAATACATTTCCAGTATTCGGTAGCAAAGCCATCGTTAAGGGCCTTGAGACGCCGGAACAGCACCGCCGGCTCTTTAGTGATCTGGTCTCTGGTGCGGAACATTACCTTAAACGGCTTAGGGAGTTCGCTAGCTCTCATTACTGAGAGCACCGCATCCCCCACCACCGAGTAGGCTAAATTATCTTTCAGCCATTGACCAGTGAACGTATCCTCGCAGGAGTATACCAGGGCCCCGGCCGTCAGGCTAAAATTCGCAAGGCGCGGTAGATGGCTCCCCGAAGGTATCCCATCCAGCGCCCTTAGAATTGCCTTCAGGATTGGGCCCACGTGTTCCTCCGTAATGACCGCCTTCGGATAGCCATTTTTAACAATGGCCATCTTTTCGGCGCTGGCGGCGTCTCTATAGGACTTAGCCTTTTTCGACGCCGCCTGCGAGGTACTGGGCGAGGGAGTCGAGTCCTCCGTTCTAGGCCTCTTCAACTGGTTGTCACGTGTCGCCGCACCCCCAGCGGGGGTGGAGACCGTTCCAGACCCCGATTTGGCCTTTTCCTTAGCGATCTGTCGTTTGAGACGACGTCGCGCGGTACGTTTCGAAGCCTTGCCAGTCACACGCACCTATAAATCGGCACGAGTATCGCTGGATACAGGCCCTAGCGTAGTGGTATCAGTGTAGGTTCTGCATTGAGCAGACCCCTGCACCGTAGGTTTGGTAGTGTTAGAGTTTGTTTTAATAGAGGTTTCCATAAGAATCCCACGAGTGAGGGGGCAAGTAAAAAGGTCACCACCCGGTAGTCCCCCACCCGGGTGGAAGGCTAGATACAACGGGGTGTCGCCTGGTGCCCCGAGGGGATCGTTAGCGATACCGTAGTTTTACTTCCCCAGTACCATGCAGCCCTCGGCACGATGCCTCAACACCTTGGCTTGGGAAGGACGCGTATCCGCTTAGCCCACACAACGTAGTGGTTACCAGCTCTCACCACCGAGGAGGTGTGATACTTCGCATTGATGAGGACCCAAGCTGGCGTGTGTAAAGTTAAAAACGCGAGCGGGAAGCCAAAGCAAGGGGGGAAAAGAATACCACATCTAGCTTGCGTCCCCAACTTCGAGAGCCCTGAATTGAGCTATCCTTGAAGCTTTACTGACTGGCAGGCTTTTCTGTAGGCAATTTATCTCCGTAGCGAAGGCTTCTTCTTGGACGTACTGAAAACATTTGGTTCTAGCTTGTAGTATCTCTTCAGCACGTAGGGCTCCAAATCGCCTTTCATCCTTGGCAAGGCGTAGATTGGTGGTAAATCGAATAATCCAAGCAGTGACTCGAAATACTCTGCTTGCCGAATGGTATTTATCCAAGGCAAACAGGGCGCATCTTGGTTTGATCAGGCAGGTCAGGACTATGGATCTTTTTTCATCATTGACTGCTTCTGAAGGAAGGGTAGATACCGGAAACTTGTTCGTGGGCCACCGTTCCTTATTACCGGACAGCCAGACAGGACCCTTCCACCACTGCTGGGTTCCTATTATATCGTCTATGATAGTGCCTCTGGAGGGTAAATCGGCCGGATTGTCTGAGCTGCGGCAATGGGACCATCGACAGGGATCGCTCAGTGATTGAATTTCGTTGATCCGATTCGCAACGAACGGTTTCCATTCCTTGGTTTGTCCTCTAATCCAATAAAGAACTATCTCCGAGTCCGACCAGCAATGGTATCGCTGTATCTTGCCTTCGAAAACTTCCATCGTGTGCTTCAGTAATCGGGCTTTGATAAGTGCGGCCATGAGCTCAAGCCTAGGTAGGCTTAGCTTCTGGAGGGGCGCTACCCTGGTTTTCGAGGAGACGATGGTTACTCCATACATTCCGGATTCTGTGCGATACCGTAAGTAACTGACAGCTGCATATGCCTTTTCGCTGGCGTCGCAAAACACGTGGATCTCAACGTCTTGGACTGGACTATCTGCCTCCGCGAAATACCATCTGGGGATCTTGAGTTTCTGGAGATTTGGGAAGTCTTGACACCAACGTTCCCATTCGACTTGAATTTCCGGAGGCAACTTATCGTCCCAATCAATGCCATGTCGCCATAACCTTTGGAAGAGACTCTTGACAGTGATGATGAATGGAGCTAGGAGACCGATGGGGTCAAATATTCTTGCCGCGGCTTGCAAAAGTCCTCTCTTGGTTTCTTTCTTCTGTTTTAGGAACTCCCAAAGTGACGCGACGTCGAAGGCAAAGGCATCGGACTCTAGATCCCAAGTGATACCAAGTACTTTTAGAGATGAACTTGGTTGCGTAGTGAGCTGTTCGTGATCACATGGACATAACCTCTCTGGAACTGGCCACCCATTTTCTTAGGTTCATCCCTGCTCGCTTCATAATCTGACAGGCTTGCTTTCGAAGGTCAATAGCTTCCTCTACAGAATCGGTTCCACCAACATAATCATCGACGAATAGGGTGCTGAGGAGCATTTTGCAAGTCTCTGGATACTCCTCCTGTAGAGTCTTGAAATGGTGCTGTAGAGTGGCTGTGAGCAGGAATGGGCTTGAGGTCACTCCGAAGAGAACTCGGGTCATGCGTAGATGAATAATTCTCGGTTTGTCGGGTCCAGGTGCATGGCATAGGAACCTCACATAATCCCGATCCTTGGGATCCAATGATATTTGAGAAATGCTTTCTCCACGTCTGCCATGATTCCAATTTTCTTTTCTCTGAATCGCAATAAGATATCCAACAGATCTGGGTTGAGGTTCGGACCAGCGTGCAGGCAATCATTTAATGACGGAGATCCTCTTCTTTAGATGAAGCGTCAAATACAATGCGCGTCTTGGTTGTTGTCTTGTTTTCGCGCTCGACTTCGAAGTGTGGGATATAATAAGACAACCCCAGTTTCGTTGAGATTTGGTCGGCAGGAATGACTTCAATTATGTTGTGGGAGAGATAATCATCGATTACTTCCTGATAGCGATAGTATAGAGACGGGCTTTGATGAAATCTTCGAATTAGTCCATACATTCTTTTAGTAGCGACTGACAGGTTGTTTTTGATATCTGGATGATCTTGCTTCCATGGCAGCTGTACTTGGTAGCGACCTTCAATGATCTGAATACTACTTCTATGCTTTTCAATGATATCTTGCTCTGGAATGGTGAGGCTTTGACTACTTTGGATACCCATAGATTCGAGCTCCAAGAACTTCCTGAGATACTGAGACAACAGTTCTTCTTCTACGACCAGGTTCACGGCTATGGATGATTGGCTCGAATAGTTTGCTGACACAGGTGTCGGCCCTTGGACAGACCAGCCGAACGTTGTCTCGACCGCTACGACGTCACCTTCCAGTCTCTTGAAATTCATTTGGCAGAGCTTCCAATAGAAATCTGCTCCTACTAGGACTATCAACTCTGGTGATACCTTGGCTCCGTTTAGGTTGGTTTCGTCAGCTAATTTGATACCCCTCTCAGTCATTTGTCGCCTTATGTCAGCTCCAGGAACTCCAACGCCTGCTCCGCAAATTACTGGTGTTTCCAGAAGAGTCAGCTCTACTATGATGCTAGGATCCATAATGCTCTTTAGTTTCGCTTTTACTCGTCTCTGTATCTTAGTACTTTCTTTGGCTTCTCCAAAGGGATTAATTCGAACCAGTTCTTCTGTTACTACGGGCAACTCCAGGGCTCTGGATACATCTTCTCTTATGAAGGCCCGTTGGCTACCGTTGTCGAAGATGCATCTAGCAAAGGTTTCCCTCGTGGAACCTACAATGGCAAGTACCAGCGTTTGTAGATAGACTTGGGAGTTTTTGAGTCCGAATTCCGTCATCGAAATCAACCCGGTACAGATGTTCGAGGCGTGTTGATCTTGCGTCTTTTCTGGGTCGCTTGACTTGTCGTTTTGCTCAACGTTTGATTTTTTCTCTCGGCAGATTGACGTATGATGTCTTCTTTGGCAGACTTGACATTTTCCTCTGGATTTACAACGCCTCGCTGTATGATCGTAACCGAGACAGTTGAAACAGCGATTCTTGGCTTTAATGGACTCTATCTTCTGTTCGTAAGTGGCTTTACATTCATCTGGCTTATGACTGGATTCATCGCAAAAAACACAGACGTTGGCAACGGCAGTGGTCAGTGCTACGGTAGTAGGCAATCGACTTTTCACTGAAGTATTGAAAGGCTTATACGAGCTTGCTTCGCTTCTTGGTCTTTGGTAAGAGTATGCGGCTATCCTCTCCTCTGATTCCGGTTTACTCCTGATTAGCGTTCGCTCTCGACTTTCTACTTCCCGCCGTAGAAAGTCCACAAGGATATGTAGATCCCAGTCATCTTCGTTATCGAGTTTCTTACTATACTCCAAGTTCATATCGGACGGCAGGAAGTTCAGTATGATCGTGTAGAGCATACTGCTATACGTATTTTCCATAATTCCCAGCGAGGTGAGACTCTTCACTTGCGTATCACAAGTGTCGTAAAGGTCACGAAGGGCTTTGACGTCGTGGGAACTTTTAACTTGTGCTAAGTGGATCAACTTGTTCATGTGAGATCGCATGGTTGAATGTCTTTGACCGAAGCGATTCTTTAAGGTTTGTATGCACTGAGAGAAATAACCGCGGTTTCTACAGGAAAATTTTACAGTAAAGCAGGGTAATTTGGATTTACGGGAAAGTTCTGAGAAATCTATGATTTTCCTGAAGTTTTTACAGGGACCAAAAGCAAGTTTTCCTGTAATTTTAAAACGTTGCTCGTTTCTGTAATATATTCAAGTTCTATCTTATAAATTTGTTTCACAGGTATTCACATGTAGTTAATCCATGCGTCTTAACTGCACTTTTCACTGGTTCAAAATATAGTTTTTCCTGTATTTTCAAAACACTGCATACCTACGTAGAAAACACAATTAAATTCAGTAAAAAATATTTATGTATTTTAAACCTGTAGATTTTACTTATATTATATTATAGTTCTAACAGGGTCAAAGATACATTCTCATTTTTAGTAATGACGTCGGTAGCTCCTGTAGGAAATCAAGTGGAGGCTCTAATATTGTAGTTCATACCAAATCTAGACTTCAGTTTTAAAAGGGACAAAGACATATTTTATATTTGAGTATGTTCACGCGTTTCTGCATACTGTTGGAATTAGTTGATTTATAGATTGTATAGGCCATTTGGGAATTGTTTTTTGTTTAAATATTTTATAATGTTGGATGGCGTCTGCGTGTTAAAGTTCATATAAATTCAAAAAACTCTCTGTCCAAGCATTTTTAAACGTACATCAATAACGTTTATTGGCTTTATAAGTACTATAATCTATGTTCCAGCGTGTACAATTTTTTTTTTTTTTTTTTTTGCTTGAGCCCAGGGATGATTTAATTCGTGCTATTTACCTTCAATGCTAGCTCTCGCGTTTGCTTTTCATCGTCTTTAAATGTCTTACGCTTTGATTATAACAGACATTAGCTAAAAGTAATCTAACCATTAATAAAACAAAACTAATGTCAACGTTGGCTACCGGCTAAGTAAAATAATGTTGAATGTCAAATTTAGTAACGTTGGTTAATACATTAAAATAGGAGATTTTGCCGAGAACAGGATGGCATATATGGGTTTCCTATTTTGAAATAAACAATTAGGTACTAGATTTTTGCTGAAATTTACGAATTTCAACAAATTAAACTTGGTAAACTCCACCTGAAAATGCACTTAATTTCTATCAATATTCTATTCGCAATATAATAGCAAAAGCGGAAACTACATTCTTTCCTACGGGATATTAAGGCTGCACTGTGCTGCTTTCCGTGTTTATTAAATTACTTAAAAATTAAAATCAATTACTGAAAATTGGAAAAATTATATGAATTTTGTGTGGGTGTGGTATTTTAAAGAGTATATTAAAAATGTTTATCTTATCTCTTATTAAATTAAACTGAAATTTTTTTCCTCTTGATTTATGGATTTTAATGGTTTAAAAAAATAGTAATGTTAATTTATTCAAATGTATTACGTTTAAAAATATTGTGGGCCAAAACGATATATTTTTTTTAAAAAAAAAAGGTATTTCGAAGCGCGGATAGCCGGAAACTTAAGGTAGATAACCTTTATCGATTTTTCTCAATAAACTCTTTTTTTGTGACACTCCCTATTTTAAACCGTGTAAAGGCTTATGAAAGGAAAGGTTGGGGGAGGGGGGATGCTTCAAAATTTCTTAAAGTAGTGGGTACTTTTCCACAAAAAAACACCCCCCTTGGTCATTTGTGTCAGCGGACAGCGAACTCAAACACTACGCGAATGCGCGTCCCTCTACTCTTTCATATGACTTCTTCTACAAGTTTGACAAAGACCAATATTCCAAAGATTTATTTAAAAATTCTTAACACTGCTATAAGGTAAGAAAATGGATTTAATTATATCGCAGTTATCACCTTGATCGAGAGAATGTTATAATGATTTGTTTTCGTGTAGGCTTTCAAATAACTTTCACGGAAATTTCCTCGTCAAAATCACAAGGTAAGAGTTTTTTTTAATTATTACTTAATATTAATTTTGCGGGCAAGAGACCTCTTAAAGGAATAAGACATGATATTATACATTAAGTAAATGGCTCTAATTTAGTGTTCACGGAATAGACACTAATTGATTATAAACTATCGCCTTCTACAATACACCTCCGTGGTCAAAGCCCGTGCTTGGAGAGATATATACTCCTTGCCAAGTTGTAGTTCTTCGGAAGGTCGTTTGTTTTTTGTAGCATTTTTTGGACTATGAATTTCGGGGGCCGATCATAAAGGTTGAAATTTAAAAAAAAAAAAATATTAAGTGAGCCCCTCTATAAAGTGATAAATATGAGTCCTATAATTTATTTTTAGCCACATCGTATATATACGATGAGGCTATTAGTTTGTCCCGCGAGCCTGTGGTCGTGGTCGTGGTAGTAGTTTTTCGCGATTTGGAATGTGGTCAGAGTTACCCAAGGAAATAGTTAGTCAGAGCTAACCGAAGAAATGGTTATTTTATTGCTTTGGCAGTATAGAGCTATTTCAGAGGGGGTAATGGCTACGTCACCAATGCTATTTGCCCATAGAGAAAACCCTCATAAAATGGCCGCCCTACACTCAAAGGCAGGCCCAATTTTCGTAGCAGACGAAGTTTTTCCCCCACTGAAATAGCTCTATAAAACGTTTCGTTCGACATTGAAGGGAGAGTGAATGTGAGAGAATTGTGGTGAGGTGATATTTTTCGTTCGTGTATTTAAAAGGATGGTGATTATAATAGTAAGTGCAAGCATGCATTTAATTGTACAGGTAAGGTTAAGCTTTGTGAAATGTGGTTTACGTTTGCTCGATATATTTAAAGCTAGAGAGAGAGAGAGAGAGAGAGAGAGAGAAATTTAGTATTGGCTTAATTTAAATGGAAGGTTTAATACTCCCTTTAAAATTCCTGTCACCCGTCAACAATAAGGGTTTCACGCTTTTCATCTCACCCCCCCCCCCCCCCGATTTCAAAATTCAAAGAAATCGAGGGGGATTTTTAAAAAGCAAAAGGAACTATATACCGATGTTATATTTGGAAAGGTGGTGTTTATTACTAGAAGTTACGTCTATTTCTCCATAAATCGAGAAGAGTTTTAAAAGAAGGTACTAGCTTGGGGCACCAGATATTACAATTATAACGTAAGTAAATTTATTGAAGTAAGGATTAGAGGGTTATAATTTTTCTTAGGGCATCGAGGTGCTATTCACTGTGATACCTCTCTCTCTCTCAGTTTGAAAAACAAAAAAACTCTCTCTCTCCCTCTCTCTCTCTCTCCAACTAGGAGTCATGATCTTAACCGAGGCCAGGAGATATAACTTCACGGTTGGAGAGGCAAAAGCATATTAAATTCTTACCGACCGGGCAGAAGTTTTATCACTGTTTAGGGTAGGGCATCGAGGGGCTATTCACTCTGATTTTATGCACGGTAAATCATTTAAGCATTGTCAAAGATAGCGTTATTCACTCATTAGGGTAAGGTATAGAGGGGTTATCCACTCATTAGGGTAGGTATAGAGGGGCTATTCACTCGTACGATGTGGCTACTATTAAGAGCCCTTGGGTCGCCTTGTTATATTGAAATTCAACTCCAAATATATTTGAATAGAAATGGGTCAAAGCGAACCTTTTTTTTAAATAGGAACAATTCTTAATCTCGCCAATAGTGCTTTTGACTCTTTAAACTCACGTACAATAATTACGTCTATTTATAATGGAAATATTAAAAAAAAGGAACTTGCGTTGCACAGCAATTTCACTAAGCATGAATTAAACCTTTGGAAGTTTTTTAGATAAGAATTTAGCCCTAAACTTCTTAACTTTCTCTTTTTCTGTCGGTACAGTAAATTTAATAACCGATTTAAAATTTTATTAAAGGTAAAGACTCAGGTCCTAGTCTATACCGTAAAGTTTCGTTAGTTAAACTTATTTCAAATTGTAAACTAGTTATTTTATTGAAACTAAGACGAATTTTTATTTTTAAATTAATTCTTGCATGTTTATTGAATGTTTCTTATGTCCAAAACTACACGGTCCCATCATAGAATACTACCTTGGGGCCACTCTTGGCGTTCTTAAATAGCCAGTTTAGCCAAGGTTGTTGTTGTGGAATTTGTTGCGTGTCAGGGGCTTTAAATTATCCGTGAAATCTGAACCTATATCTAAATGGTTTGATATTCTTTTATTGGTCTAAATCCATTAAAATATAGTTGTTTGGCCATTTCACTCGCTCTTTAAGGGGGTAGAAACTCTACATTTTTCATCAATTTGCACCTTTAAAGAAATTTGCTAAAAGGCCAAATCAAGAGATGTAATGTAGCCATACCACTTACATTTTCAGATATGATGGATTTCAAGTGTGGTCTAGAACGTTGTGAATTTAGCACAAACATTTATAAGAAATATTTTCACCACTGCTTTTCTCATAAAAACTTGCACCGAGTATATTTTAATTGTTGTGGAAGGTTATTCACAAATTTTGGATCGTTTAAAAGCCACGCGCATCGAACTCACAAATCTGAAATGAAAATTAGCTTAAATAACGATGCTGACATGGTTTCTCAGTTTCCTAGTGAAATTTTAAAATGCAAAATTTTAAACTGTAATTTTGAATGCGCTACCATCTCTTTAAAAACTTTCTGCGATCATCTTAAGGAGCACATTATTAATGGGATCACTGTATCATGCCCGATGACACAATGTAAAGCAACTCAATTTAGAACAAAATCATCATTGTCAAGCCATTTTAGTCGCAAACACAGAAAAAGGAACGAATTACGATTCGATCGTAGCGAACCTAGCATAACCCAAACGGATTTACAACCACAAACTAACCAAGCTGTTGATTCTGAAGAAGAAATGAGGTTTGAATGTGCAGATTATGAAGATGATTTGTCAGAAGAAATCTTAGAGCAAAAAGGATTAGAAGACAATTTGGGAATGTTTTACTTAAAACTTCAAGCTGTAAAATATTTGCCCTGTAGCACGGTGCAGTATATTGCAGAAGAAATTTCAAATTTGAAATATGTGGAGAAATCCATCATCAAGAACAAGTTGTTTTCGGATCTTGCCGACCAGGGGATAGCCGATGATGTCATAACACGTGTTCTTGATATATTTTCAAATTTTAATATACTGGAAACTACTCATGAAAAATTTAAATCAATATATCAACGGGAAAAGCACGTTAAAAACTCATTGCAATATGTTGCACCAGTTCCAGTTTTCCTGGGCTACGATAACGGGAAGAAAAAAAAATTTTACCATTACGTTCCAGTGAAGGATTCACTATCAAAATTAATATCTAACGTGGAAGTAGCAAAAATACTATTTTTTCCGATACCTACGTTTATCAATGGGCAGAATCAAATACTAGAAGATGTATGCGACGGAGAAGTTTTTAGTGGAGAGTATATGCACATGGAAGACTACAGAAGTTGCATACACCTAATAATCTTCCAAGACGCGTTTGAAACTGTAAACCCTTTGGGATCTGCGAGGTGCATCCACAAGATTGTAGGAATATATTACACTTTAATTAATATTCCACCCGAGCTCCGATCTACTACTGACCACGTTCAGCTAATTTTATTATGCAGGGACTCCTACTTCAAAGACACCAATAGCTGTCTCAAGAAGTTAGTCAGCGACTTGAAAGATTTAGAAACTGAAGGGATAGTTATTGGAGGTAAACGGTATAAAGTGTTTGTATGTAGTTTCGTAGGAGACAATCTGGGCAATCACGAAATAGGAGGATTCCAAAAAAATTTTGCACACGGCCACATATGCCGTTACTGCTTAGCTACGGCTCAAGAAATTCATGCCGATGGCCCATTTACAAAAAGATCCCCGAAGAACTACGATGATAGTATTGTAAAGCTAGCTTCTGAACCAAACATGACATCAAATAATGGAATAGTTAAGAAATCTATTTTAAATGAGCTTAAATATTTTCATGTATGCAACCCAGGATTAGCGCCATGTGTAGCCCATGACCTATTTGAGGGGATTGTTGCTTACGATTTGTACCAGTTTTTAAAATATTATATTAATGTTAAAAAATGGTTTTCTTGGAACTATTATAACTGGCAAATATCTCAATTCGAATTTAAAGGAAAAGACGTTAACAATAAGCCCTGTTCTGGTAGACCTGGTGGAAAAAAATTAACAGGGGATGCGTCTCAGATTTGGTGTATTTTAAGGTTATTTTCTATAATTTTTAAAGATAAGATTAGGGAATTTTCGGATCCTGTTTGGGACCTGTATCTTCAATTAAAAAAAATAGTGGAGATTGTCATGGCTCCTAAAATTTCAAAACTGGAAATTGCGTTTCTTGTTATATTATTACGAGAGTATAAGCAAGGCCTTTTGAAATGTTTTCCCAACTATAATTTAAAAGCCAAACACCACAACGTTTTTGAACACTACCCAGAACTTATTCTTCATTATGGACCGCTTATACGTCTTTGGACGCTTCGATTTGAGAGCAAGCACCACGTCTATAAGAAGTTTGCCCAGAATAACAAGAACTTTCTGAACATAACGAAAACTCTATCGCAAAAGCACCAGATGCAACAGGCATATTTTTTGGCTGGCAGTCCATTTCCATCTTCAATTAGCTACTCGAGTTCGAATTTAATTAAAAGAGAAATATCTAATGATATGAACCGAGAAATAGATATTTGTAATTTAAAAAGAGAAAACACAACGTTTCTGAAAAAACTACTTTATAAAGGGACACTTTATGAAAAAGGACTGTTTGTAATTGTGGAAGCTTCAGATGATCATTTACTATTTGGGCGCATAGACACAATGATCATATACAAATCGGGAATTGATCAAGTTTCATGCTTTGTACATTTGTTTCAATCAAAGCGATGTGTAAAACTACACGTCTTTGAAGTCACCGAGAAAAATCGTGCTTTGATTATCAATTTGAATGATCTGGCGGATTATTATCCATTGCCATGCTATGATATATTTGGAAAAAAAATAATTACACTCAAGCACAGTGTTCACCATTCCTAGCGGACATGCTGACAAATGCTTGAGGTATGATATAACCTTATCGATGGCTTGCAATCGAAAACCCTTCCAGCTCACTAGTCTTTTTAACAGAAACTACTCCAATCGCCACTATTTTAAAACGTCCCTTTGTTATAGGAATGACTGTAAATTGCGAAAATTATGATCCTTTGCATTTTTGCATGTATCGCAATACCCGCCATTTTCCATTTATATTTTGGGCCCGACGACAAAAACAAATATTTAAATCTTAAAATTTATTTCAGATGGATGAAGGCCCCTTCAATCAAATTCCTGCAGTCGTTCACAACGTGGAACATTTCGTGGAAAACCCTCTTAAAGAGGGTTTAAAAAGTCTCATAGTTAAAGCTATGCCTTCACTGTCATTAGCTGATGCAGAGCTAGTGGCAAATGTTTTAATTGCTACCGGCGTTGAAAGCGAAGAAGATATACAAGATGTGACGGAAGATGATTTAAAAAACTCAATTTTAAAACCAATCCAAGTGCGCAAACTAAAACGTTATGTGCAAGCGAAGCTCAATAAAACCATGCATGTAAATGGTAAGTTCTTATTATTTAGGTGAGGCATTTCCATGGGCCACGTTACCACCGACGCGTATGTGAGAAGTCATTTTCGTAAACATTCATATTTAATTCTTATTTCAGACACAAGTGTTGTGGTGGGTCAAGAAGCTTCATCAGGAAGTAGTTCTAATAATGACAGTGAGCTGGTATTAAGTAATGAGGCTGGACCAAGTGGACTGTCGTTTAACCAGGAACCCACTGGCCTGGTAAATATTACGTAGACTTAACTTTTCAGCCCATTCTAAGAGTGTAATAGCCTATTGTTTCAAAACGTACAATTATTTTCAATGTGTAGTAATGTAATTATATTTTAGGCTGTTGAATATGGTAATGAATCCTGGATTGCTTCGTACAAAATTAGGCTAGAAATTTTCACAAAGCCAGTCCAAAGAGAGCTTATGAGTAATAAGGCCCTCAGCTTAAAAGCCCGGGGCATTGTAGTGAGAACACTTGTGGATGACACGATAAAGAAATCCGTAAGACCTTCATACAATAGTATGCGGAAAATTTCCAGTTTATTTGCCAAACGGTTCCCAAATGCCTTGATTGACAAAGTTGGTGATAAAGTAATTGGGCTTGGAGACACATTATTCGTGAAGCAACTTTACAATCGCTTGGACTATCTTTTGAGACAGGAATATGGTGTTATGCCTCGCGTTAAGGAAGTAAAAAAGTTTAAGAAACCGCGCTTGGATTTAACTAGCATAGAGTCATTTAATTACAATCCTGAAACAAGCAAAGAAGATTTGGCTATGAATGAAAGAATTCGTAAAGAACTGCAACAATTGCGTTTTGAATTAAATCCGGATAATGACATAATAGATTCAAAAATGAGACTTTCATTTCCACTACAAAGGAAAGAGATCATTGGAGGTGCCGAACTGAAAGAACTAATAGCACGTTGGCCATTTCTATTTGAAATAAGTGGAATGAAGGCTCACTTGGACCTTTTTCTTGGAAAAGACATATTTCAAATATTTGAGGATTTTTTCAAGGAAAAACGCTCCATATTTCTGCAATTTTTTTCGAGAAGTAAGAAAGCCTTCATGGTCAAAACCATAGAAGCCTTAAAAGATACAGAAAAGAGGACAGAAGTCGAAGTGGTAGGATCCATTATCCTAATGATCATGAATCACTTTAAGGAGGATTCAAACTGCATCTTCCCGATAATTGAAGTAGGCTATCTAAATTTAGGGTGTTTTGGATTTTATTTCTAAACGGTTATTAATGGAACTCTTTAAATAATTGTAGCCAGGAACTGAAATTTCAATGGATATTCTGAAAAAGCTGGAAGAACCTTCTTCCACTTTAATAGTTATAGGTATTTATATTTTCTATTCGAATAAAACAGAAAAAAAAATCAAACCTGGAATAATACTAAAAAACTGAACATTTTATAAGTATAAATAATAGTTTGAATATTGTAAGTAAGCTTTAATCAATATCTTTATTAACGAGTCAATTATAAACGCAAGTTGAAATGTGTTATTTGAAAATATGTAATCAATTTCCTTTAATTTCCCTATTTGGTCTATTGCCAAGTATGAGACGCGGATTCCAATTTGACGCCCTTCTAAAAACAATGAATTTTTATTTCACAAATTATCTTTTCTTTTAGGAGAAAGTTTTCTCAAGGCATCACGTTTTGTCCTTGTAGCAGAAGGAACCATTCTTAATGACCACATTCCTGGGGAAAATATTTCTACAGCGCTTGCGATGTTTTTTGGAGTATTTTATTTAACAAATACCGAATATCCCAAGAAATGCTCTGCAACTTTGGAGTTTTTTCAAAGGTGTGATATTTAGTTAGACCAGATAGGGACAATGGTTTAAAATATTTTTATACTGTCTCATAGAATTATTAATCTTGCAGATTTATCGCGGATTTGAACCCTGATAACCCAAAGGATGCAGTCAACACAAAAGCGCTTGGACTTTTCAATAAACTATCTCCACTCATGTGGACCCAATTTAAAGCAGGCTGGAAAAAACCTGGCAAATAAGCATTTCCTTTCATATTTTAATTAATAAAAGTATGAATTTTAAATGGCCTTCATTATTTACCGGAATTAAACTATTCATTTTTGGTACAAGATATAAATAACCAACGACCTTAGAGGCATGCTTAGTTATACATTATACCAGGGATAACCAATTAGGTTCATATGCATCGCTTTATGGTTGGAAGGCTATAAGTGAATACACAAACTGAAGTTGAAAACTCCAATTGATACAGTGAAACTTCATTCAATTTTTAACATATAAATAACTATTCCTAATGAAAAACTACCTTTTTACCAACCAAAACAGCTGGCTCTCTTCCTATAATTTTAAAGACACTTCCAACAAAATGTACCCTTACTACCAGTAAACAGTACTAGCTTACTTTTGATAAATTTTCCGAGATCTACTGCTAAACCTACTCTTTTTACCAATAATAATCACAAAATCAGTTCTGTAGTTTTTACAAGCTATCCAACTAAAAATAGGCATGTACTATAAAAACAACTGGCTCATCTCTTGTCGTTTTCACAAGATACACTGTTAAAATTCCACTTTCTTCCAGTAAAAATTACTTGTTCTGCTCTTGTCGTATTTAAAAGTTATCCTGCTAAAAATGCTCTTTTTACCAATAGAAACTGCAGAATAATTTTCTGTAGTTTCTATAAGTCATCCAACTAAAAACAATGTTTGTACTAGTAAAAACTACTTGTTCATTTCTTGTTATTTCCACATGTTACTCTGATAATGTTACCCTTTTTACCAGCAAATATTACTAGTTCATTTCCTGTAATTTTTACTATATGAACCATTAAAAACACTCTTTCTATTCATAGAAACTACAAATTAAGTTACTGTAATTTTGGCAGAGCTGTCTACTGTAATAGCTACGATTTCCTGTAGAATATACAGTTTGACTAAGAAATATCATCCTGTAAAAATTACAAATAATTTTGGTGTAAAAAAACTGAATTATCCTGTAATTTCGGTTTACTGGAACTTCTTTAAAATTCACTGGGAAGTCCTGGCTTCACTACTGCCAGGATATTCCAGTTATTTCAGCAGTAAATTTTTCTCTCAGTGTGGCATGATTATGGTTCTCATCGGACAACGAATACGCTCCTACTGCTGTGAGTGCGGGTCCCTCCAAATATAAACGGAGGTAACTGAATTTATCCGTTTTGGCCAAGGCTTTGTTCTCGTCAATCGATGTACTAAACAGACTCCAGAATGTTTGCCATTGCGTGAATTCGCCGCTGAACTTCTGGATAGTTAGACGTGGTTACTTGACTGAGATTCTTCCTGGCTCGTCTCTGCTCTGGGTGGAATTCCTTCTTGAAGATACGGCGCTTTCAATTCCTAGATGATTTAAGATGTCTCGATTCACTTCCTGGATTTTCTCATCATATTCTTCGGCGGAGTCGACTTCTCCAGCTATCTCCTCGTCCTCGCCGACTGCTATCAGTTCCAAGATCTTCTCGTGGGTCTCGGTCAGTTTCTTCCGTTTGTCTTCTAGTTGACCGTGGAACTTCTCTAGCTTCTTGCAGTCAGTCTCCTCTAAGTTGAGATCAAAGTTAATCTTATCCAGAAGTGTATCAGTCCGACCTTTGAGGGCTGTTCTTGCTTTGATTAACTTCTGCTTTTCCATGTCCCGAACTTTAACTCTCACGGTAATTAACGCGACTAGTTTCTACTCGATTTAGCTCCTTTCCCGAGTTTCGGCACCAAGAAATGTCGAGACTATCTTCCCAAATAACTCAAAGTACGTTTACTTAAAGAAATTCAAATGAATTTATTAGCATTGGTCGTCAAATTCTCAAGTACAAATTAAATTAAATATCGGAGACATGATAAATGTTTAGCTATTTATACCGGCGTTTAAGGTTTTATCATAAACTAAACAAATAGTAAAAAAATAACATTTTTTTGATCTAACAAGGTATTTTTACAATTGATCATAAGATTATTTATTTTGGAGACTGGGTCGCAACATCAGTTGTATATATCCCGGTTGTAAATATTTTTTGGTAGGCTCGAATTTTACACAGCTTACTGTTTCAGCAACACATTGGCTACTAATCCATAAAGGGACTCACCTGTATACAAGCCACAGGCTTAGTGTGGAAATCCGAAATCCCTTCATTGACAAAGGTTAGATTAGATTAGATTAGATTTACGAGCGATTTTATTAATTTGTTTCTTGATTCCGTTTTAGTCAAATTAACTTTACTAAATACTCGTTCACAATCAGCGTTTGAATGAGGTAGCGAAAACACATGGAGCGCAAAGTTACCTACAACATCAAAACGTTTCTTTCTAGTCTTATCTTCCATTTGTAAAACTTTGTTCCGAAAGACGTCGACTTCCTTAGTGGTTTTAATTTCATCTGGAATTGCACATAAAGACAGGTACCGAAATTCATCGTTTAACTTAAGAAGCTGATCTTGTTTAATAATCCTGGGTAGTTGCGAGGCCAACGAAAGCAATGAAGGAACTATGCCATCAATTGCAGAAATTGGAGCAAAAACAGACACTTTCGTCAGGATCGGGTCATTGAAATCATACCGGTTTTTCATTTGTTGGCAGCCTTCTATTAAGAACCTCCTTACATCTATTGAGAAAATCATTCTGTATTTGTTGCAAACCTTGTCAACTTTGTAATCTTTGGTTGCTCAATTCAGTCAAAACTTTCACACCCAAATATATTTGTTGAAGGGGGAAAGTATTTTGATTTGTTAGATACATCTAACGCGTTTAAATCAGTTGAGGTCACATATAATCTGTCCGTAAAGATTATTAGGAGATCTTTGTAGCTTGTCACATTTTTTCTTTAAGTTCTACTATTACAACTCTAGCTGACTGAAAATACTCATTAAGGCCCGTAAATTTTGGCAATACCCTATTTAAAAACACGAAGTAGAAAATTCTCATTAAGGCCAGTAAATTTTGGCAATACCCACTTTAAAAACATGAAGTAAAGTTTCACGCTGGAATCATAGAACCTTTTGTACATTTCCTCCGCAATAAAAAGCTTTTCGCCGTTCCACATATTTGAAAATAAAAATTTCAATGGCTCCCATTAATCTAAAATTCGTAAAACAACAGCAATGAGTGATAACCATCTCGTTTGAGACGGATGCAAAATCTTGTGCACCGGTATATCCAAAATTTCTTGAAACTGTTTTAATTCAGCTAAGTGGTTGTGACTATGTTTAAGAAAATTGTGGATGTTTCTTGCTAGGTCTTCACACCGACGGGGAAGTTTCTTGCAAGCCGCACTAGCGCGAAAAGCGAGTGAATGGCAATTATATTTCATAATGAAAATACCAGGGCATAATTGTTTGAACCAACTAGCAACAGAGTCAATCGCATCTCTTAAGCTTTTTTTGAATCATGAGTTCTGTTTAATGGTCAACAGTTTGAAGGGCTATTTTGTGTTCGACGATAAAACCACAGATTTTCAATTTCGCACTTTTAACTGAGTGAGGAATGGAATTTCTCTCATTCCTTTTAATATACACCAGGTTTTTACCGACAGATTTTGCATCTTTAAGCTTTTCAGTGTGTTTTGTTCTGGCCAAATGATTTTTATAACTTGAAGTTTAGCCAAAAACGAGACATCGCAGAAGGTAGATTTAGCTTTTATAGCATCGTTGAGGTCAGGTTTGAGCCAAGGCATGAATTCCTGTTTGTAGTGTCATTCGTTTCCATACTTCTGTATTTGGCGTTTCTTCATTTTATTTAATTTTTTTCTATTTGGGCCCTTCTGCATGTATCTGAATCTTTGGCGGAGTTTCATACCCCTTAGAGTCATCTAGGTTGACAAAAGTTTGCCATATGCAGTTTTTAAACTAAAAAAATATTAAATGTTTTTATTATTTACACCTAATAAATAAATTTATTAAACATTTACAACGGCCATACGAGTTTCTGAACCGGTCTTTCAAGAATGAGGGGTGATCTTATTGGTTCGCTTAGATATGTGCAGGGGCAGAATTTTAGTGTCAGATTTTCTCAGATATCATGGCGGAGAAACTGTCGTTAGTGGTTGTTTCTAGGTTATATATGACAAATTAAAAGGTAAATTTAAAGAAAAAGGCTCAAATATTTAAAAGAAGCGTTTTAGAAGAAGAAAGGAACTACAAATGGACACTGTAGGTGTAAAAACGCAAGAAAATATCTATGTTTTTTAATGCAAACCTTAGATTCTTCTCTTTTAGCCAAGGCTTAAGTGTAAAATTTATTTACTTACAGACCACTTTCCAACATAACGAGTGAATAGCACAATATTCCTAAGGGAAATTGGACAAAACAATTTAAGTCTAATACGTCCAGTTTTAATGACAGATGAAATAATTCACAAGCATCGTGTTTCACGGAAATCCGACAAACGTAAAGTCAAAGGATATCGAATGTTTAAAGCTCGGAAAGTTACTAAAGATTTAGTTTCACATGACCAACATAAATCAGTTAGCCGTGCGAAATCAAAGGTTCACGCTTCCTGTACGGCTCAAAAGATTTACAATGTGCACATCGTAATAAATGCAAATGATGGAGACATTATAAAAGGACTATGTGAATGCAAGTTTGATCAAGGGAAGTACGTTGTCATGTTGCGGCAACTCTATGGTTTCTTTTGGATTGCAAATGATGTTTCGCTCAATAAAAATGGTGAAAAATGGGGGAAGCTGAATGTCAAGAGCTACTTGTCAACAACTAAATTTAGCGTTTTCAATTTTTTAAAACGAACCGCGAACAAGCCAAAAACAAAGCGACGTTCACGGAAACGTTGCGTTTCCAATTATTTGTCTTTGCCAAAAAAATCGATTGTGGAAGATAAGAAACTGTTTTAAAAAGTAGAATTCGATTTCAAGTCTCTTAACAAGCGTTCCAAGTTGCAACGCATTTTACAGGATGAAAACTTTGTACCCTCAGACTATATCCCCATTATCTGCTCTGAAAGCATAGAGGGACCAAAAACAAAACCACAGTCTCAAAGCTGTGAGGATAGGTTTACCTATAAAATGTAGGTTGTACCTTTAAATCTTCCTGAATCAATTAAAATTACGGATGAAGAAGCGACAAAACTATAAGAAACACTAGAGGGCAAGGAGCTTGCCAACTATGGTCTGCTGAAAGAAAAATGAGTGACTGCTCCCCATTTTGGATCTACAGTTAAAAGGAGGGTGCAAGTAAGACGTATGTTTGTGGAGACTGTGAGAGAGGCTACTGATATCAGCAATTTGAAATATGTGAGAGAGGGTTCAGAAAATGAAGCTACATCTTTAAAAAGATATTGTCTTTAAAAAAGACGAAGTTAAATAATTTAAAGTTGGCCTAGTGGTAAATCCAGGAATGCCATTTCTAGGTACTTCCCCCGATGGGTTAATTTATGACGAAGAAGTAGAAGAATTTTGCCTAATTGAAATCAAAACATTATCCAAGGCGAAATACCTTGACCTGACCATTGATGAAGTTATATCAAAGAAAGTTATAGAAACGGTTACTTGCCTAAAAAAGGATAAGTCCGGAAAGATGTTTTTATACCGTAGTCATTATACGTTTGCTCCGATTTGCCAACTGGGAACACCGTGACAAACACAAACAGACAGACACGGGAGAGGAAAAATTCACCCGTGATAAAATTTATAAATCTTCAAAAAATATTCTTGTACACTTTAATAACTGAAAATTTTTTGATAAATAGCTATATGTTTTTCATTGACTGAATTCGTCGAACACTATTTCTCTCTCTATAGGCGATTTTGATATACTTATATCCAAATCTTCGAAAGTTCCAGCTGGACGATACTTCTCTACTTCGGCGGCTTTAAAAAAGACTGATTGTATTTGTCCCCAAAAAGTTTTCGGTGTGAAATTTTTTACGTCGTTAAAATTAAAATATCTTTCATTATGAAACTTATATTTAAAAACATCCATCAAATTTTTTATAGCGATATCTTGTAAAGACGTTACTTTAACGTCTTCTATTTTTTGTTTTTTTTTTCTCGGGGATTCTATTAGATTTTCTTCTTCCATTTCGGTCACAAGAGCGTGTCTCTTTGATTAACTCATGCTCAACTCATAGACCTACCCTGAAGTTAGTTGCATTAAAATAGTCACTAATTTACTTTTGCAAAAACTCGGGCCCGTCCGGGATTTGAACCCGGGACCACTCGCACCCTAAGCGAGTATCATACCCTAGACCAACGGACCATGTGTGTAACTAAACATGCTCAACTCATAGTCCTACCCTGTGGTTAGTTGCTTTTAAATAGTCACTAAATTACTTCGGCAAAAACACGGGTCCGTCGGGATTTTATCTCGGGACCACTCACACCCTAAGCGAGTATCATACACCTACACCAACGGACCATGTCTGTAACTAAATATGCTCAACTCATTGGCCTACCCTGTAGTTAGTTGCATTTAAATAGTCACTAAATTGCTTCTGCATAAACTCGGGTCCGTCCGGGATTTGAACCCGGGACCACTCACACCCGAAAAAGTATCATACCCCTAGACCAACGTACCATGTGTGTAACTAAACATGCTCAACTCATAGGCCTACGTTGTTGTTAGTTGCATTTAAATAGTCTCTTAATTACTTCTGCAAAAACTCGGGTTCATCCGGGATCAGAACCCAGGACCACTCGCAGCCTGAGCGAGTATCATACCCTTAGACAAACGACCCATGTGTGTAAGTAAAACATGCTCAACTCGAAAGCCTACAATTTAACTAGTTGCATTTAAATAGTCACTAAATTACTTCTGCAAAAACTCGGGTCCGTCCGGGTTTTGAACCCGGGACTACTTGCACCCTAAGCGAGTATCATACCCCTAGAACAACGTACCATGAATGATACTGAAACATGCTAAACTCTTGGGCCTACCTTGTTGTTAGTTGCATTTAAATAGTCACTAAATTATTTCTGCAAAAACTCGGGTCCGTCCGGGATTTGAACCGGTGCCCACTCGCACCCAAAGCGAGTATCATACCCCTAGACCAACGGACCATGTGTGTAACAAATCATGCTCAACTCATAGGCCTACCCTGTGGTTAGTTGCTTTTAAATAGTCACTAAATTACTTCGGCAAAAACTCGGGTCCGTCGGGATTTTATCTCGTGACCACTCACACCCTAAGCGAGTATCATACCCCTAGACAAACGGACCATGTGTGTAACTAAACATGCTCAACTCATAGACCTACCCAGTAGTTAGTTGCATTTAAATAGACACTTAATTACTTCTGCATATACTCGGGTCCGTCCGGGATTTGAACCCGGAACCACTCGCACTCAAAGCGAGTATCATACCCCTAAACCAAAGGACCATGTGTGTAACTAAACATGCTCAACTCATAGTCCTACCCTGTGGTTAGTTGCTTTTAAATAGTCACTAAATTACTTCGGCAAAAACACGGGTCCGTCGGGATTTTATCTCGGGACCACTCACACCCTAAGCGAGTATCATACACCTACACCAACGGACCATGTCTGTAACTAAATATGCTCAACTCATAGGCCTACCTTGTTGTTAGTTGCATTTAAATAGTCTCTTAATTACTTCTGCGAAAACTCGGGTTCATCCGGGATCTGAACCCAGGACCACTCGCAGCCTGAGCGAGTATCATACCCCTAGACAAACGGCCCATGTGTGTAAGTAAAACATGCTCAACTCGAAAGCCTACAATTTAACTAGTTGCATTTAAATAGTCACTAAATTACTTCTGCAAAAACTCGGGTCCGTCCGGGATTTGAACCGGGGCCCACTCGCACCCAAAGCGAGTATCATACCCCTAGACCAACGGACCATGTGTGTAACAAAACATGCTCAACTCATAGGCCTACCCTGTGGTTAGTTGCTTTTAAATAGTCACTAAATTACTTCGGCAAAAACTCGGGTCCGTCGGGATTTTATCTCGTGACCACTCACACCCTAAGCGAGTATCATACCCCTAGACAAACGGACCATGTGTGTAACTAAACATGCTCAACTGATAGACCTACCCTGTAGTTAGTTGCATTTAAATAGACACTTAATTACTTCTGCAAAAACTCGGGTCCGTCCGGGATTTGAACCCGGGACCATTCGCAACCTGAGCGAGTATCATACCCCTAGACCAATGGACCATGTGTAACTAAATATGCTCAACTCATAGGTCTACCCTGTAGATAGTTGCGTTTAAATAGTCACTAAATTACTTCTGCAAAAACTCGGGTTCATCCGGGATCTGAACCCATGACCACTCGCAACCTGAGCGAGTATCATACATAGATATAGTAAAACTATAAAGGGTCTAGATCCACTTCGCTGGCTTAGGCTTAACGAAAAAAACACGGAAGGGGCAACGAGCAGACAGCCGCTATTTTCTGGGGGTAGCCGTATAAAACGCCATCTATCGGAGACAAACTAAAGTGGTGGCAAATAAATCACGTGGGAAATGGCGCGAAATCTAAATTAGGCTTAATATTTTTTCAAACTTGGAAGGTGTATCATTTACTTGGAATAAATGTTTTTCTAAAGAAACTTTTTTCTGGGTTTAACATTCAATTGAATAAATGTTATAAGTATTTCCCCTGTTGATTTCTTGTTTCAAATCTAAAAATGGTTAAGAACTGCGCGTTCAAACATTGTCGAAACATTTCAGGTACCTCAAACGTACTATCGTTTCATAGGTATGATTAATATTCTCCCTTACTTAAATATGGTGTAAAAATTTGCATATCATTCCTGAAAGTGTAGGTTTCCGTTTTCTAAGCCTGATTTACTCCAAAAGTGGGTACAAACCATAAACCGTGAAAATTGGGTCCCTTCTAAGAGTGATTACGTTTGTAGTCAGCATTTCTTAGAAAGTGAAATTCAACTACAAAATGGCAAACGGTGCCTTAATTAAAACGCGTTTCCATCGAAGGTTCATTATTAAAAAAAAATAGGAACAATTAAGAGTTTTATAATAATTATTTTATTTGTCTCTAAGAACTTGCACAAAGTTGAAAAAGAAATACACGGCGACAGTCTTACTTTGAATTTTGACCACGGAGCATCACGCGTAGGTTTTAGCATTGAGTATTCATTGCACTCGAGCAGAATTTCTCTGGTTTTAGCGGTTTTAATTAGACATATTCTTGATTAATTACCCTAGTTAATCTAGAGAAATACGGTTCGGTAGTAGAGACTCGGTGGTTCAAAGAGGAAGAAGTTCTCTAGTAGCACATAAACTTAAAAATATTCATTACAGAAATCTTATGGTAAAAAAGATACGTCACTTGATGTTGATAATCCCGTTAGGAACGAGAATAAACCCGCTGATGTTCAAGTTCCGGATGAAAGATCGTTTCTCAAAGAGTTTGAAATAGAAAGTAACATTAGTATTAGCTCGAGCTCACAATCGGTTCTGGAAATGACTCGCGACTGTCGCGAATTAGATCAGACCTTACCAGGCGGCGAACCGGTTAATTTATCGCACTCGGAACTCGAAAATATTCCAATTTCGGTATATATCGCGGCAAATTATTTCTAACAAACAATCGGAGCAAAAACGGTAACTTTTATCAGGGCACTGAAAATAAGCACTTGGATGATTGCACTGTAAGTATTTCTGGAGAAACAGCGGATCCCTACGACGCTACATCGGATTACTCTAGTCTTGAAAACAGCACCGCTTCAAATACGTCTGGTGAACGAGATGATGTTATGGTACGTTTTCGGTATTGCTATTGTCTGTACTCTAACAATAAACAGACATATTAACATAAATATAAAAAGCAGCATTTATTTATATAGTTAAAAAGCAATTGATTATTTTTGTATAGTTGGATCATTCTTACCATAGTGGAGACCCGGAAAGTTTTGTTAAAACACTAAAAAGAAAGGTTAAATTTTTGGAGGAAAAGAACCAAAATCTTGCCAAAAAATTCAGAAGAGCCGCTGAGAAACTCGCTAGACGGGAACAAAAAATTACAAATTTACAAGAGTTGCTAAGAGAGTTGGAAGACCAAAAGTTTTTACTTAAAGAGCATCTTGTTAACATCAATGAAAAGTTTTCAACTACATCCAAAGCTCTATTCAAAGAACTAAGTGAACTCGGAACTAACAACCAGAGAAAAAGGCCCTACTCAGAGGAGTTAAAGCAATTCGCATTAACCCTTCACTTTTATTCGCCAAAAGCTTACCAGTTTTTGCGTAATCATTTTTGTCTACCACATGAAAACACCATCAGACAGTGGTTTGCTAGGATCGACGGAGAACCTGGCTTTACCAGCCAAAGTTTCGAGTTTCTTCGTCAAATGGCTAAACAAAATAAATATCCAACCTTAGCCGTTCTGGACATAGACGAAATGTCTATTAGAAAACATGTAGCGTGGTGTGGGGATAAATTCACTGGGTTCGTGAATTACGGAAAGGTCTCGGACAATACGCAAGAGGAACAAACTATAGCTTCATCTGCCTTGGTGTTTATGCTAGTGGCCGTGAATGGAAGCTGGAAAATTCCTTTGGGCTATTTTTTTGTACACGGTACACCAGGCTGGCTATTGTCAAACTTGGTTAGAGAGTGCTTTTGTCGCATCTTTGAGACGGGAATTAAATGCATCGCATTAGTATGTGATGGGTTAAGCAGTAACCTTACCATGGCAAAAATCCTGGGAGCAAACTTGGACCCCGAGGCTCTCAATCCTTCTTTTCCAAATCCAGGAAATAATTCAGATCCTGACGACATAATTTACCTGATCCTGGATGTGTGTCATATGATTAAGCTGCTGCGTAACCTCTGGGCCGATTTTAAAAAGATTTACAATGGCTTAACAGATGAGGTGAAGGAAACATGGGATCTTTAATATTCTAATTTTCGGCGGTAAACATAAAACTACCGAACACGCGCGACTTTGCCAACCTTCTCAGTGCATTGAGTGGTTTAGGAAGTCGCGCCTGTCCTCTAGGTTTACGTTCACCGCCGAAAACTTGAAAGTAAAATCCACCCCTACATACTCAGACCCCGTTTAACAAATTGAAATTATGCAAGTCCTAATTCTAAGTTCTTGGAATAGGTGATTGATTGGCAGTTTGTGAAATCTATTCACAATTTACAAAATAAGGAACAGTTAACTCTTGGAAATAAACTAACCAAATTCCACATCTACTATAAAACACAAAAAATGAAAGTTAAACTAGCAGTTCAAGTTTTAAGTAACTCCGTTGCTAAATCGCTAACTTTCATGGAGGAGACTGGGGCTCAAAATTTCCAAGGTTGTCAAGCGACAGTAAAATTTATAGAATCAATTGATAGGTACTTAATCCATACAAAAGTATACATTCCTTCAATAATTCCCACAAATTAATTATTGCCTTTAGATGTTTTGATATCCTGAACTCACGGTCTCCATTCGCTAAAGGCTACAAAGCTCCTATTAGAAAAAATAAATTTGAGCTTACCAGAAAATCTTTAGAACAAACTAAAGAATTACTTTTAAACTTGAAAGACGAGGAAGGAAATCTTCTCGTTAAAGGCAAAAGGAAGACTGGCCCATTAGGGTTAGCTATTTCAATCACCAGCATCCTGGCAATATCAGAAAAACACCTCATGCCAGAAATGCCTCAATTAGAGTAAGCAATAGCACATGAAGATGAAAACATCTACATTAATCATTTAAATGCAAAACTAACCAAATGTTTCCTTCCTTAAAGTTATTTACTTACCTACAAATTTTCCCAAGACCACTTGGAATTATTTTTCAACACAATTCGTGGAAAAGGAGGCTGGAATAATAATCCAACAACAAAACAGTTTGAAGGCGCTTACAAAAGATCTTTAGCGACTCGCCTTACTCCTACTTTAACCGGAAATGTAACTGCTCTTGACGAGACTGAAATCCCCAGACTTTGCAATGTTCGCCGTTACCCGGAATATGACACTGAAATGGAAGCGTCAACAGTAGAAGAATTTCAAAATCAAGAAGATGATGAAATTAAAGAATTTTACATTCAACAAGAAAATTCATCCATTTTCCGAGAAAATTCAGTTTTCTACATTGCTGGCTTTGTGGTATCGCGTCTTTGCAAAGTCATAAGCTGCAAAACCTGTCTCCAGGCACTCGAAGAGCCCCCAAACGAGCATAATTATGCTTTTAATATGCATTCGCGGTTTACGCAACTGAAAGACAATGGTGGGTTGCATAGACCATCAAAAAGTGTTTTTCAGCTTTGTCGTTTAACGGAGTCCTGCATCCGTCAAAATGTATCAGTTTCTATGCCATGCAAAAACATAACTTTGGCCATTGAACTTGCTGTTCTACGAACAATTGTAGGAATGGATATTTTCCCCGATCTACATGAGCACATGTTTGATGCTGAAGTGGGTATTGAGCACCATGCCACCACTTTAATTAAAAAAACTATTAACTTGTACTGCAAAGTCAGGCTTCACAAATTGGCTAAGGATAAAAATCTGGAGTTGAAAGGCCAAGCCATCAGGCATAAACTGTCAAAGTTAATTTTATTTCAAGGCCAGTAACCAAAACCAACCACTACAACGGCACCTAAACCACTAAGGCCTTGGCCAATAAAATAATTTTTTTTATTAAAATATTCACTTACGTTGCTTATACGAGTACAGATTATTACAATTTAATAATTACTTTTTATTTATTCCAGGCGAGTAATTATAATAATAACAAAGAAATAATCCACAGCTGTTAAATAAAGAGAAATAAAACCAAAAGTATACAGATTTATGATGATCTCTATACTTTTGATAAAACAGAGCAAAAAAAAACCAAAAATGATATCAGTGTTCATCACACAATCATGACGACTTTAATACCTATTTCAGTTTCGAAACTTACCGATAGATGTCGCTTTATACGGCTACCCCCAGAAAATAGTGGCTGTCTGCTCGTTGCCCCTTCCGCGTCGACCTCCCATTGGATTGTGTATCTACCCTTTTAACATATCTATGGTATCATACCCCTAGACAAACGGCCCATGTGTGTAAGTAAAACATGCTCAACTCGAAAGCCTACAATTTAACTAGTTGCATTTAAATAGTCTCTAAATTACTTCTGCAAAAACTCGGGTCCGTCCGGCATTTGAACCTGGGACCACTCACACCCGAAGCGATTATCATACCCCTAGACAAACGGACCATGAATGATACTGAAACATGCTAAACTCGTGGGCCTACCTTGTTGTTAGTTGCATTTAAATAGTCACTACATTACTTCTGCAAAAACTCGGGTCCGTCCGGGATTTGAACCCGGGACCACTCGCACCCAAAGCGAGTATCATACCCCAAGACCAACGGACCATGTGTGTAACTAAACATGCTCAACTCATAGGCCTACCCTGAAGTTAGTTGCATTAAAATAGTCACTAATTTACTTTTGCAAAAACTCGGGCCCGTCCGGGATTTGAACCCGGGACCACTCGCACCCTAAGCGAGTATCATACCCCTAGACCAACGGACCATGTGTGTAACTAAACATGCTCAACTCATAGGCCTACCCTGTGGTTAGTTGCTTCTAAATAGTCACTAAATTTCTTCTGCATAAACTCGGGTCCGTCCGGGATTGGAACCCGGGACCACTCGCACCCAAAGCGAGAATCATTACCCTAGACCAACGGACCATGTGTGGAACTAAACATGATCAAATCATAGGCCTACCCTGTAGTTAGTTGCATTAAAATAGTCACTAATTTACTTTTGCAAAAACTCGGGTCCGTCCGGGATTTGAACCCCGGACCACTCGCACCCTAAGCGAGTATCATACCCCTAGACCAACGGACCATGAGTGTAACTAAACATGCTCAACTCATAGGTCTACCCTGTAGTTAGTTGCGTTTAAATAGTCACTAAATTACTTCTGCAAAAACTCGGGTTCATCCGGAATCTGAACCCATGACCACTCGCAACCTGATCGAGTATCATACCCCTAGACAAACGGACCATGTGTGTAACTAAACATGCTCAACTCATAGACCTACCCTGTAGTTAGTTGCATTTAAATAGTCACTTAATTACTTCTGCTTATACTCGGGTCCGTCCGGGATTTGAACCTGGGACCACTCACACCCGAAGCGATTATCATACCCCTAGACCAACGGACCATGAATGATACTGAAACATGCTAAACACGTGGGCCTACCTTGTTGTTAGTTGCATTTAAATAGTCACTAAATTACTTCTGCAAAAACTCGGGTCCATCCGGGGTTTGAACCCGGGACCACTCGCACCCAAAGCGAGTATCATACCCCTAGACCAACGGACCATGTGTGTAATTAAACATGCTCAACTCATAGGCCTACCCTGAAGTTAGTTGCATTAAAATAGTCACTAAATTACTTCGGCAAAAACTCGGGTCCGTCGGGATTTTATCTCGGGACCACTCACACCCTAAGCGAGTATCATACCCCTAAACTAGTGATGCCGCGAATATTGATTTTACCGAATACCGAATATTCGGCCATGCTCTCGGCCGAATCACCGAATATTCGGCCACCGAATATTCGGGCGTGAGATATGTGCAACTCGCGCGAAACCGGTTATGAGCTGTAACCCGTTCCGCGAAATACGTACATCCCCGCACGGACCGCAATGGGACAGGTCTCATCATGGAAGAAGAAGGGTATGGAATGGTGAGGTGAATAGGCAGACGGCTACGCGAAATGTAGGGTCACGTGGGAAAACTCTCCTCTCCTCTCGGCACTAGCTGTAACGCGATTACTGCTCTGCGCAATATTGGCGCGCAAGCAGAAAGAGGGATACACTGTTTAGACATGGAAGAACGCGAGTTCTTCCATGGTTTAGATCCGCTCTCTACCGCCTCTGCTACAGCGGGCCTGCGCGGAAGCTTTCAACGTTGGTGATATACTCGGGAAGGAGAGAATGAAAAGGGGGAAGTAACGATTTTTCAACGCGCTCTCTTTAACACTATAGGACCCGTCTATAGCGTTTTTAGGTTTTTGGTTCATTTGCGAGTAGATCGTGTCACTATATGCTTTCTTTTATTCATCACAACTTACCACTGGTAGATTATAAATATTAAAGTAAAAATTGTTATTGAAATAAATAATTTTTTAGTAATTTTTCCGTTTTTTTCCTTCATGATTGGAGATTCGGTATTCGGCCGAATGTTACGAAAAATTCGGCCGAATACCGAATACGAAAAAAATGGCCGAATAGGCCGAATACCGAATAGTAACCGAATATTTGTGGCATCACTACCCTAAACCAACGGACCATGTCTGTAACTAAATATGCTCAACTCATTGGCCTACTTTGTAGTTAGTTGCATTTAAATAGTCACTTAATTACTTCTGCATATACTCGGGTCCGTCCGGGATTTGAACCCGGAACCACTCGCACTCAAAGCGAGTATCATACCCCTAAACCAAAGGACCATGTGTGTAACTAAACATGCTCAACTCATAGTCCTACCCTGTGGTTAGTTGCTTTTAAATAGTCACTAAATTACTTCGGCAAAAACACGGGTCCGTCGGGATTTTATCTCGGGACCACTCACACCCTAAGCGAGTATCATACACCTACACCAACGGACCATGTCTGTAACTAAATATGCTCAACTCATTGGCCTACCCTGTAGTTAGTTGCATTTAAATAGTCACTAAATTGCTTCTGCATAAACTCGGGTCCGTCCGGGATTTGAACCCGGGACCACTCACACCCGAAAAAGTATCATACCCCTAGACCAACGTACCATGTGTGTAACTAAACATGCTCAACTCATAGGCCTACCTTGTTGTTAGTTGCATTTAAATAGTCTCTTAATTACTTCTGCAAAAACTCGGGTTCATCCGGGATCTGAACCCAGGACCACTCGCAGCCTGAGCGAGTATCATACCCCTAGACAAACGGCCCATGTGTGTAAGTAAAACATGCTCAACTCGAAAGCCTACAATTTAACTAGTTGCATTTAAATAGTCACTAAATTACTTCTGCAAAAACTCGGGTCCGTCCGGGTTTTGAACCCGGGACTACTCGCACCCTAAGCGAGTATCATACCCCTAGAACAACGTACCATGAATGATACTGAAACATGCTAAACTCTTGGGCCTACCTTGTTGTTAGTTGCATTTAAATAGTCACTAAATTATTTCTGCAAAAACTCGGGTCCGTCCGGGATTTGAACCGGGGCCCACTCGCACCCAAAGCGAGTATCATACCCCTAGACCAACGGACCATGTGTGTAACAAAACATGCTCAACTCATAGGCCTACCCTGTGGTTAGTTGCTTTTAAATAGTCACTAAATTACTTCGGCAAAAACTCGGGTCCGTCGGGATTTTATCTCGTGACCACTCACACCCTAAGCGAGTATCATACCCCTAGACAAACGGACCATGTGTGTAACTAAACATGCTCAACTCATAGACCTACCCAGTAGTTAGTTGGATTTAAATAGACACTTAATTACTTCTGCATATACTCGGGTCCGTCCGGGATTTGAACCCGGGACCACTCGCACCCAAAGCGAGTATCATACCTCTAGACCAACGGTCCATAAGTGTAACTAAACATGCTCAACTCATAGGTCTACCCTTTAGTTAGTTACGTTTAAATAGTCACTGAATTACTTCGGCAAAAACTCGGGTCCGTCGGGATTTTATCTCGTGACCACTCACACCCTAAGCGAGTATCATACCCCTAGACAAACGGACCATGTGTGTAACTAAACATGCTCAACTCATAGACCTACCCAGTAGTTTGTTGCATTTAAATAGACACTTAATTACTTCTGCATATACTCGGGTCCGTCCGGGATTAGAACCCGGAACCACTCGCACTCAAAGCGAGTATCATACCCCTAAACCAAAGGACCATGTGTGTAACTAAACATGCTCAACTCATAGTCCTACCCTGTGGTTAGTTGCTTTTAAATAGTCACTAAATTACTTCGGCAAAAACACGGGTCCGTCGGGATTTTATCTCGGGACCACTCACACCCTAAGCGAGTATCATACACCTACACCAACGGACCATGTCTGTAACTAAATATGCTCAACTCATTGGCCTACCCTGTAGTTAGTTGCATTTAAATAGTCACTAAATTGCTTCTGCATAAACTCGGGTCCGTCCGGGATTTGAACCCGGGACCACTCACACCCGAAAAAGTATCATACCCCTAGACCAACGTACCATGTGTGTAACTAAACATGCTCAACTCATAGGCCTACCTTGTTGTTAGTTGCATTTAAATAGTCTCTTAATTACTTCTGCAAAAACTCGGGTTCATCCGGGATCTGAACCCAGGACCACTCGCAGCCTGAGCGAGTATCATACCCCTAGACAAACGGCCCATGTGTGTAAGTAAAACATGCTCAACTCGAAAGCCTACAATTTAACTAGTTGCATTTAAATAGTCACTAAATTACTTCTGCAAAAACTCGGGTCCGTCCGGGTTTTGAACCCGGGACTACTCGCACCCTAAGCGAGTATCATACCCCTAGAACAACGTACCATGAATGATACTGAAACATGCTAAACTCTTGGGCCTACCTTGTTGTTAGTTGCATTTAAATAGTCACTAAATTATTTCTGCAAAAACTCGGGTCCGTCCGGGATTTGAACCGGGGCCCACTCGCACCCAAAGCGAGTATCATACCCCTAGACCAACGGACCATGTGTGTAACAAAACATGCTCAACTCATAGGCCTACCCTGTGGTTAGTTGCTTTTAAATAGTCACTAAATTACTTCGGCAAAAACTCGGGTCCGTCGGGATTTTATCTCGTGACCACTCACACCCTAAGCGAGTATCATACCCCTAGACAAACGGACCATGTGTGTAACTAAACATGCTCAACTCATAGACCTACCCAGTAGTTAGTTGGATTTAAATAGACACTTAATTACTTCTGCATATACTCGGGTCCGTCCGGGATTTGAACCCGGGACCACTCGCACCCAAAGCGAGTATCATACCTCTAGACCAACGGTCCATAAGTGTAACTAAACATGCTCAACTCATAGGTCTACCCTTTAGTTAGTTACGTTTAAATAGTCACTGAATTACTTCGGCAAAAACTCGGGTCCGTCGGGATTTTATCTCGTGACCACTCACACCCTAAGCGAGTATCATACCCCTAGACAAACGGACCATGTGTGTAACTAAACATGCTCAACTCATAGACCTACCCAGTAGTTAGTTGCATTTAAATAGACACTTAATTACTTCTGCATATACTCGGGTCCGTCCGGGATTTGAACCCGGAACCACTCGCACTCAAAGCGAGTATCATACCCCTAAACCAAAGGACCATGTGTGTAACTAAACATGCTCAACTCATAGTCCTACCCTGTGGTTAGTTGCTTTTAAATAGTCACTAAATTACTTCGGCAAAAACACGGGTCCGTCGGGATTTTATCTCGGGACCACTCACACCCTAAGCGAGTATCATACACCTACACCAACGGACCATGTCTGTAACTAAATATGCTCAACTCATTGGCCTACCCTGTAGTTAGTTGCATTTAAATAGTCACTAAATTGCTTCTGCATAAACTCGGGTCCGTCCGGGATTTGAACCCGGGACCACTCACACCCGAAAAAGTATCATACCCCTAGACCAACGTACCATGTGTGTAACTAAACATGCTCAACTCATAGGCCTACCTTGTTGTTAGTTGCATTTAAATAGTCTCTTAATTACTTCTGCAAAAACTCGGGTTCATCCGGGATCTGAACCCAGGACCACTCGCAGCCTGAGTGAGTATCATACCCCTAGACAAACGGCCCATGTGTGTAAGTAAAACATGCTCAACTCGAAAGCCTACAATTTAACTAGTTGCATTTAAATAGTCACTAAATTACTTCTGCAAAAACTCGGGTCCGTCCGGGTTTTGAACCCGGGACTACTCGCACCCTAAGCGAGTATCATACCCCTAGAACAACGTACCATGAATGATACTGAAACATGCTAAACTCTTGGGCCTACCTTGTTGTTAGTTGCATTTAAATAGTCACTAAATTATTTCTGCAAAAACTCGGGTCCGTCCGGGATTTGAACCGGGGCCCACTCGCACCCAAAGCGAGTATCATACCCCTAGACCAACGGACCATGTGTGTAACAAAACATGCTCAACTCATAGGCCTACCCTGTGGTTAGTTGCTTTTAAATAGTCACTAAATTACTTCGGCAAAAACTCGGGTCCGTCGGGATTTTATCTCGTGACCACTCACACCCTAAGCGAGTATCATACCCCTAGACAAACGGACCATGTGTGTAACTAAACATGCTCAACTCATAGACCTACCCAGTAGTTAGTTGGATTTAAATAGACACTTAATTACTTCTGCATATACTCGGGTCCGTCCGGGATTTGAACCCGGGACCACTCGCACCCAAAGCGAGTATCATACCTCTAGACCAACGGTCCATAAGTGTAACTAAACATGCTCAACTCATAGGTCTACCCTTTAGTTAGTTACGTTTAAATAGTCACTGAATTACTTCTGCAAAAACTCGGGTTCGTCCGGGATTTGAACCCGGGACCACTCGCACCCTAAGCGAGTATCATACCCCTAGACCAACGGACCATGTGTGTAACTAAACATGCTCAACTCATAGGCCTACCTTGTCGTTAGTTGCATTTAAATAGCCTCTTAATTTCTTCTGCAAAAACTCGGTTTCATCCGGGATCTGAACCCGGGACCACTCGCACCCAAAGCGAGTATCATACCCCTAGACCAACGGACCATGTGTGTAACTAAACATGCTCATTTCATAGACCTACCCTGTAGTTAGTTGCATTTAAATAGTCACTAAATTACTTCGGCAAAAACTCGGGTCCGTCCGGGATTTAAACCCGGGGCCACTCGCACCCTAAGCGAGTATCATACCCCTAGACCAACGGACCATGTGTGTAACCAAACATGCTCAACTCATATGCCTACCCTGTGGTTAGTTGCGTTTAAATAGTCACTAAATTACTTCGGCAAAAACTCGGGTCCGTCGGGATTTTATCTCGGGACCACTCACACCCTAAGCGAGTATCATACACCTACACCAACGGACCATGTCTGTAACTAAATATGCTCAACTCATTGGCCTACCCTGTAGTTAGTTGCATTTAAATAGTCACTAAATTGCTTCTGCATAAACTCGGGTCCGTCCGGGTTTTGAACCCGGGACCACTCACACCCGAAAAAGTATCATACCCCTAGACCAACGTACCATGTGTGTAACTAAACATGCTCAACTCATAGGCCTACCTTGTTGTTAGTTGCATTTAAATAGTCTCTTAATTACTTCTGCAAAAACTCGGGTTCATCCGGGATCTGAACCCAGGACCACTCGCAGCCTGAGCGAGTATCATACCCCTAGACAAACGGCCCATGTGTGTAAGTAAAACATGCTCAACTCGAAAGCCTACAATTTAACTAGTTGCATTTAAATAGTCACTAAATTACTTCTGCAAAAACTCGGGTCCGTCCGGGTTTTGAACCCGGGACTACTCGCACCCTAAGCGAGTATCATACCCCTAGAACAACGTACCATGAATGATACTGAAACATGCTAAACTCTTGGGCCTACCTTGTTGTTAGTTGCATTTAAATAGTCACTAATTTACTTTTGCAAAAACTCGGGTCCGTCCGGGATTTGAACCCCGGACCACTCGCACCCAAAGCGAGTATCACAACCTTAGACCAACGAACCATGTGTGTAACTAAACATGCTCAACTCATAGGTCTACCCTGTAGTTAGTTGCGTTTAAATAGTCACTAAATTACTTCTGCAAAAACTCGGGTTCGTCCGGGATTTCAACCCGGGACCACTCGCACCCTAAGCGAGTATCATACATCTAGACCAACGGTCCATGAGTGTAACTAAACATGCTCAACTCATAGGTCTACCCTGTAGTTAGTAGTATATCCCCCCACTTCGTACCTCCGTAGGTGTAGAATGTAGGTGTAGAATGTAGGTCAAGGTCACCAGTGTAGGTCAATGACCTATGACGTAATGAGTGACGTAATCAACGACCCTCGCCGCCGGGGAAGCCCCTCGCGGGGAAACCCGCGCGCCCCCTCGCGGGAAAATACCGCGCGCCGCCTCGCGGGAAAACCGCGAAATTTGAAAACCGCGCGCAAACTCGCGGTGAGTCTGCGCATGCGTATGACGGTCTCTTCAACTGTATCTGTGACGTCATTGATAAGAATTGTTGGTGTTTAGGTTATTGGGAGAACTAATATTATCTAAAAGAACTAATTAACCGACTGAAAATTAACTAGTCTTAATATACTTTTGTTGGTTATTTTGTAAATGAATAAACTTTGAGACTTTATTTGCAAGAAATAGTTTATTTTACCAAGGATAAAATTAAATGAACTTCTCGCGTTGGAGGTAATTTCGAGAGTGATTTTTTGAGAGGCTCACTAGAAAGAGACGAGGGACCCCATAGGTCACGTGTCCGTTTTTTATCTTAGAACAGCAGAGGTTTTTTAAGCTGTTATCTTATTTACATATATTATTTTTTACATTAATCTATTTTGTTAATTTTAGACTATACATTATTAATTATTATGATTATTTGATTTTTAATTCTAAAATAATTTTCATGGGTCCGCTTTAAAACCAAAAGGCAAAGTGTCCCAACCTTTAATTACACGTTTGTTAAACGTAAATCCAAAGCTTTTTTCTAGTTTTCGACTTAAAAGAGTGGCCGACGTTTTATTTCGAATGACGTTGAAAGGAACGTCCACTTTTAGACGTTTGGATTTATTTTTTATAGAGTCCACTATAGCTTCAAAGTTTATAATTTTCTCGTTAACACGATTAAGGCAAATTCCTTTAACCTTCACGACAGATTGACCGTCCGTAGTTCTGTAACCGTAACTCTTGGGCCCATTTGAAACAAACTCTGTAATTGTAGCGTCCCCTAGTTCGTTAACCCAACATCCTAAATTGTTACCCGTGGGGGGTTTAAAATCGTTTTCCCCCGCCACAAATAAAACGCTATCCGTATCTGTGTATAATGCTCTTTTACCCAATTTATGCAAGGTCTCGAATAAGGTTAATCTTCCGTAACACGAAACGAAACAAGCCACATACGGATTTCCTTTGAAATATGTTGGTGCAAATTCATCTTTGTTTTTGTACGATAATAAGCACATTTCTTCATTAATTGGTCTTAAATCTACCAATTCCTTTGTGTCATCAGATAAGATACGTACAAGTTCTGTGTACTCGTTAACAATTAGTGTTTTGATTTTGTTTGTATTCATACCAAAACGACCCCAAAGACTGTTGAGACAAATCTTTGAAATAGCTCTCAGCGCGGGGTTATGGACTACTTCGTCCATCTCGATACTAATACCTTCAGATTCATAAATCGATTCAATATATTTTTGTTTTTGCTCGGCAGTTTTAACGGAAGACGGATAGCCGGAATTAGCTTGTTTTATCTTCAAAAAATTGTTAACATAACCTCCAAATAGTCCATCGTTAACATGTTTTTCATACTGAAATGTCTCGTCGAAATGATGTACTTCGTATATTTTTATAATTTTATAACCCATTTCTACGGCTTTGTAAATTTCAGGCGAGGGCCAAATACCCGAAATAATTCGTTCCTTGTCAGAATGTTGACACGCTTCATTATTTGATTCAAGGGCACATGACTTACACAGGGGGAAAAACAATTTTCCATTAAACCTGTATGGTAAAACTGGGATATATAGGTCAGTCGGGGGCAAGAGTTCACACGATATTATCCCAAAATAGGCATTTTTTTCATAGTTAAAGTTACTATTTAAAATTTTGGGATGTCCTTTTGGGTAGATTCCGTATTTATTGACAGCGGGATAGAGTGACATGAGGTCGTAATAATAAATTTTTTTTGCTTCATCCGGTTTATGATATAATTTGAAGACTTCTGTCCTTCCACCGTATAAAGCCGACCTGGCTAATATTGGTGAAGGTACCTCTACAGTTTCGCAAAAGGTACTACAAGCGATATTTGTCTTTAACAAATTTTCAAACTCGCATTCCCACATTATTATATACTTTGCATTAGGGTGTAACTTTTTTATAAATTCTATTCTATCCAGGCCCTTTTCGTAACAGTTTTTATTTGTATCATTTACTAAACTGTTCCATTCACTACCTTTTAAACATTTCGGACAACCGTGATACGCGCAACCATTAAACTCTAGGATAATTTCAGGATCCTTTGAGTAACCATCAACTAAATAAGGTCCATTTCTTTTTTCTCCTTCAGGAGATAGGGCTGTCTGTATTTCTACCTTCATTTCTTTACTAACCCAAGCCAACCACTTGATAGCTTTACTACTTTGGTTGAATGATCCACGATAACCCGGACTAGGTACTACACCCAATGTATTTTTTTCCAAATATTTGTGTAAAAACACATTAGTACAGGCCCCCGATATTGTAATAGCTCCGCAATTAAGAGGATCTAGACCCGATGCCTTTTTGTAAAGTTCTCTAAATTTTGTAATTCCTTTTTGTAAAACTACCACATCTTGTACAGCGTATTCCTCTAATTCGGTCATTATTTTGTACGTGGATTTTTTACCTTTTTCACTGTACCATAAATCAAAGGCCTGTCGGTCCTTTTCATTCATAAATTCAGGTTGAAATACGGCTTTTTCAGGTAACGGACCTTCATAGTTTAAAGTGTCCTCTTTTAAGAAAATATAAGGAAAAAACTGTTTTTTGTAACTACCCAATTGAAACGTTTCTGTAAAGGCTCTCAGAGGAAGGGCCACGAATGAATAACTACAAATAAACCTAAAATTTTGACTTTTAATAAAGAGAGCTAGAATTTTAGAGCCGTCGAATATGACGTCTGGTTTTACATGGTTATTAATTAACCAATTTAATATAAAATACGAATCAAAACCTTTAAAATTGTGGGCCACTATAGTCAAATTTTCAAATTTAGGTTTACTTATTTTTATTCGTTTATTGTTCCTTGTATAAGATGTCTCATCTTCTGTTTGGGTCAGATATTTCATAAATTTATCAACACAATCAAAACCTCTAAAAATTTGATAATCGTATTCGGTATCATTAATTTGCATGGCCGAAACTAATAGAACTGGGGTATGTTTCTATTGATGTTCATATCAATAGTTTCACAGTCAAAATAACAAAATCTAGTTTCTTTAAAAGTATCATCAAGGGGTTGAACGTAACACATTTTGGGAGGGTGCTCAATTTTACATCTAGAACAAGATGTAAGACATTTATGTTTGTCATCGCGAATTTCTTTGCAACATTTTAAGCACCGTTTAATTTTTAAACAAGTGTCATTTTCTATGTGAAATTGGAAACATTCAGGCCCTTTAAAGTATCTATTACAGTTTTGGCAGCGAGATATTTCAATCTGAGGGTCTTCGTGAAAGGTCTCAGAGTAACAACGCCAACATTTGATTTTTTGATTAAAACATTTGTGTTTTTTTGCGTCATTAAATTTAGTAAACGTTGTTAAACACGTGTTGCAATACGACTTGGCCCCAAACATACTGGCTAAACTTTTAATGACGTGCATGTGTTGATCTATTTGTAATAAAAAAATTTTTTTCTCCGAAAACATTTCACCTTGATAAACCTTTTTAAAATTATCATTAGCACTGAAAATAACTATTTGATACTCGGGTTGCAATACTTTTTGAAACATTGAAATTTTGTCTAAACTAACGGGACCAATAGGCACATTAGCCTTGGCATGAAGCTTTAACGCTTCTTCTTTTTGCAAAGGTCTATGACCTAGTTGTATACGTCTATAACGATGAAAATCAAAAGTCAAAGTACTAAGCTTTTGTTTCTTTAAATATGTTAAATCAGCAACCATCGTCCCGCAAACGATTGCTCTTGATACGCATAGTTCATCATCGTTAATTATGGGTAAAAATGTCCTTCCTTTCTGAATATATTTGTCGAGAGCTATCATCGATCTATTTTTAACAGATCGACGACCTGATATTGGTACATTAACGTTTAAAAATATAGCATCGAGCCTGACATCACCCTCGAGAAAAAAATTTCTTCGGCTTTGACTTACTTGACTAATGGCAGTCATTAATCTTTCCGCCGTTAACTCATTTAGGGCCATAAAATTTAAATTTATAGCATTTTCCAGTAAGTCAGACCTAACACAAAATCTAACGCTATTGTAACCTGGAGAAGATTCTAAAATTGTCTCTATAATGGATTGAAAGATTTTTTTCAATTGTTCATATACTTCTGTCAATTTGAGCATATGAAGGTCTTTAAAAATAATTTTATATTCAGAGGCTAAACAGTTGAACTTTCGAGAGACAGTTTGGTTAACTTTTGATAATTCGTAAAACCTTTTAGGATTAAAATAGGAAAGATCCAAAGGCTCTTCTTCGGATGATGACATGTTTTCTATTTGATCTTAGGCGCAACTCGAAATAAAACTCTTGACGTAGACCTAGGAAACAAACTAAAATATCTAAAATAATATACACTACAAGTTCTAAAATAAAAAAAAAGTATTAATTTTTCTAAAAATACGTTTTAAAAATTCTTTATTGCGCACATTTTCAAATTTCTTATACAGTTACAGGCATTTTCTTTAAAACTTTGTCTATAAGACTGACAACTTCTGGTACCTCATCAAACTTTAAATTTAATTTTTTTTCGCGCATTTCCCCCCTATATTTTGTTAATAAATAGCCCGTATCTTTAAAATTTTCCAGTTCCAACATTCCCGGGAAACATAGGGTCTGTTTTATGATACCGCATGGTTTGCTTAAATTTTTTTTAACTTCTTCTATCACGTCTATCGAAATACATATTCCATATATAAGGGGTTTTTTAAAAGCGTATCTTCTAATATCTACATATAATTTATTGTTTAATTTAACTAATTTTACACCGATATTGTCGCTCTCGTTAAATTTAATTTCGATAGTTTCCCACGTTTGATTTGCCGTCTAAAGACAATAATGATACATTTGGACATGCAGTTTTTAAAAACGTGGAAAAAAAATCTTACCATGTCTAAAGGCATCGAGAGAATTTAGTTTATGGTCGAGAGATATTGCCTCAAGTGATTGTACGCCGCGACTTGCGGGGTTATATACTAGATCTAAAGCGGTCTACGTATCACGTTAAAATAAGTACATTTTGAACTAACATAGATGTAAAAAAATCTTGTTTCCGTTTTACAAAAACAGCTGTTAGTTATAAGAGCGAAAAATATATTATAACCTTGACGTCATACGTATATTTCGAATTACCTTTGACGCCAACCTTGTTTTCGCTTTATTAAAACACCTGTTAATTATAACGAAGCAAAATATAACACGGTATAGGCGCTATATTATTCACCTTCAGGTATAACGAATCCTTGGGTCCTAGCTAGTTTGATAGTATTTTATGGAACGAAGTCTATAACCAACAACTGTAAGTTATAAAGGAGCAAAATAAATTTTTATCATGGCTAACCTTGACGTCATACGTCGAATTATATTTGACATCAACTAACCTTGTCTTTACTTTATAAAAGCAACTGTTACTTATAAGAGAGCAAAATATATTTCCAATTATCTTTGACGTCAACCAACCTTGTTTTCGCTTTATGAAAACAACTGTTTATTATAAAAATATATCCTTTACAAAAGTAACCTTGGTTCGCTTGTTAAGGACTCTCGCTAAGGGGATTCGAAATCGTGATACTGTATTCAGATCTACAAACTATTAAATTCTCCCCGCCATAACAATAGTCATGTCTTTGTCGAATATACCTTGTCTGTATACCTTGGCTAAAGTAGCGTCGAGCGAAACTTTTAATATACTATACGAGTATGAACTCGCTTCTCGGCATGATCTTTATTCGGGTTGTTTACCCAGTCATATCGCTACTGAACTTGAAGAATCACTCGCTACAACCGGTGAGTATCTCGATTCAAACATTTTAAACTATCTTTCGGCACAAGATGTTTTCGAGTTAGAGCACATTATAAACTTTCATTTCTACAGTACAATTATGTTATGACGCGCCCCTCACAATTACCGCACAATATTACCGATTGGCGTCACGGTAATCACGTTGTAAAAGACTATTTTAAATTAGATTTGCATGCCCCAACAAAAAACCATATTGCTTAAAGTGTCACGAAAACCTAAAATACACTAAAAGTACAATAAAACTACAATAAAACACAGTAAAACACAATAAAAATACACTAGGGTACAATAAAACTACAATAAAACACAATAAAAGTACAATAAAACACTCTAAAGCTACACTATACCACAACAAAACTACAATAAAACACACTAAAAGTACAATAAAACTACAATAAAATACAGTAAAACACAATAAAATACATACACTAAAAGTAAAATAAAACACTATAAAACTACACAAAGGTACAATAAAACTATAATAAAACACAGTAAAACACAATAAAATACACTAAAAGTACAATAAAACTACAATAAAATACAAAAAAACTACAATAAAACACAGTAAAACACAATAAAAATACACTAGGGTACAATAAAACTACAATAAAATACAGTAAAACACAATAAAATACACTAAAAGTACAATAAAACTACAATAAAACACAGTAAAACACAATAAAAATACACTAGGGTACAATAAAACTACAATAAAACACAATAAAAGTACAATAAAACACTCTAAAGCTACACTATACCACAACAAAACTACAATAAAACACACTAAAAGTACAATAAAACTACAATAAAATACAGTAAAACACAATAAAATACACTAAAAGTAAAATAAAACACTATAAAACTACACAAAGGTACAATAAAACTATAATAAAACACAGTAAAACACAATAAAATACACTAAAAGTACAATAAAACTACAATAAAATACAGTAAAACACAATAAAATACACTAAAAGTACAATAAAACACACTAAAAGTACACTATACCATAATAAAATACACTTAAAGTACAATAAAATACACTTTCTAGTTGAAGAGATTTATACTGAACTGGTATTGGGAGAAAAGCGTTCAAAAATGGTACACCTACTGTTTCCGTTTTGTCGTGACAGATGTTCGTGGAATGGTTAGTTGATTCAAACGAAAAATATCATAATAATTTTGGAGTGATATTTTGGATGTAGGTAAGGAAATTTATTTCGTTTTACTTTAATGTTATAAAGGCACAATATATATAAATAATAATAATAAACTAAGTAAACTAATAATAATAAACTAATAATGAACTAAATAAACTAATAATAATAAACTAAATAATAATAATAAACTAAATAAACTAATAATAATAATAAACTAATAATAAACTAAATAAACTAATAATAAACTAAATACTTTGTTCCACGTATTATTATGATCAATATGATATTGAGTCTTACAGAAACTTTGTGAATTTATGACAAATAACTTAAATTACAACAAAATACACCGAAATACACTAAAACTACAATAAAAACACACCAAAACACAGTAAAACGCAATAAAACCAAACCAAAACACAGTGAAACAAACTAAAAGTACAATAAAAGTACAATAAAACACTCTAAAACTACACTATACCATAATAAAATACACTAAGGTACAATAAAACACAATAAAATACACTAAAAGTACAATAAAACTACAATAAAATACAATAAACTACAATAAAACACAGTAAAACACAATAAAACTACAATAAAACACAATAAAAGTACAATAAAACACTCTAAAGCTACACTATACCACAACAAAACTACAATAAAACACACTAAAAGTACAATAAAACTACAATAAAACACAGTAAAACACAATAAAAATACACTAGGGTACAATAAAACTACAATAAAACACAATAAAAGTACAATAAAACACTCTAAAGCTACACTATACCACAACAAAACTACAATAAAACACACTAAAAGTACAATAAAACTACAATAAAATACAGTAAAACACAATAAAATACACTAAAAGTAAAATAAAACACTATAAAACTACACAAAGGTACAATAAAACTATAATAAAACACAGTAAAACACAATAAAATACACTAAAAGTACAATAAAACTACAATAAAATACAGTAAAACACAATAAAATACACTAAAAGTAAAATAAAACACTATAAAACTACACAAAGGTACAATAAAACTATAATAAAACACAGTAAAACACAATAAAATACACTAAAAGTACAATAAAACTACAATAAAATACAGTAAAACACAATAAAATACACTAAAAGTACAATAAAACACACTAAAAAATACTATACCATAATAAAATACACTTAAAGTACAATAAAATACACTTTCTAGTTGAAGAGATTTATACTGAACTGGTATTGGGAGAAAAGCGTTCAAAAATGGTACACCTACTGTTTCCGTTTTGTCGTGACAGATGTTCGTGGAATGGTTAGTTGATTCAAACGAAAAATATCATAATAATTTTGGAGTGATATTTTGGATGTAGGTAAGGAAATTTATTTCGTTTTACTTTAATGTTATAAAGGCACAATATATATAAATAATAATAATAAACTAAGTAAACTAATAATAATAAACTAATAATGAACTAAATAAACTAATAATAATAAACTAAATAATAATAATAAACTAAATAAACTAATAATAATAATAAACTAATAATAAACTAAATAAACTAATAATAAACTAAATACTTTGTTCCACGTATTATTATGATCAATATGATATTGAGTCTTACAGAAACTTTGTGAATTTATGACAAATAACTTAAGTTACAACAAAATACACCGAAATACAGTAAAACTACAATAAAACACACCAAAACACAGTAAAACGCAATAAAACCAAACCAAAACATAGTGAAACAAACTAAAAGTACAATAAAAGTACAATAAAACACTCTTAAACTACACTATACCATAATAAAATACACTAAGGTACAATAAAACACAATAAAATACACTAAAAGTACAATAAAACTACAATAAAATACAATAAACTACAATAAAACACAGTAAAACACAATAAAACTACAATAAAACACAATAAAAGTACAATAAAACACTCTAAAACTACACTGTACCACAACAATAAAACACACCAAAGCACAGTAAAACATGTTTACACTAGACCGCCAAGAAGAACAAACACTGAATTTTTGAAAGTTTTCCCAGTTTCCCAGGTTTGTACGAACCCTGAATTCAACCTCGTACAGATAGGCAGTTCAGCGCTATTATGAAAAATGCAGAAATAATATCCTCATAAAAAGTTCACCACAATGTTTATTGGTAACATTTATTTTCTGTTTTTCTTTACAAACAAGAGATATTTCATTAAGAAATACAATGAAGAGCTATTATTGTTATTTGTCTATGATATTTCTTTTTTCGTTAGAAAATATATTACCTTTATCTTCTTTTAGGTTATTTGATAGGTCCAAAGTATGAAAAGGTACATTTGGATTACTTATCAAAACCAATGCAAGTTTATGAGCAAAATCCCTATTTTAAAATACAAATCTTTACATTAAATAACGTCATTATAAGAATAACTTGTACGAATATACACCATTTAACTCCTATATTATCTAAATAGAGTTCCTCAATGGAGACAGTTTTTTCATAACAGCCAAAATCTGTTCCAAAGCTTCCGGGACCATTGTTTTTATACACAATGTAAGGTAGATTTGATTTTCTTTTTACTTACTCTTTAAAACTAACCTGATAAATTACTTCTTTTTTTCATGTAAATGGAAGCTTCGAGATCAGTAGCACCTCCTGGAGGAGTCTGGATATTTTTCCTATAGTTCAGTTTTAAACTGTCGAAATAAGATACGGCTCTTTTCTTGATCGGTATCCTTTTCTTTATGGAATGAGTTGGCCATTTTCAGGCCCTTATGGATGACAAAAGCGTTATTTAAAACTGAAAATTTGTATCCTACAACGTGTAATTCGCAAACCTGCAAAGATATTAATCAATGGGTTAATTATCGATGGTTTCTTCTTTCTACACACGGTGGTATCTTGGTCTTACTTGACTTTTAAATTAAAGCCATATTGTCTAAACCATTCATCATGATAAGGCGCTGAATTTCTGCTGAAGAAGAAGGTTCCCAAGGATCTCTCCACAAGACTTCAAAAATGACAGCTAACTTATTAGTCATTGGTTCTCTATACCAGGCTTCGTAGTCAATATGTTTCTGACATTTCCAACAAAGCTCAATGTAAAAGAGGTGGGCGTCCATCATTTCCAAACGTTGTCCGTTTTATCCTTGGGTATTTGGGCTATTTCTTTCATTTCGAATGCGGGTACAACGTAAACAGTTTTATCATCTTTTCGAGATTCGAGAAAGAGCCTATTTTCTCAGGCATACTCCAGGAACATTTCGTGGAGGTTATAGTTGGGCATCATATCGACGTCTAAGACTAATACAAATTCTGTGGTGGAATTTCTTCTCATTGACATCAATAAGAGCGAAACCAGTACTTGAATGTACAGTTGCATTGTAGAATTTCATTATTTTTGGTAAGGCATCAATGTAATTTAGTTTCTTCGTTCTAGTTAACAACTTGAAGATTTTATCCTTTAAAGTTCTATTAAACCTTTCAATTACTCCGCATTTAATTGCACCTACACTAGTATAAAGACTTATTCCCTCTTTTCTTAAATAATCTTTAAACAATTTTGATAAAAATTCACTACCTTGATCAACATTAATTCGTATCGGCTTTCTTTCTTTAATAACTCTCCGCAAAGCTTTCAAAACCTCTTTACTAGTTTTATTTTTCTATGGAAGACTCCAAGCATATTTTGAGAGGATATCAATAATAGTTAGAATATATTGAAACCCTTTATTATATTTTTTAAGATTTCGTAGATCGATCAAGTCGCACTGAAATACTTCACTGGCTGTTGTAACGTAAGTACGATTTCTTGGAAAGTATATCCTCCTTGATTTGTGAATGGTATATGTTGGCTGAGACTGAAGCCATGTCTTAATTTTTTTCTTCGAAACATTTTTCACTCCTTGTTTCAATTTCTTTGCGCTACCGTAACTGAGAGGACTTTCACTGTTATAATACACTCGGCTTAACTTATTTTCCATAATTACACTTTCTCAAAGAAAGATTTTCTATTTAACCCTTGTCAATGTACGTTTAAAGCTATCCATTCATCTTCGTCTCTTATCAATGACGTCACAATTGTAGAAGATTTAACCCTTGTCAATGTACGTTTCAAGCTATCCATTCTCGTCTCTTATTAATGACGTCACAGATACAGTTGTAGAAGATTTAACCCTTGTCAATATACGTTTAAAGCTATCTCTCTCTTATCAATGACGTCACAGATACAGTTGTAGAAGAGAGGAGTTTCCCAATAGACGGCGCACGGTGTTTTCTCGCCAATGACGTCACAGATACAGTTGAAGAGACCGTCATACGCATGCGCAGACTCACCGCGAGTTTGCGCGCGGTTTTCAAATTTCGCGGTTTTCCCGCGAGGCGGCGCGCGGTATTTTCCCGCGAGGGGGCGCGCGGGTTTCCCCGCGAGGGGCTTCCCCGGCGGCGAGGGTCGTTGATTACGTCACTCATTACGTCATAGGTCATTGACCTACACTGGTGACCTTGACCTACATTCTACACCTACATTCTACACCTACGGAGGTACGAAGTGGGGGGATATACTACTGTAGTTAGTTACGTTTAAATAGTCACTGAATTACTTCTGCAAAAACTCGGGTTCGTCCGGGATTTGAACCCGGGACCACTCGCACCCTAAGCGAGTATCATACCCCTAGACCAACGGACCATGTGTGTAACTAAACATGCTCAACTCATAGGCCTACCTTGTCGTTAGTTGCATTTAATTAGCCTCTTAATTTCTTCTGCAAAAACTCGGTTTCATCCGGGATCTGAACCCGGGACCACTCGCACCAAAAGCGAGTACCATACCCCTAGACCAACGGACCATGTGTGTAACAAAACATGCTCATTTCATAGACCTACCCTGTAGTTAGTTGCATTTAAATAGTCACTAAATTACTTCGGCAAAAACTCGGGTCCGTCGGGATTTTATCTCGGGACCACTCACACCCTAAGCGAGTATCATACCCCTATACCAACGGACCATGTCTGTTACTAAATATGCTCAACTCATTGGCCTACCCTGTAGTTAGTTGCATTTAAATAGTCACTAAATTGCTTCTGCATAACCTCAGGTCCGTCCGGGGTTCGAACCCGGGACCACTCTCACCCGAAGCGAGTATCATACCCCTAGATTCACGGACCATGTTTGTAAAAAACATGCTCAACTCATAGGCCTACCCTGTAGTTAGTTGCATTTAAATAGTCTCTTAATTACTTCTGCAAAAACTCGGGTCCGTCCGGGATTTGAACCCGGGACCACTCGCACCCAAAGCGAGTATCATACCCCTAGAACATCGGACCATGTGTGTAACAAAACATGCTCATTTCATAGACCTACCCTGTAGTTAGTTGCATTTAAATAGTCACTAAATTACTTCGGCAAAAACTCGGTTCCGTCCGGGATTTTATCTCGGGACCACTCACACCCTAAGGGAGTATCCTACCCCTAGAAAAACGGACCATGTGTGTAACTAAACATGCTCATTTCATAGACCTACCCTGTAGTTAGTTGCATTTAAATAGTCACTAAATTACTTCTGCATATACTCGGGTCCGTCCGGGATTTGAACCCGGGACCACTCGCACCCAAAGCGTGTATCATACCCCTAGACCAAAGTACCATGTGTGTAACTAAACATACTCAACTCATAGACCTACCCTGTAGTTAGTTGCATTAAAATAGTCACTAATTTACTTTTGCAAAAACTCGGGTCCGTCCGGGATTTGAACCCCGGACCACTCGCACCCAAAGCGAGTATCACAACCTTAGACCAACGAACCATGTGTGTAACTAAACATGCTCAACTCATAGGTCTACCCTGTAGTTAGTTGCGTTTAAATAGTCACTAAATTACTTCTGCAAAAACTCGGGTTCGTCCGGGATTTCAACCCGGGAACACTCGCACCCTAAGCGAGTATCATACCTTTAGACCAACGGACCATGTGTGTAACTAAACATGCTCAACTCATAGGCCTACCCTGTGGTTAGTTGCTTTTAAATAGTCACTAAATTACTTCTGCAAAAACACGGGTTCGTCCGGGATTTAAACCCGGGGCCACTCGCACACTAAGCGAGTATCATACCCATAGACCGACGGACCATGTGTGTAACTAAACATGCTCAACTCATAGGCCTACCTTGTTGTTAGTTGCATTTAAATAGTCTCTTAATTACTTCTGCAAAAACTCGGGTTCATCCGGGATCTGAACCCAGGACCACTCGCAACCTGAGCGAGTATCATACCCCTAGACAAACGGCCCATGTGTGTAAGTAAAACATGCTCAACTCGAAAGCCTACAATTTAACTAGTTGCATTTAAATAGTCACTAAATTACTTCTGCAAGAACTCGGGTCCGTCCGGGATTTGAACCCGGGACTACTCGCACCCTAAGCGAGTATCATACCCTAGAACAACGGACCATGTGTGTAACTAAACATGCTCAACTCATATGCCTACCCTGTGGTTAGTTGCTTTTAAATAGTCACTAAATTACTTCGGCAAAAACTCGGGTACGTCGGGATTTTATCTCGGGACCACTCACACCCTAAGCGAGTATCATACCCCTAGACCAACGGACCATATCTGTAACTAAATACGCTCAACTCATTGGCATACCCTGTAGTTAGTTGCATTTAAATAGTCACTAAATTGCTTCTGCATAAACTCGAGTCCGTCCGGGATTTGAACCCGGGACCACTCACACCCGAAGCGAGTATCATACCCCTAGACCAACGGAAAATGTGTGTAACTAAACATGCTCAACTCATAGACCTACCCTGTAGTTAGTTGCATTTAAATAGTCACTTCATTACTTCTGCATATACTCGGGTCCGTCCGGGATTTGAACCCGGCACCACTCGCACCCAAAGCGTGTATCATACCCCTAGACCAAAGTACCATGTGTGTGACTAAACATACTCAACTCATAGACCTACCCTGTAGTTAGTTGCATTAAAATAGTCATTAATTTACTTTTGCAAAAACTCGGGTCCGTCCGGGATTTCAACCCGGGACCACTCGCACCCTAAGCGAGTATCATACCTTTAGACCAACGGACCATGTGTGTAACTAAACATGCTCAACTCATAGGCCTACCCTGTGGTTAGTTGCTTTTAAATAGTCACTAAATTACTTCGGGAAAACTCGGGTCCGTCGGGATTTTATCTCGGGACCACTCACACCCAAAGCGAGTATCATACCCCTAGACCAACGGACCATGTGTGTAACTAAACATGCTCAACTCATAGGCCTACCCTGAAGTTAGTTGCATTAAAATAGTCACTAATTTACTTTTGCAAAAACTCGGGCCCGTCCGGGATTTGAACCCGGGACCACTCGCACCCTAAGCGAGTATCATACCCCTAGACCAACGGACCATGTGTGTAACTAAACATGCTCAACTCATAGGCCTACCCTGTGGTTAGTTGCTTTTAAATAGTCACTAAATTGCTTCTGCATAAACTCGGGTCCGTCCGGGATTTGAACCCGGGACCACTCGCACCCAAAGCGAGAATCATTACCCTAGACCAACGGACCATGTGTGTAACTAAACATGATCAAATCATAGGCCTACCCTGTAGTTAGTTGCATTAAAATAGTCACTAATTTACTTTTGCAAAAACTCGGGTCCGTCCGGGATTTGAACCCCGGACCACTCGCACCCTAAGCGAGTATCATACCCCTAGACCAACGGACCATGAGTGTAACTAAACATGCTCAACTCATAGGTCTACCCTGTAGTTAGTTGCGTTTAAATAGTCACTAAATTACTTCTGCAAAAACTCGGGTTCATCCGGAATCTGAACCCATGACCACTCGCAACCTGATCGAGTATCATACCCCTAGACAAACGGACCATGTGTGTAACTAAACATGCTCAACTCATAGACCTACCCTGTAGTTAGTTGCATTTAAATAGTCACTAAATTACTTCTGCAAAAACTCGGGTCCATCCGGGGTTTGAACCCTGGACCACTCGCACCCAAAGCGAGTATCATACCCCTAGACCAACGGACCATGTGTGTAATTAAACATACTCAACTCATAGGCCTACCCTGAAGTTAGTTGCATTAAAATAGTCACTAAATTACTTCGGCAAAAACTCGGGTCCGTCGGGATTTTATCTCGGGACCACTCACACCCTAAGCGAGTATCATACAGCCAAACCAGTGATGCCGCGAATATTGATTTTACCGAATACCGAATATTCGGCCATGTTCTCGGCCGAATCACCGAATATTCGGCCACCGAATATTCGGGCGTGAGATATGTGCAACTCGCGCGAAACCGGTTATGAGCTGTAACCCGTTCCGCGAAATACGTACATCCCCGCACGGACCGCAATGGGACAAGTCTCATCATGGAAGAAGAAGGGTATGGAATGGTGAGGTGAATAGGCAGACGGCTTCGCGAAATGAAGGGTCACGTGGGAAAACTCTCCTCTCCTCTCGGCACTAGCTGTAACGCGATTACTGCTCTGCGCAATATTGGCGCGCAAGCAGAAAGAGGGATACACTGTTTAGACATGGAAGAACTCGCGTAGTTCTTCCATGGTTTAGATCCGCTCTCTACCGCCTCTGCTACAGCGGGCCTGCGCGGATACTTTCAACGTTGGTGATATACTCGGGAAGGAGGGAATGAAAAGGGGGAAGTAACGATTTTTCAACGCGCTCTCTTTAACACTATAGGACCCGTCTATAGCGTTTTTAGGTTTTTGGTTCATTTGCGAGTAGATCGTGTCACTATATGCTTTCTTTTATTCATCACAACTTACCACTGGTAGATTATAAATATTAAAGTAAAAATTTTTATTGAAATAAATAATTTTTTAGTAATTTTTCCGTTTTTTCCTTCATGATTGGAGATTCGGTATTCGGCCGAATGTTACGAAAAATTCGGCCGAATACCGAATACGAAAAAAATGGCCGAATACCGAATAGTAACCGAATATTCGTGGCATCACTACCCTAAACCAACGGACCATGTCTGAAACTAAATATGCTCAACTCATTGGCCTACTTTGTAGTTAGTTGCATTTAAATAGTCACTTAATTACTTCTGCATATACTCGGGTCCGTCCGGGATTTGAACCCGGAACCACTCGCACTCAAAGCGAGTATCATACCCCTAAACCATAGGACCATTTGTGTAACTAAACATGCTCAACTCATAGTCCTACCCTGTGGTTAGTTGCTTTTAAATAGTCACTAAATTACTTCGGCAAAAACACGGGTCCGTCGGGATTTTATCTCGGGACCACTCACACCCGAAAAAGTATCATACCCCTAGACCAACGTACCATTTGTGTAACTAAACATGCTCAACTCATAGGCCTACCTTGTTGTTAGTTGCATTTAAATAGTCTCTTAATTACTTCTGCAAAAACTCGGGTTCATCCGGGATCTGAACCCAGGACCACTCGCAGCCTGAGCGAGTATCATACCCCTAGAACAACGTACCATGAATGATACTGAAACATGCTAAACTCTTGGGCCTACCTTGTTGTTAGTTGCATTTAAATAGTCACTAAATTATTTCTGCAAAAACTCGGGTCCGTCCGGGATTTGAACCGGGGCCCACTCGCACCCAAAGCGAGTATCATACCCCTAGACCAACGGACCATGTGTGTAACAAAACATGTTCAACTCATAGACCTACCCAGTAGTTAGTTGCATTTAAATAGACACTTAATTACTTCTGCATATACTCGGGTCCGTGCGGGATTTGAACCCGGGACCACTCGCACCCAAAGCGAGTATCATACCCCTAGACCAACGGTCCATGAGTGTAACTAAACATGCTCAACTCATAGGTCTACCCTGTAGTTAGTTACGTTTAAATAGTCACTGAATTACTTCTGCAAAAACTCGCGTTCATCCGGGATCTGAACCCGGGACCACTCGCACCCAAAGCGAGTATCATACCCCTAGACCAACGGACCATGTGTGTAACTAAACATGCTCAACTCATAGGCCTACCCTGTGGTTAGTTGCTTTTAAATAGTCACAAAATTACTTCTGCAAAAACACGGGTCCGTCCGGGATTTAAACCCGGGGCCACTCGCACACTAAGCGAGTATCATACCCCTAGACCGAAGGACCATGTGTGTAATTAAACATGCTCAACTCATAGGCCTACCTTGTTGTTAGTTGCATTTAAATAGTCTCTAAATTACTTCTGCAAAAACTCGGGTTCATCCGGGATCTGAACCCAGGACCACTCGCAACCTGAGCGAGTATCATACCCCTAGACAAACGGCCCATGTGTGTAAGTAAAACATGCTCAACTCGAAAGCCTACAATTTAACTAGTTGCATTTAAATAGTCACTAAATTACTTCTGCAAGAACTCGGGTCCGTCCGGGATTTGAACCCGGGACTACTCGAACCCTAAGCGAGTATCATACCCTAGAACAACGGACCATGTGTGTAACTAAACATGCTCAACTCATATGCCTACCCTGTGGTTAGTTGCTTTTAAATAGTCACTAAATTACTTCGGCAAAAACTCGGGTCCGTCGGGATTTTATCTCGGGACCACTCACACCCTAAGCGAGTATCATACCCCTATACCAACGGACCATGTCTGTTACTAAATATGCTCAACTCATTGGCCTACCCTGTAGTTAGTTGCATTTAAATAGTCACTAAATTGCTTCTGCATAACCTCGGGTCCGTCCGGGGTTCGAACCCGGGACCACTCTCACCCGAAGCGAGTATCATACCCCTAGATTCACGGACCATGTTTGTAAAAAACATGCTCAACTCATAGACCTACCCTGTAGTTAGTTGCATTTAAATAGTCACTAAATTACTTCGGCAAAAACTCGGGTCCGTCGGGATTTTATCTCGGGACCACTCACACCCTAAGCGAATATCATACACCTACACCAACGGACCATGTCTGTAACTAAATATGCTCAACTCATTGGCCTACCCTGTAGTAAGTTGCATTTAAATAGTCACTAAATTGCTTCTGCATAAACTCGGGTCCGTCCGGGATTTGAACCCGGGACCACTCACACCCGAAAAAGTATCATACCCCTAGACCAACGTACCATGTGTGTAACTAAACATGCTCAACTCATAGGGCTACCTTGTTGTTAGTTGCATTTAAATAGTCTCTTAATTACTTCTGCAAAAACTCGGGTTCATCCGGGATCTGAACCCAGGACCACTCGCAGCCTGAGCGAGTATCATACCCTTAGACAAACGGCCCATGTGTGTAAGTAAAACATGCTCAACTCGAAAGCCTACAATTTAACTAGTTGCATTTAAATAGTCACTAAATTACTTCTGCAAAAACTTGGGTCCGTCCGGGTTTTGAACCCGGGACTACTCGCACCCTAAGCGAGTATCATACCCCTAGAACAACGTACCATGAATGATACTGAAACATGCTAAACTCTTGGGCCTACCTTGTAGTTAGTTGCATTTAAATAGTCACTAAATTGCTTCTGCATAAACTCGAGTCCGTCCGGGATTTGAACCCGGGACCACTCACACCCGAAGCGAGTATCATACCCCTAGACCAAAGTACCATGTGTGTGACTAAACATACTCAACTCATAGACCTACCCTGTAGTTAGTTGCATTAAAATAGTCATTAATTTACTTTTGCAAAAACTCGGGTCCGTCCGGGATTTGAACCCCGGACCATTCGCACCCAAAGCGAGTATCACACCCTTAGACCAACGAACCATGTGTGTAACTAAACATGCTCAACTCATAGGTCTACCCTGTAGTTAGTTGCGTTTAAATAGTCACTAAATTACTTCTGCAAAAACTCGGGTTCGTCCGGGATTTCAACCCGGGACCACTCACACCCGAAGCGAGTATCATACCCCTATACCAACGGACCATGTCTGTTACTAAATATGCTCAACTCATTGGCCTACCCTGTAGTTAGTTGCATTTAAATAGTCACTAAATTGCTTCTGCATAACCTCGGGTCCGTCCGGGGTTCGAACCCGGGACCACTTACACCCGAAGCGAGTATCATACCCCTAGATCAACGGACCATGTGTGTAATAAACATGCTCAACTCATAGACCTACCTTGTAGTTAGTTGCATTTAAATAGTCACTTAATTACTTCTGCATATACTCGGGTCCGTCCGGGATTTGAACCCGGGACCACTCACACCCGAAGCGAGTATCATACCCCTAGACCAACGGACCATGTGTGTAACCAAACATGGTCAACTCATAGGCCTACCCTGTAGTTAGTTGCTTTTAAATAGTCACTAAATTACTTCGGCAAAAACTCGGGTCCGTCCGGGATTTAAACCCGGGGCCACTCGCACACTAAGCGAGTATCATACCCATAGACCGACGGACCATGTGTGTAACTAAACATGCTCAACTCATAGGCCTACCTTGTTGTTAGGTGCATTTAAATAGTCTCTTAATTACTTCTGCAAAAACTCGGGTTCATCCGGGATCTGAACCCATGACCACTCGCAACCTGAGCGAGTATCATACCCCTAGACAAACGGCCCATGTGTGTAAGTAAATTATGCTCAACTCGAAACCCTACAATTTAACTAGTTGCATTTAAATTGTCACTAAATTACTTCTGCAAAAACTCGGGTCCGTCCGGGATTAGAACCCGGGACTACTCGTACCCTAAGCGAGTATCATACCCCTAGACCATCGGACCATGTGTGTAACTAAACATGCTCAACTCATTGGCCTACCCTGTAGTTAGTTGCATTTAAATAGTCACTAAATTGCTTCTGCATAAACTCGGGTCCGTCCGGGATTTGAACCCGGGACCACTCACACCCGAAGCGAGTATCATACCCCTAGACCAACGGAAAATGTGGGTAACTAAACATGCTCAACTCATAGACCTACCCTGTAGTTTGTTGCATTTAAATAGTCATTTAATTACTTCTGCATATACTCGGGTCCGTCCGGGATTTGAACCCGGGACCACTCGCACCCAAAGCGTGTATCATACCCCTAGACCAAAGTACCATGTGTGTAACTAAACATACTCAACTCATAGACCTACCCTGTAGTTAGTTGCATTAAAATAGTCACTAATTTACTTTTGCAAAAACTAGGGTCCGTCCGGGATTTGAACCCCGGACCACTCGCACCCTAAGCGAGTATCACACCCTTAGACCAACGACCCATGTGTGTAACTAAACATGCTCAACTCATAGGTCTACCCTGTAGTTAGTTGCGTTTAAACAGTCACTAAATTACTTCTGCAAAAACTCGGGTTCGTCCGGGATTTCAACCCGGGACCACTCGCACCCTAAGCGAGTATCATACCTTTAGACCAACGGACCATGTGTGTAACTAAACATGCTCAACTCATAGGCCTACCCTGTGGTTAGTTGCTTTTAAATAGTCACTAAATTACTTCGGCAAAAACTCGAGTCCGTCGGGATTTTATCTCGGGACCACTCACACCCAAAGCGAGTATCATACCCCTAGACCAACGGACCATGTGTGTAACTAAACATGCTCAACTCATAGGCCTACCCTGAAGTTAGTTGCATTAAAATAGTCACTAATTTACTTTTGCAAAAACTCGGGTCCGTCCGGGATTTGAACCCGGGACCACTCACACCCGAAGCGAGTATCATACCCCTATGCCAACGGACCATGTCTGTTACTAAATATGCTCAACTCATTGGCCTACCCTGTAGTTAGTTGCATTTAAATAGTCACTAAATTGCTTCTGCATAACCTCGGGTCCGTCCGGGGTTCGAACCCGGGACCACTTACACCCGAAGCGAGTATCATACCCCTAGATCAACGGACCATGTGTGTAAAAAACATGCTCAACTCATAGACCTACCCTGTAGTTAGTTGCATTTAAATAGTCACTTAATTACTTCTGCATATACTCGGGTCCGTCCGGGATTTGAACCCGGGACCACTCACACCCGAAGCGAGTATCATACCCCTAGACCAAAGGACCACGTGTCTAGCTAAACATGCTCAACTTATAGGCCTACCTTGTTGTTAGTTGCATTTAAATAGTCTCTTAACTACTTCTGCAAAAAATCGGGTCCGTTCGGGATTTGAACCCGGGACCACTCGCACCCAAAGCGAGTATCATACCCCTAGACCAACGGACCATGTGTGTAACCAAACATGCTCAACTCATAGGCCTACCCTGTAGTTAGTTGCTTTTAAATAGTCACTAAATTACTTCGGCAAAAACTCGGGTCCGTCCGGGATTTAAACCCGGGGCCACTCGCACACTAAGCGAGTATCATACCCATAGACCGAAGGACCATGTGTGTAATTAAACATGCTCAACTCATAGGCCTACCTTGTTTTTAGTTGCATTTAAATAGTCTCTTAATTACTTCTGCAAAAACTCGGGTTCATCCGGGATCTGAACCCAGGACCACTCGCAACCTGAGCGAGTATCATACCCCCAGACAAACGGCCCATGTGTGTAAGTAAAATATGCTCAACTCGAAAGCCTACAATTTAACTAGTTGCATTTAAATAGTCACTAAATTACTTCTGCAAAAACTCGGGTCCGTCCGGGATTAGAACCCGGGACTACTCGTACCCTAAGCGAGTATCATACCCCTAGACCAACGGACCATGTGTGTAACTAAACATGCTCAACTCATTGGCCTACCCTGTAGTTAGTTGCATTTAAATAGTCACTAAATTGCTTCTGCATAAACTCGGGTCCGTCCGGGATTTGAACCCGGGACCACTCACACCCGAAGCGAGTATCATACCCCTAGACCAACGGAAAATGTGTGTAACTAAACATGCTCAACTCATAGACCTACCCTGTAGTTTGTTGCATTTAAATAGTCACTTAATTACTTCTGCATATACTCGGGTCCGTCCGGGATTTGAACCCCGGACCACTCGCACCCTAAGCGAGTATCACACCCTTAGACCAACGAACCATGTGTGTAACAAAACATGCTCAACTCATAGGTCTACCCTGTAGTTAGTTGCGTTTAAATAGTCACTAAATTACTTCTGCAAAAACTCGGGTTCGTCCGGGATTTGAACCCGGGACTACTCGCACCCTAAGCGAGTATCATACCCTAGACCAACGGACCATGTGTGTAACTAAACATGCTCAACTCATATGCCTACCCTGTGGTTAGTTGCTTTTAAATAGTCACTAAATTACTTCGGCAAAAACTCGGGTCCGTCGGGATTTTATCTCGGGACCACTCACACCCTAAGCGAGTATCATACCCCTAGACCAACGGACCATATCTGTAACTAAATATGCTCAACTCATTGGCATACCCTGTAGTTAGTTGCATTTAAATAGTCACTAAATTGCTTCTGCATAAACTCGAGTCCGTCCGGGATTTGAACCCGGGACCACTCACACCCGAAGCGAGTATCATACCCCTAGACCAACGGAAAATGTGTGTAACTAAACATGCTCAACTCATAGACCTACCCTGTAGTTTGTTGCATTTAAATAGTCACTTAATTACTTCTGCTTATACTCGGGTCCGTCCGGGATTTGAACCTGGGACCACTCGCACCCAAAGCGAGTATCATACCCCTAGACCAAAGTACCATGTGTGTGACTAAACATACTCAACTCATAGGTCTACCCTGTAGTTAGTTGCGTTTAAATTGTCACTAAATTACTTCTGCAAAAACTCGGGTTCGTCCGGGATTTCAACCCGGGACCACTCGCACCCTAAGCGAGTATCATACCTTTAGACCAACGGACCATGTGTGTAATTAAACATGCTCAACTCATAGGCCTACCCTGTGGTTAGTTGCTTTTAAATAGTCACTAAATTACTTCGGCAAAAACTCGGGTCCGTCGGGATTTTATCTCGGGACCACTCACACCCAAAGCGAGTATCATACCCCTAGACCAAAGGACCATGTGTGTAACTAAACATGCTCAACTCATAGGCCTACCCTGAAGTTAGTTGCATTAAAATAGTCACTAATTTACTTTTGCAAAAACTCGGGCCCGTCCGGGATTTGAACCCGGGACCACTCGCACCCTAAGCGAGTATCATACCCCTATACCAACGGACCATGTCTGTTACTAAATATGCTCAACTCATTGGCCTACCCTGTAGTTAGTTGCATTTAAATAGTCACTAAATTGCTTCTGCATAACCTCGGGTCCGTCCGGGGTTCGAACCCGGGACCACTCACACCCGAAGCGAGTATCATACCCCTAGATCAACGGACCATGTGTGTAAAAAACATGCTCAACTCATAGACCTACCCTGTAGTTAGTTGCATTTAAATAGTCACTTAATTACTTCTGCATATACTCGGGTCCGTCCGGGATTTGAACCCGGGACCATTCACACCCGAAGCGAGTATCATACCCCTAGACCAAAGGACCACGTGTCTAGCTAAACATGCTCAACTTATAGGCCTACCTTGTTGTTAGTTGCATTTAAATAGTCTCTTAATTACTTCTGCAAAAACTCGGGTCCGTCCGGGATTTGAACCCGGGACCACTCGCACCCAAAGCGAGTATCATACCCCTAGACCAACGGACCATGTGTGTAACCAAACATGCTCAACTCATAGGCCTACCCTGTAGTTAGTTGCTTTTAAATAGTCACTAAATTACTTCGGCAAAAACTCGGGTCCGTCCGGGATTTTATCTCGGGACCACTCACACCCTAAGCGAGTATCCTACCCCTAGACCAACGGACCATGTGTGTAACTAAACATGCTCATTTCATAGACCTACCCTGTAGTTAGTTGCATTTAAATAGTCACTAAATTACTTCTGCAAAAACACGGGTCCGTCCGGGATTTAAACCCGGGGCCACTCGCACACTAAGCGAGTATCATACCCATAGACCGACGGACCATGTGTGTAACTAAGCATGCTCAACTCATAGGCCTACTTTGTTGTTAGTTGCATTTAAATAGTCTCTTAATTACTTCTGCAAAAACTCGGGTTCATCCGGGATCTGAACCCAGGACCACTCGCAACCTGAGCGCAGGGTTGGCAAGTTTTAAACAAATTGTTTTAAACTTTGGTTTAAAACTTGTTTTAAACAGCCATGAAAAAAAAACTTTAATTTGTTTAAAACGTTTTAAACAAAAAGTTTAAAACATGTTTTTTTATGGAGAAAAATTTCGAATATTTTTAACTCTTTTTTTATTTGAAAATGAGCGAAAAGATTAAATAATAGAAATAATAAGCTCCAGTCAAAACCTTCCAATTATTCGACTGTTTCAAATGTGTGTTTAATTGTTTGGAGACCATACCAGTGGTTTTATCCATTACCAATCTGTATTGAAGACTGATATTCAAAAATATGATTAAGGATAACTTATTTTGTCATCTACTTAAAGCAAAGCAATAACATTTTTCCTATGTGGTTTCTCTACACTGTTGGTACATTTTACTGTTCTAAAAAGATTACGCGTAATCTATAAAGCCAGGCCTTTGACAGTGCTAAAATTAATACGCCTAATCCGATAACGGAAAACATGAGCTCCTACAAATAAGTAAGGGGTGGTGAAGTTTAAAATGTATAATGAGTTCTGACCAAGAAACTCGGAAGTACGGAAGCGGAAATGACTGAATAGTGGCCACAAAAGAAATCAGGCATTTAGATATTAGGGGTTAAATGTACAAATTTACGCATCACACTCATTTTGTATCCGCTATTAAAAAAATTATATTTTCCTTTTGAAAAGATCGTTTGCTCTTTTTTTAACAGTCAGTAGAATTTTTCAAATATTAAATATTGTATCCTCAACACGTACTCCCTTTTAAATAATTAATTTCATGATAAAATGTTTTCTGAAAATCTAACTTTAAATCGTGTTATAAACAATAAAAACACAAACTTTTTTAACTAAGTTTTTGCCAACCCTGACAAGGACCCTTTCTTACACCTTCAAATTCTAAATTTTAGGAGCTCTTGATTTTCCTGTTTGACTTTGCAGTACATGTTCGTTGTACGTTGGTCTAAGGGTATGACACTCGCGCTGGTTGCGAGTGGTACCAGGTTAAATCCCGGAAGGTCGCGTCTTAGAGCTTCATATTATAAATTTAGGAGTATTTTTATTTTCGTGTTTTACTTCTCTATACGTTTCGTGGTTCGTTGGTCTAGGTGTATAATACTTGCTTTGGGTTCAAGTGGTCCCTGGTTCTAATTCCACACGGACAATTTCTTACACCTTGAAATTCTAAATTTATTCAATATTGAACGCTCAAAATAATTAATATCATAAAATAATTTCGGAAAATCTAATTTGTTCTTGAAAATGCGTAAATTTGTAGTTTTTTCAATCAATTTGGAGGGAATAAATCGACTAACCGTTAAATCAGTTGATTGAATTAAATATTGATTAAGGATTAAATTAATATAAATAAAGAAAAATTGCAATATCGGGACTTCAGTCAATTGATAAACGTCACTCTTATCGTTTGTTTTTTCTGTCTTGGTCCAAAGCAAGACCTTTTTTTAATCAAGTAGGTTGTGAAAATAAGCGCCTTGCGCTAGCGGGAGTAGTGGCTTAAATGTAGACCGGCGATATAGACAATTAGATCTGGAAGAGTGATTTAAACATGTTTAAAACTAGTTTTTTTTGTGCTTTTTTACTGTTTTTTTCTACTTGTTTAAAAAACAGTTTAAAACAAAAAATCGTGTTTTAAACAATAAAAAACACAACTTTTGTTTTTTTTTAAAAAATTAATTTTTGCCAACCCTGCCTGAGCGAGTATCATACCCTTAGACAAACGGCCCATGTGTGTAAGTAAAATATGCTCAACTCGAAAGACTACAATTTAACTAGTTGCATTTAAATAGTCACTAAATTACTTCTGCAAAAACTTGGGTCCGTCCGGGATTTGAACCCGGGACTACTCGTACCCTAAGCGAGTATCATACCCCTAGACCAACGGACCATGTGTGTAACTAAACATGCTCAACTTATTGGCCTAGCCTGTAGTTAGTTGCATTTAAATAGTCACTAAATTGCTTCTGCATAAACTCGGGTCCGTCCGGGCTTTGAACCCGGGACCACTCACACCCGAAGCGAGTATCATACCCCTAGACAAACGGAAAATGTGTGTAACTAAACATGCTCAACTCATAGACCTACCCTGTAGTTTGTTGCATTTAAATAGTCACTTAATTACTTCTGCATATACTCGAGTCCGTCCGGGATTTGAACCCGGGACCACTCGCACCTAAAGCGTGTATCATACCCCTAGACCAAAGTACCATGTGTGTAACTAAACATACTCAACTCATAGACCTACCCTGTAGTTAGTTGCATTAAAATAGTCACTAATTTACTTTTGCAAAAACTCGGGTCCGTCCGGGATTTGAACCCGGGACTACTCGCACCCTAAGCGAGTATCATACCCCTATACCAACGGACCCTGTGTGTAACTAAACATGCTCAACTCATAGGCCTACCCTTTGGTTAGTTGCTTTTAAATAGTTACTAAATTACTTCGGCAAAAACTCGGGTCCGTCGGGATTTGAACCCGGGACTACTCGCACCCTAAGCGAGTATCATACCCCTAGACCAACGGACCATGTGTGTAACTAAACATGCTCAACTCATAGGCCTACCCTGTGGTTAGTTGCTTTTAAATAAACACTAAATTACTTCGGCAAAAACTCGGGTCCGTCGGGATTTGAACCCGGGACTACTCGCACCCTAAGCGAGTATCATACCCCTAGACCAACGGACCATGTGTGTAACTAAACATGCTCAACTCATAGACCTACCCTGTAGTTAGTTGCATTTAAATAGTCACTTAATTACTTCTGCAAAAACTCGGGTCCGTCCGGGATTTGAACCCGGGACTACTCGCACCCTATGCGAGTATCATACCCCTAGACCAAAGGACCATGTGTGTAACTAAACATGCTCAACTCATAGGCCTACCCTGTGGTTAGTTGCTTTTAAATAAACACTAAATTACTTCGGCAAAAAATCGGGTCCGTCGGGATTTGAACCCGGGACTACTCGCACCCTAAGCGAGTATCATACCCCTAGACCAACGGACCATGTGTGTAACTAAACATGCTCAAGTCATAGGCCTACCTTGTTGTTAGTTGCATTTAAATAGCCTCTTAATTACTTCTGCAAAAACTCTGGTTCATCCGGGATTTGAACCCGGGACCACTCGCAACCTGAGCGAGTATCATACCCCTAGACCAACGGACCATGTGTGTAGCTAAACATGCTCAACTCTTAGACCAACCCTGTAGTTAGTTGCATTAAAATAGTCACTAATTTACTTTTGCAAAAACTCGGGTCCGTCCGGGATTTGAACCCCGGACCACTCGCACCATAAGCGAGTATCATACCCCTAGACCAACGGACCATGTGTGTAACTAAACATGCTCAACTCATAGGTTTACCCTGTAGTTAGTTGCGTTTAAATAGTCACTAAATTACTTCTGCAAAAACTCGGGTTCGTCCTTGATTTGGACCCGGGACCACTCGCACCCTAAGCGAGTATCACACCCTTAGACCAACGAACCATGTGTGTAACTATACATGCTCAACTCATAGGTCTACCCTGTAGTTAGTTGCGTTTAAATAGTCACTAAATTACTTCTGCAAAAACTCGGGTTCGTCCGGGATTTGAACCCGGGACCACTCGCACCCTAAGCGAGTATCACACCCTTAGACCAACGAACCATGTGTGTAACTATACATGCTCAACTTGTAGGTCTACCCTGTAGTTAGTTGCGTTTAAATAGTCACTAAATTACTTCTGCAAAAACACGGGTTCGTCCGGGATTTGAACCCGGGGGCACTCGCACACTAAGCGAGTATCATACCTCTAGACCGACGGACCATGTGTGTAACTAAAAATGCTCGACTCATAGGCCTACCCTGTAGTTAGTTGCATTAAAATAGTCGATAATTTACTTTTGCAAAAACTCGGGTCCGTCCGGGATTTGAACCCGGGACCACTCACACCCGAAGCGAGTATCACACCCCTAGACCAACGGACCATGTGTGTAACTAAACATGCTCAACTCATAGGCCTACCTTGTTGTTAGTTGCATTTAAATAGTCTCTTAATTACTTCTGCAAAAACTCCGGTTCATCCGGGATCTGAACCCAGGACCACTCGCAACCTGAGCGAGTATCATACCCCTAGACAAACGGCCCATGTGTGTAAGTAAAACATGCTCAACTCGAAAGCCTACAATTTAACTAGTTGCATTTAAATAGTCACTAAATAACTTCGGCAAAAACTCGGGTCCGTCGGGATTTGAACCCTGGACTACTCGCACCCTAAGCGAGTATCATACCCCTAGACCAACGGACCATGTGTGTAACTAAACATGCTCAACTCATAGACCTACCCTGTAGTTAGTTGCATTTAAATAGTCACTTAATTACTTCTGCAAAAACTCGGGTCCCTCCGGGATTTGAACCCGGGACTACTCGCACCCTATGCGAGTATCATACCCCTAGACCAACGGACCATGTGTGTAACTAAACATGCTCAACTCATGGGCCTACCTTGTTGTTAGTTGCATTTAAATAGCCTCTTAATTACTTCTGCAAAAACTCTGGTTCATCCGGGATTTGAACCCGGGACCACTCGCAACCTGAGCGAGTATCATACCCCTAGACCAACGGACCATGTGTAACTAAATATGCTCAACTCATAGGTCTACCCTGTAGTTAGTTGCATTTAAATAGTCACTTAATTACTTCTGCATATACTCGGGTCCGTCCGGGATTTGAACCCGGTACCACTCGCACCCGAAGCGAGTATCATACCCCTAGACCAAAGGACCATGTGTGTAACTAAACATGCTCAACTCATAGGCCTACCCTGTTGTTAGTTGCATTTAAATAGTCACTAAATTACTTCGGCAAAAACTCGGGTCCGTCGGGATTTTATCTCTTGACCACTCACACCCTAAGCGAGTAACATACCCCTAGACCACCGGACCATGTCTGTAACTAAATATGCTCAACTCATTGGCCTACCCTGTAGTTAGTTGCATTTAAATAGTCACTAAACCGCTTCTGCATAAACTCGGGTCCGTCCGGGATTTGAACCCGGGACCACTCGCACCCAAAGCGAGTATCATACCCCCAGACCAACGGACCATGTGTGCAACTAAACATGCTCAACTCATAGGCCTACCCTGAAGTTAGTTGCATTTAAATAGTCACTAATTTACTTTTGCAAAAACTCGGGCCCGTCCGGGATTTGAACCCGGGACCACTCACACCCGAAGCGAGTATCATACCCCTAGACCAACGGACCATGTGTGTAACTAAACATGCTCAACTCATAGACCTACCCTGTAGTTAGTTGCATTTAAATAGTCACTTAATTACTTCTGCAAAAACTCGGGTCCGTCCGGGATTTGAACCCGGGACTACTCGCACCCTATGCGAGTATCATACCCCTAGACCAACGGACCATGTGTGTAACTAAACATGCTCAACTCATAGGCCTACCTTGTTGTTAGTTGCATTTAAATAGCCTCTCAATTACTTCTGCAAAAACTCTGGTACATCCGGGATTTGAACCCGGGACCACTCGCAACCTGAGCGAGTATCATACCCCTAGACCAACGGACCATGTGTAACTAAATATGCTCAACTCATAGGTCTACCCTGTAGTTAGTTGCATTTAAATAGTCACTTAATTACTTCTGCATATACTCGGGTCCGTCCGGGATTTGAACCCGGTACCACTCGCACCCGAAGCGAGTATCATACCCCTAGACCAAAGGACCATGTGTGTAACTAAACATGCTCAACTCATAGTCCTACCCTGTGGTTAGTTGCATTTAAATAGTCACTAATTTACTTCGGCAAAAACTCGGGTCCGTCGGGATTTTATCTCTTGACCACTCACACCCTAAGCGAGTATCATACCCTTAGACCACCGGACCATGTCTGTAACTAAATATGCTCAACTCATCGGCCTACCCTGTAGTTAGTTGCAATTAAATAGTCACTAAATCGCTTCTGCATAAACTCGGGTCCGTCCGGGATTTGAACCCGGGACCACTCACACCCGAAGCGAGTATCATACCCCTAGACCAACGGACCATGTGTGTAGCTAAACATGCTCAACTCTTAGACCAACCCTGTAGTTAGTTGCATTAAAATAGCCACTAAATTACTTCTGCAAAAAATCGGGTCCGTCCGGGATTTGAACCCGGGACCACTCGCACCCAAAGCGAGTATCATACCCCTAGACCAACGGACCATGTGTGTAACTAAACATGCTCATTCATAGGCCTACCTTGTTGTTAGTTGCATTTAAATAGTCTCTTAATTACTCCTGCAAAAACTCCGGTTCATCCGGGATCTGAACCCAGGACCACTCGCAACCTGAGCGAGTATCATACCCCTAGACAAACGGCCCATGTGTGTAAGTAAAACATGCTCAACTCGAAAGCCTACAATTTAACTAGTTGCATTTAAATAGTCACTAAATTACTTCTGCAAAAACTCGGGTCCGTCCGGGATTTGAACCCGGGACTACTCGCACCCTTAGCGAGTATCATACCCCTAGACCAACGGACCATGTGTGTAACTAAACATGCTCTACTCATAGGCCTACCCTGTGGTTAGTTGCTTTTAAAAAGTCACTAAATTACTTCGGCAAAAACTCGGGTCCGTCGGGATTTGAACCCGGGACTACTCGCACCCTAAGCGAGTATCATACCCCTAGACCAACGGACCATGTGTGTAACTAAACATGCTCAACTCATAGGCCTACCCTGTGGTTAGTTGCTTTTAAATAGTCACTAAATAACTTCGGCAAAAACTCGGGTCCGTCGGGATTTGAACCCTGGACTACTCGCACCCTAAGCGAGTATCATACCCCTAGACCAACGGACCATGTGTGTAACTAAACATGCTCAACTCATAGACCTACCCTGTAGTTAGTTGCATTTAAATAGTCACTTAATTACTTCTGCAAAAACTCGGGTCCGTCCGGGATTTGAACCCGGGACTACTCGCACCCTATGCGAGTATCATACCCCTAGACCAACGGACCATGTGTGTAACTAAACATGCTCAACTCATAGGCCTACCTTGTTGTTAGTTGCATTTAAATAGCCTCTTAATTACTTCTGCAAAAACTCTGGTTCATCCGGGATTTGAACCCGGGACCACTCGCAACCTGAGCGAGTATCATACCCCTAGACCAACGGACCATGTGTAACTAAATATGCTCAACTCATAGGTCTACCCTGTAGTTAGTTGCATTTAAATAGTCACTTAATTACTTCTGCATATACTCGGGTCCGTCCGGGATTTGAACCCGGTACCACTCGCACCCGAAGCGAGTATCATACCCCTAGACCAAAGGACCATGTGTGTAACTAAACATGCTCAACTCATAGGCCTACCCTGTGGTTAGTTGCATTTAAATAGTCACTAAATTACTTCGGCAAAAACTCGGGTCCGTCGGGATTTTATCTCTTGACCACTCACACCCTAAGCGAGTAACATACCCCTAGACCACCGGACCATGTCTGTAACTAAATATGCTCAACTCATTGGCCTACCCTGTAGTTAGTTGCATTTAAATAGTCACTAAATCGCTTCTGCATAAACTCGGGTCCGTCCGGGATTTGAACCCGGGACCACTCACACCCGAAGCGAGTATCATACCCCTAGACCAACGGACCATGTGTGTAGCTAAACATGCTCAACTCTTAGACCAACCCTGTAGTTAGTTGCTTTAAAATAGTCACTAATTTACTTTTGCAAAAACTCGGGTCCGTCGGGATTTGAACCCGGGACTACTCGCACCCTAAGCGAGTATCATACCCCTAGACCAACGGACCATGTGTGTAACTAAACATGCTCAACTCATAGGTCTACCCTGTAGTTAGTTGCGTTTAAATAGTCACTAAATTACTTCTGCAAAAACTCGGGTTCGTCCGGGAATTGGACCCGGGACCTTTCGCACCCTAAGCGAGTATCACACCCTTAGACCAACGAACCATGTGTGTAACTATACATGCTCAACTCATAGGTCTACCCTGTAGTTAGTTGCGTTTAAATAGTCACTAAATTACTTCTGCAAAAACTCGGGTTCGTCCGGGATTTCAACCCGGGACCACTCGCACCCTAAGCGAGTATCATACCTTTAGACAAACGGACCATGTGTTTAACTAAACATGCTCAACTCATAGGCCTACCCTGTGGTTAGTTGCTTTTAAATAGTCACTAAATTACTTCGGCAAAAACTCGGGTCCGTCGGGATTTTATCTCGGGACCACTCACACCCTAAGCGAGTATCATACCCCTAGACCAACGGACCATGTGTGTAACTAAACATGCTCAACTCATAGGCCTACCCTGTAGTTAGTTGCATTAAAATAGTCACTAATATACTTTTGCAAATACTCGGGTCCGTCCGGGATTTGAACCCCGGACCACTCGCACCCTAAGCGAGTATCACACCCTTAGACCAACGGACCATGTGTGTAACTAAACATGCTCAACTCATAGACCTACCCTGTAGTTAGTTGCAATTAAACAGTCACTTAATTACTTCTGCATATACTCGGGTCCGTCCGGGATTTGTACCCGGGACCACTCGCACCCGAAGCGAGTATCATACCCCTAGACCAACGGACCATGTGTGGAAATAAACATGCTCAACTCATAGGCCTACCTTGTTGTTAGTTGCATTTAAATAGTCTCTTAATTACTTCGGCAAAAACTCGGGTCCGTCGGGATTTGAACCCGGGACTACTCGCACCCTAAGCGAGTATCATACCCCTAGACCAACAGACCATGTGTGTAACTAAACATGCTCAACTCATAGGCCTACCCTGTGGTTAGTTGCTTTTAAATAGTCACTAAATTACTTCGGCAAAAACTCGGGTCCGTCGGGATTTGAACCCGGGACTACTCGCACCCTAAGCGAGTATCATACCCCTAGACCAACAGACCATGTGTGTAACTAAACATGCTCAACTCATAGACCTACCCTGTAGTTAGTTGCATTTAAATAGTCACTTAATTACTTCTGCAAAAACTCGGGTCCGTCCGGGATTTGAACCCGGGACTACTCGCACCCTAAGCGAGTATCATACCCCTAGACCAACGGACCATGTGTGTAACTAAACATGCTCAACTCATAGGCCTACCTTGTTGTTAGTTGCATTTAAATAGCCTCTTAATTACTTCTGCAAAAACTCTGGTTCATCCGGGATTTGAACCCGGGACCACTCGCAACCCAAGCGAGTATCATACCCTAGACCAACGGACCATGTGTGTAAATAAACATGCTCAACTCATAGGCCTACCTTGTTGTTAGTTGCATTTAAATAGTCTCTTAATTACTTCTGCAAAAACTCCAGTTCATCCGGGATCTGAACCCAGGACCACTCGCAACCTGAGCGAGTATCATACCTCTAGACAAACGGCCATGTGTGTAAGTAAAACATGCTCAACTCGAAAGCCTACAATTTAACTAGTTGCATTTAAATAGTCACTAAATTACTTCTGCAAAAACTCGGGTCCGTCCGGGATTTGAACCCGGGACTACTCGCACACTAAGCGAGTATCATACCCCTAGACCAACGGACCATGTGTGTAACTAAACATGCTCAACTCATAGGCCTACCCTGTGGTTAGTTCCTTTTAAATAGTCACTAAATTACTTCGGCAAAAACTCGGGTCCGTCGGGATTTGAACCCGGGACTACTCGCACCCTAAGCGAGTATCATACCCCTAGACCAACGGACCATGTGTGTAACTAAACAGGCTCAACTCATAGACCTACCCTGTAGTTAGTTGCATTTAAATAGTCACTTAATTACTTCTGCAAAAACTCGGGTCCGTCCGGGATTTGAACCCGGGACTACTCGCACCCTAAGCGAGTATCATACCCCTAGACCAACGGACCATGTGTGTAACTAAACATGCTCAACTCATAGGCCTACCTTGTTGTTAGTTGCATTTAAATAGCCTCTTAATTACTTCTGCAAAAACTCTGGTTCATCCGGGATTTGAACCCGGGACCACTCGCAACCTGAGCGAGTATCATACCCCTAGACCAACGGACCATGTGTAACTAAATATGCTCAACTCATAGGTCTACCCTGTAGTTAGTTGCATTTAAATAGTCACTTAATTACTTCGGCAAAAACTCGGATCCGTCGGGATTTTATCTCTTGACCACTCACACCCTAAGCGAGTATCATACCCCTAGACCACCGGACCATGTCTGTAACTAAATATGCTCAACTCATTGGCCTACCCTCTAGTTAGTTGCATTTAAATAGTCCCTAAATTGCTTCTGCATAAACTCGGGTCCGTCCGGGATTTGAACCCGGGACCACTCACACCCGAAGCGAGTATCATACCCCTAGACCAACGGACCATGAATGATACTGAAACATGCTCAACTCATAGGCCTACCTTGTTGTTAGTTGCATTTAAATAGCCACTAAATTACTTCTGCAAAAACTCGGGTCCGTCCGGGATTTGAACCCGGGACCACTCGCACCCAAAGCGAGTATCATACCCCTAGACCAACGGACCATGTGTGCAGGGTTGGCAAGTTTTAAACAAATTGTTTTAAACTTTGGTTTAAAACTTGTTTTAAACAGCCATGAAAAAAAAACTTTAATTTGTTTAAAACGTTTTAAACAAAAAGTTTAAAACATGTTTTTTATGGAGAAAAATTTCGAATATTTTTAACTCTTTTTTATTTGAAAATGAGCGAAAAGATTAAATAATAGAAATAATAAGCTCCAGTCAAAACCTTCCAATTATTCGACTGTTTCAAATGTGTGTTTAATTGTTTGGAGACCATACCAGTGGTTTTATCCATTACCAATCTGTATTGAAGACTGATATTCAAAAATATGATTAAGGATAACTTATTTTGTCATCTACTTAAAGCAAAGCAATAACATTTTTCCTATGTGGTTTCTCTACACTGTTGGTACATTTTACTGTTCTAAAAAGATTACGCGTAATCTATAAAGCCAGGCCTTTGACAGTGCTAAAATTAATACGCCTAATCCGATAACGGAAAACATGAGCTCCTACAAATAAGTAAGGGGTGGTGAAGTTTAAAATGTATAATGAGTTCTGACCAAGAAACTCGGAAGTACGGAAGCGGAAATGACTGAATAGTGGCCACAAAAGAAATCAGGCATTTAGATATTAGGGGTTAAATGTACAAATTTACGCATCACACTCATTTTGTATCCGCTATTAAAAAAATTATATTTTCCTTTTGAAAAGATCGTTTGCTCTTTTTTTAACAGTCAGTAGAATTTTTCAAATATTAAATATTGTATCCTCAACACGTACTCCCTTTTAAATAATTAATTTCATGATAAAATGTTTTCTGAAAATCTAACTTTAAATCGTGTTATAAACAATAAAAACACAAACTTTTTTAACTAAGTTTTTGCCAACCCTGACAAGGACCCTTTCTTACACCTTCAAATTCTAAATTTTAGGAGCTCTTGATTTTCCTGTTTGACTTTGCAGTACATGTTCGTTGTACGTTGGTCTAAGGGTATGACACTCGCGCTGGTTGCGAGTGGTACCAGGTTAAATCCCGGAAGGTCGCGTCTTAGAGCTTCATATTATAAATTTAGGAGTATTTTTATTTTCGTGTTTTACTTCTCTATACGTTTCGTGGTTCGTTGGTCTAGGTGTATAATACTTGCTTTGGGTTCAAGTGGTCCCTGGTTCTAATTCCACACGGACAATTTCTTACACCTTGAAATTATAAATTTATTCAATATTGAACGCTCAAAATAATTAATATCATAAAATAATTTCGGAAAATCTAATTTGTTCTTGAAAATGCGTAAATTTGTAGTTTTTTCAATCAATTTGGAGGGAATAAATCGACTAACTGTTAAATCAGTTGATTGAATTAAATATTGATTAAGGATTAAATTAATATAAATAAAGAAAAATTGCAATATCGGGACTTCAGTCAATTGATAAACGTCACTCTTATCGTTTGTTTTTTCTGTCTTGGTCCAAGGCAAGACCTTTTTTTAATCAAGTAGGTTGTGAAAATAAGCGCCTTGCGCTAGCGGGAGTAGTGGCTTAAATTGAGACCGGCGATATAGACAATTAGATCTGGAAGAGTGATTTAAACATGTTTAAAACTAGTTTTTTTTGTGCTTTTTTACTGTTTTTTTCTACTTGTTTAAAAACAGTTTAAAACAAAAAATCGTGTTTTAAACAATAAAAAACACAACTTTTGTTTTTTTTTAAAAAAACATAATTTTTGCCAACCCTGCATGTGTGTAACTAAACATGCTCAACTCATAGGCCTACCTTGTTGTTAGTTGCATTTAAATAGTCACTTAATTACTTCTGCAAAAACTCGGGTCCGTCCGGGATTTGAACCCGGGACCACTCGCAACCTGAGCGAGTATCATATCCCTAGACCAACGGACCATGTGTAACTAAATATGCTCAACTCATAGGTCTACCCTGTAGTTAGTTGCATTTAAATAGTCACTTAATTACTTCTGCATATACTCGGGTCCGTCCGGGATTTGAACCCCAGACCACTCGCACCCTAAGCGAGTATCATACCCCTAGACCACCGGACCATGTCTGTAACTAAATATGCTCAACTCATTGGCCTACCCTGTAGTTAGTTGCATTTAAATAGTCACTAAATTGCTTCTGCATAAACTCGGGTCCGTCGGGATTTTATCTCTTGACCACTCACACCCTAAGCGAGTATCATACCCCTAGACCAACGGACCATGTGTGTAGCTAAACATGCTCAACTCTTAGACCAACCCTGTAGTTAGTTGCATTAAAATAGTCACTAATTTACTTTTGCAAAAACTCGGGCCCGTCCGGGATATGAACCCCAGACCACTCGCACCCTAAGCGAGTATCATACCCCTAGACCACCGGACCATGTCTGTAACTAAATATGCTCAACTCATTGGCCTACCCTGTAGTTAGTTGCATTTAAATAGTCACTAAATTGCTTTTGCATAAACTCGGGTCCGTCCGGGATTTGAACCCGGGACCACTCACACCGAAGCGAGTATCATACCCCTAGACCAACGGACCATGTGTGTAGCTAAACATGCTCAACTCTTAGACCAACCCTGTAGTTAGTTGCATTAAAATAGTCACTAATTTACTTTTGCAAAAACTCGGGTCCGTCCGGGATTTGAACCCCGGACCACTCGCACAATAATCGAGTATCATACCCCTAGACCAACGGACCATGTGTGTAACTAAACATGCTCAACTCATAGGTCTACCCTGTAGTTAGTTGCATTTAAATAGTCACTAAATTACTTCGGCAAAAACTCGGGTCCGTCGGGATTTTATCTCTTGACCACTCACACCCTAAGCGAGTAACATACCCCTAGACCACCGGACCATGTCTGTAACTAAATATGCTCAACTCATTGGCCTACCCTGTAGTTAGTTGCATTTAAATAGTCACTAAATCGCTTCTGCATAAACTCGGGTCCGTCCGGGATTTGAACCCGGGACCACTCGCACCCAAAGCGAGTATCATACCCTTAGACCAACGGACCATGTCTGTAACTAAATATGCTCAACTCATTGGCCAACCCTGTAGTTAGTTGCATTTAAATAGTCACTAAATTGCTTCTGCATAAACTCGGGTCCGTCCGGGATTTGAACCCTGGACCACTCACACCCGAAGCGAGTATCATACCCCTAGACCAACGGACCATGTGTGTAACCAAACATGCTCAACTCATAGACCTACCCTGTAGTTAGTTGCATTTAAATTGTCACTTAATTACTTCTGCATATCCTCGGGTCCGTCCGGGATTTGAACCCCGGACCACTCGCACCATAAGCGAGTATCATACCCCTAGACCAACGGACCATGTGTGTAAATAAACATGCTCAACTCATAGGCCTACCCTATGGTTAGTTGCTTTTAAATAGTCAATAAATTACTTCTGCAAAAACTCGGGTCCGTCCGGGATTTGATCCCGGGACTACAGGCACTATAAGCGAGTATCATACCCCTAGACCAACGGACCATAAATGATACTGAAACATGCTAAACTCATGGGCCTACCTTGTTGTTAGTTGCATTTAAATAGTCACTAAATTACTTCTGCAAAAACTCGCGTCCGTCCGGAATTTGAACCTGGGACCACTCACACCCGAAGCGATTATCATAACCCTAGACCAACGGACCATGAATGTTACTGGAACATGCTAAACTCGTGGGCCTACCTTGTTGTTAGTTGCATTTAAATAGTCACTAAATTACTTCTGCAAAAACTCGGGTCCGTCCGGGATTTGAACCCGGGACCACTCGCACCCAAAGCGAGTATCATACCCCCAGACCAACGGACCATGTGTGCAACTAAACATGCTCAACTCATAGGCCTACCCTGAAGTTAGTTGCATTTAAATAGTCACTAATTTACTTTTGCAAAAACTCGGGCCCGTCCGGGATTTGAACCCGGGACCACTCACACCCGAAGCGAGTATCATAACCCTAGAGTCTAGACCAACGGACCATGTGTGTAACTAAACATGCTCAACTCATAGACCTACACTGTAGTTAGTTGCATTTAAATAGTCAATTAATTACTTCTGCATATACTCGGGTCCGTCCGGGATTTGAACCCGGGACCACTCGCAACCTGAGCGAGTATCATACCCCTAGACCAACGGACTATGTGTAACTAAAAATGCTCAACTCATACGTCTACCCTGTAGTTAGTTGCGTTTAAATAATCACTAAATTACTTCTGTAAAAACTCGGGTTCGTCCGGGATTTGAACCCGGGACCACTCGCACCCCAAGCGAGAACCATACACCTAGACCAACGGACCATGTAAGTAACTAAAACTTTCTCAACTCATAGGCCTACCCTGTAGTTAGTTGCTTTTAAATAGTCACAAAATTACTTCTGCAAAAACTCGGGTTCATCCGGGATCTGAACCCAGGACCACTCGCAACCTGACTGAGTATCATACCCCTAGACAAACGGCCCATGTGTGTAAGTAAAACATGCTCAACTCGAAAGCCTACAATTTAACTAGTTGCGTTTAAATAGTCACTAAATTACTTCTGCAAAAACTCGGGTTCGTCCGGGATTTGAACCCAAGACCACTCACACCCGAAGCGAGTATCATACCCCAGACCAACGGACCATGTGTGTAACTAAACATGCTCAACTCATAGACCTACCCTGTAGTTAGTTGCATTAAAATAGTAACTAATTTACTTTTGCAAAAACTCGGGTCCGTCCGGGATTTGAACCCCTGACCACTCGCACCCTAAGCGAGTATCATACCCCTAGACCAGCGGACCATGTGTGTAACTAAACCTGCTCAACTCATAGGTCTACCCTGTAGTTAGTTGCGTTTAAATAGTCACTAAATTACTTCTGCAAAAACTCGGGTTCGTCCGGGATTTGAACCCGGGACCACTCTCACCCTAAGCGAGTATCATACCTCTAGACCAACGGACCATGTGTGTAACTAAACATGCTCAACTCATAGGTCTTCCCTGTAGTTAGTTGCGTTTAAATAGTCACTAAATTACTTCTGCAAAAGCTCGGGTTCGTCCGGGATTTGAACCCGGGACCACTCGCACCCGAAGCGAGTATCATACCCCTAGACCAAAGGACCATGTGTGTAACTAAACATGCTCAACTCATAGGCCTACATTGAAGTTAGTTGCATTTAAATAGTCTCTTAATTACTTCTGCAAAAACTCGGGTCCGTCCGGGATTTGAACCCGGGACCACTCGCAACCTGAGCGAGTATCATATCCCTAGACCAACGGACTATGTGTAACTAAAAATGCTCAACTCATACGTCTACCCTGTAGTTAGTTGCGTTTAAATAATCACTAAATTACTTCTGCAAAAACTCGGGTTCGTCCGGGATTTGAACCCGGGACCACTCTCACCCTAAGCGAGTATCATACCTCTAGACCAACGGACCATGTGTGTAACTAAACATGCTCAACTCATAGGTCTTCCCTGTAGTTAGTTGCGTTTAAATAGTCACTAAATTACTTCTGCAAAAACTCGGATTCGTCCGGGATTTGAACCCGGGACCACTCTCACCCTAAGCGAGTATCATACCCTAGACCAACGGCCCATGTGTGTAAATAAACATGCTCAACTCATAGGCCTACCCTGTGGTTAGTTGCTTTTAAATAGTCACTAAATTACTTCGGCAAAAACTCGGGTCCGTCGGGATTTTATCTCGGGACCACTCACACCGTAAGCGAGTGTCATACCCCTAGACCGACGGACCAAGCATATAACTAAACATGCTCGACTCATAGGCCTACCCTGTAGTTAGTTGCATTAAAATAGTCGATAATTTACTTTTGCAAAAACCCGGGTCCGTCCGGGATTTGAACCCGGGACCACTCACACCCGAAGCGAGTATCATACCCCTAGACCAACGGACCATGTGTGTAACCAAACATTCTCAACTCATAGACCTACCCTGTAGTTAGTTGCATTTAAATTGTCACTTAATTACTTCTGCATATCCTCGGGTCCGTCCGGGATTTGAACTCCGGACCACTCGCACCATAAGCGAGTATCATACCCCTAGACCAACGGACCATGTGTGTAAATAAACATGCTCAACTCATAGGCCTACCCTGTGGTTAGTTGCTTTTAAATAGTCACTAAATTACTTCTGCAAAAACTCGGGTTCGTCCGGGATTTGAACCCGGGACCACTCGCAACCTAAGCGAGTATCATACCCCTAGACAAACGGCCCATGTGTGTAAGTAAAACATGCTCAACTCGAAAGCCTACAATTTAACTAGTTGCATTTAAATAGTCACTAAATTACTTCTGCAAAAACTGCGGTCCGTCCGGGATTTGAACCCGGGACTACAGGCACCCTAAGCGAGTATCATACCCCTAGACCAACGGACCATGAATGATAGTGAAACATGCTAAACTCATGGGCCTACCTTGTTGTTAGTTGCATTTAAATAGTCACTAAATTACTTCTGCAAAAACACGCGTCCGTCCGGGATTTGAACCTGGGACCACTCACACCCGAAGCGATTATCATACCCCTAGACCAACGGACCATGAATGTTACTGGAACATGCTAAACTCGTGGGCCTACCTTGTTGTTAGTTGCATTTAAATAGTCACTAAATTACTTCTGCAAGAACTCGGGTCCGTCCGGGATTTGAACCCGGGACCACTCGCACCCAAAGCGAGTATCATACCCCCAGACCAACGGACCATGTGTGCAACTAAACATGCTCAACTCATAGGCCTACCCTGAAGTTAGTTGCATTTAAATAGTCACTAATTTACTTTTGCAAAAACTCGGGCCCGTCCGGGATTTGAACCCGGGACCACTCACACCCGAAGCGAGTATCATACCCCTAGACCAACGGACCATGTGTGTAACTAAACATGCTCAACTCATAGACCTACACTGTAGTTAGTTGCATTTAAATAGTCAATTAATTACTTCTGCATATACTCGGGTCCGTCCGGGATTTGAACCCCGGACCACTCGCACCCGAAGCGAGTATCATACCCCTAGACCAAAGGACCATGTGTGTAATTAAACATGCTCAACTCATAGGCCTACCTTGAAGTTAGTTGCATTTAAATAGTCTCTTAATTACTTCTGCAAAAACTCGGGTCCGTCCGGGATTTGAACCCGGGACCACTCGCACCCAAAGCGAGTATCATACCCCCAGACCAACGGACCATGTGTGCAACTAAACATGCTCAACTCATAGGCCTACCCTGAAGTTAGTTGCATTTAAATAGTCACTAATTTACTTTTGCAAAAACTCGGGCCCGTCCGGGATTTGAACCCGGGACCACTCACACCCGAAGCGAGTATCATACCCCTAGACCAACGGACCAAGTGTGTAACTAAACATGCTCAACTCATAGACCTACACTGTAGTTAGTTGCATTTAAATAGTCAATTAATTACTTCTGCATATACTCGGGTCCGTCCGGGATTTGAACCCCGGACCACTCGCACCCGAAGCGAGTATCATACCCCTAGACCAAAGGACCATGTGTGTAACTAAACATGCTCAACTCATAGGCCTACCTTGAAGTTAGTTGCATTTAAATAGTCTCTTAATTACTTCTGCAAAAACTCGGGTCCGTCCGGGATTTGAACCCGGGACCACTCGCAACCTGAGCGAGTATCATATCCCTAGACCAACGGACTATGTGTAACTAAAAATGCTCAACTCATACGTCTACCCTGTAGTTAGTTGCGTTTAAATAATCACTAAATTACTTCTGCAAAAACTCGGGTTCGTCCGGGATTTGAACCCGGGACCACTCTCACCCGAAGCGAGTATCATACCCCTAGACCAAAGGACCATGTTTGTAACTAAACATGCTCAACTCATAGGCCTACCTTGTTGTTAGTTGCATTTAAATAGTCTCTTAATTACTTCTGCAAAAACTTGGGTCCGTCCGGGATTTGAACCCGGGACCACTCGCAACCTGAGCGAGTATCATATCCCTAGACCAACGGACTATGTGTAACTAAAAATGCTCAACTCATACGTCTACCCTGTAGTTAGTTGCGTTTAAATAATCACTAAATTACTTCTGCAAAAACTCGGGTTCGTCCGGGATTTGAACCCGGGACCACTCTCACCCGAAGCGAGTATCATACCTCTAGACCAACGGACCATGTGTGTAACTAAACATGCTCAACTCATAGGTCTTCCCTGTAGTTAGTTGCGTTTAAATAGTCACTAAATTACTTCTGCAAAAACTCGGATTCGTCCGGGATTTGAACCCGGGACCACTCGCACCCGAAGCGAGTATCATACCCCTAGACCAAAGGACCATGTTTGTAACTAAACATGCTCAACTCATAGGCCTACCTTGTTGTTAGTTGCATTTAAATAGTCTCTTAATTACTTCTGCAAAAAGTCGGGTTCATCCGGGATCTGAACCCAGGACCACTCGCAACCTGAGCGAGTTTCATACCCCTAGACCAACGGACCATAAATGATACTGAAACATGCTCAACTCATAGGCCTACCTTGTCGTTAGTTGCATTTAAATAGCCACTAAATTACTTCTGCAAAAACTCGGGTCCGTCCGGGATTTAAACCCGGGACCACTCGCACCCATAGCGAGTATCATACCCCTAGACCAAAGGACCATGTGTGTAACTAAACATGCTCAACTCATAGGCCTACCTTGTTGTTAGTTGCATTTAAATAGTCTCTTAATTACTTCTGCAAAAACTCGGGTTCATCCGGGTTCTGAACCCAGGACCACTCGCAACCTGAGCGAGTATCATACCCCTAGACAAACGGCCCATGTGTGTAAGTAAAACATGGTCAACTCGAAAGCCTACAATTTAACTAGTTGCATTTAAATAGTCACTAAATTACTTCTGCAAAAACTCGGGTCCGTCCGGGATTTGAACCCGGGACCACTCGCACCCAAAGCGAGTATCATACCCCTAGACCAACGGTCCATGTGTGTAACTAAACTTGCTCAACTCATAGGCCTACCCTGAAGTTAGTTGCATTAAAATAGTCACTAATTTACTTTTGCAAAAACTCGGGCCCGTCCGGGATTTGAACCCGGGACCACTCGCACCCTAAGCGAGTATCATACCCTAGACCAACGGACCATGTGTGTAAATAAACATGCTCAACTCATAGGCCTACCCTGTGGTTAGTTGCTTTTAAATAGTCACTAAATTACTTCGGCAAAAACTCGGGTCCGTCGGGATTTTATCTCGGGACCACTCACACCGTAAGCGAGTATCATACCCCTAAACCAACGGACCATGTCTTTAACTAAATATGCTCAACTCATTGGCCAACCCTGTAGTTAGTTGCATTTAAATAGTCACTAAATTGCTTCAGCATAAACTCGGGTCCGTCCGGGATTTGAACCCCGGACCACTCGCACCATAAGCGAGTATCATAACCCAAGACCAACGGACCATGTGTGTAAATAAACATGCTCAACTCATAGACCTACCCTGTGGTTAGTTGCTTTTAAATAGTCACTAAATTACTTCTGCAAAAACTCGGGTTCGTCCGGGATTTGAACCCGGGACCACTCGCAACCTAAGCGAGTATCATACCCCTAGACCAACGGACCATGAATGATACTGAAACATGCTTAACTCGTGGGCCTACCTTGTTGTTAGTTGCATTTAAATAGTCACTAAATTACTTCTGCAAAAACTCGGGTCCGTCCGGGATTTGAACCCGGGACCACTCGCACCCAAAGCGAGTATCATACCCCCAGACCAACGGACCATGTGTGCAACTAAACATGCTCAACTCATAGGCCTACCCTGAAGTTAGTTGCATTTAAATAGTCACTAATTTACTTTTGCAAAAACTCGGGCCCGTCCGGGATTTGAACCCGGGACCACTCACACCCGAAGCGAGTATCATACCCCTAGACCAACGGACCATGTGTGTAACTAAACATGCTCAACTCATAGACCTACACTGTAGTTAGTTGCATTTAAATAGTCAATTAATTACTTCTGCATATACTCGGGTCCGTCCGGGATTTGAACCCGGGACCACTCTCAACCTGAGCGAGTATCATACCCCTAGACCAACGGACTATGTGTAGCTAAAAATGCTCAACTCATACGTCTACCCTGTAGTTAGTTGCGTTTAAATAATCACTAAATTACTTCTGTAAAAACTCGGGTTCGTCCGGGATTTGAACCCGGGACCACTCGCACCCCAAGCGAGAACCATACACCTAGACCAACGGACCATGTAAGTAACTAAAACATTCTCAACTCATAGGCCTACCCTGTAGTTAGTTGCTTTTAAATAGTCACTAAATTACTTCTGCAAAAACTCGGGTTCGTCCGGGATTTGAACCCGGGACCACTTGCACCCGAAGCGAGTATCATACCCCTAGACCAAAGGACCATGTGTGTAACTAAACATGCTCAACTCATAGGCCTACCTTGTTGTTAGTTGCATTTAAATAGTCTCTTAATTACTTCTGCAAAAACTCGGGTCCGTCCGGGATTTGAACCCGGGACCACTCGCAACCTGAGCGAGTATCATATCCCTAGACCAACGGACTATGTGTAACTAAAAATGCTCAACTCATACGTCTACCCTGTAGTTAGTTGCGTTTAAATAATCACTAAATTACTTCTGTAAAAACTCGGGTTCGTCCGGGATTTGAACCCGGGACCACTCGCACCCCAAGCGAGAACCATACACCTAGACCAACGGACCATGTGTGTCACTAAACATGCTCAACTCATAGGCCTACCCTGTAGTTAGTTGCATTAAAATAGTAACTAATTTACTTTTGCAAAAACTCGGGTCCGTCCGGGAATTGAACCCCTGACCACTCGCACCCTAAGCGAGTATCATACCCCTAGACCAGCGGACCACGTGTGTAACTAAACATGCTCAACTCATAGGTCTACCCTGTAGTTAGTTGCGTTTAAATAGTCACTAAATTACTTTCAAAAACTCGGGTTCGTCCGGGATTTGAACCCGGGACCACTCTCACCCTAAGCGAGTATCATACCTCTAGACCAACGGACCATGTGTGTAACTAAACATGCTCAACTCATAGGTCTACCCTGTAGTTAGTTGCGTTTAAATAGTCACTAAATTACTTTCAAAAACTCGGGTTCGTCCGGGATTTGAACCCGGGACCACTCTCACCCTAAGCGAGTATCATACCTCTAGACCAACGGACCATGTGTGTAACTAAACATGCTCAACTCATAGGTCTACCCTGTAGTTAGTTGCGTTTAAATAGTCACTAAATTACTTCTGCAAAAACTCGGGTTCGTCCGGGATTTGAACCCGGTTCCACTCTCACCCTAAGCGAGTATCATACCCCTAGACCAACGGACCATGTGTGTAACTAAACATGCTCAACTCATAGGTCTTCCCTGTAGTTAGTTGCGTTTAAATAGTCACTAAATTACTTCTGCAAAAACTCGGGTTCGTCCGGGATTTGAACCCGGGACCACTCGCACCCGAAGCGAGTATCATACCCCTAGACCAAAGGACCATGTGTGTAACTAAACATGCTCAACTCATAGGCCTACCTTGTTGTTAGTTGCATTTAAATAGTCTCTTAATTACTTCTGCAAAAACTCGGGTCCGTCCGGGATTTGAACCCGGGACCACTCGCACCCCAAGCGAGAACCATACACCTAGACCAACGGACCATGTGTGTCACTAAACATGCTCAACTCATAGGCCTACCCTGTAGTTAGTTGCATTAAAATAGTAACTAATTTACTTTTGCAAAAACTCGGGTCCGTCCGGGATTTGAACCCCTGACCACTCGCACCCTAAGCGAGTATCATACCCCTAGACCAGCGGACCACGTGTGTAACTAAACATGCTCAACTCATAGGTCTACCCTGTAGTTAGTTGCGTTTAAATAGTCACTAAATTACTTTCAAAAACTCGGGTTCGTCCGGGATTTGAACCCGGGACCACTCTCACCCTAAGCGAGTATCATACCTCTAGACCAACGGACCATGTGTGTAACTAAACATGCTCAACTCATAGGTCTACCCTGTAGTTAGTTGCGTTTAAATAGTCACTAAATTACTTCTGCAAAAACTCGGGTTCGTCCGGGATTTGAACCCGGGACCACTCTCACCCTAAGCGAGTATCATACCCCTAGACCAACGGACCATGTGTGTAACTAAACATGCTCAACTCATAGGTCTTCCCTGTAGTTAGTTGCGTTTAAATAGTCACTAAATTACTTCTGCAAAAACTCGGGTTCGTCCGGGATTTGAACCCGGGACCACTCGCACCCGAAGCGAGTATCATACCCCTAGACCAAAGGACCATGTGTGTAACTAAACATGCTCAACTCATAGGCCTACCTTGTTGTTAGTTGCATTTAAATAGTCTCTTAATTACTTCTGCAAAAACTCGGTTTCATCCGGGATCTGAACCCAGGACCACTCGCAACCTGAGCGAGTATCATACCCCTAGACCAACGGACCATAAATGATACTGAAACATGCTCAACTCATAGGCCTACCTTGTTGTTAGTTGCATTTAAATAGCCACTAAATTACTTCTGCAAAAACTCGGGTCCGTCCGGGATTTAAACCCGGGACCACTCGCACCCAAAGCGAGAATCATACCCCTAGACCAAAGGACCATGTGTGTAACAAAACATGCTCAACTCATAGGCCTACCTTGTTGTTAGTTGCATTTAAATAGTCTCTTAATTACTTCTGCAAAAACTCGGGTTCATCTGGGATCTGAACCCAGGACCACTCGCAACCTGAGCGAGTATCATACCCCTAGACAAACGGCCCATGTGTGTAAGTAAAACATGCTCAACTCGAAAGCCTACAATTTAACTAGTTGCATTTAAATAGTCACTAAATTACTTCTGCAAAAACTCGGGTCCGTCCGGGATTTGAACCCGGGACCACTCGCACCCAAAGCGAGTATCATACCCCTAGACCAACGGTCCATGTGTGTAACTAAACTTGCTCAACTCATAGGCCTACCCTGAAGTTAGTTGCATTAAAATAGACACTAATTTACTTTTGCAAAAACTCGGGCCCGTCCGGGATTTGAACCCGGGACCACTCGCACCCTAAGCGAGTATCATACCCTAGACCAACGGACCATGCGTGTAAATAAACATGCTCAACTCATAGGCCTACCCTGTGGTTAGTTGCTTTTAAATAGTCACTAAATTACTTCGGCAAAAACTCGGGTCCGTCGGGATTTTATCTCGGGACCACTCACACCGTAAGCGAGTATCATACCCCTAAACCAACGGACCATGTCTGTAACTAAATATGCTCAACTCATTGGCCAACCCTGTAGTTAGTTGCATTTAAATAGTCACTAAATTGCTTCTGCATAAACTCGGGTCCGTCTGGGATTTGAACCCGGGACCACTCACACCCGAAGCGAGTATCATACCCCTAGACCAACGGACCATGTGTGTAACCAAACATGCTCAACTCATAGACCTACCCTGTAGTTAGTTGCATTTAAATAGTCACTTAATTACTTCTGCATATCCTCGGGTCCGTCCGGGATTTGAACCCCGGACCACTCGCACCATAAGCGAGTATAATACCCCAAGACCAACGGACCATGTGTGTAAATAAACATGCTCAACTCATAGACCTACCCTGTGGTTAGTTGCTTTTAAATAGTCACTAAATTACTTCTGCAAAAACTCGGGTTCGTCCGGGATTTGAACCCGGGACCACTCGCACCCAAAGCGAGTATCATACCCCTAGACCAACGGACCATGTGTGTAACTAAACATGCTCAACTCATAGGCCTACCTTGTTGTTAGTTGCATTTAAATAGTCTCTTAATTACTTCTGAAAAAACTCGGGTTCATCCGGGATCTGAACCCAGGACCACTCGCAACCTGAGCGAGAATCATACCCCTAGACAAACGGCCCATGTGTGTAAGTAAAACATGCTCAACTCGAAAGCCTTCAATTTAACTAGTTGCATTTAAATAGCCACTAAATTACTTCTGCAAAAACTCGGGTCCGTCCGGGATTTAAACCCGGGACCACTCACACCCGAAGCGAGTATCATACCCCTAGACCAACGGACCATGTTTGTATCTAAACATGCTCAACTCATAGACCTACCCTGTAGTTAGTTGCATTTAAATATTTACTTAATTACTTCTGCGTATACTAAGGTACGTCCGGGATTTGAACCCGGGACCACTCGCACCCAAAGCGAGTATCATTCCCCTATACCAAAGGACCATGTGTGTAACTAAACATGCTCAACTCATAGGCCTACCCTGTAGTTAGTTGCATTAAAATAGTAACTAATTTACTTTTGCAAAAACTCGGGTCCGTCCGGGATTTGAACCCCTGACCACTCGCAACCTTAGCGAGTATCATACCCCTAGACCAACGGACCATGTGTGTAACTAAACATGCTCAACTCATAGGTCTACCCTGTAGTTAGTTGCGTTTAAATAGTCACTAAATTACTTCTGCAAAAACTCGGGTTCATCCGGGATCTGAACCCAGGACCAATCGCAACCTGACTGAGTATCATCAGAAGAAAATAGGGGAAGTGGGTAGCCGTAGCCTTGAGCCATACAAGTCGTCCAGTGATTCTCACTTACAATGGTCGATTCCCCTACCACCCTTAAAATTTGAATCTGGCCAATCGGCGCGAAGCATAAAATAGTACCAGATTTCATTGCGAACGCCACCATGTAGCGAACTGTGGAACTAACTTGTGTAGTCTGCTTATATTTCTGCTGTGCTTCAGTTTGAGTTAGGGTTACGTCAGGCAACGGGTTAATGCGGATATTGGTTTAATTAAGGACAAAAATTCGGTTATTTAATAAAATGAATGTCGTTAAGAGTACGCAGTGTGATTTAACGTACAAGGAAACTACCGATAAGAAAACTCAGGCTGTGTTGAAAGGAAAAGTAAGATCTACCCAAACCATTCCCAATGTTAAAAATCAAACTACAACAACTTGGATACAACTTTATTACTTTGAACTCTTCCCTATCACAGTTTAAAACTTCGGACAAGTTAATTTTTTCCCTGGAACTTAGAAATACCATTGTATTTAAAAATAAAGACATATTTTAAAATAAGTTATGAATTCAGTACTTACCACTCGATTCCAGCCTCTGCCATTCTGCCTGAGTGCCTCACTGCCTCTAGCAGACGCCTCTAGTCAGTTGGAAGGCGTAGGACCGTACTGTCCACAGAATTACGTCACTCGTGTGTTAATGCGCGTAAAAATCCTATCTCTCTTCACCCCCACGGGGAGGGAAATGGCGCGAAAAATCCGTAAACGGGACGCCTCGCGAAGTTGCCCAAGCTACCCACTTCCCCTATTTTCTTCTGGTATCATACCCCTAGACAAACGGCCCATGTGTGTAAGTAAAACATGCTCAACTCGAAAGCCTACAATTTAACTAGTGGCGTTTAAATAGTCACTAAATTACTTCTGCAAAAACTCGGGTTCGTCCGGGATTTGAACCCGGGACCACTCACACCCGAAGCGAGTATTATACCCCTAGACCAACGGACCATGTGTGTAACTAAACATGCTCAACTCATAGACCTACCGTGTAGTTAGTTGCATTTAAATAGTTACTTAATTACTTCTGCGTACACTCGGGTCCGTCCGGGATTTGAACCCGGGACCACTCGCACCCAAAGCGAGTATCATACCCCTATACCAAAGGACCATGTGTGCAACTAAATATGCTCAACTCATAGGCCTACCCTGTAGCAGAGCTGTGCTAATTAATTAGTTAGCTAATTGAATTTCTAATTAATTAGCAACATTTACTAATTGAAAATGGTAATTGAATTTTAATTACCTTAGTGCTATTTGCGAAGTAATTCTAATTAATTAGTATGAATCGGAAAGGTAATTATCTAATTAAAATTTAATTAGATTTTGGATTAACTAATTAGCCAATTGGATTTTCAATTATTCTTTTACGCCAATTTGTTGTAAAAAAATCGAGGAATTAACTCTTGATTCTTCTATTTGAATGTGAAAAAGCCTTATTATATCGATAAGGAAACCTTAGTGCTACTCTAAATTTTTAAGCTCCTCAAATATGAGAGAATACTAGTAGAAAATTTCGTAGTTCGCAACTGCCCCATTTCGAAATTTCGACTGTTTCACCTACTCGAATTAATAGTAGTGCGCATGTATTTACTACTCAGGAGTCCATTATAGGAACTGTGGCAAGAAAATGAAGAAATGAAACAAATTTTAACATGACGGAAGGCTCGAGGCTTGTCTCATTTTTGGCTTCCGTACCCGTTTTTCAATGGCATAAAAACATTAAACCTTGCATTACCAAAGTACTAAATTTTATGTTTACTTATGGTTTCTTTTTTACCTTAATTAGAAAATAGTAATTCTAATTAATTAGTTTGATAAATAAATGTCTAATTTCTAATTGAATTGAATTAGTTTCTATGCCTAATTGCTAATTGGCTAATTAATTAGTTCATAAATATTTCCCTAATTGCTAATTGGCTAATTAATTAGTTCATAAATATTTCCCTAATTGCTAATTCTAATTCAATTAGTTGTCAGCTAATTAGCACAGCTCTGCCCTGTAGTTAGTTGCATTAAAATAGTCACTAATTTACTTTTGCAAAAACTCGGGTCCGTCCGGGATTTGAACCCCGGACCACTCGCACCCTAAGCGAGTATCATACCCCTAGACCAAAGGACCATGTGTGAAACTAAACATGCTCAACTCATAGGTCTTCCCTGTAGTTAGTTGCGTTTAAATAGTCACTAAATTACTTCTGCAAAAACTCGGGTTCGTCCGGGATTTGAACCCGGGACCACTCGCACCCTAAGCGAGAATCATACACCTAGACCAACGGACCATGTAAGTAACTAAAACATTCTCAACTCATAGGCCTACCCTGTGGTTAGTTGCTTTTAAATAGTCACATAATTACTTCTGTATATACTCGGGTCCGTCCGGGATTTGAACCCGGGACCACTCGCACCCAAAGCGAGTATCATACCCCTAGACCGAAGAACCATGTGTGTAACTAAACATGCTCAACTCATAGGCCTACCCTGTGTTTAGTTGCTTTTAAATAGTCACTAAATTACTTCGGCAAAAACTCGGGTCCGTCGGGATTTTATCTCTTGACCACTCACACCCTAAGCGAGTATCATACCCCTAGACCACCGGACCATGTCTGTAACTAAATATGCTCAACTCATTGGCCTACCCTGTAGTTAGTTGCATTTAAATAGTCACTAAATTGCTTCTGCATAAACTCGGGTTCGTCCGGGATTTGCACCCGGGACCACTCGCACCCTAAGCGAGTATCATACCCCTAGACCAACGGACCATGTGTGTAACTAAACATGCTCAACTCATAGGTCTTCCCTGTAGTTAGTTGCGTTTAAATAGTCACTAAATTACTTCTGCAAAAACTCGGGTTCGTCCGGGATTTGAACCCGGGACCACTCGCACCCTAAGCGAGAATCATACACCGAGACCAACGGACCATGTAAGTAACTAAAACATTCTCAACTCATAGGCCTACCCTGTGGTTAGTTGCTTTTAAATAGTCACTAAATTACTTCTGCAAAAACTCGGGTTCGTCCGGGATTTGAACCCGGGACCACTCGCACCCTAAGCGAGTATCATACCCCTAGACCAACGGACCATGTGTGTATCTACACATGCTCAACTCATAGGTCTTCCCTGTAGTTAGTTGCGTTTAAATAGTCACTAAATTACTTCTGCAAAAACTCGGGTCCGTCGGGATTTTATCTCTTGACCACTCACACCCTAAGCGAGTATCATACCCCTAGACCAACGGACCATGTGTATAACTAAACATGCTCAACTCATAGGTCTACCCTGTAGTTGGTTGCGTTTAAATAGTCACTAAATTACTTCTGCAAAAACTCGGGTTCGTCCGGGATTTGAAACCGGGACCACTCGCACCCTAAGCGAGTATCATACCTTTAGACCAAAGGACCATGTGTGTAACTAGACATGCTCAACTCATAGGCCTACCCTGTGGTTAGTTGCGTTTAAATAGTCACTAAATTACTTCTGCAAAAACTCGGGTTCGTCCGGGATTTGAACCCGGGACCACTCGCACCCTAAGCGAGTATCATACCCCTAGACCAACGGACCATGTGTGTATCTACACATGCTCAACTCATAGGTCTTCCCTGTAGTTAGTTGCGTTTAAATAGTCACTAAATTACTTCTGCAAAAACTCGGGTTCGTCCGGGATTTGAACCCGGGACCACTCGCACCCTAAGCGAGAATCATACACCTAGACCAACGGACCATGTAAGTAACTAAAACATTCTCAACTCATAGGCCTACCCTGTGGTTAGTTGCTTTTAAATAGTCACATAATTACTTCTGTATATACTCGGGTCCGTCCGGGATTTGAACCCGGGACCACTCGCACCCAAAGCAAGTATCATACCCCTAGACCGAAGGACCATGTGTGTAACTAAATATGCTCAACTCATAGACCAACCCTGTAGTTAGTTGCATTAAAATAGTCACTAATTTACTTTTGCAAAAACTCGGGTCCGTCCGGGATTTTATCTCTTGACCACTCACACCCTAAGCGAGTATCATACCCCTAGACCAACGGACCATGTGTGTAACTAAACATGCTCAACTCATAGGTCTACCCTGTAGTTAGTTGCGTTTAAATAGTCACTAAATTACTTCTTCAAAAACTCGGGTTCGTCCGGGATTTGAACCCGGGACCACTCGCGCCCTAAGCGAGTATCACACCCTTAGACCAACGAACCATATGTGTAACTATACATGCTCAACTCATAGGTCTACCCTGTGGTTAGTTGCATTTAAATAGTCACTAAATTGCTTCTGCATAAACTCGGGTCCGTCCGGGATTTGAACCCGGGACCACTCACACCCGAAGCGAGTATCATACCCCTAGACCAACGGACGATGTGTGTAACTAAACATGCTCAACTCATAGACCAACCCTGTAGTTAGTTGCATTAAAATAGTCACTAATTTACTTTTGCAAAAACTCGGGTCCGTCCGGGATTTTATCTCTTGACCACTCACACCCTAAGCGAGTATCATAACCCTAGACCAACGGACCATGTGTGTAACTAAACATGCTCAACTCATAGGTCTACCCTGTAGTTGGTTGCGTTTAAATAGTCACTAAATTACTTCTGCAAAAACTCGGGTTCGTCCGGGATTTGAAACCGGGACCACTCGCACCCTAAGCGAGTATCATACCTTTAGACCAAAGGACCATGTGTGTAACTAGACATGCTCAACTCATAGGCCTACCCTGTGGTTAGTTGCATTTAAATAGTCACTAAATTGCTTCTGCATAAACTCGCGTCCGTTCGGGATTTGAACCCGGGACCACTCATACCCGAAGCGAGTATCATACCCCTAGACCAACGGACCATGTGTGTAACTAAACATGCTCAACTCATAGACCTACCCTGTAGTTAGTTGCATTTAAATAGTCACTTAATTACTACTGCATATACTCGGGTCCGTCCGGGATTTTACCTCGAGACCACTCACACCCTAAGCGAGTATCATACCCCTAGACCAACGGACCATGTCTGTAACTAAATATGCTCAACTCATTGGCCTACCCTGTAATTAGTTGCATTTAAATAGTCACTAATTTACTTTTGCAAAAACTCGGGCCCGTCCGGGATTTGAACCCCGGACCACTCGCACCCTAAGCGAGTATCATACCCCTAGACCAACGGACCATGTGCGTAACTAAACATGCTCAACTCATAGACCTACCCTGTAGTTAGTTGCATTTAAATAGTCACTTAATTACTTCTGCATATACTCGGGTCCGTCTGGGATTTGACCCCGGGACCACTCGCACCCAAAGCGAGTATCATACCCCTAGACCGAAGGACCATGTGTGTAACTAAACATGCTCAACTCATAGGCCTACCCTGTGGTTAGTTGCTTTTAAATAGTCACTAAAATACTTCGGCAAAAACTCGCGTCAGTTGGGATTTTATCACGGGACCACTCACACCCTAAGCGAGTATCATACCCCTAGACCAACGGACCATGTCTGTAACTAAATATGCTCAACTCATAGACCTACCCTGTAGGTAGTTGCTTTTAAATAGTCACTAAATTGCTTCTGCATAAACTCGGGTCCGTTCGGGATTTGAACCCGGGACCACTCATACCCGAAGCGAGTATCATACCCCTAGACCAACGGACCATGTGTGTAACTAAACATGCTCAACTCATAGGCCTACCCTGTAGTTAGTTGCTTTTAAATAGTCACTAAATTACTTCGGCAAAAACTCGGGTCCGTCGGGATTTTATCTCGGGACCACTCACACCCTAAGCGAGTATCATACCCCTAGACCAACGGACCATTGTGTAACTAAACGTGCTCATTTCATAGACCTACCCTGTAGTTAGTTGCATTAAAATAGTCACTAATTTACTTTTGCAAAAACTCGGGTCCGTCCGGGATTCGTACCCCGGACCACTCGCACCATAAGCGAGTATCATACCCCTAGACCAACGGACCATGTGTGTAACTAAACATGCTCAACTCATAGGTCTACCCTGTAGTTAGTTGCGTTTAAATAGTCACTTAATTACTACTGCATATACTCGGGTCCGTCCGGGATTTGAACCCGGGACCACTCGCACCCAAAGCGAGTATCATACCCCAAGACCAACGGACCATGTGCGTAACTAAACATGCTCAACTCATAGGCCTACCCTGTAGTTAGTTGCTTTTAAATAGTCACTAAATTACTTCGGCAAAAACTCGGGTCCGTCGGGATTTTATCTCGGGACCACTCACACCCTAAGCGAGTATCATACCCCTAGACCAACGGACCATTGTGTAACTAAACGTGCTCATTTCATAGACCTACTCTGTAGTTAGTTGCATTAAAATAGTCACTAATTTACTTTTGCAAAAACTCGGGTCCGTCCGGGATTCGTACCCCGGACCACTCGCACCATAAGCGAGTATCATACCCCTAGACCAACGGACCATGTGTGTAACTAAACATGCTCAACTCATAGGTCTACCCTGTAGTTAGTTGCGTTTAAATAGTCACTTAATTACTACTGCATATACTCGGGTCCGTCCGGGATTTGAACCCGGGACCACTCGCACCCAAAGCGAGTATCATACCCCTAGACCAACGGACCATGTGTGTAACTGAACATGCTCAACTCATAGGCCTACCCTGTGGTTAGTTGCTTTTAAATAGTCACTTAATTACTTCTGCATATACTCGGGTCCGTCCGGGATTTGACCCCGGGACCACTCGCACCCAAAGCGAGTATCATACCCCTAGATCGAAGGACCATGTGTGTAACTAAACATGCTCAACTCATAGGCCTACCCTGTGGTTAGTTGCTTTTAAATAGTCACTAAATTAGTTCGGCAAAACTCGCGTCAGTCGGGATTTTACCTCGGGACCACTCACACCCTAAGCGAGTATCATACCCCTAGACCAACGGACCATGTCTGTAACTAAATATGCTCAACTCATTGGCCTACCCTGTAATTAGTTGCATTTAAATAGTCACTAAATTGCTTCTGCATAAACTCGCGTCCGTTCGGGTTTTGAACCCGGGACCACTCATACCCGAAGCGAGTATCATACCCCTAGACCAACGGACCACGTGTGTAACTAAACATGCTCAACTCATAGACCTACCCTGTAGTTAGTTGCATTTAAATAGTCACTTAATTACTACTGCATATACTCGGGTCCGTCCGGGATTTGAATCCGGGACCACTCGCACCCAAAGCAAGTATCATACCCCTAGACCAACGGACCATGTGTGTAACTAAACATGCTCAACTCATAGACCTACCCTGTAGTTAGTTGCATTTAAATAGTCACTTAATTACTTCTGCATATACTCGGGTCCGTCCGGGATTTTACCTCGGGACCACTCACACCCTAAGCGAGTATCATACCCCTAGACCAACGGACCATGTCTGTAACTAAATATGCTCAACTCATTGGCCTACCCTGTAATTAGTTGCATTTAAATAGTCACTAATTTACTTTTGCAAAAACTCGGGCCCGTCCGGGATTTGAACCCCGGACCACTCGCACCCTAAGCGAGTATCATACCCCTAGACCAACGGACCATGTGCGTAACTAAACATGCTCAACTCATAGACCTACCCTGTAGTTAGTTGCATTTAAATAGTCACTTAATTACTTCTGCATATACTCGGGTCCGTCTGGGATTTGACCCCGGGACCACTCGCACCCAAAGCGAGTATCATACCCCTAGACCGAAGGACCATGTGTGTAACTAAACATGCTCAACTCATTGGCCTACCCTGTAATTAGTTGCATTTAAATAGTCACTAAATCGCTTCTGCATAAACTCGGGTCCGTTCGGGATTTGAACCCGGGACCACTCATACCCGAAGCGAGTATCATACCCCTAGACCAACGGACCATGTGTGTAACTAAACATGCTAAACTCATAGACCTACCCTGTAGTTAGTTGCATTTAAATAGTCACTTAATTACTACTGCATATACTCGGGTCGGTCCGGGATTTGAACCCGGGACCACTCGCACCCAAAGCGAGTATCATACCCCTAGACCAACGGACCATGTGTGTAACTAAACATGCTCAACTCATAGGCCTACCCTGTAGTTAGTTGCATTAAAATAGTCACTAAATTACTTCGGCAAAAACTCGGGTCCGTCGGGATTTTATCTCGGGACCACTCACACCCTAAGCGAGTATCATACCCCTAGACCAACGGACCATGTCTGTAACTAAATATGCTCAACTCATTGGCCTACCCTGTAATTAGTTGCATTTAAATAGTCACTAAATCGCTTCTGCATAAACTCGGGTCCGTTCGGGATTTGAACCCGGGACCACTCATACCCGAAGCGAGTATCATACCCCTAGACCAACGGACCATGTGTGTAACTAAACATGCTAAACTCATAGACCTACCCTGTAGTTAGTTGCATTTAAATAGTCACTTAATTACTACTGCATATACTCGGGTCGGTCCGGGATTTGAACCCGGGACCACTCGCACCCAAAGCGAGTATCATACCCCTAGACCAACGGACCATGTGTGTAACTAAACATGCTCAACTCATAGGCCTACCCTGTAGTTAGTTGCATTAAAATAGTCACTAAATTACTACGGCAAAAACTCGGGTCCGTCGGGATTTTATCTCGGGACCACTCACACCCTAAGCGAGTATCATACCCCTAGACCAACGGACCATGTGCGTAACTAAACATGCTCAACTCATAGACCTACCCTGTAGTTAGTTGCTTTTAAATAGTCACTAAATTACTTCGGCAAAAACTCGGGTCCGTCGGGATTTTATCTCGGGACCACTCACACCCTAAGCGAGTATCATACCCCTAGACCAACGGACCATTGTGTAACTAAACGTGCTCATTTCATAGACCTACCCTGTAGTTAGTTGCATTAAAATAGTCACTAATTTACTTTTGCAAAAACTCGGGTCCGTCCGGGATTCGTACCCCGGACCACTCGCACCATAAGCGAGTATCATACCCCTAGACCAACGGACCATGTGTGTAACTAAACATGCTCAACTCATAGGTCTACCCTGTAGTTAGTTGCGTTTAAATAGTCACTTAATTACTACTGCATATACTCGGGTCCGTCCGGGATTTGAACGCGGGACCACTCGCAAGTAGTAAGTTACCACACTTTTAGGCATGCAAATTAGCCAACAATGATCCAAATTTGCATAATTCAGAAATCCCACTTTTGACTATGCAAATTAGGATCTAAATTTGTATAATTCAGAGATCCGACCTTAAACATGTAAATGAACCGAAAATGATTATAATTTGCATAATTCAGAATCCCACGCCTGTCAATCAAATGCGAGTCACGTGTGAGTCACGTGTAGTGTTGTGACGTAGGTAAAATTTGTAAGATATATCAGCAACAGTGGTTGAAATTATATTAGTTCGGGACAAAACGTAAAGCTATAATGAACTGGGAAAAACTACGGCTCGAAACTTTTAAAGATTACCCCGTTAGTAATATAAGACCGTCAGAGTTTGCGAAACATGGTTTTTATTATTTAAAGAAGGGCGACGCCGTTAAATGTTTTTATTGCGATATAACATTACATAGTTGGAAAGCTAATGATAAAGTAAATGAGGAGCATCGGAAATATTCCCCGGAATGCCCAATTGTGAAAGGATTTTCGACATGCAACATACCCATACATTGTTCTATCGATGAGATAGGTAGAGATGTACCACCAACGGAGAAATACGTTTCAACTACAAGCAAATCCAAGACTGAAGAATATTGTAATAATCGATGTTGTACGCAGCGTGTTTTACAGGTTGTAAAAGAAAATGTCTGTTTAGGTGGGTTATTACTTATCCTTCCCATAACTGTACCTGTAGGACTTATTTGTGGAATGTTATCTATGAACCCAGGAGTAGCGCTTCTTGGTTTTTATCCTGTACTCTTACCTATTTTAGATCAGAATTTTTTTAAAACAGGATTGTGTCAATGGTGTAAAAAACAAATCAAAGGATGAAATAAATTTTTTAAAAAACAATGTTTATTTGTATTGATTACATCACGATTAAATTCTGCGATAAACATTCCAAAAATTTGGAAATAAATTTAAAAAGCGTGTTTCCATCTGTTCCAAGTCTTGACGATGATAATAATCAACAGCGTCTTTTGGAAATACATTAAAAGTGGGGTCATACGCTAATATTAGGTTTCCATCTCTATCTCTATCTTCCAAAATATCTGGAAGATATGGAGATCTTGTAATGAGAGTAAATTTATTTTTAAATTTTTCGAAAGTGAAAGTTAAAAACATTAAAGAATACCTATATCTATGCAATTCTTCAATAACTACGTTAATATATAATAATTTTAACAAATTAATAGTATAACTAATAGGTGTAATAATATATATATTCCAGGGGGTGTCATTGTATTGTCTGTTCTTTATGATCAAACTAGTGTTGAATTCATACAAAAGTTTTATAATTGCAGTATTTAATACCGATTCAACACTAGCTTGATCGTGACAAACGTATCCCAGAACGTGCGCTGCTGCATTCGAATCTTGACATTGATCAAGTTCATTAGGGTCGTATTTATGTATACTTCCTAGTTTACATTCCGTACTAAAAACGTAGCGTCCACAATTTCTGGTGTCGATAGAGGTCCATTCAAACCATTCACCATTTCGTAAGCGGGGAGATACACTTCGATAGTAAGATACTTTAACGATGTTGTTAGCGCACAAGTTTTTTAACATTTCACGACGTACAAGTTGATTAATAACATACTTTGACATTTGAATGTTTCCTTCAAACTTAATACGATTGTTCTCAATTTCGATCAAACATAATGTACCTAATCGAGGTATCGCGTTTGCACCTTCTGATTTAATACTAATAGGTTTGTAACACACGTAACTCGAAAACCGATGATTTATATTTTTACGCGATTCAATACCAAAAACGTTCTCCATTTTTGTGAATTTTTATTTTCACCAAAAAGGTAAAAGATGGTTCACTATCTTGTAAATTATAATTGACAGCGTTCTTTCTGGGGTTAAATTCTGCGAAAATAATTCCAAAAACTTGGAAATGAATATAACATTTTTTGTTCTATTTTTTGCAACTCTAGGCGTGCATAATCAATAGCGTCTTTTGAAAATACTTTAAAAGTGGGGTCATATATTAAACCGATTTTATCTCTCAAAATTCTTGGAATATTTTTAGATTTTGTAAAGAGATTAAATTTTATTTTCATTTTTTCGAAAGTGAAAGTTAAATCCATTAACGAATGATTAAATTTATGCAATTCTTCAATAACTACGTTAATATATAATAACTTTATCACATTAACAGTTTAACTAATACGGGGATCACCATTAATATAATAGAAGTAATCATCATTGCCATTTTTATCCTTTATGATCAAACGAGTGTTAAATTCATACAAAAGTTTTATAATTGCTGTGTTTAATACCGATTCAACACTCGCTTGATCGTGACACACATACCCTAAAACGTACGCTGCTTGACTCGAATGTTGACATTGATCAAGTTCATGAGGGTTGTATTTATGTAAACGTCCTAGTTTACACTCCGTACTCAAGATGTAACGTCCGCAATCCCTGGTATCGATCGAGACTACATCTCTCCAAAAATCATATCGGTTACGAGATACTTTAACAATGTTGTTGATCCACAAGTTTTTTAACATTTCACTCTGTACAAGTTGAGCAATAGCATACTTCGATATTCGATTGTTTCCTTCAAACTTTTTACGATTGTCCTCAATTTCGATCAGGCATAACGTACCTAACCGAGGTATCGCGTTCGCAGCTTGTGATTTAATACAAAAAGCTTCGCCACACGCGTAACTCGAAAATCGATAATTTATATTGTTACTTGAACCAAAAACCATGTGATGCATGCATTCTCCAAACCCGGAATCCATTTTTTGAATTTTTATTTCACTAAAAGGTAAATGATGGTTCACTATCTTGCAAATCCTTACCAATCCCAATCTTCACCTTCAAGTTCTAGGAAAGATGGATTGGCATTTTGAAAATCTTCGTAAGATTTATTGGTGGCATTCTTTGAAAAAATCACTTCATACACGTTATCAATGGATACATTGTCACGAAAGTGACCGGTTTTAGAAAAAGAGTATCGAACCTTAAAAAATGTATCCCTAAATCTAGACAGTGTATTTGATAAGGATGATTTAGAGTAATTGCCGAACCGTAAAGAATCGATTACAACACTAATATATAACAGCTTCAAGAAATTTGAGCTGAAGCTGTTAGATGTTGCGTAATTCTTGCGAAATGGGTTTTTATACGTCAGCGTAGAGTTGCATTCGTAAATGATTTTAACAATCACCGTGTTAATTACTGCTTGAACAGCCTCACTGTCGTGACAAACGTATCCCAGAACGTAGGCCGCCTCTTTTCGATGTTGACAACGCCAGTTTTGTTTGTTATAGTACTTGTGAATCCGACCTAGTTTACACTCCGTTGTAGGGATGTAAATACCACAATGAACCGTATCGATTTGACATAATGAGTCAACTGTACAGAAAGTGACCCAAGATAGTTCTACAACATAACTCTCCCGCTTGTTTTTCAAAATTTCTTCGCAAACGAGTTTTCTAATCACTGTGTGAGTTATTTTATACTTTCGCGCAAATTTCTGACGATTGTCTTCAATTTCGATTAGACATAACGTCCCTAACCGAGGTACGTTATTTTTACAATCATGTTCAATAATATTTTTTTCATTAAAATTGTACGAATAAATTTCTCTCATTTTTTGGGGAAGCTACACAAATAATAGTTTGGTTCCTCTTCACTGTCCCAGTATGAACACTCTTTTTCTTGGCGTTGAGCTTTGTAACAAAACTGGTTACAATTGATACAAAAAAAACTATTGTCCAGAATCGCGTAAGCGTTTTCAATATTGGTGATTAAAACTTTACCGTATTGTTTATAAATGGCTTTTTTAAATTTTTCACAATTATTGTTAACGCAGTAATGAATTTCACCACCAATAGATGAGAAACTAGCAATATCGTCTTTTTCACAAAAAAGACAGTTTAGATCCTGACCACTCTGTAACTCAGTTTGGCCTGTGGTATTTAATTCCGAAAATTGTTTTTCATTCAAGTCTGTGAAAAGAAATAATATCTTATAAGAAACACGCACGTTGTGAGGGCCTCTTTTAAAATTATACATTTATAATATGCACCCTTCTTAAAACGACTGATAAATATTTTTCGATAGGGACGCTCATTAATATGGACCCTTCTTTAAAGTCGTTAATACATAAAAAACCAACAGTTAAATATTTTTCTAAGAAAACCAGGGATGACCTCGACGCTCATTACAAATTCCTAACTAGACTTCTTAAGCTAACAACCTTGAAAATTTCATATATAAACTGAACGGATTTCAAAGTTTCACATCATAACGCAAAAAACTTTAAGTTTGAAAATATCTTCAAAGTCTAGAGTACTACTAGAAAAATGTGTCCAGCAAAATCTTTTGACTCAAACGCTGTTCAACCGGTTGAGGAATTGTAAGTTATTTTAGCTAGCAAGTTAAAATTATTTTTTAATACCGGATCTATTTTATATATAGCGCTCTACCCCAACTCTGGGATATCGATGATGAATTGGAAGTAGAACCAATCATCATCCACGAGGAGCATGATATCCCAGATGGAGTGGAGGAGGAAATAAACGAATTAATCGCGAGTTTTGATATGTTCGCCGAAGCGGACGACCCCGATGTGGTCTCTACCGAATCATCCTCGGATGAAGAAACGTAAGGTTTTAAATAAGTTTGAGGAATTGTAAGATACCTAACAAGAAATTTTTTAAAACAGCGAAAGCGAAGAACTTTACAACGCAATGATTCAAGAATACCCATGCATGCAAATTGATTTAAAGTAAAGCAAAATAAATTATTATCTAAAAATTAATAAACTAATACATGTTTTTTACAGTCTTAAATATCCCTATCCTACATTGTGTTCTTGTTGTTTTTCCACCGAATTTAATTCTCATGTCATTTTTCGTACTACTGAATCCCGCTATATTTTATACTTTTGCGCTACTCCTAATTGCCCTCTTTTCCGAACTATCATCTGCCTTACCTGGGATCAGTCTAATTTCTATCCCATTAACATTTTCCTAGACACCTATTTCCTTTCTAAATATAAAGCACACCGACTTCCCCTATACGAAAAAGATCTACAAATTGACTTAAAGTAAGTTGGAAATGAGTCTTATTGTATATAAAAACTAATTTTAACCTTATTTTATAGTTCTACCTACGATATTCCTACTCGCTGCCCTAATTGTTATTGCCGTACTCCAAACCACTACACTATCAGGGAAACTGTCTGCGTTCCGGAACGACGTACAACTGTCTACAAGCTCTACTTCTGTCCTATTCGAGAGTGTCCTTTATACCAACATCTCATCTGCTTCTCCTATCATCAAAAATATTATCCTGTTCATATTTTAAATAATTCTCATTTCTGTTTTCTTATTGATCGTAGACGCTTACCTAAATTATTATCTCAAATTAATTCTAAATAAAAATATATATATTATAACGAAACTTGTCTCTTATCTTTTTATATTAAGCTTAAACACTCTATAAGAATCCCCTCTCTTAAACAACCGTAGTGCCAAACATTTCTTAAAAAAGTAGTTAACCTTGACAACGCCCAATAATAATTCTTTTGAAATAGTAGATATCTCGGGGAAAACTTTATCATTTTCTTTTAACGCTTCATCCGAGAAAGTCTTTTAAAAAACATGGGTCTCCCTAGCAATAACGAAGAAGCTTCCGAAAACTAGTACGTTATTCTATCTTGGAAGTTTCTTATAGATTTTAAAGATTTGTCTTTTATACTATAGTTCTCAAACTCCGGATATTTTGGATTTTCCGCGTCAAAATGAAATGGAATTGGCTAGTATCTATCGGTAAGCGAAAAAATCTATTTTTTACTATAAATTTAAAAAATTAATAGTTATATACATTTTGTAGATTTAACTGTGCTTTTTCTGAAATCATGCCTTGCTCTAACTGTTTTTCGTCGCAATATCATATTGTATCCTATACTGTATTAGCTATTAATGGAATTGTTGACGCTTACTATTGTACTAATGTTAATTGTGTTTATTATTTAAAATTATTTTGCTATTGTACACACTCCATTTGTTTTATTCCTTGTCGCGGGTATTACGACGATTGGAGTACGCGATATGCCCAATTCTTGGGCTTACCACTATTTTTATAATGTTTAAATATATTTTTACCATTTTTTCAAAAAACATATATTTTTATTATTGTAATTTACAAGTGATTAAAAAAGATTTTTTAAAATTCAATTAAACAGTACGAAATCATTTGTTGAATGCTTAAAACACATTGAATATTTTGAGGATTACGTAAATTATTTTCGAAAGATTTTAACAGATCGGTTAAATTTAACGTGCTGCAAAATGCGTGTAAGGTAGTTTTATACTCGCGTTTAACATCCAATAGTTTTTTTTTCAAAATCACCCAAAAGAATTCGAAAGGTGAGTAGCATATTTTTTATGAAAATTCTTTGATTTATAATAAAGTTAATATGGGTTGAAATAAACCCGTTTACGGGGTCTTGCATAATAAGCGTAAATACTTCGGGTTTAATTGTTACTGGAACGCTTTCGTCATTTGTAAAGACAAGACCCAAACTCGTAATAGATATATAGATGTTCTGACAACGATAAAATTTAATTGACGATTTCTGCATACAGGCCGCGAATTCAGATTTACGTTTGTTCAAGATGTACCATATTTTATACGGTATTAAAATAAAGTTTCCACTTTCAACAATAACTGTTGGTTCTACGTCTCTTCCCCGCGGACAAACAGTTACCGTTACACCGCTTTTTGTTAAGTGTAAGTTCAAATCGCGAAACATAGCCATATTTTTATAAAAATAGTATTACTCACAACACATCACGGGTATTTTTATTCAGGAACGAGCAGTGCAGTTTCAAACATTTACTTTCGATTGACTTTCCTAACAAAAACTCGGGGTCTTTTTATAGTAAAATATCTCCACTTAAAAATTCCATAATATTACCCTTAAGCGATAGAAATTCTTATACCTGATAATTACGAGAAAATAAAAACCTTGGGAGAATTCACACGTGATTTTTGAAAGTATAATTATCTACGAGAGAGAATTTTTTTTTTTTTTTTTTTAAGTTTTTGACCCTTCGACCTTTTTCCAAAAATATCATCCATTTTAAGATCGGAGCACCTTTCCCCGAAAAATCCCTGTTTAAATTCCCACACTTTTTCGTTTTTTATAAAACCATTAAATACCAATTAAAGCTTTCCATCTGTGTAGGACGTGTATTGGAAAGCGTCTTTAGCCTTCTACATAAACTCCACCCAGACCAATTTGATCGAAGCAAAAAATACTTCTCGGTAATTACACCCAGGTGCATCGTATAAAAAAGCAATTATTTTTTTGATACAATGTAATTTAAAAAATATATTTGATAACCTAGGGGAATTCAGGTGTTCCAATCGTATATCTAATATCATTAAAAAGTATACCCGCAGCCAGATAAAAAAAGCAATTATTTTTGATACATTGTAATACAAAAAATATATTTTACAACCTAAAAGTATCATTAAGTATAATTAACGACTAGAATTCTCGGTAAATTACTTTTAAAAAATATATTTGATAACCTAGGGGTATCCAGGTGTTTGAAATCGTATATCTACCCATCATTAAAAAGTATACCCGCAGCCATCTAAAAAAGCAATTATTTTTGTTACATTGTATATACCTAGGGTATCATTAAGTATAATTAACGACGAGAATTCAAAATATATTTTATAATCAAGAGGTATCATTAAGTATCATTAACGACGAGAATTCAAAATATATTTTATAACCAAGAGGTATCATTAAGTATCATTAACGACGAGAATTCAAAATATATTTTTATAACCAAGAGGTATCGTATAATTATCCATGAGAATTCTAACTTTTAAAAATTTTATAGAGGCTATAATTATCTACGAGAATTCCTATCGTAATTATTACTGGGAAAAAATATTTTTAACCGTATAATTAGGCGTTCCCCGCGCGCCGGCGCGCGGGGACGCCGTGTGTCACCCCCCTCCCCCGGGGGCGGCGGGGACGGTGTATATAAACTCTCGGGATTTTCGGATATTTTATTCGTTCTTCACTCGACGTTCGTTATGGCATCTTCATCTTCACTCGGTAAGCGAAAAATTAATATATCAGATGATGAGGAGGAAATAGATATTTTTGAGCAAATTAAAAACGTTAAAGAGGAAACTACTATCGAAAAAACCGGCATTGTCCCTCGATACGATATTAAACGAGGTTTAGCTAGTTACGTGACTTCATTACCAGCGTCGCGTGACGATTTTTATTTCGATATTCAAATATACAAGTACGAGGATATAAAAGATAGAGATAATAAAGATATTTGGCAATGCGATGGAAGAAGATTAAGATTTGTCGCGTCTAAAGATAGCGTCGAATGTAAACAAATTCGATCTATCGTGAACAAGATCGCCAAGCATATCATCGATAATCCCGACAAGATCACGAAAAATTATTCGTATTTTAACAAAAACGAATAATTAATCAATATGGAATCCCAATATCTATTACTCATATATCTATTAACGTATCTATATATACTATATACCCAATATATCAATTACTACTACTATTTAATATAAAAAAAGAAGACACTATGTCTACGTTTGATGGGATGGATATGAGACTCGAAGTTAACAGATTATCAACGTTCAAGATATGGTCTGTCGAAGGTATTAGCGTGGATGACATGGCAGCTAGCGGTTTTTATTGCATTAGTCCTAAAACCGTTCGTTGTTTTTGTTGCCTTACCGCCTTGACTGGATGGAGAGCCGCCAATCATCCATTGGCTGTTCATTGGCGCGAACAACCGTTATGTCTATTTCTTCGTGGGGACGGAAAGAGGTGTGGAAACGTCCCTATCATTGGTCGTAATTATTTAGAGGAAATGCATAGGAAGTTCTCGGGACCGGAAAATGATCGCAGCAGAGTTTGTAAACTATCACCTTACGCGGCCATGCTACAAGCCAGACTCGAAAACGATTTAAAAGAAAAAGAAGAAAAACGAAAAAAAAATATATAAAACTCTAAACAATTTGATAAACTTACTCATTTAAAGATGAGTAGTTCGAGCGATTCCGAAAATGAAGAACCGCTAAATTTAAGTGTTAAAGCTAATCCTAAACAATTTTATACTTGCGAAAAAATATTAGATAAAAAATCTCGAAAATACAAATGTAATCAAGTAGAATGTAAAATTAAATTTAAAAATTTAGAACGTAATAAATTAACCGAAGTAAACGAAACGTTTGTTAGTATAATTAATTCCATACTCTTTGAATTATTACGCAATCATCAAGGATATAATAGAGTTAGATTTTGTATTCGTTCGGATGAGTTGGATAGTCCGATAAATTTAAGGTTTATGAATATTAATGAATTAACGGCTGAAAGAGTAATAGGAGCTATAAGTCAAGTTGCGCAATCAAATCGAAATTTCCATTTACAAAGCTCTTTAGTTTTTGACGTTATTTTTTTACATTGCGACGTACCCGTTGGACGTCGATCAAAATCATTAAAAAATAGAAATATAGTAATTTTGGATACGTTTATAAAAACGAGTCCAAATTATATTTACATTGACAATACCGATAACTTATGTTTTGGAAGAGCTTTGGTGATAGGAATTTATTTGGCTGATAAGAGATTCGAAAAGAATACAAATGAAAAGTATCAAACAACGAACGAGTCAATTAATTATTTTAGAAAGATAAAAAAATGTAATCACCCCCTCCAAAAAGAAAAAGCGGAGCAATTATATAAAAACGCTAATATTTCTCCGGATACCGTTAATTTATTAGATATTCAAAATTTTCAAACTTACTTAAACGAATATCAAATTATTATATTCAGAGCTGATAATTTAGAAAAATATTTTGTCGGACCTTTCAAGGAAAAACAAATTTTTCTATTGTTAGTTAATGATCACGTGCATGTAGTTAAGGAATTGCATACAATGTTTGGCGGTATATCTTATTGTTCTAAATGTTTAAAAGTATTTCACGGAACTAATCAAAAGAATAATCACTTTTTCGAAACTCGAGTTAAATGTAGTAGATGTAGAACTTTAAATGTATTCCACGAAGATAAACTAATTAAACCTGTTAAATGTCGAAAATGCCATCGTTATTTTAAAGGAGAAGAATGTTTGAATTTTCATATATCTAACGGAACGTGCGATAACTTTAAAAGGTGTTTAAAATGTGGACTAGAACTGAAAGAAAAACACTCTTGCTCGAAACCATGTAAAAACTGTTTACGCGTACACGAGAGGAACCGTTGTTACGTTATGCCTCTTTCGAGAACGTACGAAAAAACCAGATATTGTTATTTCGATACCGAATCAATCGTTAAAAATAACGAACACGTCCCTGTCTTACTCGTAAGCGCTATGCAAGAAAATGAAGGGAACAATTACGAGTACGAGATATTTCGGGGGTTCGACTGCGTCGATAAATTTCTAAATTATTTATTCCGGACGAAAGAAATGGTTTTCCAACACGCGACAAAACGGGTTAAAGCAACTAAACCGGTTTTTGAAAATATTACGTTGTTAGCCCATAACAGTAAAGGTTTCGATTCGTTCTTTATTCTTCGTGGGTTATTAAAATTGAACATCATACCGGATATTGTTTTTGACGGAAGCAAAATGTTGGCCATTTTTTTGAAAAATCAAAAAATGAAATTTATCGACTCTTTCAATTTCGTCTCGCAACCATTAAGATCATTCCCCGCGACGTTTTCTTTGGGCGAAAATAGAAAAGAATTTTTCCCTTACATATTCCACACCGAAGAAACTTTGGATTATGTCGGTCCACTACCGCCGAAAGAGTATTTTCAACCGGAACATATGAAAGAAAAAGATTATAAAGATTTTCTCGAATGGTACGCGACGAAATCGAGACAATCGGTCTATAATTTACGCGAAGAATTGGAATATTATACTATCATGGATGTTAAGGTTTTACAACAGGGTATGGATAAATTTAGACAATTGTTCGAGAAGGAAACTGGTTTCGATGTTTTAAATATGAACGCTTTAACCATAGCGGGGGCCTGCACGAATATTTTCCTTCATAAATACTTGGAAGAATTTACACTCGGAGTAGTACCGTGTAACGGCTACAGGAATAACTACAATCAAAGCAAATCTGCTTTAAAATGGTTGGCGTGGGAAGAAAAAGAACGCGGAATAAAAATTCAATCGGTTCTCTCGTTGGAAGGGGAAAAAAAGATTGGACGATACCCGGTAGATGGTTATTCTTCTCAACCCGAAATAATATTTCAATTTGACGGAGATTTTATTCACGGATGTCCGAAACATACGAAAGGAGGCGAATGGAATCCGTTATTGCAAGATACGTTTAAAAATTTATACGAGAGAACTCTGGATCGAGATGATGATATCATGTGTAATGCACCGAACGCTGAATATGTTAGAATATGGAGTTGCGAGTTTGACGAAATGTTGAAAAACAGAATCGAGGTAAGAAAGTTTTGCGATTCGTTACACTTTCGAGATCCGATAGGACCAAGATCGGCATTATACGGTGGTCGTACTGAATGCTTCAGGCTGTATCATAAAACCAAACCAAACGAAAAAATTCTATATTACGATGTTTGTAGTTTGTACCCCTTTGTATGTAAAAACAGAGACTATCCTAAAAATCACCCGGAGATTATTACGAGAGATTTTTCATTCGATTTGAATCATTACTTTGGGGTAATGTCTTGTAAAATATTAGCTCCGAAAGACGCTTACATACCGGCATTACCAATTCGAACCAGAAAAAAACTATTTTTCGCTTTGTGTCGTACTTGCGTGGAAAACGATATACAAACAGCCTGCGCGCATAACGACTCCGAGCGAGCTTTCGAAGGGATTTGGCCCACCCCGGAAATATACATGGCGGTCGAAACCGGTTACGTTATATTGGAAATCTTCGAGGTTCACCATTACCCCGAAAGGTACAGACTGTTAAAAAAGTCTTTGCGCGTTGCGTTTTTCGCACATATTTTACAATATTTAAAAAACTATTCAAGCTAGCGCTCTGGAATAAAGTGCGTTATAAAAATTTTTGCATTTCTCTTTCATATTTTACCCGTTCCAAAGTTGTCCTTTGCATACTTATACCGGAAACCGGAAATGTCAAAATTATCAACTTTGAAAATATTGGATTCTCGAGGATATAAATGCGATTTTCGGAATCCTTGGGGTCGATTCATATTTGAAAAGTGTTCACCAAATTCAAATCGGATGAATAGGTCACGAGTAATCAGCCTTTATTCAAAATCTGGCAAACTTGGTTAGATTGGCGATAATGCATAATCGAGTATCGAATCTTTGTCGTAATAATGCTTGTTAGATGTTATGACACTTTATGCATATATATATGATTGGTCCTTTGGCGCAATACTTTGAAACAAATCAGACGTTCATTAAAGGGATGGTGAAGTGGAAAATAAAGTAATTTTTTATTAATTCTTCTATAAGACCAATCTGCATCGTGAAACATCCAGGAAATAACACCGAACGATTTTTAAACGACAATTAGTTTGAAATTTCATGGATAATTTTAAATAGGGATCTCCGACCAATCGCGTAGCGCCCCGCCTTCTTATCAACAATTTTCTCTTGGCACGCTCCGTGTTGAATAAATTTATCGCGAGACTTGAAAAAATTTGCACGATGTGACAATTGTGGCGCGAGACATGGTGTGTGCCACGAAAATTTTGTTAACGAAAAGGCACGGCGTTACGGGATTGGTCGGAGTTCCTTTTTTGAAATTATTCTTAAAATCTTAACCTAATTTGAAAATTAATATCAATGGGAGGTATTTCCTGAATTTTTCATTATGCATACTGGTAGAAGAATCAATAAAAAAAATCACTTTATTTTCCACTTCCCACTCCCTTTAAGAGAAAACTCGCGTCTTTTGAAGAGGAGAAGCGGTTTGAAAATTTTGTTATTTGGGCCATGATATCATAATATTTAGAACTCATATTAATTACGTCTAGGTCTTCAGCCCGATTCATTGCAGCCTAGAGAAAATCTCATTCGTGATGGCGTATGCGCTTCACGAGATCCCTTCAAATAGACATATTCGACTATTCCAAATAAGAAACAACTTCAGAGGAGAGGGCTCCTATGCTAGGAATGTTCGCTACGCGATTGAGCTTCGCTAAACGGAGCCTGAGGTTGGCTATAGCCTCCCGCGTTTAGCGCAAATGTGAGGCCATTGAAAGATTTTTATTTTAGAAACAGGAATAGGGAACAGAGTAATGTGGGTGCGAGTGAAAGTCCCGGACCCCCTTCCTCGGGACGGTGGGATATGAAAGAAGAGGCTGGTCATAGCGACAAAGGTAAAAAGGAATTACATATTTTTCGCCGTCCCAGTAAGCAACGTCATAAAGACCTAGTTTAAGTGAGCCAATCTGAAATTTTAAACTTTTTATTACGTGTTGTAGGGAGGGGCTCTATACTGGGCTATGAGTCGGACTGAATTAAACGCTAACCGTTTTCTATTCCTACCTCTAAAATTAAATCTATCTCTGTTGAGGCTTAATAATAAAGCCGACCGCGACCAAAGCATGGGCAAAGGCGTATTTCACAACTGACGTTCAAAGCTACCGATGGAAAAGCCTAAAAATTAAATGAAAAAAAAATGAATGCCGGTAAGAATGATCACAACTGAAAATAACAGCTAAAACGAACCCGAACGGTAAACACTTGAAGTTGGCCTCTCTGCGCTGCTGGTCTGCTACTCCTTTCTTTTATTTTCTATGGCAAAAATTCTAACTTTGGGAGGTATTGGGATATTAGGCCATTTGTGTTTTAACTTTTTAAGACTTTTATTGTGTAGGAAAGAAAAAACGACCCTGTTTAATCAAACTTTGGATAATTTTTAATATTTAGTTAAAAGTTGAAATTTTTTTATAAAATTTGGACGAAAATATTTAAATAACAAGACTTCCTTTGAGTTTCAAATTGAAGAATGTTCGTGTGCTTTAATGAACTATTTTTTACAAAAAAGACAGTCACTTTCAGTTTCAATTGTTGCTTTTATTGGACATCCCCTAGTCGTTAAAGGAATGATGAAGATGAAAAATAAAGTGATTTTTTGATCGATTTTTCTTATTATGAGACCATTATATGCACAGTGAAACATCCAGGAAATACAGTCTCCGAATGATTTTAAAATTCAAATTAGGTTCAGATTTTAAAGATAATTTGAAGTAAGCACACTGACTAATAGCTTAACGCCCTGCCTTCCTGTTAATAAAATTTCCGTTGCACGCTCTATATCTCGAGCCACGATAAGTCACATCGCGAGCAACTTTTATTAAATCTCGTGATAAATTTCATTCGGCATGGAGAATTTTGTCAATAGGAAGGCGGGCGTTACGCGATGGGTCGAAGGTCATTATTTTAATTATTTCAAATTATCCATAATTTTACTCTATGTATTGTGCATCAAAAATAAATACATATTTATGACTATAGTTAGCGAACATGAGAAGTATTGAACCATACTATTTTTGAAATTTTGTTTGAATGTCACCAGAACAATTTGATGAACTAGTTGTCTTGATTACAAATGATCTAAAGAAATTTCCAACATCAAGAAAAGCACTTTTAAGGTAAATCTTATGTTTGGTACGTGTATATACTAATTAATAGTAAAGTGACAAAACCACATGCCACGTAGCAATGCTAAAGGCATGTTCTCGAGTAGTTGCGGTAAAGTTTCTCTTAAAAACTCAAGTTGTGCCTCGCCATTTAGTCTGGGTGGTAGAAAATGAGACCCTAATAAATGTGAGCCGACAATTCGGCACCACACATTTAAATTATATTGAACTTGGTGACTCCTAACAGTTGTTGAATGTGGGTTTATTTGACGCTATTCATAGTCGTTGTGATGGTTAAAAATACCATCACGGGAGAAAGATGCCTTATGGTTACTAAAAGAGTGCGTGGGAATGGAAAGGGTGTTCAACTCTTGCCCCACACCACCGGAAAAAGTCAAGGCGTCTAGGATAATCTGCAGGGTTAAAAGCTTGCAACTTCTTAATGTGATAGGGGTGATACTGATCTAAGGCCTACGATTGAATTTAAATGCCGGACTACTAATTTTAGAACCATAAAAAATCGTCAACGTCCGCTCAAATTTTCCATAAGCCGCCAAGCTCTAGCCGACCTCCACTACAAGTACAAAACCCTACACGTCGAACGCCGCACCCTTGAAGAATATTTACTAAAATTCCTTGATTATCCTACTGCTGTGTACCTATTAGAAATGATTGAAGATAACTTTACATGTGAGTTCCACAAATACAAAGAAAAACTGACCCGGAAATTCCAACGGTTAAATTTAGACCTTTTCAAATCTCAAAATAACAAATCATTAACTATTGATACCTCTAACGTAATTTACTTTTCAAAACACCAGCTTACCGATATCGAAAATAATATATTAGCTAAAGGCCTAGGGTTCACACCATATAGCCAAAATATTGATACGATTGATATTTTCGCGACCACTGAGGATTTTCTACTAAAACAAACCGACATGGAAAACTGTACTGAACAGGATGTCCGGAATTTAGTAAAAAACTGCTTTGAAAAACCACTAACGGACAAATTTTTTGATAACTTAAACAGTAATGAAAAAATTGCTTGGAAAAATTTAAAAAATAACCCAAATATTAAAATTATTTACGCGGATAAGGGCGGTAAAATAGTAATTCTAGACTGAAAATACTTGAAAACAGTGGTGATTATATTGGGATTAAAAATGATTGTTCTTTAAAAATCGACAAACTTGTACGTCCCAAAATCACTGAGTGCATTAAAATTAAAGAACTAGATAAGAGGTCCTATTTTAGGTTCATATCAAGTAATTTAAAACCATCACATGTTTACGGTTTACCTAAAGTCCATAAAATGGGTTGCTCATTTCGTTTAATTGTGTCCAGCATTGATGGACCCCCATATTATCTTGCTAAATCTCCCCCCTCATTAACAATACTAAACGTAGCCTCAAAAATTCTTATGATTTTCTAGAAAAAGTTAAAAATATACAGGTTTTTGACTCTGATTCGATCCTTAGTTTAGACGTAATAAATTTATACACTCGAGTACCGATAGATGGTGTTCTCGAGGTACTAAAATCCAAATTAACACTAGATCCCATTTTAAAAAATAGAACTGATTTATCCGTTAGTTCAATTGTGGAACTTAGTCGAATATGCATTGAAAACACATACTTTAGCTTTGAGGAAAAATTACACGTTCAAACTAGAGGTTTAGCCATGGGCAACCCATTTTCTAGTGTTTTAGCAAATCTATACTTGGAATTTGCAGAACAAAAATTATCAGAAAAGAATGGCACGAAATATAAAACTATGGGTCAGGTTCGTTGATCACTTCTTTGTTATTCTAATAAACGTTAGGGATAATACAAATTTATTGTTGGACTTAGTTTGGATAATTCAATTAGATTTGCAATAGAACTTGAAAACAATGGAATTCTTCCATTTCTTAACATTTCAACTAAAAGAGCAGGAGATAATTTGTGCTTAAAATGCACTCTCTGTCAAAAGCCAACACATTGTAAACATTATTTAAATTTTAATTCATCCCACAGCCATAATGTAAAAAGTGGTATAGTAAAATGCCTAAAATATTGTATTAAAAATATCCGACGAACCTGACATAGATAAAGCCTTAGTTAAAAAGCAATTAATCAATAGTAATTATCCAAATCATCAATAAACTTTTAAGGGTAAATTTGGTATTCAATTAATTCATGCGGGGGGAAAAACGGTCAGAGATCACCTAGTTAAAAATAGACCAAAACAAAACATAAATTTATTAGAGAACCGTTGCGTTGTCTACCAAGTAAATTGCCAAACCTGTAGTAAAACTTATGTTGGCGAAACCCAACAAACCCTAAAAAATAGATTCAATGGACTTAAACAATGTATAAAAATTTTGATAAGGAGAATGGCTTAGCTACACACGTCTGGGTCTCGAAAGGTCACATAATAGACTTTAAAGAACCAAAGATTTTATATCATGAAAAACATTGGCGAAAAAGAAAATTTATTGAAGGCCTATTTATCAAAAAATCTGGAACACTTAATTTAAATCAGGGTAGTAGTGAATCAACACTATGGGGTGTGATCGATGATAAACATCTTAGCCGTAAGAGGGCGCAATCTGATTAACAAAAAACCGAGATGACGTCATAGGTTTTTATTTCTGGTATAATTTAGAGCCAACAGTTGGCTTGGACTGATGAAGACCCTCGGGTCGAAAGCTCTCCACCTTTATTAGAAATTTTACACCCAATTAAGTTTCAATGATTACCTTGAGTATTTCTTCGTAAACTAGTCTTTTATTATAATATCTTTACCATGGCAAAAGTAAAGTTTAATATTTAGGAAATACAATGCTCGACTATTTCATGTTCCGGACTTATAGTGATGACTCGGATTCTCCAAGATTTAGACTTCTCCTATTTGCATTGCTAGAAATTCCGTATAGATCGTGTGGGCACTTACTGCCAATGCCATCCCCGCCCACTGCGGCTTTAATTTACCTCAGTTATGGCCGATACTTCACACATGCTATCCAGGACTGGCGGCACCAGAACTCTTTTGAGTATCCTAAATCGTTTGATCGCTCTGCCGAGCAACGCTGCTCCCATAATTTACTTGTTGAAGATCTTCGGAGGCGGCGAACCAATGTAGAATTTAACCAAGTTATTAGGCTTGGCCAAATTTTGCCCCGTGAGAGGGACATATCCCATCCGACTAATTTAATAGACCCTAGCTCTACCGCCATTCCAAAAAAATACTAAAATACTTTTCCCTCTCCCAAGGCATGTCCCATTCGCCAGCCAAGAATTTTTCCCACTACCTCAGTCTCAAACCCCCCCCCTCACCACCACCTACCGCAATTACTCAACCAGCTTCAACTCTGAAAGTAGTGTATGTTTATGCTCAAAGTCTCTACTGTAAACGCAAAGATCTCCAAACTCTATCTTAAGCATGGGGTGCAGATTTTATATGTATCACTGAAACCTGGAAACCTTCACCAAAATTACCGTCTACAATCTCTCAGGGTTTACGTTGATCCTCGTTGACCTTCCACATCGCCCTGAAGGCGGTGTCATAATCTACCGCATGTCAGACTTCCTATTTCACGAACTTTCTCTCCCTGATCAATTAGCCCAGTCAGTTTGGATTGAAATGGAACCCGAACTTTCTACCACCTGGCTCACACTCGGCTGTGTCTACCGTGCCCCCAACACCCTTATGATCAGGGTTTGAATTAAAAACCCAGCCTAAAAAACCCGCGGGTTTTATTGGGTTTTACCCACCATAAAAAGTCCCTCTTAATAAAACCCAACACCAAGATCTACAATTTTGATGAATTTGAATGCTAGAATAATTTCATGTTAAAGATATATGTTGTTTCAACTTCAAAAGTACCATTTAATATTATCATAAGAAAATAATATATTGCTCCCTATAAGTATGAAACGTAGTACATTTTCATACTACAGCATTTGCTCCCAAATTTCGCGCTTACGCTTTTACGCCCCGTGGGAGAAGTTTCGGTACTACGAGTAAAAGGGGGGCGAAACCACTGCCACCACCTAAGGTTTCCGCGAAAGGCACGATGGGCCGGGGAAATATCGCCGCACCCATAGAGACTCAAGATGCTCCTTACTCCTTACCAGTGTAGGCGCTATCCTCGTTCGCCAAAATCTCACGCCATCTATTAAATTATTATGATAATTTTGACATGTACTTAATCAGTTATAGTTATAATTATCATAATAATAACTTCTAGACTTTTAATTATTTAATTACAATAAAAAAATGAAAATTTTCCAAAGAAGTATTTCACCTTTTAACGGCAAAAACTCTTCATAGGTGGCATTAGAAACTTTTTACAAATTTCAATGGAAGAAAATGCTGTTTAAATGGCTTAAATGGAGAGTTTCATACTTATAGGGAGCTATATATTATTTTCTAATGATATATATCATTTTTTATGAGGGATTTTAAGACTTTTGTTTTTAGCAATTACGTTTGAATGAAAATTTCTACCATGCACACAGCTGCCAAAGATGAAAAAACCCGATAAAAAGAGCATATGGTACAGATTCAGACAGTATAAAATACAGACATTACGGCAAAGAATACAGATTTTCAAAACAGATCAAAACAGGATAATTTACAGTTGTATCTGTGAAAAACACTGAATTTAGGAACAGTTTCGAACTTAAATGTTTACATATCAATTTAATATTGAAAAATACAAAAAAACTTAATATTTCAGGATGGTTCTGAGAAGCGGATAGGCCCTATAGTACAGGGGGAATTGTAATTCTCCTTGGGAGTTCTGTAAAAACCGATTTTACTACTGATTATCAATTTAGGCTTGTCAAAGAAAAATAAAATCGCTGTTCCCACTTTGGCAGTGCCGTATTAAAGGGGGGAAGGGGATGAAAAACCCCCATTTTGAAAATGGGTTTTTAATTTTTTATGGCGCAACCAATTGGTTTAAAAATTCAAACTAAAATTCCTATGAATTCCATAAATAGGGCGTACATGCCTTAATTTTTGTGAGAGGCTCAGTGTTGTAGTTTAAGGGGAGTGCGCCTTAAATGTCCCCCCTCATTTTCAAAAATGCATAAATTGCGCCGGTAACAGTAGTGCTTTACTTTTTATAATAATATTTTGTGAACATCAATTTTTAATAGACGTCCGGGCCTTGAAAAGTACCCGGCACTAAGGTCAAAGTTTAATCACAACCTCACTATGAGTCTTTGAAGTTACCCCCTCCAATTAGGAAACCTCTCTATGGTCCAGAAAAAGTCCCGTTATTTTTCAAATTTGGTGTTTCTAATCGTAGTATCGTCACCTTAAATACCGTATTGAATTTAATTGCCACAGTTTTAGAAAATTACAAATATAAATCACTCTTTAGTTTTGATAGAGTTGCATTATTTGGAAAGTAGGTTTACGCAATACTTGAAGAAAATTATGGTTTTTTTGTAAGTTTAATAAGTCAGGAACAAAAACAAAAACATTACAAGGTCAAAATGTCACAAAAAAGCTATTCACTGTCATCGTCGGACATGCTGTCAAAAGACAGAGTAGGAACATTAGTGCATATAAGCGTGCACAAGCGTCTGTGCAACAAAGATGATTTTTTCGACAAGAACAATTGCCTTTGCAGCCCGTTTAACAACCGCATTTGACGAGCTCCAAAATTTCTTCAGGAGCGGGTAGCTCGAAACTAGTTATGGCTTCATAGCTACCGGAGTTGTCGTTCTTCTTTTTCGACCCAAAGTCCTCCGGAAATGGCAAGTCGGGATTATTTTCCTTTGATCTCTTCCACACCAAGCAAAGATAGTGAGCTCTTAATATATGGGGTTTCATTGCGCCCCTTGTCGGAGGAAGATTTTCACCCTGCAAACTGCGCGATGAATAAAGGTTCCAACGTAGAAGTTCCAGCGGCTCCTGTTTCTTTGGATTGTAGAGTTGGCAAACATATCTCATAAGGTTTTCCTCGACAATACTGTTTCCCACCATTTCTAGTTCTCCTAATTTATCTAAGGCATTTAGGATCCCATCGTCGCTTGTTATAAATGTTTTGAAAGACTTTTCTTTGGAATGCCCACAAAACTTTCCAGCAACATCAGATCCTGTAAATGCGTGATAACCAGCGCCAACACCCATTTCGCTTGCCACCGGATCGCCAACATCTTCGCCTGCCACCGCAGCGCCAACACCCATTTCGCCTGCCACCGGATCGCCAACATCCATTTTGCCTGCCACCGCAGCGCCAGCAACCATTTTGCCTGCCACCGGACCGCCAACACCTTTTTTGCCTGCCACCGGACCGCCAGTACCCATTTTGCCTGCCACCGCATCGCCAACAACCATTTTGCCTCCCACCGGATCGCCAACACCCATTTTAACTGCCACCGGATCGCCAACACCCATTTTAACTGCCACCGGATCGCCAGCACCCATTTCGCCTGCCACCGGAGAGCCAGCACCCATTTCGCCTGCCACCGGAGAGCCAGCACCCATTTTGCCTGTCACCGGATCGCTATCATCTTCCGCCTGCCATCGAATCGCCAGCACCCATTTTGCCTGCCACCGGATCGCCAGCACCCATTTCGCCTGCCACCGGATCGCCAGCACCCATTTCGCCTGCCACCGGATCGCCAGCACCCATTTCGCCTGCCACCGGATCGCCAACACCTTCTCCTGCCTCCGGACCGCCAGTACCCATTTTGCCTGCCAGGGCATCGCCAAGAACCATTTTGCCTCCCACCGGATCGCCAACACCCATTTTGCCTGCCACCGGATCGCCAACACCCATTTTGCCTGCCACCGGATCGCCAACACCCATTTCGCCTGCCACCGGAGAGCCAGCACCCATTTCGCCTGCCACCGGATAGCCAGCACCCACTTCGCCTGCTATCGGACCGCCAATACCCATTTTTCCTGCCACCGGACCGCCAATACCCATTTCGCCTGCCACCGGATCGCCAACACCCATTTCGCCTGCCACCGCATCGAAAACACCCATCTCGCCTTCCACCGGATCGCCAACACCCATTTTGCCTGCCACCGGATCGCCAAAATCTTGGCCTGCCACCGCAGCGCCAGCACCCATTTTACCTGCCACCGGATCGCCAACACCCATTTCGCCTGCCACCGCATGGTCCACCATTAATAATTGAAGAAGTGGAGGATGATTTCTTGTAAGATGAGGGAGCCGATGAAGTATTAAACTTCATCGTCGAAAACGATGGTGATGATGATGATGGGGGTGATTCTGTGGATACATTCCCAATTATCCATCGCGGGGATATGTAAGTGAATTTTTCAATTATTGTTGTTTAGTATCAATAACTAAGTTTGTTTTAATGTAATTAGCGCCGACCTGGGCGATTTCGATGATTTTAACGAAGAAGTAGTATTAAATGTAAACTGTGATGGATTTCGGTAAATTCATCCATATTTATACACCCCACCATAAGTAGTGCCAATTAATTTCGTTTAGCATCATGGATACCATACGTGTTTTGTTACTCCCGAGTATGGCCACCTCCTCTATCCGGACCATTTTGGTCACCCTAGAGGATCTAATTTCGGGATATATACGCCCAAGGTGTGTGTTGAAAATATAGCTAGGTTTTAGATTATTTATTAATATATTTTGGATTCCCCCCACCCCCCTTAGCCCAACGAGGGATATCAATGGAGCTTACCCCGCCCCGGATGGTGCACACCCATCCCCGAACTGCGATGGATATGGGTATGACACATTATCAAATATTTAATTCTATTTACATTAATTACAATATACATATATTCGCTAAGACAATTTTTCCTCTTATGTACTATTATCAGCGTTCAAAACGCCATATTCAGGTTCATGATGAGGAGGCGGGATGCCCGCAATAACTTAAATGGTGGGGAGGAACACGAGCTCGCCACCCAGCTCGACAGGGCGGTAATTGAACATGTTGACATTTTAATCAATCACAGTGTTATTGCTAATTACGCGGTGTCATACCAAATTTGAAAATAAAGTTAATTAAATAAACGTTACAATTTGAATTTCATATTTATTCGTCTCCTAAATTTTTATTTACAATTTCTTTGTGGTTATAAATCCACTCGGAAAATAATATACCTTTAGATAGTGCACATAAATACTTTTTATTATTACGGACAGTTTTATGATTAAGCATGCATGTAATGATGGGTCCATTCATCGTTGATTTCGTTGGCTTTGGGACATCCCACTCCATTCAAGTCTATAACTTCCCGATTAATAATGTTCAACAAAAATAAACACTTTTCCTCTCCCTTACAGAATACGCGGTCGTAGCCTTGAACTGCAGACCTGATGCACTCCCCGGGTTTTTCGTAGGGGGTTACCCCGTCATTCCAGGCAAGGCCATGTAAATTGTTTAGAAGCCACCTTTTCTGACGCACAGTGTCGTATGTAAGTTCTTTTTCACTGTATGGAGGCGCGAAAGACCATGAGCCAACACTCGGTGTTTTCTCTACGGTTGTAACGGCCACCTCTTTGGCTATTTGTTCCCGTTCAACTCCAACAATTCTCCAAGTAAGAAAATCAATGTCAACAAACACGGATTTCTTAAGCTTTGGTAAAAAAAATTTCCTGTTAACACAAAAATTTACGTTCAAACTTTAATTTTAAAAAACACCAAGTCCACAAAAATTATACTTACAATGTACTTGGTAGCTGTTCCCTCTTTCCTCGTCGAACTTTAGTGAGATTGTGATGGTGGTCTAACTCAGGTCCTGGCTATTTATACTATTTAATAAGATCAGCATCCTAGCTTTGACTGTACATTAATGTCATTTACGCCGTGGGTTTTTTCGGGAAGATTATTCTCGTACAATCTACAACTTTGACTGTACATTTTACGTCATGGCCTTAAACAACGTTAACCTGGGTTTTATGGTGAATTTTAATTTTTCTAGAATAATCTAGTGACTTGGGTTTTATGGGGAAATATACTTTTTCCCACTAAGGATTTTTGGGGATTCTTTATTTTCCCACAACGTCATCTGGAGTTTCATACCCCCCTTAACCATTTGATTAATACGGGAGAAATTAATGGTTCAAATTTTAATCTAATTAATATACTGTTTATTTCTTAAATCATAATTCACCCTATCTTCATACTCCAATATATGTACTTCTACACCCATGAATCGAACACGCTTCATTGACCTGTCAATCAAAAACACCCCTTGCAGATGCGAGAGCACGGTGCGTCAATCAAAAACGCCCTCTTGCAGGTCTGAGAGAGGGGTGCGTCAATTAAAAGTCTTACGTACAAAGTCTCATCTGCCATCTTGCCATCCTCCCATCCTCCATTCTCCCCTGCCTTCCACTGTACCTGCACTGGGAACGGCATATTTCCCCTACTCAGATATACCCAGCCCCCAACGGCAGGTATCAAATCTCAGATATACCCATCCCCCAACGGCATATATCAAATCCCAGATATACCCAGCCCACAACGGTAGGTATCAAATCCCAGATATACCCAGCCCCCCAACGGCAGGTATCAAATCCCAGATATACCCAGCCCCCAACGGCAGGTATCAAATCCCAGATATACCCATCCCCTAACGGCAGGTATCAAATCCAATATATTAGCAGCCCCCAAATGCAGGTATCAAATCCCAGATATACAAAACCCCCAACGGCAGGAATCAAATGCCAGATATTCCCAGCCCCCAACGGTAGGTATGAAATCCCAGATATTTGCAGAACCCAACGGTACGTTTCAAATCCCGGATATTTACAGCCTGCAACGGCATGTTTCAAATTCAGATATTCCCAGCGCCCAACGGCAGGTATCCAATCGCAGATATTCCCAGCCTCCAACGGCAGGTATCCAATCGCAGATATTCCCAGCCCACAACGGCAGGTATCAAATCCCAGATATTCCCAGTACTCAACGGCAGGTATCAAATCCCAGTCTCCCAGATATACCCAACCCCCAACGGCAGGAATCAAATGCCAGATATTCCCAGCCCCCAACGGTAGGTATGAAATCCCAGATATTTGCAGAACCCAACGGTACGTTTCAAATCCTGGATATTTACAGCCTGCAACGGCACGTTTCAAATCCCGGATATTTGCAGGCTGCAACGGCATGTTTCAAATTCAGATATTGCCAGCGCCCAACGGCAGGTATACAATCGCAGATATTCCCAGCGCCCAACGGCAGGTATCCAATCGCAGATATTCCCAGCGCCCAACGGCAGGTATCCAATCGCAGATATTCCCAGCCCACAACGGCAGGTATCAAATCCCAGATATTCCCAGTACTCAACGGCAGGTATCAAATCACGGATATACCCAGCCCCCAACGGCACGTTTCAAATCCGAGATATTCCCAGCTTTCAACGGCAGGTATCAAATCCCAGATATTTGCAGCGCCCAACGGCAAATATCAAATGCCAGATATACGCCGCCCCCAGTGGCACGTTTCAAATCCCGGATATTCCAGGCCCCCAACGGCACGTTTCAATTCCAAGATATTCCCAGCCCCCAACGGCAGGTATCAAATCCCATATATTAGCAGACCCCAACGGCAGGTATCAAATCCCAGATATACCGAGTCCTCAACGGCAGGTATCAAATCACGGATATTCCCAGCCCCAACGGCACGTTTCAAATCCCAGATATTCCCAGCCCTCAACGGCAGGTATCAAATCCCAGATATTTGCAGCCCCCAACGGCAGGTATCTTCTTTACAGCTGCAATATCCCCTTAGTTTATTCTCAGTATCATCTTAAGCTTAAAATACGAGGTTAATTACGTATATTATATCGAATCTCCGTGATAACGAGGCGCCTAGGCAAAGGGCGAACATTGCGAGCCCCGAACATCGATCGAGGGATCAGGCAACTAGCGTTATACGCTTCCCATCGTACACCCTCAGAAAGACTTTATTACGGAGTGGCTTTCCTTTCGTCAACGAGAAGCGAACGGCGTCGTCTGAGGGATCAGCCACTGGCGTATTCTCCCTGTATTACTTCTTTGGAGGTTTTAATGCTGTAAATTCGGGCGATATGCCTACAATTCGTTCTAATATTGAAATAAAAACTGTTAAAAGTAATCCCGAGTGTATTTCCGCGTTATACCGCGTAATACGCTACCCAGCGTACACCCTCAGAAAGACTTTATTGCAGAGGGGCTTTCTCCTCGTCAATTGTCCCGTATAGAGTCTAAAATTTTTGCAAACGCCATCTGGAGTGAGCAAAAATAAAAATGGTTAGTGACCAGCTTTTAAATTAAACTACCTTGTCTCTATTGGCCACAGCTCCAGTTTAAAAAAATTGCTTATTTCTCACCCTGATATAGCTGGTTTTCACACATGGAGGATTCATACCATTCACACAAGGAAGAATAGCTGCTCCCCCCCTGGTAACTAGCCCATTCTCCTAGTGAAAATGCTATTTTGGTAAAAATCATCTAAGCTTCTATAGCAGAATAGCTATTACTTTCTAAAAATTCCAAGACGTCACATCACATTTTACATTTTATCGCAGAAATTAATTGCTCTGTCTTCTAACAAAAGTATCTTTAGGGCCAACTATTCCATATTTTCCCCACCTCCCATGAATTTCATAAGGAAGGCCAAACCAACTGCAGAGTAGGCCGGGCCCACCTGGACCCCCCTCTGGTGACGGCCCTGCCTCGTCGATATTCCATTGTCCAGTTTGAAAAAAGAGATTGGCGTACGATCTCATAGATAGGTTATCCTTAATGTTGGGGTTTAAGGGTTTATGCGGGACGCTAACCCCATCAACGGATAAGGCGATTTGACTCAGCGCGAAATTTTTAAAATTAAAATGCGACATTTTATAATCACCCAAAAACGCGTTCTGGTCTACAAATCCAATTACAACTTTATGCGGTTGTTGACCGCTAAATAAATTGTCTTTGACTGCTATCTTATTTCCTTGAGATATGGAAAACGTATTACATTCCGTACGTGTTATGGGATATTTCATCGTGGCCAATTCCAGGGTTTTAGCGTGTGAAATCATAATCTAAGGTGTTAGTTTAACTCTTTTTATGAAAAACGAAGCGTGGGTAAATATAATTTTCGCTTTAATTCCATCCGCATGTAAGCAGAATTCGTTGATAAATTTAAAATTCCCATCGACCAGGTTAGGGATGAAGCGATTTTGCTGACATATATCGGCGTGTACGACACCAATCAAGTCTATAACCCCATTTTGGGCGAATTTACTCCGTTTCTCAAACCCTTCATTTTCAAAAAAACATCAAAATGCCCCGCCTTGATAGAATAGTACCCCGGTCAAAAAACTCTTCTTCGCTGGACCACCAAATGTCAATAGCGGTTGAATCATGCTCTTGAATGCGTATTGTTGAAGACATGATGTAACTGACCTATCATTCAATGATACGTGTAGTTCACTAAAAAGACTAAAGAGTAATAGGTTTGTGGATCCAACTTTATCCGCCTGAGTAGTTAAATCACCATTCGCATCGTACACAGCGGCTTTAGGTAGAGACCCATCCGCTTTAACCACTATTACTTGTACTTGCAAGAGCGTGTTTTTCAAGTCCATGTAGGACTCGGAGTTCCCGGTGACGGGAAATATAATAGCCTGATTTTCATCTACGTTGGAGGTAGAGTTATACTCGACCCATTGACTTCCTAATATCCCAGTTTGGGTATAGGGTACGTAAAAAACATTTAGTTCCGAGCCCTCCCTGCCCCCCCGGTTCCTACGCCACTGGTAAATGGTATAAATTGAATGAAGAGTGGTAGATTCATAACTTAAGCTTTCTCCCAAAATGTTCTCAGTTGTTTATTCTCGCCTTTCCCCACTAAGCATGAATAACTTAAAGTAAAATATTTAAATTTTGTTTCTCACGAGAATCACCAAAGGCCACGGAAAACATTTTTGCACTTGTTTCTTTTCTGTAGAAGATCGGGCAAACATAAATTAAGCCAATAAGTCCTACACCAACAGCTCTTTCACTTCAAAGTTGATATTTATGTTTTTAGGCAAAGTAGTCTAATAATTTAGCAACACAAGTAGTACAGACAGCGTCTCACAGTCACTCATAAAAGGGTTTCTTGTTACTTCATATTTTATGAGCTAAAATTAAAGAAGCCTAAAGAGTTTCACAGGGCTGATAGTCACTCATACGGTCAAATTTAGTTGAATAAGAGACTAATTCATATAAAAAAGGCCAGCAAAAAGTGACTACATGGGACAAAATTTAGCTAATAAGGGCCCGGTCGAACGGAATGTTTTAAGAGATGACTTATTATCATAATTATTTTCTATAATTAAAAGTATTTTAAAGGTCTGTGTCGTTAGTAAGCGAATCTATGGGCTTAGGTATTTCCAGTCAAAGGAAAGGCTACCTCATAAAAGGTCTAGAGAAAAATTTAATTAAACCATTTTGGAGCACATCTCATAATGCAAAGTAATTGCATAAGTACCATAATTACCCCTGATAAGTAAAACACGCCCATAGGACTAATGTAACCGGCATTTTCACCCAAAAAACGATGGAGGCGGCCTCTTGTAGTCATTTGAAACTGTAAATCGTCCGCGGAGGCTCATATTCAGACCTCCCCTACAGATATCTTTTAGGCCACGGACCAGTGTTGGTGTAATGGCGAACTTTAAGCGCGCGAGTATAGGTTTAGGGCTGTAACTTAAAACATTATTTTTGTTGCGACATATATTAAACAATGATGGATAACGGTACTAATTCATCAATTTATGTAGGTTAAATAACCATAATGATTAACACTTACGATATTTGTAGCTTAGGCTTCTGTGGCCTGTGCCCATTAGTGTAGCAGACGAAACCTTAATGTTTACTTACTCAGAATTCTGACCGAGAATCTATGAATGCTATCATAAGTTTATAATGCCTCTAAGTAGAGAAATGGCTGCTACTCCTATGGCAATAGTGTTTGTCTGGCTCCCTTTAATGAAACCCTATACTCTCTCCGTATCATTTATCACCTCAACTTCAATACAAAATTGTACTGCCTATAGCCTAGCGTTTCTTTTATCCCTTTCAGAATGTTTGAGGACTGAAACCGCCTCTATCTCAGGAGAGAGAGAGAGGGATTTGGGGTTACTTAAGTAAAATTCGTTCCCCCCAATGCCTGCCTATACGAAACGTAAAAATCTCCTTTACTCCATTGGATGATTTTTTATCATGTGACCCATTTAGAAATCGTCTCGACCGCTTTGTAGCTGCACCGCGACAGAAATTTTAAAATTTTCTCTCTTCGGATCTTAGCGCTATACGAGTTCTGACGTCACAGTAGCCTGCGGAAGATGCCCAATTGTAACCCGTATTTGTGTACTTAGAGGCATGATAATATTATGATGCCATCCATTAACCGAGATTCAAAGTCAGACTTCAGGGAAGTTAGAGGCACCCTTAGAAACGTCTCCCATTGGCTAAAAAAGTTGGGACAAAAAGGCCGCACGGCATCGCTTATACCTAACTTGTATAGGATTCAGATGAACATGCTGGTTACATTAGTCCAAAGGGCGTGTTTTACTTATCAGGGGTAATTATGGTACTTATACTAATTGTTGTCGTTATAAATCAAATTATTTACTTGCATTTTATTGTTTTTAAATATTAATTTAAGCATTTCTTCAGCGAGCTAAGCGAGCCTCACAATTTTTTGGTTTAATTAAATGTGATATCGTTATTTTTTCGTTTAAACCGTCATCAAGCTAGGCGATTGAAATATATCAGCTTTTACGTTGTGGTCGAGAGGATAAATAACACTGAATGACTCAAAAACTAAAAAAGTGACGAATAGTAAGTTAGTAACAAATTTTTGGAAAAGTGACCTTTTAGTAACCGAATTGGAAAAAAGAGTAGCCAAGTGACTATGTAAACTCTATAAAGTTCCAAAAAATGTGTATGAAACTTGGCGGTTCAGGGCATCTCAGAAATTTTGCAGTGTATTAGTTCCTAAGCTAAGCTTGATAGATTTTTCAATGGTTCTCCATATTAATGGATCTCACTTTATTATAAAGGAAGTTTTTAAAGTGAGAAAAAAAAATAATTTTAAAGAAATTTCAATATTTTTTCCATTTTTCCTTACTAAATAAATCCCAAAATTTAAGTTTCTACCTGTTCTTAAAGTACCTTAGAATTTTCATGCTCGGCCAGTGAGTGTAATAATAGGACACTGATTTGAAGTATTTCGTAAACTATATTAGATACAAACTTAAAATTAGTATTACTAGTTAATGAAAGGGCAGACTTTTACCTTTAACCAAAAGGAAGATATAAAGGTATAAAATGCCTAAATTGCTACGAGAAAAGAGCGTTTGGATTCCGGACCTGACAATGTGCGTGCAGATATTTTCCATACCAATGATTTGGAGAAGTTTTCTAGGGGCCCAAACCATTGCCTTTCCCGGGGCCCGCAAGGTCTCTCGGCGGGCCTGGTCACTTGAATAATCAGGTGTACAAAACCGCAGAAATCGATTACTTGATTTCTAGAACTCTTAGAAAATCATCAGTAATCAAAATCATTCTTGTGGGTAATCAAAGGTAATCAGAAATCTCCGATAATCACTGGACATTACGTGAAATCATGAGAAAATCGGAAATAATCACATGATTTACTTACAATCTTTCGTAATCACCTCGGAAACCACAAATTTTGTGAACTAATCACGCATAATCAATCGAGGAATTCGGTAATTCCAAAATAAAAATCGTAATCAGTTCAGATAGAAATCCAGTGGTAATCACGGCATTCATCAAAAACGGAATTCGTTGGAATTCAAACAGGAATCACAATTTATCTACGGCAATAACGGGAAATCAGTGTAATGGTTATGGAAATCACCTAAACTAATCCTAATCACGGAAATCAAGGAAATCGCTCAGTAATCAACGGATTTCACATAAAAATTAAGAAATCAGGCGTACAAAGTTATGGCGAATGACTAGCCCCTCGCTCAGAGGCAATGAGAATCACGCGTCTCACTTTTTACCTATCCGAGTGACGTATGTCACGGAGAGGTTCTAATTGTTATTTCTTTGTGTTTATGTTAATTATGGTGTCTTTTTTTTGCGCAGTTTTCTTTTTTGAACTTTCCGGGTTTGGAGGATCCGATCGACACTCTTGACCAATTAGCCGCCGCTGTCCATCAAGGGAAGATAGTTGCGGGCAGTTTGCGTAGCACTTTCTTTCATCAAGCCTTAGAGGTCAGTCATAGAAGGATAAAAGTAGTTTTTGTGGCCACCTTTAGTTTAGAGGAATACAGCGCTCCTACCTTTGACTAGATCATTTATATTTTCAATGACTGTGGTACACTAAAAAAATCATGTGTTAACCCCTCTTATTTAAGTTCTAGCTTTCAAAATTTATTTGAAGTTTAGAATTGTCTTGATATAGTTGAATTCCCTTTCTCGTGCGTCGCATAATTTTGGTATCACTAAGAAGTGATATCTAGGGAGAAGGTATAAGATGCCTAAGTATTCGCGCGCCATAGTCCCAGTCCCTCTTTCAAAATACAAGGGGGGACGTAAAAGGAGGTCGGGCTATTTCGCTCGCGATTTCGCCTCTCCTCAGTCGGAATATACGTAATTTTCGTCATTCGCGTCGCGCTGACGAGAGTGTCAAGAACCTAGGAGATGCTGGTTGTAATTTAGAGGTGGGAATTAACTCTGGACCTACGTTTGGACTGGAAATAAAGCTGGAAATGTGGCTAATTTGAACCTTCTCCCTAGGAAACTAGATATTACTTCTTGGTACCACCAAAGCGCCAATTTTTAACATCAACTAAAACTATCTTCTAATTGTGGTTATAACCAGTCTGGTTATGTTTCGAAATGTTTAGTGCTTTAAGGTTCATGAAGACTCCGTTCAATTACCTGCAACTGGAAAAATACGGTCACTCTCCATTTGTGGTTATTTTGGACACGCTACGTCATGAGTGGCCAAGGGAAATTTTTTAGCGGTGCTGCATCTCTTCAAAATGGCGTCTGCTGCTAAAAATTAATTACAAAAGCGTAGTTTCAAGCAGCTCGCGAAGAACCAATTTTAAATTCGAAAACGATTTGGGCTGCGTTCAGTAACCGGCACCAAAAACATCGATGGCTAAATGATGACATCGATGTCTTACTGAACGGTTTTTCCCGTCTTTGGGCGTGACGTCATGATGCTCATCGGCTGCCCATCAGAAAAATCAGCTGTGAGAGGAGGTTTTATTGATGAACATGACGAATTTTCGTCATTTTGCGCCGTGACAAAAAATAGTAGGGAACTTCATACCAATCTTCTGCAATTTTTAATAATGAAGAATTGGCAAATATTATCCTTATGGATAATAATACCACGTGTTAGATTATTCACCTTGTGATCATACTAAAAAGTAATATATTATTTCTTTAAAAAAAGGATTATGACAGAATTTTAAGAGCTAGGCGTTTTGATTTAATTGATAAATTGAAGTATAATATATTTGTAAACAGTTCGGTTTATTATTTAAGCCTCTACCATAGCGTTATCATAATATCGTCGTCGCCATTTTGAAAAGCATCGATTTCACAAAATTATGCCGTTCAACAACTGCAACGTCATCATGACGTCAAAAGAAAACCGATTTCATTTTCCCAAACATCTATGTTTTTTCCTGATGAGTGTTACTGAACGCAGCCTTGGTTTATTCTCAGCAGTAATGATTCCATCGTAATCTCGGGTTCAAAAAGCATTGTTTTTATATATATATTTCAAATTATTCTCCAAACTTATGTTTTTGTATCTCTTGTAGAAATCATAAAGCATGGTTATCACTTGGCGTAAATCACGACTTTTCATCCGACGTCAAGCGACAACGGAAAAAAACATAGTTACGCTGTACAGAAATAACGTTGAATGTGGCGATGTTTGTTTTCTATTTTTTTTGGCCACTCTGCGCGAGCCATTCAGCAATAAGCTAGAGGCGTGACGTTATTTTCGACCACGTCGTGGTCCGCCATGTCTTTATTTATTTAGTTCCTAATCGAGTCAGTAAGTAGTACAAATCCCTGAGATTGCTGAAGTCGAATGCTGAAAGTTTTATTGAAGAGGTTAGGAGCCATCCATATCTTTATGATATTTGCAACAAAGGTTACAAAGAAAAAAAAAGAAAGATGGGCCGCAATTGGTACAATGTTCAGTTTATCCGGTAAGCCTTGGTTCCATTATTTGCGAGAGCTACACTAAGTGAAATCGCTATAACGATGGGCGACAACGTTAAAAAGCCAATCTGACGTTTGACGTCCTGCTGCAAAGTAGTTTTTTTCGGTCAAGTGAAAACCATGCTTTAGTCGCCATTATGAAACGGATGCAGCAAGAAATAACGCACTACCTTGCCATTTGGTTCGTTGATGGTTCGATTAAAAACGTCACGTGACAACCGGAATTGAAAACATCTTTGAATCAAAAAATTGGAATCTGTTTCGAATTGTTGAAAGAAGCCGACGCCATGCTTAAAATGCTTTCCGTATACTTGTAGGCGATCAGTACCGGTCGTTTGGGTCACTTGGGCGACGGAGTCAGACGAGACCCGATCAGTTCCGGGGCGACATCGGTGCCTTCGGGTGTCTTGAAGGTCTTGCACGAGAAGTATGCGTTCGGTTGGGGCCGAGAGAACATGCAAGGGTCAGTCGCTCGGTTGGGAGAAAACAATTTTCACTTTCTTAGTGACCAACTCTTTAACACTTTTTTGGGACACGCTGGTAAGCAAACATGTAACTTCACTTTCAATTTTCAGAAAATTATTATTGTCTATCCCGGGGATCTAGTATTACCAGAAGTATATAATACTTCTCTTCGAGAGAAGTGTACCACAAAGCGGGGTAATTGTAACGCCATTCTTCCCAACATCGGAACATTTCGAGCAAGGTTACTTAACCGAATCACATACGCGATAAATAGTTCCCTCATCATTACTCTATTAGCGTTTAACTATTTGGTCAGACGCATGCGCTTGTGGATTTTTGTCCCATGTCAAGACAATCAAAGTTTGAGGGTTGATTGCTTGCTGGGGAGTTAGTGCCAAACACTTATAGAATTCACCTTGCGTTGCGTTGCCCATCTGAAGTTTGATGAGCGGTAGAGCAAACAAAATAGGTAAGCCTGGGAATAATGACGTTAACTAAAGTATTAAGAGGAAACAGAGTGTCATTCTTCTTCTATTATCCCCTTTTTGTAATACGATGATTGAAGCTGTCATGTAAAGATGAAATTGGCGATAGACCTTGTATAGAACCAGAAGTAAGATAAGGGACTAGAAGTAAAGTGCTCTATCATTGGTAATAGATCCTGGCACAAATTTGAGGATTTTATGCCGCTTCCATCGCACCTCCATTAAAGAGAAAAAAATTGGTCGAGATCCAAAAAAAGTTTCCTACCCAATTCTCCTCAACCTAAAGCCGCGGAACACGGACGCGGGTGCTTGAATCTAGTTTGGCCGTCTACCACCACGAGCGTCTCACGGGTTGGGGGGGGGAGAATTCAGAAACCGCTACCAGAGGGCCAACCGTTGGTGTGTTATCAAGAATATTCACTTTCGCCAAGTGAAGTATTTGGTTAACTCGATACTTCTAGTCCCTTATCTTACTTCTAATAGCACTCATTGACGCGTGAGTTGATCACTCTTATCCTGGAAAGTATATGACTAAGATCATTTTGATCTATAGGGCAGAGGATTTATCCCAAAAACGTACAATCTCCCACAAAACTTAATGTTAATTTTGGATTAATTTGAATTCAAAGGAATAGGAAATTAACATCAAGTAAGACTCGCTCTTATACATGGTAATAGAATTCATTGAATGGGCTTCTATATTCCGAGAAGCTAGCGTCCGTGGGTGCATGATCAAGTGGGCCATGACCAATCTCACTCACCATTCTCCACCCCCCAACAATATCCTTATTAGAGAGTTTAAGCATCCCCTATACGCGTACGTGTAGCCACCTTTGGCAATGCATTGGTCTAATGCACTGTGGAAGGTAGCTACACGTACGCGTTTAGGGGATGCTTAAACTCTCTATTGTCAAAATATCTTGGAAGATCTAATGAAACAGTTCTTGGATCGTTTCTATTTTTTAACACAATTACAGGCCACGCTTAACCGTATCTGGCGAGCTAATTTTAGGTAGAAAGTTGATCGGTACTAGAGCTTGAGGGTTTCGAATATGAACTCTGCGAGTCTTACATTTTCCTTGGGAAAAAGTCATAAACTTCTGCTTGAATGAAGTGATCAATTCCTGCTGTCAATTGATGGTGAAAAACATGAGCACTTCCCTTTTAGAGCTGTGATTGGTTAATAATGAAGTAATACTTTTGTTTCAATCTTCAAAGTGCCAAAAGGCTCTCCGCTTCGAGATCCCCTCAATATGGTGTAAGCTATTTAAAAATACATCCATTTATGATGCACAATGTTATTTTAATTTTTTATTCTAAAAATACACCATGTGCATGCTAAAAACCTTAAGTTAAAAAATAGCATTGAAATCCAAAAATGTACTTGGTCCCGCACGGGGTATCAAAGAGGGTAGAAAGAGGGGAGTTGAAGCTAGCGGCTTTGGAAAGGCATTTTGGATGTTCTCGCTTTTCTTCTTTATTTCTTTGTTTTATTTCCCTCCTAATATCCGGTTCACTGTATTTCAACCAATAAGAGGGCAGAGAAAGATGCGCGCGCACACCGGAAGCTTAGAGGTAAACTTTCAAAGCGAGAACACTCCAGCCAAGCCTTCTACTCCCCCTCTTTGGTGGTATCCACCCGAAAGCGATCAAGAGCCCGTAGTTAGTGAAATGTGAAGAATAACCTGAGAGGGTTAGACTGAAAAATTTGATAGATCTTTCAAAGCATTACCGCCGCGATATAGTTTTACCATGGATAAAAAATGCGTGTGAGGAAATTTGTTCTCACGCTATAGGATAGGCAACTCCCTATCTCGAACGACAGCTTATTCTGTATATACCTTGTTACAACATCGATTGTCAGCACGCGCAAAACTAGGTCTCTATGTAACCTAGCTTTGTGCGCGCTGACAAAAGAAAGAAAAACTTCAGGATTTTCAAGATTTAAAATATCCGCGAGTTCTTTCAGCTCGAGTGCACGGACCTCTTGGCCTTAGTTTCAAACAGAGCTGTGCTAATTAGCTGACAACTAATTGAATTAGAATTAGCAATTAGGGAAATATTTATGAACTAATTAATTAGCCAATTAGCAATTAGATATAGAAACTAATTAAATTCAATTAGAAATTAGACATTTATTTATCAAACTAATTAATTAGAATTACTATTTTCTAATTAAGGTAAAAAAAACCATAAGTAAACATAAAAGTTTAAAGTGCCCAAGTACTTTGGTAATGCAAAGTTTAATGTTTTAATGCCATTGAAAAACGGGTACGGAAGCCATGAATTATTCTCGAAAAATGAGACAGGCCTCGAGTGTTCCGTCATGTTAAAATTTGTCTCATTTCTTCATTTTATTGCACAGTTCCTATAATGGACTCCTGAGTAGTAAATACATGCGCACTGCTATTAATTCGAGTAGGTAAATCAGTCGGAATTTCGAAATAGGGCAGTTGCGAACTAATAATTGAGGAGCTGAAAAATTTAGAGTAGCACTAAGGTTTCCTCATCGATATAACAAGGCTTTTTCATATTCAAATAGATGAATCAAGAATTAATTCCTCGATTTTTTTTCCAACAAATTGGCGTAAAAGATTAATTGAAAATCCAATTGGCTAATTAGTTAATCCTAAATCTAATTAAATTGTAATTAGATAATTACCTTTCCGAATCATACTAATTAATTAGAATTACTTCTCAATTAGCACTAAGGTAATTAAAATTCAATTACCATTTTCAATTAGTAAATGTTGCTAATTAATTAGAAATTGAATTAGCTATCTAATTAATTAGCACAGCTCTGGTTTCAAATACGTGTAGTAGGCTGTAGACAATTTCACAAGTATTCTCCATAAAATTTCAAACTAATTTTAATTTTAAAATATCTGTTACTTCAAACCAATATCTGTTAGGTAACTAATTTTGATCTTTTTCTTTTCACATTGTTTTCAAAGGCACTTTTTATTAATGAACCTAAGAATTTGTTACATCGAGGATAAACTCGCATGCTGTCAGCTTGCTAATTGATTCGCAAAGTTTTCGAGAATCATAGCCCAATTCAGCACACTTTTTATGGCCCATTTCCGCACAGTTTTTACATTGAAAGTTTAGTTCACCATTTTTTACCATAACCCATTTCCGCACAGTTTGCAAATAAAATTTTTTCACTTACTTGTTGATTAGGTTTGGTTCGGGTTAGATTTTGGTTAGGTTAGGTTAGGTTATGCTACAATAGGGGCATGCAAACTTGTGATTTGACCATTGCAATATCACTATCGATATAAAAAAGTGTATTGATAGACGTAAGCGTTAAACCAAGTGTGTTTTTGTTAAAAAATAGAAGTAAAAGGAGCATTTTTTAATTCCGTTTGTTAAATCTGCATTAAAAATTAATCTGTCGTTAAATAGCATCGAAAATTTTGTAATCATAAAGCATAATATTCTGGCTATTTTCGGTCCAATGGGTCAGGATCATAAGTTTAAGGTTTTTAAAATGTTTTGCAAACTGTGCGGAAATGGGTAATGAAAAGCTGTGCGGAAACGGGCTATAGGTTTTTAAGGTGTGAAAAATAAAACTGTGCGGAAACAAGCGACCACCCGCGTTCTCTACTACGGTTTTAAAAAGCCAACAATTACACTAAATAGAAAACTTAATTCTTATTGTTTGTGATTCAGAGTACTTCGTCTGCAGGATTGTGGTATCCTGGAAACGTTCCGTAAGGACACGATTGAGTGGGAAAGGATTAAGGGCATGTTTGACACGGACCACCTCCAGGAAAAGAGTGGGACAAGACCTTTGGTCATAGTGGACCTGCAAGGCGCGTTCGCCATCTTGAACATCGGAAACGCTCTGGCTTTACTCGTCTTTCTGGCAGAGAGACTCTCTAACCTCTTATCCAGATGCTTAAAGATGCTTAAATGACCACACCTGAATGTATCTCGTTTTACCATGTTATCAAAAGGCACAGTGTTCATCTAATTGCATAAGTTTATAAGATATGTTCCATAAGTATGACACTACTTATACTTCGAAATGCTAGAGACTTACAGCTCCTTCCCTTTTACCTACGTCACTTCATGTCAATCTCTCAGTAACCAGTGACAAACTTATGGAACATATCGTATGAACTTATGATAATTGCTATAAACTTCCACAATTTTGCATCAATCTTTTACCTAAAATTTCATAAAGTAATGTAATAATTGTTTTTGATTAGTGATAAATAATAATAGTCATAGCACCGCATAAAATAACTTAAATTACCATATTGCTGTATTTGTTGTTAGCCGGTTCCAGCACGAACCAGGCAGTTTGTAGAACGACGCCAAACAGAATAAAACATGTTAGCTGTCAGTAAGAGTCGTTGTTAATGAGACTGGGTTGTAATTAATATGCAAGCAGTCAGAACGAATAAAGGCCTATCCAGACTGACACATTTTGCGAATTCGCATCTTCGCTTTGCTTGTTTGCAAGATCGCGCTACTGTCCACATTGGGTTTTCGCTACTTTGCGTCCTCACCTCGCGAAGATACAAATTTCTCGCGACTAGGCCAAGAATTTCGCGCCTTCGCGAGAAAAGCACCAATCACTGACGAGAGGAAGGCTGGCCGATTTTTTCGTTTTTCTCTTTGGACAACGTCGATGGAGAGGGGCAGATGGCGCAATGATTTCTCAAACATTATTGGCTCTCAGAACGGGAAAAGCAAAACTTTTGCGTGTATCAGAACAGAAGTGCAAATGTTTTTCGTGATCTGTTGCGAAGATGCGAATGGACGAGGGCGCGAACACGCGAGCGCGACTTCAATGTGGACAAAGCTTAAGAAATGTTACATGGTGTCAGACTGACGAATCCATACGCTTTTATATTTTCTTCGCTCGCTCCGAAGGATGGGAGGATTAGCTGCGCCTTAGCGATAATGTGGATCAATATTAGAGATGGTTCAAACCAAGGTTTCTCTTGTTCGAGGAAGCGTCTGCAGCCAAACACAGGTCAGACTCACAAAAATTAGCTTTGTCGTTACTTGTCGCGGGACAAGCGGCAATTGATGTATTCGATTCGACTACTCTACAGAACTTTGACAACACTATAGCAAGGGTTTAAAAAACCCGAGGTACATTGAGAGACACCTCGGCCTTAAAACTTTTGTCAGAAGATGAACGCCGGTTTGGCGGACTATACCAGGAATGATACGGTCAACTACTTGGATCTTTTGCATAAAAACGTTGCCGAATCAAACTCCGTTGACTCCCATTTGGGTTCAATCCACGGATAAGTTCGACTGCAAAGCCATCAGTTTTCCCATCGCATTTAATAAACCTTACACTCTAAGAAAAAAAGGTTCTACTTTGCCGAGAAAAGGGTTCTTAACGCTTGTCCCCTATTTTAAACCCATTTTTGATCTACATAGAACCCTTTGATATGAGTTCTCTATAAAGCCCTAAGGAGTTCATCTACGATCCGAGCTGGGGTTTTTCTTTGAACCAAGTTAGTTTCTTTTGGAACAGTATTAGGTTCCTACCTGAATCATGTAGCGTGTGCTTCAAAACCTTGTTCAGTTGTAATCGGAACCATGTGTAGTTTGACTGAGAACCGTGTTGAGTTCGACTCTGAACCTATATATAAATGTAGTAAAGCTGAATTAAAGAGTAAACACCAAATTTGAAATATTAATATAAAAATAATTTCTTGGAATATTGAAATGAAATAGAGCTTTGTAGCTACAAAACTACAAAAGGAATCGTAATGCCGAAACATATTTAACATATATTCATTTAATATTCAGCAATAAGAAAATGTTATGATTTTGTAAGAGATCATTTCATCCTACTCGCTTTTTATTAACCTTGTGTTTCTATTCATATGCAATCTTCATTACTCGTTCTATATAAACTTTCACTTGTGCCGTTCCAAAGAAAAGAAGATGATCTTAAATAATTAAATAAATATAACTGATATTAATTTTTTTAATCGTCATTATTTTACCTTAATTCTAGTTAAGCCTTTTTAAGAAACGTTATTCTTAAAATGAATTTAAACTTAGCTATTGTTGACGTTTGACGTCTAGCGTACACCGTTTTCACAATTTTTGGAAATTTAGGGTATATAAAGCGATTCATTCACAAATGATAAGCATAAGCACCATTGCGTGAGCATTTGGTGGAAGTCCTGCCATTGGGAGGCTGGTCATTTCTCTTAACTTAAGCCGATAGCGCGTACATCTTAACATCAACTATGATAATGGTGTAGAAGTCAATGTTGCAGATTGGCGTGTATGTGGTATACACAGAAGACCAATAAGTATATGATGGTGTTGTCAGAAGCCAATAAGTACAGATTTGCGTGTATGTGGTATATACCATACGAAAGACAAGTGTGGAGATAGCGTAATGTAGTAGAATTTTCCTAATTTCTGTTAACTGCGATCGCGGTTCGAAAATTGCGAACACGGTAGCTCCGATTTGCCAACTGCGAACGTGGTGATAGACAGACACACACACAGACAAGTCCAGTTTTATACCTCTTCGTGACGTCATCGTCTCTTGGAGAGGTATAAACCTGTGTTAAGGGAAAATTCAAGTCATTTTATGAATTCCTCTAATTCCAAGACATTTCAGCATTTTGAACTCTCCGAGAATTATTTGCCAATGATTAAAAAATCAAAATAAGTATGAATTCCTTCAAATATCTAGTATAAGGTAGTCCGAAGAATTATAAATTAATTTTGATTAACAAAATATTTGGGATATTTTTAGAATGTTTCACTATGCAGGTAGAATTAATAGATGATTTCTCTCTTCACCCTTCACGATCTAAGTTCATATTGAAAAACCTTTAACTTAAAAACACACCATATGAGGAAAAAAGTGTTAAGTAAAGCCCAAAGGTGTTAATCCCCACCATTCAAACAGTTTTAAGTTAAACGACAATGCGATTCGGAATTGATTCGGTTAAAAACGGTTGTGTAATCGTGTCCAATGCGTTGGCAACGGTTGTGCAAGCTCGTGTAAACGCGGCTTATATTTCCGTTTATAAACATTTCAATAAGGGTCAATTAACACCGTGCCGTTTTTCTAAGCACCCAGTGATAGAACACCTTCCAACTGAAACAAAAACACCCTGCAGATTAAATTACACCTGGAAGAGTTAATAAAACCTAAAGGTGTTTCTAAGTACCATTGAATCGCCATTTCCTTTAAAAATGCCTAAAAAGAGTCAACTAGCACGTTTTTACGGAGAAAGTACGATCCCAGTTACAAAACACTCTAAAAAACACCCATGAAACACCTTTTTTTCAAACAGTGTTCTTTCACGAACCTTTAAGGATCTTTCAAGAACCCGTATTTTTTTCATGAACCCTCAAGGATCTATCAAGAACCGAAATGTTCTTTCACGAACCCTCAAGGATCTATCGAGAACCTGAATGTGCTCTCAAGAACCGTGAAGGCTCTCGCAAGAACCCAAATGTTCTTTCAAGAACGTTCAAGGATGTTTCAAGAACCCGAATGTTCTTTCAAGAACCTTCAAGGATCTATTAAAACCCCACACGTTATTACAAGAACCTTCAAGGATCTATTAAAACCCCACACGTTATTACAAGAACCCTTTTAATTAGATACGATCAGCTAAGAACCTTCCTGTTCTACTGTGAACCTTCATCCACGTCTGGTAACCTGTAGCGTTCCAACTAGAACGTAAGAGTGCTATTGAAAACCCTCGAAGAACCCCTTTTTTTACAGTGTAATTTTCTGAATTCAGGATCGCTTTCCAGAAGTATTGACAAAAAAGATTCGTGGTAAAGTCCAGGTATAATAATTCCGGTTTTACCTAAAGACCTGTCCCGATACTTTTCAACGTCTAAGGCATCTTCCATATACAAATATTCCACTCTGGTAGCCAGGGATAAGTCGGGTTTACTTTCCACGATGGACTTTTCCTAATATAACAACGCTATTTAAAATATATGTGGCTATTTTAACAATGGCAACGTGGCTTACCCACTCCTCGAAAAAACCAGCGGCGATATCTCTAGGGTTAAACTGAATTTTTGCGTTGGTGTATTTGCTGAAACTTTCCAGACTGTCGATGAGAACGTATTCGGTTGAGTGCAGTTCCGTTTTCAAGGTGGATCCCATGAATATTGATATGATTGAAATAGCAATCAACCACGAACCGATTAAAATTCTCCATGAAAGGCATTTTGAAATCCGAATGAAAGCTGAAACAAATTATTAAACAAGAAATTTGCGAATTATTCTAGGTGGAATTTATCCACAGTGTAAGAAAAATAATTACTATTTTTAAGTACTTACGTTCGAAGAAAAATATGCAAACGAAATCCCACGAGAAATTGAAATAATATATAGCTTTTCGACGAAGAGATGTTTGCTCTTGACGTCTTCCTTGTCCCCTGTTCGTAACCATTTCGGAGAGCTTCGCCGCGAGCGGTAGAATGGTGACGCACGAAACAAACAGATAAGAAACCTGAAACATTTTAAAGCTTAAGCTTTGTCCACATTAGGCTTCGTCTAATTGCATCTTTGCAACAGATCATGAAAAAAATTTGCGCTACTGTTCAGATACACGCAAATATTTTGCTTTTCCTATTGTGAGAGCCAATGAAATTTGAGCAATCATTGCGCCATCTACGTTATCCGTATTTATTAATAGTGACTAGAATGAGTAACTGAGCTACACGATACTTCCGCCATTGTGAAAAAATGATACACCCCTTCGTTCCTCTCGTCTGTGATTGGTGCTTTTCTCGCGAAGGCGCAAAATTCTTGTCCTAGTTTCGTGAAATTTGTATCTTCGAGAGGAGAGGGTGCAAAGTAGCTTAAACCCAATGTGAACAGTAGCGGGATCTTGCAAAGAAGCAAAGCGAAGATGTGTCAGTACAGGCCTTAAGATAATTCCCGAACTTCAGTGAGGCTATTCGCCACTCTAATGGAGGAAAACAGAACAATCATATCGTTACCATCTTGTCGATTGTCAAGAAGGACATGGAATATTTTTCAACATCTGCCGGTGGCCCAGTCATTAAGACAATCTCTGACGTCAAGAACACCGGTGAATGATACCAAAAATCGTCTTTCGCAATGTCCGAAAGCTCCACCGGAAGCAGTGCACCCAACATATTCTGAAGTAATCAAATAATTTCTTTTACACGTACTCGCCATCGCCAACTATCGATTTTGATCTTGAAAATGATAGAATCAAGTGTTTTACCTGAATTTGTATGATGGATGTACCATTTGTATTCATTTCATCATAATGGCGATTGAAGTACTCTAATCTGAGTTTATAGACAATTTTCAGACAAGGAGGATTGATACCATCTACAACAGGAGGTCAGGCTATTTGGTAAGTTCCGCACTTTGTCCGCCGAGTAGCCTGGCCTCCTGGTGTAAATGATATCAATTCTCCTATTATCAAAACTATGTATAGAGAATAAAGTCTTATTCGTTTTCTATAATTAGAAGTTCGTAACGCAAACATTAACTTTAACCCCTTACTTTACGTTAAACAGTTTGAAGTAAAACTCGTCCATTAACTTGAAAGACTCCACAAATGACTTACGAGCTAGAAGTTCCTAATAAACATTATTTCCCCTATTAAAACCTTAATTTTTTAATTTAAGTTTTTTAATATTACTTCGTATACTACAAAAGGAACACTGACACATTTCGCCGCTCTTAAAAAAAAATGAAGAAATAATTTTGAAACAGGAATATTTGAACCGAGTAAGATTAATTACTTGTATTTGAAGAAGAGATTTGCGCTGTTATAAACTTTGGTGATATTCATCCCAAATAAATTCTCGCAATACATGGCTTCTCAATTAGTTGTCAAAGAAAGGAATATTTTTCGTTGGAAATTCTCAATTTTGTCATTCGTTGGTTGTTTCAATTTTCAAAGGGTAAAACCATCGGAATAATCTCCCCTATTTCATCAAAGTGCCAGCAACGTTTCTTGCTTAGTTGAAACCAATATTTGCCTTGATGAATTTGTTATGAAAGAAAGAGCTTGGGATTGAGCAATACAAGCGTATGAATGAGAATATGCGCAGATGTTTGTGCCGCACGCCAGAAAATATTTGGATTAACTGTTCTACATCCATTTTTCTGTAGTTAACTACCGTAGTTCCATTATGAGGTTGGTTTTTATGGGGTAAAATGAAGCGAAAACATGTTTCCAGCGAAACGAAAATTGTCATTTCGCTTGACCATGGGACAAGCTCTGTTATCTGCAACCAAGCTTTCCGCTGCCAATCGAAGGCCCGGACTCTATAACGCGATGAATGTTGTAACGCCTAGACATAAGTTGAATAATAAATTCTTATTCGTTCTATTTTATAGAGCAGACGACATTCACGTTTACGTTGAATATTTATTTATTAAACTAAAAGTATATAAATATAAAAACAACAAGTTGGAAAAACCAAAATATCACCTCTTCGAGTCAAGAGGACTACTACTACAAAATTATTAACCTAGATATAGAATTATTTCTTATTTTTATTTATTTTTTTTTTTGAAGTAAAAATTATTAAAGTAGTATTCCAAGCATAGCGAATATACAGTAAAGCAGAACACATTTTACACCAAATAAAGATATGTCTTGGACACATGGAAATCAGTCAATGGGAAAAAAACCAGGAAATGAAGTGTATAACTTTAGGAGAGATATAACCTTTATGTGTTTGAAAAGGCCCAATTGTCTACGCTTCAACTGCGGTCTTTTGTGCTGTTGTTTCTCGAAAAACTTATGATTTAATGTAAATTTTCGTTGTTATAAACTTTGGTGAAATTCATCCCAAATAGATTCTCGCAATTCATAGCTTCTCTGTTATTGTTAAATAATGGATTTTATAGTTATACTTAATTAGCGTTTTGTTTTGCTAATTTATTGATAAGGTGTTTGTAGCAATCCTCAAAGCTCAAAATCCTCGAAAAAAAAATTATTTTTAAGCGGAAAAACCTTACTTGCAGAATTGAAAACAATTGTTTCCTTTTTATACTACAATAGACGTTAGAGGTTAATATTGACCAATGCAAGCGAATAAGTGAGAATACGAGCAGTTGTCTGTGTATTGATTACACAGACAAGTTTTGATAATTGTCCTGACCCGCTTTCTGATGCACGCTATCTTCTAGTTTATGACAGTTTCAATTCACAGCGTTTGCCTTCTAACAAGTGAAAAAGTTATTATGTTCAAATTTTACTTTCATAAAAAATTTCACGCGTGAGAAGTTAATGAAATATGAAATTATATTGTCAGTCAACAACTTTTTTAATAACATAAGGGCTAAAATAATTTTGCAATTCTCCGTATGGTTTTCAATGCGGTATACAGGTTGTGTAGCACCCAACAACGATCTTATTCTATACAGTGCTCGCATGTAGTAGTACTATAAAGTTAAGAAGAGTGCCACATGAAATTGAGAAATACTTACTAAATTCAATACTCGCTTGATACAATGGCCACGACACTATAAGGTGCCATTTCTAGTTTAGCATATCTTTCTTTTTCTCTTTCCATAACTCGTAGAAAATCAACACAATCATAAATAAAGCCTAGCAATAACAAATTTGACAGTTTAGTTTTTGCCAAAATAAAACTAAATCCATCATTATACTGGTCAATGAAGGGTGTTATAGATATCTATGTGAGTTCGAAAGTAGCCTCACCGCGTTTAATCGCATCCCCGTGAGGGAAGGCTTTCTATGCATGTATATATGTAAACGAAAACTGGTTCTAAAGTCGTAAATCTGGCGGGTAAGAGACAATAAATACTCATACGGGACTATCAAACAATGCAAAATTCTTCAATTTCAAGACGAGTTTAAAAATGATTCTACTCCTACAAACTATTATAAGATACGTTTCACAACTCCTAGCTTTATATTGAACTTGAAACTCGTTCTCGTGCCACGAATTTTGAACTATCAAAGCTGTCACAGATCCACTAAATAAATAACCAACTGGGTATTACAATTAAACATGTTGCTAAATGTTTTTCATTACGAAGTTGTTTCTGGCAATGACAAAATATTAAACAAAACCGAAAGTTTTTAAAAAGGACTTCATTTAAAACATGTTAAGTTGATAATAACTTCAGCAATGAAGGTGGCTGTGGCAATTCCCAACCCGTAGACAAACAACACGAATATTCCGTTTGTTTCATTGATTGTCAGTGCTGAAAGGCTTTTCGTCGGCTTTTGCCAAGAAACTCTTGAAACATAGAAATTGTTTTTTATGTACAAGTACTCCATGAATTTGGTCTCAGTGACCACCATCGTTCTAAAAACAGAGAAATGAATTGTACAAGTACTAATTTCTCATCAAACCAAGGCTACTTAGTCCTTACCCAAGAGTCATTTGCTCAATATATTCAGGACACCGTTTCGCTTCGCTACCGACAGGAATGACGAACAGCAGATTTTTGATTCGCTTTGCGTTGAAGTAGAAAAGCAATTTTCTGAAATCAGCGTCGTCTTCAAGAAGAATTGACATTAGATTGTCCAAGTAAAGCTGTGGTGCTAAGAATCCAGTTCTTCCCAAAAATACATCCCTATACGTATTAATGTCCAAGGAGTCTTCTATTTCCACATATTTGACTCTCGAAGCTAGAGACAATTGGGATTCCTTTTCTACGGTGGTCTTCTCCAAATACAACACCGAGATTAAAAATAAGGCTATATTAAGCATTAAACACATAACCTACCCATTCCTTAAAATAGCCGGCCGCGTTGTCTGTGGAGCTAAATTGAATTTTAGCTTTGCTGTATTTGCTGAAACTTTCTAGACTGTCGATCAACACATGTTCGGTTGAGTACAGTTCTGTTTTCAAGGCGGATCCCATGAATATTGAAATGATTAAAATAGCAATGAGCCACGAACCGATTGTGATCCTCCATGAAATGCATTTCGGAACCCTAATAAAGGCTGGAACATAATTTGAAATTATCTTTTGGAAATTGTGCAATTTGGAAAATAGTCACAGCAGAAAGTCAATCGTCACTTGGGTCAAGTACTTACGTTCGAAGAAAAATATGCAAACAAAATCCCACGTGAAATTGAAATGGCTTTGAACACTCTGACGAATAGATTTTTCTTCTCGACGTCTTCCATGACCTCTCTTTGTAACAAATTCGGAAAGCTTCGCCAGCAGCGGTAGAACGACGACGCACGAAACCAGCAGATAAGAAACCTGAACGATTCATTATATTTAGAAGCCACCTTTTTGGTAAAATATATTTAGAAAGTTCATATTGTACCGTGTCGTCGATGGTTAAGAAGGACATGGAATATTTTTCCACTTCAGCCGGTGGCCCAGTCATTAAGACAAGCTCTGATGTCAAGAACGCAGGTGAATAGTACCAAAAATCGTCTTTTGCAATGTCCGAAAGCTCCACGGGAAATAGTACACCCGTTATATTCTGAAATATTCGATTAAAATGATGTTACTTATGTTTGGTAGTTATAGAAATTCATCGTATCACTTTTACCGGAATTTGTACAATGGTTGTTCCGTTTGTCGTCAGTTCAGCATAAGGAATAGCTAAATAATTAAATCTGGTATTTTGAAAATCAAAACGTGGTTTCAAAATTACACGCAATACAACTTTTTTCAATTATTCGCGAAGTCAGTATCAACCCCTTACTTTACGTTAAACAGTTTGAGATAAAACTCTTCCACGACCTTGACAAATTGCAATAATGACTCTAGAGTTAGAAGTTCCTAATAGACAATTTTCCATACCTTACAATCTCGATTGTTGTTTTTGAGCAATTTTACATTACCTCGCATACGACGACGGGTACACTTACGCATTTTGCAGCCCTGAAAAAAATATAATAAATAGCTTTCTACTAAATAGCCTTTAATATTTGAACCAAGTATTTTTTATTACTTGTATTTGTAGAAGAGATTTTCGCTGTTATAAACTCTGGTGAAATTCATCCCAAATAAATTCTCGCAATTCATGGCCTCTCAGTTGGTTGTTAAAGATTGGATTTTTAGGTATGCTTAATTAGCGTTTCGTTTTGCTAATTTGTTGATAAGGTGTATGTAGCAATCCTTAAAGCTAAAAATCCTCAAAAGAAGCTGACCTATATTTTTAAGCGGCGGCAACGTTACTTGCTTGATTGAAAAGAGTTGTTGACTAAGTGCATTGCAAAAGGAAAAAGCGGTAAATATTGATTAATGCACGCGAGTAAGTGAAAATACGTGCAGTGCCTTGGTATTTATTACCCCATGCCAGTTAATATTTTTAAAATTGTCTCCTAGCCTACTTTCTGTTGCACGTTAGCCAAACAGTTTATGATAGTTTCAGTAGAGCCATTTTACATTCTTATTCGCATTAACCCTTCTAACCTATGGAAATGTTTCGTTGACGTCTACAATTTACTTTCGTATACAATTTCACGCTCACAATGTTAATCAAATGTAGAATTATGACCAATCATCAACATTTTAATAAAACTAGATCGACTTATTAAAATTGAGTTGCTAATCCTATATCTCGTATTTACTTGTATTGCCAACATTCTTAGGCCGCCTTGACACTACACTATTTTGAACTTTTTCCAACCGATTGGAAAAGGTCTAATCCTTCTTGAAAAATTCTTATTGCAAGTGATTATCAACCCCATACTTTACGTTAAACAGTTTGAGATGAAACTCTTCAATAAAGGTGATCAATTGCAATAATGACTCTAGAGGTTGATGTTTTTAATTGACAACTTTCCACACCTTATTTCTTAATTGTCGATTTTCCATAACCTGTCATACTACTATGGGAACACTCACGCTCTTTGGAGCCCTCAATAAATAAAGATCTAAATTTCCGATAGCTTTTCGAATTATTTAGTAATTGCAGAAACGATTTTCGCTTTTTTCGTTAAATTCATCCAAAAAATATTTTTGCAATTCATGGCTTCTTCAAAGGTCGTTTTTTTGGAGGAATTCTTTCAAGGGATATAAATTTCGTGTTTTGCTGGAATTAAGACTAGCTTACTGATAGTTTCAAGTCCTTCGAAAGAATTTAGAATTATACTTCAAAATATGGGCAACGAATTTCTCTGTTTGAGAAATTTCTTTGAGTAGAGCTAACGATTGAGTAACGAGGGGAATAACTAGTGAGAATATCTGCACATGTTTCTATATATATCGGACCACAATATTAAATATTTAGTCTAACGGTCCTCGGACATGTTTTCTGTGGAACCTTAATTTTTATTTCTGGTCTACTAAAGCTACGTTCACATTTATTCGGGAATTGGTAGAAACTATAAATTGAGGATCTTCAATAAATTCTCGCAATTCATGGCTTCCTGATGGTTGTCAAAGGTCGTTTTTTGGAGGAATTCTTTCAAGGGATATAAATTTTGTGTTTTGTTGGACTTAAAGACTAACTTAATGATAATTTCAAGAACTTACGTCCATCGAAAGAATTTCGCCTGTTACTTACTACCGGCAGCCTATTTGAAACAAATTTTTCCGTTAATGAATTTTCTTTGAAATATGAGCTTATGTTACGATTTTGTAAAGCGGGGAAAAGCTAGTGAGAAAACCAGCACGTGTTTCTTTTATGATTGGGCCTAATGGTTCTCTGAAATATTTTTGTGAAATTTTAACTTGTATTTCAAGTCTACTAAAGCTATGTTCACACTTACACGGGAATCGATAATAATTATAAAATAATCTTCAATCACGGATTTTTGTTTTTATGTTTCTTGAATATAACCATTAATTTAGTGTTAATTTATTTGTGTTAAATTTTAAGGAGTACAAGCAACGAAATTTTTTCTGAGTTTTATTATTACACATGTTAAGCCATTAACGCATTTGTTATGGTAATCGTCGTGGATTAAAGATAACCTTAAGAGTTTTAGTAATATTAACGAGCGTTTTACTAAAAACGTGTACACTCGTAACTAGAGGCTAATTTGATAACAACTTCAGCAATAAGAGCTGCTGTGGCAATTCCCAGACCGTAGAAGAACAACACGAATGCTCCGTATGTTTCATTGATTGACATAGCTGCAAGGCTTTTCGTCGGTTTTTTCCAAACAACTCTCGAAATGTAGAACTTGCTTTTGAAAAACAAGTAGTCCGCGAATTTTGTCTCGGTGAACACCATCGTTCTAAAAATGAGAATTAATTCGACAAATTAAATGAGAAACGATTAATCCACGAATCTCCTTTCAAAGGAAAAGCAGATTCTAAAAACAGAGAAATTTAGCGAATTTTTTGCAACTGCCAATCGAACAGGTAACTAAAAGAGATCGATAAAAACATTTAATTACTTACGCAAGACTCAATTGCTCAATCAACTCTGGACATCTTTTGAATTCGCAATTGAGTGGAAAGACGAAAAATATATTATTGATTCGCTCTGTGTTGAAGTAAAAAACTAATTTTCTGAATTCAGCGTCGCTTTCCAGAAGAATTGACAGAAAATTATCCAAATAAAACTTTGGTACAAAGAATGCTTCTCTTCCCAAAAATGCGTGTCTGTAATTTCCAATGTCTAACAGGTCTTCTATATCCCCGTATTCAACTCTTGAAGCGAGGGAAATTCAGGTTCATTTTCCACGATGGACTTTTCCTGAAAAAAAACCGTAATTAACAAATAACGCAATTTTGGGTGTGATATCTTTAATTTCAAATAATGGGAAAAAACACATAACTTACCCATTCCTTAAAAAAACCGGCGGCTTTTCCGTTAGGGCCAAATCGAATTTTTGCGTTGGTGTATTTGCTGAAACTTTCCAGACTGTCGATCAGGACGTGTTCGGTTTCGGTTGAGTACAGTTCCGTTTTCAAGGCGGATCCCATGAATATTGAAATGATTGAAATAGCAATCAGCCACGAACCAATTGTGATCCTCCATGATATGCATTTCGGAACTCGAGTCAAGGCTGGAACATAATTTTAAATATGTCAGTTGGAAATTATGTTTTTTAGAATAAATCTGCAGGAGAAAGTCAATCGACACTAAAGTTATGTACTTACGCTCGAAGAAAAATATGCAAACATAATCCCATGAGGAATTTAAATAATTTTGAACTTTCCCAAGAATTGATGTTTGCATTTGACGTCTTTCCTGACCCTTGTTTGTAACAAATTCAGAGAGCTTCGCCAGCAGCGGTAGAACGACGACGCACGAAAGCAGGAGATAGCAAACCTGAAAAATTAATTTATCTTTTCGAAGCTTAGAGTGTTCGGCACACTTTTGGTGAAAATTTGTTATAAATCATATCGTACCGTATTGTCTATGGTCAAGAAAGACATGGAATATTTCTTAACTTCAGCTGGTGGGCCAGTCACTAACACAAGCTCTGACGTCGAATGCACTGGTGTATAGTACCAAAAACCATCCTTTGCAATATCCGAATGTTCCACGGCAAATAGGACGGCAAACGTATCCTGAAGAAATCATTACCAATTTATGTTATTGGTAATGAAAATCGTCGTGTTAATTTATTGTTTTTTTACCTTTAAATACCAATACAAACATGATTGTGCGGTAATTATGAAATTGAACGTGTCAATTGGGTGGGTTTAAATGAATTTTTTACCTGAATTTGTACGATGGAGGTTCCATTTCTTGTTAATTTACCATAAGGAAAAGGATTGTATTCTAGTCTGGACATTTGCAACGTAAACAATTATTTTATGTTCACAACTTCTTGTGTTTTCAGTTATTAAAAGTCAATATCAACTCCTTACTTTACACTAAAGAATTTGAGGTACATCTCATCCATTACCTTGAACATTTTCGTAAGTGACGCTTGAGCTACAAGCTCCTAAAAGGCAGATTTTAAAATTCAATAACTTGATCCGTAAATTCGAGGTTTTTTTGCAATACCTCACATACTACAATGGGAACACTGACGCATTTCGCCGCTCTGAAATAAAAATTTTGAAACAGTAATAATTGAACAAAATAACATTGATTACTTGTATTTGAAGAAGAGATTTTCGTTGTTATAAACTTTGGTGATATTCATTCCAAATATATTCTCGCAGTTCATGGCCTTTCAGTTGGTTGACAAGGATTGGATTTTTTAGTTATACTTAATTAGCGTTTCGTTTTGCTAATTTGTTGATAAGGTGTTTGTAGAAATCCTCAAAGCTGAAAATCCTCGAAAAAAAACTCGCACTTTATTTTTATGCGGCGGCTACGTTACTTGCATAGTTGAAACCAATTGTTTCCTTTTCATACTGCAATAGACGTTAGAGGTTAATATTGACCAATGCAAGCGAATAAGTGAGAATACGAGCAGTTGTCTGTGTACTGATTACACAGACAATTTTAGATAACTGTCCTGACCTGCTTTCTGTTGCACGTTAGCCTCTAGTTTATGATAGTTTCAGTAGAGCCGTATATTTTCTAAATCGCACTATCCCTTCACAGCGTTTGCCTTCTAACAAGTGAAAAAATTACGAGTGACGTATGTCACGGAGAGGTTCTGTAACGATCGTGTGTGGGTGTGTCTGTGTGTGTCTGTTATTACACCACGTGACCGCGTTCGCAGTTTTCAAATCGAAGCAAACGTGTTCGCCATTTCCGAACTGCTTTCACAGTCACGGAAATGGCTCCTCTACTTAAATTCTCACACTACCATCTTCTGGTCTTTGTCCATCTCACACGGACATCTGTCAGTACCTAATGGCTTTTAATCACCACCATCTTTTGGTCTTCGTCCATCCCACATGGACACCAGTCTGTACATACTGGTTTCTAATCACCACCATTTTCTGGTCTTCGTCCATTCCACTTGGATACCAGTCTGTACATACTGGCTTCTAATCACCACCATCTTCTGGTCTTTGTCCATCCCACTTGGACACCAGTCTGTATATACTGGCTTCTAAACACCACCATCTACTGGTCTTCCGTCTAATCCACATAGACACCAATCTGTCTCATTGGCTTCTAACTCGTCATCGTTTGGGTTAAGACATTCGCGGCGATCAGCTAGGGTTACGAGAATCGTCTAGCCTCCCTAAAGTGGGTTGTCGACCAAAGGTTTTCGCAATTGCGGTTGTTCTTGCTTTTAACTGTAGTTCGACACCCTTATATACTACCTATTTGAGTAACGCGAAGCAACCGGCGTATGCTTCATTTCATACGCCAATATTAGTCAAATCTCTCAAGAATGTTTAATTATTCTTTATCAAAACGATGTAACGCTCAATAAGGCGAACAACTAACGAAGAAAATATTTAATATTAATTATATTTATTTTAATATTTAACATAATCTTGTTTCTCAACTCAATATTAATACGGAAAGAGTTAAAAAGCAGTCTATGTTTTTGTGTGTCTGTCCGTTGTCACACTAGTGCGCCGAGGTAGCAGTTCGCTTTGTTTTGATGTGTTAAGAAATCCAACAGAACCTTAATTTTCACTTTTTCCATAATATAAAGTGAATATGTGGAAATATTTTTCGCAAATACGATACCTTTAGTAGTTTTGTAGCTTCAAAGCTCTGTTTCATTTTGATATTCCAAGGATATTTTTAAACATTATTATTTGAAATGGCTGTTTTTATATTACTTAAGCTATACTACATCTCTATAGTGTTTACACTGAAAACCAGTTGTGAATGTAGCTATGAGTTTATAGGGTAAACAGCTGAAGCGTAGACAATTGGGCCTTTACAAAAACATAAAGGTTATATCTCTCCAAAACGCATACACTTCATTTCCTGTTCTTTTTCCATTTGACTGATTTCCATGTGTAAAAGATTTATCCTTATTGGATGTAAAATGTCGTCTGCTTTACTGTCTATTCGCAATGCTTGGAATACTGCATCAATAATTCGCACATTTTTACTTCAAAACAAGATGACCCAGTCAAATTACACTTTTTACCGCCCTCTAGTTACAAGAATAAGTATTACCATATTCATTATCAGATGACCCCAGACTGGGAGCACAAATCCAAAGGAGAGTCAAAGATAGAAGGGGAAGGTACTTTATAACGGCCGGGCAGCATGGCTCTCACGCCCATCTACCTCGCGCACAGCCGAGGAGTAAGACGTCACGTGATCCTTTGAGAGGGAAATTAAAAAAGGGTAAACCCGAAATTACGGTCACAAAGAGAGAGGGAATTTGATTTTAGCAGGTGAAATTTCTGGGGATAAGTGTATATCGGAAGAGTAATGAAAGTTTCGTCTCATCCTCTCTTAACACAGAAAACTCTAGATTAATCCTTAAAAATGTCTAGAATTATATATAATGCCTTCAAAAAAATCTCTCGGACTGTTATTTATAGTTAAAATGTTTCTTAATAATTTTGGTGAAACAAATACTTTGGGAAACTTAATTTAGAGGGTTTATTTAATTATAAGCACTTTAAACGTGCTGTAAACATTTGCACTTTCGGACCAAATAGGTCAGGGAAAATCTCAGAAAAAGGTCATGAAAAACCTGGAAAATTCAGAGAATTTGGTTCTGAAAATTCCGTAGCAACCCTGTATTATAACCAGATTTATTATTTTTCTGTCAATATTGAGAGGTTAAAAATAAAACACTGGAAAGGGTCAGTAGATTAAAAACATGAAACAAATTTGATAATAACCGTCACCGAAGCTCTGTAAGCACGCACGCGGCACACGCGATTCACGAAGCGGCACGAGTATCGGAGTATCGCCGTAAAACTTAAGCCTCGGCCGAAATAACGTAAGCCTCGGCCGAAATAACGTAAGCCTCGGCCGAAATAACGTAAGCCTCGGCCGAAATAACGTAAACAAACTCTGATTTTTTTCTCTCTCACGTGCGCCGATTGCGCATGTGCGCCACGCTCTTAGAGAGCCTTTGGCACTGGTTACGTTTTTGAAAGGGGGGCTGACGGATAATTTGGTCTCTCCGGCTCCCTGCCCCAGCTAATTTAGAATTTCGGGGTTTTTTCATTGTTTATGAAATAGCATACCTATTATGAATAAAATCAATCTAGTAATAAACTACAGTAACTTACTCATTAGGTTCATTTTAAACTTAACCTACAGAACTTTAATTAATTAAAATAAATAAATAAATTAAATTACAGATTTATATTTATTAAACTAGGGTTGGTACTAGCAAAAGTGAACGATTCTATTTTTGCTTTAAAATTTTGTAGCTAATTTTTTATGCGGGGTAAGTTCCTTTTAAAAGGGCTCAATTTGTAGATTGAATATCGAGGATTACGATAAAAATAGTCCAAATATTGTAGGAGTACGTGGATGAAAGATACGAACCTATATACACACCAACACGGACTAATAAACTTAAGTTGATGCCAGTTTTAGGTGTTGCTTAATACAATACCATCGGGGAATAAGCTTTAGCAAGAGTTACAATAATCCAACGATAACAAACCTTTAATCGTTAGATATATCACGTTTTTCACTACAAAAATGATATTAATATCTGTGGTTTTGATTCGGAATTCGATTTTATAAATAGAGTTGGAAAAAACCAAGTAAAAATTGTAAATGTTTCAAGGTTAATTAGAATCCTTTTTAAGCTATTTTACTAAAAAACAAAATGATAAAGTGTTGTAAGGAATCTACGTTCGGATAATATTAACTTTAAAATACATCATTAACCCAAAAAAGACTCAAATTTCGCGCCATTAGTAAATTTATCAATTTAGCGGTAAGAGGGCCGTAGCTTCCACTACTTATTGGGCGGGAAAGCGAGAAAACGAGACAGCTGTTATGCGAGGTATCGAACATAAGGAAATTATTGAACATTTTGACTCGGCTATTGTTTTAACTATATTATCCTATTATCACTTATCACAACTACGTAAACTTTAATCTAGGTGCATGAATTTAGGCCCTACGTAATGGCAGCTCCTTTCCTTGGGCCTTTTTTATTCCTCCCATTTGATTATCATTGTTGTTCACATTTGGGTCCAGTGCTCAGTCACTACCTCCTTCAGTATTTAGGGTCAGGGTGCTACATTTAGCAGCGATTGTTCACATTTGGGGTCCTCTAAGGGGTTTGGGAAATAGGATATTGTGCAAAATTTAAGAGAGTTAAAAAGCTGAATTTGTAGCGAATTGTGTCTAAAGAATCATATTTCTTATCCTGAAAGTTTCTGGTGTCTAACGTTAGCTCCACGGAAGTTATTCAAAGATTTGCAAAAAGTGTTCACAGTTACCAGTACGAACCCTATATTTCCTTCCTCAATCGGTTAGTTTTAAACTTAATTAAAATACATCATTATTTATAAAGTTATCATTAATCTCACTTGTGAACGTGGACTGCTCGCTTAACTAAGCAGAGTAGCAGACGAGTTTTCTAGAGACGATATCATTGGTTAACTCATGGTGAACTTTGCCTGCTAATTCGTTTCTCTCTACATTCAAGACTGATAAGGCGCTAAAAAAAGGGGTAAATGGGGGAAAAAGTGCGGGCGAAAGGGGTAAAAGTGGGGTTAGTAAATCTTCGGTATAAATTCATAACATTTTAGGCCATCAATAGATGGCGCTAAAAAGTAAAAAATTACATTTCACTCTTTGAAACTGGCTATCTTGGCTTTAACATACTTGCAAGGCTTTGAAAAACTTAAATCCAAGAAAAGATGTTCAATAAGAGTCAAAGATTAAGTGTCGGAATATAAGAGCAACCAAAGATCCGGTAGCTGCTGATAAAGCTAACTTTAGCAGTTATAAGGTCGTGACATTCATTGATATGAGTGGCATCAACATAAATTTGGAATACCTTTGAGTCAATGACATTTTTACCGTTGATAACAACGATGGGCTCAACAGGAACCCGTCTTAAATTCTGCAAAGAAAAACCAATCTCCTTCAAACTGAATAATTTGATAAAAAGTAAGGTTACGAAAATACCAAGTTTGGGAAAAACATCTTTTTGATATTTTCATTACACAAAGCTGGAATCATCAACAAAATTCCTTCAAATTTAGCACCTAGAAAATGTATAAAAACAGTAGACAGGTATCTGTTTGAAATATTTATTTTGACATCATTATATAACTAATCAAAACTCAAGACTTTACATCTAATTTCCAGCTTTGATGTTTGTTTATTGATTTTATCTACAATTTCCGACTTCAAGTGTTTTGTCGCCTTTGATGGGACTTCAGCCCAAATTTTATTCCCATATTTTTTAATGCTTTATGACGCATTAACGCCAGCTATTCTTTGAAATCAGATATTCTACTAAATATGAATTTTGAAAAGGGCATGGACATTGTCCAGCTACATTTGTCTTTAGAAAATTACTATTACTTGTCTATAGTCAATAAGAGATGGCTACTCTTCAAGTATATCGTTTGTTTGTGGCATATTTCGAATTTCAGTGGTTCTTATGGTGAAAGTTCGTTCCATCCTTGAATCAGTGGCTTCAAAGTCTGGAGATTTCTTCTTCATTTACGCGACCATGAATTTTTTATGCTTTTTATGCTAATATCAGGTTACCCCCCATTTCACCCAATTTAAAACACCCAATTCCCATTTACCCAAATCTAATTTAACCCAATTCTCAGTTCTCCTATACCAATTAACCCAATATTGCATACCCAAAAAGACTCAAATAGAGTAGAATTTGATGGTTTTATTTATTTATTTTTTCATTCCATAAGGGATACTGTTACGTCTTAATACTGAAGAGTTGGCATATGTGGGAATAACTTTAATCTAGACTTGGTAACGCATGCAAGTAGTGGTTTATTTTACTATAAAAACTTAACTCTTATTGAGTTGCGTACATGGTATCTTAAAGACTTATACCCGCGAACTGGTTACAAATTAAAAGCTAGCTTACAACTGATAACTGCGATAACTGAAGTGACAACTGCCTTTTTCGTTACACAATCTTAGTATATATACAGATATATAAAAAACTAGTTGAGTTAAAACACTAATCTTATTTATAATATTATTTTGGTCTATTCTCCTATTTTTTAGTCTAAGTCTCAACAGATACACTTACTTGAAGTGTATAACCGCTCCAAAGAGGAAGAGACGTCCTCCTAACCAAACCAAACCTAACCTAACATAACAGTAATGAATTGGAAAAGGCATTTTATTTGAGAAGTAAATGAAGCTAAACGTCAATATTTTGGAAAGGCGTACCATAGTTTGATGATTTATAAAATATTACTAACCTAAACAAACCAAACCTAACCTACCTAACCCTAACTCAGAATTACGGGGGCATATTTTCATTTCGAAGTTTTCAGCCAAACGACTTCCATATTTAATAAATTACACTGATCAACAGTCTCTTATATAATAATTTTAAAATATTGCTTTTTTAATGGAAAATACGAATTAATAAAACGGGTATGTTATTCGTGCGAAATTCCTGTGTTATCGCCTTTTGTGGCAAACGGGAATTGGGAGAAACACATTTGGGTGAATCAGGAATATATGATTTGGGTTAAATTCTTCTGATTGGGAGATATGGGGGACACCTAATATCATCTTCCATATCATATTTTATCTATAAAATATTAAGTACAAGATTAATGATAACTTTTTAGGAATAATTTTATGATAATTTTGTGAAAAAGTGATAGAAAAATACCATTAATCTTGCTTCTTTTTTAAATTTCGTTTTTGAGGACATTTGGCTACTTTTGTGTTTAAAGCAGATTTAGGTTTCCCTCAAATACGTCCAGTGTTAATTTAAGATTTTCAAGAATTTCAATAATTCGCGGTCTATAGGTATTTCGCGAAATTTTTAAACGCTTGTGTTGGAAAGGAAATTAATATGAATTCAAATTATGAAAATAACCTTCATCATGCTATCTAGAACATTTTAATGCATACCCTAATACACCACTGAGAGTAGGGAGAATAGAGGGGTTCTAGCTCATCAAAATTCCATGTTAAACCATAGCCCACTTGATCACGCTGGCTGCACGCGCTATAGAAGCCCGCTCAATCGACCCTAAAAATGAGAATAACATAGGTTCGGTCTAAAATTCAAACCCGTCTGGTTTTATCAGGGCCGTCTATGGGATGGGACCAGTTTTTTCAACGTTTTTGACAATATTAGTGCATCTACTGGTTCAAATCTCTTGAATTTTTAATGAGACGTGTTTTGAAAGGTTTGATATTATCCTGTAAAATTTCAAATCTTCAGCTATAATAGTTTTTTTTTAATAAAAATCATCACATAGTAGAGAAATAAATTTCTCTACTATGTGATGATTTTTATTTTAAAAAAAAAACTATTATAGCTGAAGACTTGAAATTTTACAGGATAATATCAAACCTTTCAATACACGTCTCATTAAAAATTCAAGAGATTTGAACCAGTAGATGCACTAATATTGTCAAAAACGTTGAAAAAACTGGTCGCCTCCCATAGACGCCCATGTTAAAACCAGACGGGTTTGAAAGTTTAGACCGAACCTATGTGACGCGCCGCATTCGCGAGTTAACATGTAAAAAAATCGTTTGGACGGGCTTCTAGAGCGCGTGCAGCTAGCGTGCGTGATCAAGTGGGCTATGGTTAAACCTATGGAGTGTTTCCGCGGTACCCCATGTTATTTCCTATAGGGAACCCAATAGAACCCGTACTATGTATTTTCTAAGGCTAATAAAAAAGCGTCCCCCGTTTTTTTATGACGTAGAGATCGAGGGTGATGTTAGTGGTAAAAAAAATTAGCCGCATATGTCATGTCTGGACACGTTCGATTTCTCGATCTATAAAAAGTAAAATGTTGATTATTTTTTAAAGTAATCCGCGTTGAGCAGGGGATGCGATTTAAAAAGAAATAACCCCTCTGGGGAATATAGACCAGGGGAAAATTTTTCCATGATTATAAATAAATACAATCCTACCCGAGAAAAGACTCGCGCTTTAAGTTTCAGTCATCATCATGAATTTCATCTGCAGTGGCGCCGCCAGGATTTTTTTACAGATAGGCTAAGGAAGATTTGGGGGCCCCTTATAAAATTTCAAGAGAAAAATTTAGTTGCACAGCGTCGATAATATTAAATTAACAACTATTTTATCATATTATTCATATAGAGAAGTTTAATATATTAAAGTTCAGTATTATAGAAAATAGACATATTATGATATAAACTATAGTTTGCAAAAATAATAAAAACACGGAGTCGGAGAGGGGGATTTTCATTTAAGCCCCCTATGAGGTCACTGTGCACTGCCGATGTGGTGAGGAAAAGAGAAATCGGTTTACCAAAAGTAGTCTGACCTCGAAGTTTTATGCGACCAGAATGAACGGGAGATAAGACGATTAGGTAAAGAGCGCGAAACAAACAAGATGAACCAAGGGCTGGGCTCATAATTTTAGCCACATCGTCACGCATACAAAATTTCAGTGAATAGCCCCTCGATGCGCTACCTTTAAGTGTGATATAATGATTACTAGTAATCCTAATTTCAATTCATTTTCTTCTGTTATAATTATAATAGTGCGACACATAATTATAATAGTGCGACACAAATAGGAAACTTGCGCACCCTTTAACGGTGCAAAAATGATTAATCGTAACGCACAAGTTAACCCTTTATTGAAATACTGAAAATCAGACTGATTGGTCAATCGATGCGCTATCTTTAACTGTGCTAAAATGATTGCACGTAATCTGTACATCAATAATTTACCTTCTTTTATAAATGTAATGGTGCGACACAAACAGAAAACTTGAGTGAGTAGCTCCCACTATAACGCATACCTAAACCTTAATTGAAGTACAGAAAATGCAAGTGTTTAACCCCTCGTTTCCCTGACCTAAAAATAATTACCTGGGCCGTAATCCTTACGTTCATAAATTGACTTATAATAAAATTGAAATACACTATATCTTTCTATATAATATCCCAATTAACCCCGCAAAATCTGTTCATGTCACGTTTACTAGAAGAGTTAGCAGGACAATTATAAACTCTTATAAAATTGACGCCAAAATAATTCGCACGGCACCGGAAACTAAAGATCTTGGAACGTTGTTCGATGCCAAGCTACACTTTTCTAAACATATATCGCGGACGGTTAATTTATGCCGTCGTACCTTAGCCGTTTCACTTAAGATTTGTCGACAATTACGCTCTCTGCGTCATTTTCGACTTTTATATCTTAGTCTTGTTCGCTCTAGGCTGATATTTGGTTGGGTTGCTTGGGCTAACTGCAGCCAGTATCTCAAAAATAAACTAGAAGGCGTCCAACGCAAATTTGTTGAGTTTTGCCATACTTTCTTTATACCACGTTCAAACTATAATTATACTTCATTGTTATCTATTCTTGATATTCTAAAAATTTCTGATTATGTTAGTATGAACGATTTTACCTTTCTCTTTAAATTATTACATAACATAATTCCCCTATCTGATCTATTAATGACACTTCAGTTTTCAACTCACAAAAATTTGCGTAGCCCTGCCACTTTCTACATAAAACGAAATAGTACCAACCCATTAGTTAGAATGCAAATTACATGCAATAAATTTATTAACGTAATTGACATTTTCTCTGACACCCTGCAAGATGCTAAGCGCCTTATCCGTCTCGAGTTTTTAAATCAATATTAACATTTAATTCTTAACTTTACTAATACATTCAGCTTTTCCTTAATTCAATGTATTTGCAGGCTTTTGCATATTTTGTATTAATTCGTGTAATTCAGTATATTTTTATTTATTTTTGATTAATTTTTTTTAAATTTCTGTATAATTTTAAATAATTCTGCTTAATATATATAATTCTGTATATATTATATATATATCTCTTGTTTTGCCCTCAAAAAGGGTTGAAATATGGTGACCCGTAAGATACAACCATATTTAATCGCGTAAAGGCACAATTTTAGGGAGAAATTCTAAAATAGTTTTCCTAAGCTCCATACATTCCTGATGGAATGTATAAATATACTCGTACATTACAATGTACACATACCGCTTCGACTTAACTCAACCAGTCAAAAAACCTCTTACATTGGTGTCTTTCATATCCGCCTTAAATGAAATGAGAAAATGAAAACCTGTACTGAGTAGTGTGAAATTACTCTTAAGCCCCCCTCAGTGGAATTTGGCTGATGAGCGCTCCCAGAAACCTTGCACTTTGCTGTTTCAGTAGGCTTTATAATCAAATACTAGAACTAATATCTCGATTAGTTTGCATTGCAAAGCAGACCTTCATAATATTCAACGATGACTTAGTAATTAAAATAGTATTGTTATTTACAGTTTTGGACCTAACTTTAATGCTAGATTTTTTTTTAAATTTTTAGCAAAAATGAATTAAAAGAAATCAAGGCTACTGTTCTTCACGTTTTCAACTAGTTCTACGATTCGAAAGACGAAACAACAGTGGATGTGGCCGTTGAGCCCACTGACGAAATATTTAGTGTTTACCTCCTCTAAACCTGGTGCATGTCGGGCAACCAAGTTATTTTGTGATACCATATTAGACTTCTCATTGACACAAATTGTTAATTTTTCTACGCGCGACGGGGGTGCTCGTTGTATATATAATACCCTGGACCTAATATTTCTAACTGACCCAAATGTGGCTCATTCTCCATCATTGTGACCACTCATAGGTACGAGTGAGCACGGCACCATTCTATTTAACGTTGCCCTATCCACCTCCAAGCCTACCCACGTCCCTAAACCTAACGTCTTCAAAACTGATTATGTTCTGTTTAGTAACTTTTTATCTACCATCGACCGGTCCCTAGTGCTCAGTCAAGGTGACCCTGATACTAATTATTCCGCCCTCCTTGCCCTACTGCAAACTGGTATACGCTCCTTTTCCCCACTAACCAAACCTCGTGCCACTCTCTCCATTGCCCAACGTACTCAAACTAGTCTTAATTTCAAAAAGAAGGCCTGGCACCGCTTGTGCAAGGCTAAGTCTAAGTTAGCCCCGTCCTCCACCCTCGCTCGACTTCGGCAAGATTATAATAATGCTCGCAACGCCCAGACGACTCATTATCGTAATACTCGATGACGCTATGAAACCTCACTCACGACACTGTTTAGTACCAACCCTAGAGCTTTTTATTCCCACATCAATAGTTTTCGTAAGTGTCGCTTCAATATCCTTCAACTTAAGCTCCCTGGCGGTTCACTCACTACCACACTCCAAGACAGTGCGTCCTTATTAAACACTTGTCTCGCGGCCACTGTGCAACTCTCACCACTTACCCCTTCACTGCTCTTGGTACCTCCCTCTGTCGTTGATCCGCCCAATACCTTTAGCCATTTCATTTGCGACCTACCTGAGATTCATCATCTCCTCTCTCACTTAAATGTCAATAAGTCCCCTGGTTCTGATGGTCTCCACCCCAATCTTTTGAAGATGCTAGCTCCCCTTCTAGCTGTACCTATCCACCTTCTCATATCCCAGTCTTTTGCCTCGTGCACCGTATGGAAGGAAGCGAATTTAACGCCGATTCATAAAAAAGGCTCGCGTGCTGACCCATCCAATTATCGGCCCATAAGCACTCTAAATCAGATATCCAAAGTATACGAACAGTTATGGCCCATTCAGATTACCCAACTTTAGTCAGCTGACAAATCATAGAGTTGTCAGGCCGACTTGTCACCCAATTGTGTCAGATCGGGCGACGCGTTCACACCACCCAAGTAGTCGGGCCGACTACCTTTGGACCACAAGAGGGGGTACATAGCGAAACGAAAACTTTTAACCAATAGGAGTGATTCTTTGATAAACGTCTGCTTAGAATTTATTAGTTTGCGGCTGGTTTTTGTTTATTGTCCTTAGTAATTATTAATTATCTCAAAGATATGAATCTTGAGGAAGATTGTCGTAAGAAAAAGATAGTGGCTTTGATGGGCATTGTGCTTTTAAAAGATAGAGAAAAAAAAGAAAAGGAAATGAAGAAAAAAACGTTCGGTGTGGGTTAAGCTCTGGTTGAGTCGAAGAAAAGAAAAAGTCGCGTTTTCTTTGGTGAATGAGTTACGATTGGAAGATGCTTCTAGCTATAGGGGTTATCTTCGAATGTCCGAAGACACATTTCATTTAATATTAAACGCCATTAAACATGATATCGAAAAGCAGGATACCATGTTCTGGGAGGCAATCCCTTGTGAAGAGCGCTTAGCTGCAACTCTTTGTTTTTTGGCAACAGGCTGGTATTATCTAAATATAAGTGTGATAGACATGACTAATTGAATATTTTAATTAAGAAGAAAGCATGCATTCATTGAAATACCAATTCCGAATTGGTTTAAGCACAGTTCATAGCATTGTTTATGAAACATGCAAAGCACTGAAGAGTGGTTAAACATTGCGCAGGATTTTAAAAGTAAATGGCAATATGATAATTGCATCGGTGCGATTGATGGAAAGCATGTAAATGTAACTGCTCCGCCAAATTCTGGCTCATACTACTACAATTACAAAGGCAGCTTTAGTATTGTTCTCTTGGCTCTTGTTGACGCTCATTGCAAAGTAAGTATTGAATACTTTCTGGTTTAATAGGTTTTGGCAAATGTCACGCTTTTCAGACCCATTCTCATTGCGTATTAAATCCATTTTGAGCAATGCCGTTGAATATGGCAATACTTAACAAATATAAAAATCGGCATCTTTATTTGGCATTGAAAGTTTCAATTATTTAAATGTAGGCAATATTTGTGGATGTTGGAACCAATGGAAGGTGCCATGACAGGTCTACATTCATCAATTCCAAGCTCTACGAAGCTTTAACACGAGATGAAGAAAAGCTACCGAAACCCCAACCACTACCAGGACGGATAAAAAATGTCCCATTTGTGATAGTAGGGGATGAGGAATTCACATTAAAACCCAATTTTATGAGGCTTTTCTCTAAAAGCGAGCTTACTTTCCACAAAAGAGTTTTTAATCTTAGGTAAGATAGGTTCATTATTTTATTCATTACAATTATCTGTTTGTTAATTAAGAATTGCATATTCGTAGACTTTCAAGAGCTCGTAGGGTGTCAGAAAACTTCTTTGGGATTATTGTTAGTCGCTTCAGAATTCTGCTTGGAACCATTCAAGCAAAGCCTGACAATGTTGAAACGATAGTCCTAGCTATTTGTACGCTTCATAATATTTTACGCCAGCAAAGTATAGACAACCAAGAGAAAAATGAATATGATTCAGAATCAAGCGACGAAGATTGTGGGGATAAACACGTAAAAGAAAAACCGATGCTAAGGCCTCTGGCCCATCAAGGCTGCCGTGCATCAATACCAGCGAAAGGGGTTCAGGAGGAATTTATGGCTTATTTCTGCAATGAAGGGGCTTTAGATTGGCAGTGGAATAGGGTCCGGGAGTACTGATATATATTTTAGTACTTATTGTAAACAAATTTTCTACTTATTAAAACCAAATAAAACAAACATAAACCTTTCCCTATAATGTCACTGAATAAATACTTATATTAAAGCCATTTCGTGGTGTTCAATCGCATATAAATTAAATATGACAAGTATATTTTTCCGAACCCAATATTTAATCAATAGTTCTCCCATGTTTTCTTTCAAATATCATTTCCATGAATTTGCATTTAAGTTCATCAGACTCTCTAATTGGTAGCAACCTCAGTTGGGAAGCGATAAAAGAACCAAAGAGGTCGTGTTCATGGTATGTTATCGATTGGGCGTGTTATCAAAACAGCATTGTCCAAAACGGCTTTTTCATAAACGCGTTTGCCATTATAGCCATTTCTCGTTTCAGCGAATTTTGATTACAGCGTTTATATCTTGAGCGTTGTTTCGTATTGTTGAAGGTATAAGTATTAGAGCTCGGCATTATCTATCCATTATCCACGTTATTTTATCCATAATCCAGAATTATCAACAGAAGTTGTATGTTAAATCGAATTATGTCCACAACATTTATCTATAAATAGTCAATTATTCACTAATTTACGGATAACGGATGGATAAGGCCGAGCTCTAATTAGTATTAATTTCAGCTTTAGGTTTGAATTTTAATGGTTGTCAAACAAACAGTTTCGAGGTCTAGTGTGTTAATGCGTTTTAATGTTTTGTTGGGATGGGTTTTTTGAACTCCTATAAATTACCTTCCACCTTATCCAAAATATCCTCCTATTAATTAGCTGCCACATTTTCCAATATATTATGATATTGATTAGCTGCCACCTTTTCCAAAATATTCTGATATTGATTAGCTGCCAACTTTGCCAAAATATTTCCCTATTAGCTGCCACCTTTTCCAAAATATTCTCCTATTAATTAGCAGCCACCTTTTCCAAAATATTCTCCTATTAATTACCTACCACCTTTTCCAAAATATTTTCCTATTAATTAGCTGCCACCTTTTCCAAAATATCCTCGAAATAATTAGCTGCCACCTTTTCAAAATATTCTCCTATTAATTAGCTGCCACCTTTTACAAAATATTCTCCTATTAATTAGCTGCCACCTTTTCCAAAATATTTTCCTATTCATTAGCTGCCACCTTTTCCAAAATATTTTCCTATTAATTAGCTGCCACCTTTTCCAAAATATACTCTTATTAATTTGCTGCCACCTTTTCCAAAATATATTCCGCGAACCAGTCCATAACCTGAGAATCACAAACGGTTATGAAACGATGTAGTGCTAAACCGCTGGTTGGGAAAATAGCACTATATTGAGAAACGCGGAAACAGCAACCGCTGTTTTGGGAAATAGCGCTGTATTGAGAAACGCGGAAACAGCAACCGCGGTTTTGCTTCCACGCGGTTTTGCAAACCGCTGTTTTGGGCACCGCTTTATTCCAAAACGCTCTTTTGAAAACCGCTCAACTACCCGTGAACCGTGTTCATCACGAACATCCTCTTTCTTGCTGGGAGTTTTTAGGACTGTCAAAGCTTCTGCTAGAAATTTCTCTGTTGTTGGTGTACCCTGTGTTCTTCTTTTCTTTCTAATCGAGCTGCTATTATATTCAGAGTGCCTAACGTCAGAACTTGAACTACCAGATGTTGATGGACGAGACGTTGGCATATCTGTTGCAATTTCAGGATTGTCATTAGAGCTTGGGTTTTCATCAAAATGAGGTTCAATAATCTCATCTTGGAAAAATCCTACGCTTTCCTCATTATTTAAGGAAATGTCTTCTTCATTTTGCCCCCATGTAGGTGAAAGCACATTTAGCAGAGAAAATAATGGAAATAACGTTACATTTTTTTCTTATACCTTTTCAATTGTCTTCGGCTCTTGATGTACAATTTCCAAACTGGAGCGGGCCTTTCTAGGCTGAAGAAAGGTTTGGAGAAAAAGCAAATCAGGGAAAAATTCCCACTTAGGTTCGTAGATATCGTCTGTCCCAGAACCACTTTTCTTCGATGCCGTAACTTTGGTCATTTCACGAGAAAAATATGTTCTTAGACCCTCCCAACGGCTTTTAACATCGTTCACTTAAATTTTAATTCTAAAATTAGAATAGCCATAACTATAATTACGGTTTGAAATAAGTGCTTACCTGAACAGCCAATTATATTCGACGCATCCTCAAACGCCTTGTCTCGAATTCCGGTTTTTTTGTAATTCATATGTTTTGGGTTATAAAGAAACTCATATTCTCGAATAAATTCGATTAATCTGCGAGTATCCGTACTATTCCAATTAAATTTCTGCAGTTCAGGACATAATAAAGATCAGTAATACACAATGAGGAAAAACCATCAAACTTAATAACTACCCCATTTTTTTATTAGACGCCATGTTAATAAATCACCAAGGCCCGAAATCCTTTTTTTTTAATGGCCGCTACTGTCGGCTCTCTCTCGCGTTTAAAGAAAAAAGACACGTGCCCCGTGACGTAATGGTTTCGCCTATTTTGATTGGTTCGCTCGCCTTTTCTGACTTTAGTCGGCCCGACTCCAATCGCCTACCTACCCGATTAAAATCCGAGCTTCGGCCCGACAATAGTACGGTTGGGTGAAACGTTCATATTGCCTGACAATCTCGCCTGACTGGTCAGTCGGCTTTGTCAGCTGACTAAATTTGGGTAATCTGAATGGGCCTTAAGTCCACCGGCAATTAAGATCCTTCCTTGAGATTAATAAATTCTTTTCCCCAGCCAAACATGGCTTTCTCCCTCGTCGGTCTTGTTTAACTAACCTACTCTTAGCCACCAACGATTGGACAACTTGGCTAGATTCTGGTCAATCAGTTGATGTCCTTTACCTAGATTTCAGTAAAGCTTTTGATTCCCTCCCCCACTCGGCCATTCTCGCTGCCCTCCACTCAGCGGGTATTGTAGGTAATGCGTTTAAGTGGCTTTCCCACTATCTTGCTGGCCGTAAACAGCGTGTAGTCCTCCAAGGAGTCACTACCGCTTGGAAACATATAGAACAGGGCGTGCCTCAGGGTTCTATACTCGGTCCACTCCTCTTTAACATCTTAATAAACTCAATGCCATCAGTAGTCCAAAATTCTTCCCTGATCTTCTTTGCCGATGACGCGAAACTTTATCGTCGGGTTAGTGTTCCGGCTGATCGCGATGCCCTCCAGGCTGACCTTGATGCTATCGTTAGGTGGGGCTCATCTCATGGGCTCAGTTTTAATATTGGCAAGTGTAAGATACTCCACCTTGGCCGCAGGAACCCCTCTTTCGATTACTCCATTAATTCGGCTCCCTTAACTAAGTCTCTTTGCGAACGTGATCTAGGCATCCTAATAGACTCCCTTCTCAAAATGTCAACCCAGTGTTCAAAAGTCGCCAAGCGCGTGCGTAGCATCACGGGTATGATTCGCCGCAACCTAAATTTCCGGTCCTTACCCCTTATCAAAACATTATACAACTCTCTGGTCCTCCCCATATTCGATTTTTGCTCCCCAATTTGGTCTCCCCATCTTAAATTGGATCTCAATGCCTTACAAAGGGCACAAAACGCTTACACTAAGCTTCACAACAAACACAGTTCCTCTCCTGCACCCCAACGCCTCTCTTTACTTAATATTGACCCGGCCCACATACGACATAAAATTAACAACTTATGCCTTGTCCATAACCTTATCAACGGTCACCTCGACATTGACTTCTCCCTCTTTTTCACCAGAAATACGAGCGCGAATACCCGTGGTCACTCTCAAAAATTGGTCAAACCACGAGCCCTAACCACCTTTCGGCAGACCCATGTTTCCCATATTGTAATTAATGACTGGAACTCCTTGCCCCCTAGCATTATTGCCATTAACAACAAATCTCTGTTTCGTATTAAACTCTCTGAACATTTTAACAACATGATTTAAACCCCGATGCATCCCCGTATTTTGTTATATTTTCAATTATTTTCACTTCAGTATTCTCATTGGTATTTTAGACCTCTGTGTTAACATTATCCTAGTCATTGTATACTTTTCTTGTCACGGCTCCCTCACTATAACCGCCGTCTGCTTACAAGACGCTAAGCTGTCTTTGCGGATGTTGTATAAATAAATAAATAAATACCCTAAGCGTCCTTGAAGACTGGTAAAAGGAACTAAACTTCTAAAGTATTTAAAAGATGATTTGCTTCCACCCCAGACAAACGTTATCAAATGGTGGAAGGTGCGTCTTTCAAAATCATTTATTCCTATTATGTACACAGGCAAATTTAGTCAATTACCCATCGGTTGGTTAGTAAAATGGCGAAGGACTACCTATGCATTCAAGGCTCTTCAGTTGCGTCTGAAACAACGTTTTCTGGCGGTACGAACCTAATCTCGCAGAAACGTGGTTCTATGAAACCGGAAACAATATCGAGCTGCATGTGCCTGAAGTAATTACGATGAAAAATTATTTATCTTTGTAAAACTTATAAATAAAATATGTTGCATTTTATTTTCACTCGCTACATACTACACATACCCCTACATATTGTGGTTACATTGTTCAAGGAAGGTTGAAAGAGAAGATTGTCAGCAACGGACAGACCTCAATACCCGACCATTCCGCGGGAGTTGTGCGGTCTCTTTTTTCACATCTCTTGCCTCGCCTTTTTATAATATATATATAGTATAATAAAAGATTCTATCTATACACTACATAACTATTTAAGTCATAAGTCAAAAATAATGTGTGGTAGTTATTTCGAAGAAAAATTGTCTATGTTTCATATTATCACCTTATCTAAACAATTAATTAATATATTTGGATGCTATAATGTTTTCCGTCTCCACTTGTCGAGTATACAATTATTAGACACGGTGCATATAAGCGTATAACATTGTTTTCATGTTATCCGTTTCAAGTGAAATCGATTAACATTTGATATGCTTTGTCTGTAAGTAAACCATCCGATCTTAAATTGTCGATTAAAAAACGGTTAAAATATGATAATGCGTATCCGATTCTGACCCCTATTTTTATTTGAAGTATAATTTTTTAGTTTTATTTAAAATATAATTTTTAGTATTATTTAAAATATAATTTTTTAGTATTATTTAAAGTATAATTTTTTAAGTAGTATTTGAAGTATAATTTTTTAGTAATATTTGAAGTATCATTTTCAGTAGCATTTTTACATTTTAACTGTAAGCGTATATCAGTAATTCAGTTTGTGTAATTCTTAAAAAATTAGTTTGAAGATTTTAGTTTTATAACTTGTATTATATTTATTTATTCACCAGATGGAGTAAAAACCTGTGTAATTCTTGTTTTTTGTGAGTACTATAGGTACATGTTTATGCCAATATTTGAAGTATAATTGTGAGCAATATTTGAAGTATAATTTTAGAAGTATTTGTAGTATCATTTTTAGTAGCATTGGCAAATTTTAACAGTAAACGTATATCAGTAATTTATAGTGTATAGCGCGTATGAAAAAATATTTTTTCGTCATTCCTTAGCTAGATTTCAGTTTAATAACGAGCATTATATTTATACTTATTCATCAAATCGTGTTAAAACCTGTGTAATTCTTGTTTTTTATGAGTACTGTAGGTGCATGTTTATTTCAATATTTGAAGTATAATTTTTAGAATTATTTGCATATTTTAACTGTTATTCTGAAGCAAATTAGTTTGAAGATTTTAGTTTAATAACTAACATTATATTTATAACAAAACGTATCGAAAACATTGTCGTTTTTTATGAGTAATATAGGTACACGTTTATGTCAGTATATGTGCTTAATCATCCTGTAATTAGTAATATAATATTTATACAGGGTGTTTCTGAAAAGTCCATCACAAATTAAGGGGCGTGTTTATGGGACCAAACTGAGCGGAAAGTACCAAAGAACATGGGGTGTACAACATTTTGTTACGGAGATATGGCCTTCCAAACATTCGCCCCTAAAACAAGGAAATATCCAAAAATGAGGAGTAACACTTAAGACCGACTAACCAGCTTGTTTAAAATTACTAGACAATTTCAATAGCCTTTAATCGAACAATTGATTTCTACCTTTACTAATCAGAAGCGTATAAATGAGTAGAAGTATGCCTACGGTGGTAATGTAAAATTAATCCCAAGTGACATGATGTTTCAAGATCTTCCCAGCACCAAGTAAAATGGTTCTGATTGAAGGGACTTTTATTAGCACAGCGTAAACAACGTTATTTTCAGGAATTAGTCCAAATGTCCACGGGCGGCATTACAAAAACGAGGCAGTCTTTCGAATGATACTTGGACATGTTGGAAGATCCCTGGCTTGTTCCTGTTATCTCAAACCGTAAAAAGCTACGCAAATCTTCATCATCACGGACAACACTCTTGTACGTTAGGTATGACCTTGAGAAAACCTAAAAGGACATCTCGAATGTATTTGAAAAACCCATCTCCAATTAAGGGGCGTGTTGTTTGTTTCCAACAGAGTAAACTCGCCCAGAGAACAATTACAATGCAGAGCCACGTTTCGGCGTTAATGGCCCACAAAGGTGGTCCCAAAAACAAGAACAAACTTTAATTTGTTTCGTTCAGTAAGTGTTTCATGTGTCATAGATAAAACGCCATGATTAATGCACGAAGAAAATGAATTTATTGACAAGTTTTAACATTTAATTGCAACTAGTTACAAAAATTGTTCAAAGTGTTCACCACCCGCGTTAAGGCACACATTAGCACGTCTTACAAATGATTCCCTTACACGTTGAAAAATGCCTGGAGTTTCGCGAATTGTTTGACAGCCGTGAATTATTCGTCGACGTAGCTCTTCAACATCGGGCACTTCAGTCTGATAAACTAAGTCTTTCAGGTGGCCCCAAAGAAAGAAATCACAAGGGTTCAGATCGGGTGATCGAGCAGGCCACTCCACAGGTCCACCTCGACCTAACCACCGCAAAGGGAAGGTCGCGTTAAGATAATTTCGGACCGCGATGCTGAAATGTGGTGGTGCACCATCGTGCATGAACCACATTCTGTTTACCAAACCTAAGGGTACGTCTTCGAGTAGTTCCGGTAAATCGTCCCGTAAGAACTGCAAGTAAGCCACACCGTTTAACCTGGGCTCTAGGAAATATGGCCCAATTAAATTGTCACCCACAATACCACACCACACGTTTAAACTGAATTGTACTTGGTGACTTCTAACGCAAGTTGCGTGGGGGTTTAGCTGGGACCATTGATGTTTATTATGTAAGTTAATAATACCATCCCGTGAAAAGTTAGCTTCGTCAGTAACCAACAAATCCCGTGGGAAATCGATATCGTTTACTTTAGCCAGAAACCACTGACAAAACGCCGTGCGTCGTGGGTAGTCCGCTGGATTCAAACCTTGAACTTTTTGAACATGGAAAGGATGAAACCGGTGGCTTCTGAGGATTTTCCACACGAGCGTGTGGTTTACGCCTAATCGGCGACCAACTTGGCGGGTACTTGATTCAGGCTCGTCCTCGAAAATGGTGAGAACTTCGTCTTCTACGGCCTCTGGGATGGCTCTCGCTCTAGGTTGAGGTCCAGCCGGTTGGATTCGTCCATCTTGCCTCAAACGTCTGTCCACAGCCTCGAACGTCAGTCGATTTGGTAGTCCCCTCTGCGGAAATCTTTCCTGATACAAGCGTACAGCTGCAGCGGCATTCCCCTCGGCTAGTCCATACATTAGGTGCATATCCGCATATTCGGCATTTGTGAAGAAAGGCATTGTAACAGACTTCGTTGAATTATGAGTTTAATAAAACAAACACATGTACGTGAAACCTCTTTTATTCCTTTCTTAAAAAACATAGTGCTCTGTTTTAGTGCTCTGTTTTTTAAGAATAGGCGAAGTTCTCACTATTTTCGAGGACGATCCAAAAACAAGCAGCCGCCAATTGGTTTGCTGATTAAGAAAAAACCACACGCAACTTGCGTTAGAATTCACAAAGTACAATTCAGCTTAAACGTGTGGTGTAGTATTGTGGGTGACAATTTAATTGGGCCATATTTCCTAGAGCCCAGGTTAAACGGTGTGGCTTACTTGTAGTTCTTACGGGACGATTTACCAGAACTACTCGAAGACGTACCCTTAGGTTTAATAAACAGAATGTGGTTCATGCACGATGGTGCACCACCACATTTCAGCATCGCGGTCCGAAAACTTGTCAATAACATTTTCTTTGTGCATTAATCATGGCGTTTTATCTATGACACATGAAATACTTACTGAACGAAACAAATTAAAGTTTGTTCTTTTGTTTGGGACCACCTTTGTGGGCCATTAACGCCGAAACGTGGCTCTGCATTGTAATTGTTCTCTGGGCGAGTTTACTCTGTTGGAAACAAACAACACGCCCCTTAATTGGAGATGGGTTTTTCAAATACATTCGAGATGTCCTTTTAGGTTTTCTCAAGGTCATACCTAACGTACAAGAGTGTTGTCCGTGATGATGAAGATTTGCGTAGCTTTTTACGGTTTGAGATAACAGGAACAAGCCAGGGATCTTCCAACATGTCCAAGTATCATTCGAAAGACTGCCTCGTTTTTGTAATGCCGCCCGTGGACATTTGGACTAATTCCTGAAAATAACGTTGTTTACGCTGTGCTAATAAAAGTCCCTTCAATCAGAACCATTTTACTTGGTGCTGGGAAGATCTTGAAACATCATGTCACTTGGGATTAATTTTACATTACCACCGTAGGCATACTTCTACTCATTTATACGCTTCTGATTAGTAAAGGTAGAAATCAATTGTTCGATTAAAGGCTATTGAAATTGTCTAGTAATTTTAAACAAGCTGGTTAGTCGGTCTTAAGTGTTACTCCTCATTTTTGGATATTTCCTTGTTTTAGGGGCGAATGTTTGGAAGGCCATATCTCCGTAACAAAATGTTGTACACCCCATGTTCTTTGGTACTTTCCGCTCAGTTTGGTCCCATAAACACGCCCCTTAATTTGTGATGGACTTTTCAGAAACACCCTGTATACTGTATTTTCTATGAAAGTACATGGGTATGTAAATATATGCGCTTAATAGTCCCGCTTGTAGGAATTTAGTATTTCTATATTTTCTATGATGGGAAATGTGCTCAATCATCTTGTAATATACCTATAAAAGTAAGCTTTTTTTGAATTTGTATTAATTTTGCATTTTAGTCAATTAGCTGGGTATCAAAACCAGTGAAATTCGTATTTTCTTAGTAATGTCGCTCATTTTAACAGTAATCGTATATCAGTATTTTAATGTGCATGAAAAAAATATATTTTCCAGTCAATCCTATGAGGAATTTTAGTTTTATAACTAGCCTATTAATTGTACAGACTCTTTTTATATAAAAAGTAATATAATATAGCTTTACTTTCTATGAACGTACAAGCGTAATAACCACGGTTAATCATCTCGCTGTTAGTAGTACCATAAGTTTATAATGCCTCTAAGTACTGATATCGCTCCCACTTTTATGGCAATAGTGTTTGTCTGGCTCCCTTTAATGAATAGGCCAGGACAGATAGGCCAAAAAAAGGCTTGACCTAGAACATTTGAACATAAAGATGAGAATTGGTACATGTGTGGTTTTTGACCCAACAAAAAATATACTAAAAGTCCCCTGCTGTAGAGCACGAGCTTTCGCCGCCATCTTGGAAAATGTCCGTTGGGAATTACAGCTACAATGTATTCCACTTGCTTCCTCAAAAATTATGAAAATTGGTACACATTATGATTGGAACCACATGAACACCATGCCAAAATTTTACACCTCTGTGTTCAATAGTTTGGTCGCCATATTGGAAAATGGCCGCCGTGAATGCTAGGTACAGTATATTTCACCATGTTATTGGAAAATTATGAAAATTGATAGGTATTATAACCAGAGCTGTGTGAATCTCATAGTAAAATATTGAAGCCATTTGTCAGATAATTTGGCCGCCATGTTGGAAAATGGCCGCCATCAATGCCATTTAGATACAGTATATGGTTCAAAAAATATGAAAATTGGTAATTATTATGTTGAAGACCGTCTAAACATCATACTTGAATATTGAAGACGTGCTACTGATAGTTAGGGCGCCATCTTCGAAAATGACTGCTGGAAATGGCAAATATATTACCGATATATAAATTTTTTCGATATTTTTTTATTGAGTAGGTGATTTTCATGAACGTATAAAACGCCATAAAAGTAACTATTTTCGAGTCTAAATTATCGACCCATCTTCAAAAATGGTCGCAGAAATATTACTATCCTAAAATCTGGAAAAAAAGGAAAGCCATATTACTCGGATTTTGGTTAGGAAAAACCGTTTTATATGGGGTATATACATTCTAGTGTCGTTAACGATTAGGAAGGCATATTTTTAGCATTTCGTTCATATTTCTCGTCATCCTGAAGATTTTTTATTACGGCTAATACCTTGACAATGACCACACATTGCCAAGCAAGCTAATCCAGATCGTCTACATTCACAGTTCTTTATACAAGATGTTCTGCAGACTGCAGGTACAAATACTGAGTGTTACAAAATCATCTGATGCCGCAAGGAAAATGGTGTGAATGGGTCTTCGACTTTCGCGATCGCGAACCAATCCCCACTGTTCGGGATTAAATCGTTTCCTAGCTATTGTTGGACTTGAAGATACGCTCGGAATAAATGTAGTTTGGCGGCGTCGGTTGTTGGATGAAGCTTAGCGAGATCAAATTAGGATTTGACAGTATGTGTGGCAACGGTTCCATTATACGTGTAATATCTACATAGTTGAAGCGTGACGTGTCAATTATCACCCTAAAAAAAGCGAAAAGGAATCTCTCTTCGGCAGCAGCTATGGTTTCCATAGATGCAATATGGTCATTAAAAAAGCGCAACAAATTTGTAAGATGTTGATTATCTCTCATTACTTTAAACCACGCCTTATCATAACCACACCCAGTTACAGCACGTAAATGATAGAAGTGTTCTCTTAACCTTTTTAACTGAAAGGACTTGTCGTGGCCCGAGTTCGGTGTGACGGTTCGGGAGTTCCTTGGGTTCACCCTTGGTTCAGACCGTTCCTTGCCCCATTCCGTGAAGGTTTTGCTGGGCCGCTTCGCCCCCGCGCAGGTGTTGCCATGGCTCGCCCCCGCTATTGGCAACCCTCTAGGGGTCGCGGATACACTATTTGTTTGGGCCGTATGGCACTGTTGTGCTTGGAGAGAACTCCCCCGTCCCCTCGAGTCTTCTGCTGCCTTAATCCTTCCCTGTCACCGACCACCTCCTGACTGGGCTCGCCGCTGACGGTGTCAAGCTTCTGTCACCTGCTCAAGTGGCGTTTGTCGGCCCCGCTGGCCGATCCCGTGTGCCATTACGGCGGTTCCGCAGGTTCAATTTCTAATATGGTGGAGAGGGTCGCTGATAAGGCCCCCAGCTAGGTGTAGCACCTAATCAAGGGTTCTGACATGCAATTATTATGAAAAATCTTCAGGATGACGATGAATATGTATGAAATGTCAGAGATTGGTCTAAATTCTAATCTTAAACAACACTAGAATGTATAAACCCCATACTAAATCATATTCTCTAATCAACATGTTGAGAATAACAGCTTAGAATAACTTTTCTTTCTTTCAGAATTTAGGGCAATGATTTTCGTGTGGCCATTTTTAAAGATGGTGTCGATAATTTCGACTTCGAGATATCCATTTTTTTGTTTTTTAATACGTTAATGAAATCATCTATTCAAAATTGCAATTTCAAAAAGATATATATATTTGAAATATATTTAGCATTTCCAGCAGTCATTTTCGAATATGGCGCCCAAACTACCAGTTGCACGTCCTCAATATTCAAGTATGATGTTAAGACGGTCTTCAACATAATTATTACCAATTTTCATAATTTTTGAACCATATACTGTATCTATATGACATTGATGGCAGCTATTTTCCAACATGGCGGCCAAACTATCGTATTAATGGCTTCAATATTTTACTATGAGGTTCACACAGCTCTGATTATCATACCTATCAATTTTCATAATTTTCCAAGAACATGGTGAAATTACTGTACCTAGCATTCACGGCGGCCATTTTCCAGTATGGCGACCAAACTATTGAATACAGAGCTGTAAAATTTAGCCATGATGTTCATGAGGTTCCAATCATAATGTGTACCTATTTTCATGATTTTTGAAGAAGATACATTGTAGGTGGCATTCCCGGCGGCCATTTTCCAAGATGGCGGCGAAAGCTCGCGTTCTACAGCAGGGGACTTTTAGTATATTTTTTGTTGGGTCAAAAACAACCCATGCACCAATTTTCATCTTTATGTTCAAATGTTCTAGGTCAAACCCTAAAAGTCCTGGGCTAATAGGTTATTAATTTTATGTCGTAGAGTGATAGAATCAATATTTAATAGGGAGAGTCGTTGGGGAGCCGGAAGCTTACTAATTTTGTGTGGGAGTTTCGAATATGCGTTTTGAGCTTTTTGCAAAGCCTGTAGATTAGTTAAGAAATGGGGGGACCAAATTGGCGAACAGTAATCAATTATAGGGAGGACCTAGGAGTTGTACAGAGTTTTAATGAGAGGTATAGAGTTAAAATTTAAGTTACGACGAATGATACCCGTTAAGCTCCTAATACGTTTGGCATTTTTATTGGAATGGGCTGTATATTTGAGAAGGGGATCTATAAGGACACCTAAGTCCCTCTCACAAGTGGACGTAGTTATAGTGGTGTTATTAATTGAATAATCAAACATGGGATTACGGCGTCCAAGGTGAAGAGTCTTACACTTAGTAATGTTAAAAGATAACCCATGGTCGTGACCCCACTGAACGATGGCATCAAGATCAAGTTGTAGGACAGTACGATCAGTAGAATCACAAACATTCTACAGAGACTTGAGAAGAAGAGCACGTAAAGCCATTTCAACGCAACACTGAGGGCTATTTTTGACGAGGAACGAACACGGTAATTTATGTTTAAAATAATTAAAAAGTGATCCACTTTCTTGTTTAACGCCTCGCCCCTCCCCCCGAGTGTCGTGGCTATCAAAGTGGGTATAAAGTGGGGGAGTAAAAGGCTTGGCTGGAGTGTTCTCGCTTTGATAGTTTTCATCTAAGCTTCCGGTGTGCGCGCGCATGTATCTCTGCTCTCTTATTGGTTGAAATACGGTGAACCGGATATTAGGAGGAAAATATAACAAACAAATAAAAAGAAAAGCGAGAACACCCAAAATGCCTTGCTAAAGCCGCTAACTTCAACTCCCCCTCTTTCTACGCTCTTTGTGGTTATTTCCAAGGAGAACACCCACCTCCTTAAAAATAATACAACCTATCCCAAATAAATCTCATACGTTTTTCTCTTCAAATTATAATGCCTGGATAAATAATTAACATTAATAAATATAAGGAGGATCTTCCAGGGGCGCTGTATGGTGGCTAAAGCGGTTGCACTGAGGAGCGTAGGAAATAGAAATGACGGGTTCAGATCCCTTCAAAGAAATGTATATATAGTGGTTATGTTGAACAATACAAGGGAAGGCCGTAAATTATGTTAATAATAGTGAAATTGGGATAGTTAATTTTACAATTTTATATTGTGGCGCACCAAATAGAATTGGTTGGGGTTAGATTAGGTTCGTGGTTTAATTTCTCAATCATGTTTAAATTGCGCACCTTTTTCCAAAAAAAATTACTTCTTTCATATTCATTTTCCGTGTAGAATTTTTACACCATAATTTTTCTTACCGCACATGATGTCAAAAAAGTTGGTGGAGGGCTGTGCCCCTAGTGGTTTTTTGGTTTCGGCTCGGGTATGGATTTTCTAAAAATATCAATTCGGGTATCGGGTTGGGTACCTACATTTTTTCATGTATTTTAATTATTAGTCTTACCCATAAAACAAACATTAGGGTCCTTCCTGAGAAACAAAAATTCCTCTGGGGTAGGAAAAATACTTTAATTTAGGAATTATCATATTTAGTTAACTGTTTACTATAGACAAATTCGGTTATTACAAAAAGTGACCAACACACAGGGGCAAGACCACCATTGGGGTATTCTCCCTGTCGCCAAGAAGCACCGCAAGAGGCAGCGCGAGTTGGTTAGCCTCCGGCGTGTAGTGAACTTAGGCTCCGTCTGGGGTCTCTGTTTGCAATAACCGAATTTGTCTATAAGTGTTAGCTTTTTCTGGCTAGGCCTATGGCTGATATAGCTTTCTTATATTAATAAAAGGAAAAAGTAAGGCTACTTTGGTTGATACGCCTAACATCGAACTATTTTCCAAAACCTTATATTGAATCCTACACTTTATATTGCCCCAGTTTTTAGTAGATAAAGCTGTAAATGTTTGATAAACATATTCCATTTTACAGCCATGGTATTGAGGGCACAACATATCCACAGCATAAGGGTATGATAAGCAGAGCCAGAGCTGCTAGGCTTCAAACCGGACCTCAACCCGCCACTCCGGGGGAATTAGCTGAATTCTTGGAAGGATAACTAGGAGGTAAATTCAGAAATGATTTGACGGAGACTCAATTTTATAAAGCTTTTTTACTTCTTTTTAACTCTATTGTTTTTGTTTCATTTTTTATGTCCCAACGACCTTTAATGGGTAAAGCGCTGAACTCAATGTAGAATATTTAAACTTCCTCAAACGTTCGCTCAACTCTTCACGACTCACTCAACCCGGGAGGAAATAGAATTGCCCGCAACTACGTAAGTTTTGGTTTAATTTTAATCAATATTACGTGTAGAATTTTTATATTTCAAACAATGTACCAAATGTGTACTATTTCACTAAGTTTTTTTGGCTGGGTTTATGCCTTGATGACTGGCAAAGCGAAAGCTGCTTATGAAGAACTTTTTGGATATGTCCACCAAGAATATCGTTTGTTGAACCCAACGCACATTATGACTGATTTTAAAAATGGACTTCAAAATTTTATTGGACAATATTTTCCACTCTCTCATCTTAATAGGTGCTGGTTTTTTTGTTCACAGGTAACCACCTTGATTTAGTTTTTAAATTGGCGTTTTGTTTCATAAAGATCTTTGTCAACTGCTTCTGTGAGAAAAACCTTTTGAGTTTTGTCTATATTTATATTGAATATCCGACTCTTTTCATAAATTCAGATATTTTTGATAAAATCTATATGTTGGATTTGTTTATTATAATTTCATTTGGTAAAATACTTGCCATCTCATTGACAGGTGATCTACCGAAGGGTAAAAACACACCAACTCTACTAGCTCTATACAACTATAATCCACGTTTGTACCAATACCAAAAGGATACGACCAACAAAGAGCTGATCAAGCAATAGAGATTATTAAAATGACAATGGCACCTCCACTTTTACCATCGAATCATATTCAAGATGGTTTAGACAATATTGCTGCAAACATCAACTTACAACTTTTGGTTTGTATTTATTTTAATGTTGTGTTTTCCATTCGTCTTGAACTTTAAATACGTGGACGTCTGCCGTTAACCATCCATTTAATCTTAATTATTTTACCTTTTTTTGGTATGGTTCAATATGATTTTGGTGTACTCGGATTCATTGCAGTTACATCAGCCAGAGATCAAGGTGTTACATCATTAACAAATTACGTCCAGGCTTATTGTATCGACGTTGTTCGACCTAAGAAAATGTCTATCCATGGGCTTGAAAGGTGCACTAACAACGATGTGGAAGCATTTCACTCTCAGCTGACCTAAATTTTTCCAACCAATCAAGCAAACATTTGGGCATATTTCGATTAGAATGTTTTACAGAAAAACCTAAAGTATATAGAAATTTATACATATATTGGATATTATATATCGATATAGTTTTTAACACGCATAGACCCTTAATAACTGAATGCATATTCTGCAATTGTGTTTGTAAAAACCATTATCTTCAGAAAACTTAATACTTATTGAAGATGTTTCAAGAAGGAAATACATGCTTGCTGTTGATGAAGGGCAACGAATCAAACAGTATCCAAGTAGGAAATATACAATTAACAAGTGACAGGTAATTAATTTTTTATATCTTTAGGCTCTAGGCGTCTGACTGTCGGTTATAAATATACACATTTAGAAATATTCTAGCAGCAACTGACAAGCTAGACAGACAACAGATAACAATTCCTCAGTTCCTCAATAGGGCTAAGTATTATGTTAATCCCTAAATAAATTATGACAGAAATGCTAATCCCGCTGACAATCAGGCCCCTCTTCAAGTCTTCCAGAAGCCGCCTCAAATCGTACAGCCCCCTCACATCGTTCTGCCCCTCGAATCGTTCAGCAGCCCTTCATATCGTGTAGACCCAACAAAACAATACAGTGTAGGTGCAAGTCCTTATAGGTAGAAGGCCATTTTAATACGTGTTTTAAAAAATTAACAGAATCATTAGCCAACTAAATGAAAATGATCAAAACTTAAATATTATTGTGTATGAATGCTGCCTTATTACGGGTAATGTAATAATTCTATGTACACCGCGCCAACGACCGTCATCTTAAAGATTTTCATATTGCCCCTGGATTGAGTTATCATGGATATTAGGCCTGATGACACATTCTTTATAACTGCTGAGGGGATATTCGCAACGCTCGCAAAACGAAGTCATCGTGTCATGACGTCTTGGTTGGCTTGGAACAGACAACTTTTAGGGCTTCTTCAACTTTACAGTCTTTATTTTAAGTTTTTGTTTTATAGTAATTTTGCATTTATAGTAATAAGTAATAATAAGTAAAGGCATTTTTATTCGGGAGCTAACAATTTCAGATAAATCTGATTTACAAATTGGTCCCTATTAATAATCAATAAATTAAAGAAGTAAAATTATGTATTATGTTGAATAAGTTGTCGGTAAATTAAAATTTAAATCTATTATGTTGAATAAGTTGTCGGTAAATTAAAATTTAAATCTAAGAACTTAGTTAAAATAATGATGATTAAAAGGCTTGTTATATTCTTCCGACCGACTTTCAAGGGTGATTTTTAAAAAGCGTACTAGATTTCAAGCGTTTGATATCTGTATTTCGTGAGTTCTGTAGTGTAATGCCACAATGCATAACACTCTTTTTACGTAGTGAATTATCGCGTAAAAATTGCTGCAAAATGATTTATTTCAACCTCTACGCTGCTTGGAAGAAATATTCTCCGGAAATATGAGACAAAGCTCGAGCTTGAGTTTACTAAACTGAATGAGCACGAGCTCGAGGTCAGCCTTAAATTTTATCCATTTCGAGCCCGAGGTGAGCCCGCCAAAGATTTTAGATCGAGCTTAGCCCATCAAAATTATGTGAATGAACCTGAGCCCTGGGTGAGCTCATTTAATAAAACTAACTGAGCTTGAGCTCACATTGAGCACATTGCTTCATTTTTGAGCTTCAGGTGAGCTCGTTGTGAATTTCTATAAAGTAACGTGAGCTAAGCCCAAGCGATTGTGGACAGTTATGCTATCAAAGGCCTCTGTGTTTTAACTAAGAAAGCTGTACTTATGTTCCGAAAGCGCATTAAAGGAATGGTTCACCCATAAACTTTTTTGTCTCTAATTGTCAATAGTACTTTTATAAAGATTGTGGTACTACTGAAATTAAATTATTAGCGATAGTTTTCATTTTATAATTAAAATAAAATTTTATATGGACAAAACCCTTAACCCCTATCTCTAAACTTCACTGTCGTGCTTTTCCAGACCTGCCAGATGACTGGCTGGTTTAAATAGCGTTTAGCCAATGAGATTTTAGCACTCTAAGCAGAAGAATTTAGGTCGGGTTTTTTTTGAGTCTGACTCTGACAATTTCGTGTTCAAGTATGTTTAGCTCTCGTCGTTAGTCGTTTCGTTGATCAATTTGAATCAAAATTAATTGCCAAAATGCCAAGTTGTATTATAAAAGACTGTCAGTGTTAACTCTAGGTGTGCGGTTAGTTTTTATACTGTTCCCGATCACTGTAAGTACCCTTACAGTGCATTAAAATGGTTACTATATGCCAGATTCCCTAGTGTACTAGCTAGGCCTTTGCGACGGGCTTGACTACGGCTCTCTCTACAGGCGCTGCCAACGTACCTTGTCGCCGGTCTAGCGCTCAACCGCGTAATAGTCGAGTTTACTTTTTAGTAGAAACTTGTCCTATAAGATGGAGGACTGAATTAATATATGAGAGTGACGTATCGTACTCTCTCTGGCTTTGCGGAAAAGCACCATACAGGCGCTATAGGGTCCTCAATGCAATTAGTTTTTCTGATTTAATTTAAAATATACTTAATGTAAAATTTTTCAACTCTCGAAATCTTGGTTTTGGGTGTAATTAAAGGGATTACAGCAAAAAACGTTTATGGGTGAACCATTCCTATAAGGCTACCCAGAGAAGTCCACAGTTCTCTCGGAACTTCATACTTTCACTTCAATTGAATTTTATCAACTTAACCTCACTTTAATTAGAATAGAACCTAATTTCAACCCAGGTTAAGCAGCACGGTCCACCAAGAGATGAGTTGATGAACTGAAAGGCGAGAATCGGGGATTCGAGGAACCGCGAGTTTGACAGCGTGTTTGCCAAAGCAGGGGTATTATTATTGAAGGGAAAAGACGCATTAACTGGAAAAAGCATTACCCTTCTTGTGGCTTTAGGAATAATAAATTTGATTTTAATTAAAAAAAAGTAGAGTTGGCGAATTTTAGTGTTTTAAAATAAACTAAAAGATATGTAATTAAAAACCGCATTTGTATTGAATTTAATTGAATTTTAGGCAAAATTGAAGAATAGCCCCTGCTCGCGTTTTTTTTTTGTTTCCGATGTAGTTTGATGTGAGAAAAAATATGGTGCCAAAATTTTTCGGCGCAAATAAAGGGAAGTTTAAAAAAATTATTTTTTAGAGTCGAAATTTCACAAATACGAACCTAACCAAACCAAACCTAACCTAACCTTATCTAACCTAGACAACGAAATAAATGAGATTTAAGGCAATTTTAACAAAATTTATTTTAAAAAAGAAGCAAAGAATTGGTAGGAAAAATATTATTTAATAAAAGTTTCAAAATAGGTTCAAAATTCAATCCTTTGGAGCTGGCCCGGCAGCTTGTAAATCCTCTTCTGATGGTTTCGCGGGATCATACAAACGGGCGGCTGCCTCCAAAAATGACAAAAAAACATTTTTTCCTCTTCGCGCCCACATTTTAAAGATGTACATGGCAAAATATCCAAAATAGAAATGTTTCCTGCGCCCTCCTCTCGGCTTTGCAGCTTTGGCATGCGCCCAAGCGCCTTCAATTTTGTTTGTGTGTACGCAGGACACTGCCACACTGGATCTTTGAAGTTTTTTGAATTATTGCCTGTATAGTGCTGGAATCCTTCCTGGTGTAACAAATCATACGTTTTCCAACAATCAGTCTGGATTGTAGTACCAGGAAGGATCCAGTTCTTCAATATCGGAACCAGTGTCGCGGCGTCTCTCTTCTCCACAGGTACCATAAAGAATCTCCCACTCTCCCTCTCGACTCCTCCTAGGACCCACTGTCCCTCCACTCTTTTTCCTCTATGGTACTTTCTTTTACCAAATTTTGATTCATCCACCTCAACTGTTTTTCCAACACCGCCAATTACCTCATTCCGGCTAAAAACTGCATCATATGCCACTTCTCTACAAAAACTTTGCCAGTCTATTAATGTCTTTGCAGAGACGTAAATTTCCTGCGACACGTATGTCTGAGGATTGACGTTGTAAACGTAATAATGCACAATGAGAAGAATTTCTCTTAAGTTTAGCTTAGATCTTTCAAAGAAAGAGTTTTTTCGAATTGAAACTTCGGTATTAAAGATCCTTTTCTCCTTTCTCTTTTCCACTTTTCTTTTCCTTTGGCATCGCCAAGCATATTCGTCAATGTTTTTTTCTCTGGCCGAAAATACCATAGGCTCGTTGCAAACGGTGCAAATTCTTGAATCAGCAATTAATTTTATCTCTTTTAACCACTGAATAACATCTATTTTGTTTCCACACATATCGTGTATCTCGAAAGCGGTTATAAGGTCCGCTTCTGGAACTAAAACTTCTTCCTCCGAAGATGAAGATGAACCCGAATCCGAAGAATTCGACATTTTTTTTTTGAAATAGGCGCCCCTTCCAAAAAGTTTTGAAAAAATGTTCCTAGTTTGAGTCAGTTCAGTTCTTTCTACAAACAGGAAGTAGTTTCCCCTCATAGCCTAGTTCACAAATGGCCGGTCAAATCGTCATTTGGATAGCTCTTTTCCCCATTTTCACCCCGTTTGTGGCCGCCATTTTTTAAGGGAAAAGAAATTTGAGAGTGGGTCCTTTTTCGTTGTCATTTTCATATTTTTTTGAGGATTTGCACATGGCTGGATTTTAAACATAATATAAAGTAGGTTTCAAGTTTTAATATAAGCCTAATTCATAATTTTCCACCTTTTCATTGTCCCACAATCTATTTCTAAACTTGGCACTTTTTTTAAGGCGGTGAAATGAAGCTAAGCCTTGGCTTACCGATGATTTTTGGCATTAAGTTTTTTTTTTTTGGTTTTAAGCCCGGTTACTTGTCCATCTCGTAGCGTCGTATTTTTAAAGTTTAGATCTTAAAATGAGTGCTTTGTTTTCTTAAATATTACTTAATTGTATAAAATTTCAATATTATAATTGCGTAAAACGTCCGTATTCGTAAGAATTCAATATTTTTCGTTGAAAGGACGCGCCTTGCATTTGAATTTCGTTCCCTCGAAACTACCCCCTTTTAACGGGCTGGAGAATTTTTCTTTATCGCCGTCTTTCGGTCGCTTGAGCCCCGAAAACAGCTGTAGTGAGAAATGTTCTTTACTAAAAATGTATGCGCTAAGTGTGTTGTTGTGTTTGCATTTCAATGCTTCTAATCGTGGTGCGCGTCGACGTTTACAAATTCTAAGTGTGTTGCGAAATGAAAATAGAGGGTGGATACTATATGATCTATGCTTTAAAAGGAATTTGACGGCGACAAGTCAAGCAAAACGGTATTTGGCCTTGCCAAAAGTTGACTGAGCTATAGTGAACCTACGTCAGATTATAACATGTCAATGATATAAGAAATTGACGCTCGTATATCCTGTGATGAGGAGATGGTTATAAAGTTACTAACTCTCAATTTCGGAGGTAGATACTGTCTAGTGACACTTAAAGTAACGATTTAATCTTATAAATAGACTACCATCATAAGCCCATATCGTAAATTAACCGATGTTGATATATAAGCTTAATTGAAATACCAATACCAATTTTTTTCTACTTATATTCCATTCAAATTTCTCTCGCAACAATTCAAATAGAAATGTGCAAATGACCTTCAAACCCATTAATATAGCTTCTGCCGTTACCGGTCACAGATAGATTTGCGTCCTTCAGTAGTGTTTATTATGCTTGTGAAATGGTAAGCGAAATCTGTGATTAAAGTTTAAAATAGACATGAGCAAAAAGGGCTTTATTCATATCAACTCGATTACCGAATATCTAAATTTGACTAAAATTAACAAAATATTCTCTTCATGATTAAAAATCTGGTTTGAAGCAGCAAGCCATCTAATCCTTATTCACCTTATTTTGAAAAAAAGTAGGTTGATACCTCTTTCAGTAGATGATTGATTGATATTTCAGTTTCGATCAGTTTTAAGAAAAAATTGGTTCCACCATTGGTTAAAATACAATACTGACCAATCGACAAACAGAAATTTTACTAACTAAATTACATAAAACCGGTTCAAAACCTTATTGGTTTAGAAACGAGTTAAATTCTAATATTAAACATATGTACTAATTAATTCCTCGTAGGTAATTAATTTATTGCCTTAGTGAAATTAATTATGAATTTTATATACACAAAATAAATGTTTACTTCCAAAATGCAAATGTAATATGTGTGCATTATTTCCCAATTAATAAAAGATATCCACCTATTTTTCATTCAAATTAATTTCCTAATTAATATTAGTTAAGCATAAGCTTAAACTATCAAATTAAGAGGTTTCTAAATTGTACAAAAATATTACAATCTAACATGCAAAAATCCAAGGCTTAAAAACATTTTACATTTATATTAAACGACCCAAAAGATTTGACCAATAAACGCTAAGTAAAATTACGTAATGAAAGAGGAAGTGACGTACATTTGGTTTGGATAAAGGTTTGGCGCGAGATCCAAATATCGATTTGGATTTGGGTTAAAAAATACGGTTTTAAGCGCCCTATCCAAATGGAGCCGATCCAAACGTTTATATTTGGATCATCTTCCACATGATTTAGATTTTTAGAGAATAGGGTCAGAGGTCTAATCTCGTTTATACGTAAGGACGTATCTGTACTGGCCTCGCAAGTAGGCTACATTGAACCCCAAGTTATATGGCCAATGGATTGCTCCCCCATATTATATTCCATGTTCATTCTGTACTGGCCTCACAATTAGGCCACTGAAGACGACTAAATAAAAGATCAATGTACTACTTCCCAGATTCGTTTTTCCTGTTCACGAAAGGCTTTGTATGAGTCTCTTTTCACGGTAGAGAGACAGTAAAATAGCATAATTTTGGAAAGGCGGCAATTTATGAGGCTGATCATAACAAAAATCGGGGCGTATTTACCTCTGGTTAGTCATTACAATGTAGCAATTCATATTATTTTCTAAGTCACAGGTTTGCTTTTACACGTGTTGGGACTACTACTATTATTAGTACTATCCCACTAAAAAATTTCCACTATGGAAAACGGCCTTTAAAATTGGAATGAGCCGCAGTGGATAACCATGGCATAAAGATGTCTCACGAACAGGCTAGTCATAATGGTACGGTCGTTAGAGTTGGAGCACCTTCACATCTATCCGACGTGGAACGAATTAAGCCTCTGATTATTCAGAGCTTAAACATAAAGTGTTTTATACTATCTTAACCTGCGCAGTAAAAGAGTTCATACACGACCTGGAAAAGTCAAGGAAATCAGTGAAATTTAAACAAGGTATGAATGCTACTATATCTGTTAATTACAAAGCGGACGTAGTCTGGATGACCATTTGTTCTATCAGATGTTTTCTAGACTCGGACGTACTGGATTAAATGTTGTTGCTAGAAAATATTTAAATATTATATCCTCAATCGCCATAAAGGAAGAGGAAGTATATATAAAAATTAAGTATTGTATATAATAAAGAGGGTACTATTCCAGATATCGATATTGCCTGCGACAAGCTGGAATGGTCAAGGAATCTTTTGAGCATCTACTAAGTAGAGAAACAATATTTGTAAATTGAAAAATAAGCAACTTTGGCTTTGTTCTACCAGAAGTGGTCCCCATTTGGACATATCCGGAACAATTTTGTTTCTAATGCACATTGAACAATGAACGCCGCCATATCAACGTGGACACCGTTGTGGGTGACGGGAACCAGACGCAGGGTGCCCACAAAAAAAGTGTTGAAAAAATTATAAGAAAATAGGAAATTTACAAATAATGTATAGGAAATTACAGGATATGTTTTATTAAAAAAAGGAAAATAAAGGAGCTTTACATTGGAAAAATAGGAAAATATAGGCCTTAAATCATTTTGAAGTAATAAGACATGATTTACATAGAAAGTTTTGTTTTATTATAATTTAAAAACATCTTCGACTCTTGTGACTACATACCTACTAGAAATCATGGAACACAAAGAAAGCGACCAGAAAATGTTTATTATTTTATGCCGTGTCTTTAAAATTTTCGTGGAGTAATTTTATTGAAGTGTGAATGAAGTTTCCTTAAAAATGTCTCGCATTGCAGCCAAGTATTCTAAAATATAGCCTCATAATGGCAGGTTGGCAGCCTGGATTTATAACAAAAGCTAAACGTTAGCTTGCATTATTAATCCACGGTGGCAGAAATGGAAAACTTGCATTTCTGTCTGTAACACTTCAATGTTTTGAGTGACATCTTCTAAAACCGACAGCGAGGGCGTGCCAAATAAGAAAAAACAAAATCGAGAAATTGGGAAATATATAGAAAAATTGTCGACATTATAGGAACAAATAGGAAGATAATGAAAAAAAAAACAAAAAACTATAAAGTATAGGAGATGTGATCACTCTGCAGACCAGGCCCGTAGCCACGGGGGGCACCAGGGGGCAATGCCCCTTCAAAAATATATCCTGCCCCCTCAAATAAGATTTCGGTTTGCCCCTAAATGCCCCCTCAAAATTTTCCAATGCCCCCTTATCAAATTAAGTTTTCATTTTGGTACACAAATATTAAAACTATTTAGAATGTATATCAACATATTTTAGACTTTATTGTCTTTATCTGTGTATATTCCTGATACCGTACTGGAATTTTTTTACTTGATATATCCCTGATTCATTTGTATGTTTTAAATTCACTTTTGATTTGTATCCCTGATGCACTGGAATTTTTAGCCTTTTGTCATTATCCTTGATATATATCGCCGGTTTTGTCATCCAGGACCAAAATATTATGTCGGGGTACAGCGAGGGGTCGGGCGTTTTGGAAAAAGTGTTCGGGATTTCGAAATCCAATTTGATTTCTTCGGATTCCGTCGGATTTCGTTTGATTTCGTCGGATTTCGTTTGATTTCAGAATTCGATAAAATCCAATGAATTTCATCGAATTTTTAGATTTTTCCCATGATTTCTTTGGATTTTGGATTTCGTGAATTTTGTAATGGATTTCACGATTTCTTTACTGATTTTGTTTCTGATATTGTGATTTCGCTTCTGATTTCGTGACTTTTATGTTGATTTCGTGATTTCTTAGTTGATTTTGTGTTTTTTTCCTGATTTTATGATTTCTTTAATGATTTTGTGATTTCGTTGCTGATTTCGGATTTTTTATTTGATTTCAAAATCAGCATTGATTTCGGATTTCTTAAGTTGGATTTCACGTGTAGCGTACGGGAGTTAATGAATGACCGACCCCTCGGGGTACAGACTTACATTTGACGCCTCAACAGCGACTTGCGAAGTTGCGAGGCAAGCTTTTCTTGTCCTACTCGCGTATTTTCACTTTAACGACGAGCTATGTCACTTGAAAGAAAGTGAAACTTAACTTCCCTAGCGTATGAAAAAGATCTGACTAGAAATTAAGATTTAGAATTGTTTATTAACAATTTATTTTTTTTAAACTTTTTACAAAAAGTTTGATTTTCAAATGTTAAAAAAGTGTCAATAATGAAATACCTGTGGAAATAGTTATTGTCTGACATTTTGATATTTATGTTATGTTATTCTAAAAAAAAAACTCCATTTGCCATGCCCCCTCACAGAAAGATACTGCTCCCTCTGCGTAACTTTTCTGGCTACGGGCCTGCTGCAGACGCCAATGAATGCCACTATATCTATGACTTAGCCTGGTAACTTTGCAACTTATCTCTTGGAACTCTGCAAGCATCTTGAAAAACCGAGTCTTGGGACTCTTTATTAAACTTATCTAAGAGCCAGTGATACACAGGCATAAACATTAAAATGGAGAGATATTTTGCGGATGAAATTAGATTTGTGGTCACATCAGACTCCTGAAACGTTTAACAATGTTAAGAACGTAGCGGAATTATAGTGAATTGAACCTTTAAAGTAAAAGGTAAGATAGGTAAAGGAATCAAGCAAATAAACCCTATCTCGAAAGAGAGAAGGCGCACGTTCTTTCCGTGCTGTCAAACCGGTAGTATACAGGATTTAGGACTTGACGTTAGAGCTAGAGGTTTTACACGGTTGACTGTTTTCGTCGAATATGAACACCTTTATAAAACTTAATAATCCTGTTGAAGTTTCCCATTCAGCTTCAGTTTTGGGCAATTTTCCGCAAATCGTTGTCTGCCTATATCATTGCTTCAAATGACATTGGATATAATATTGCATTTCTAGATTTAAAACATGGGCAAAACATCGGATTCGCGTTTGCGAACTATACCGTATTCCAGTATCTCGACTACTTTTTTCGAGCTCTTCGCTAAATGTTTCTTTGTTTGATGCATTTTTCAGGGATATTGTCAGAACCTCAATTGAATTAGTTTATCATTGAACGCATATTTTAACAAAGGGATAATTGGTATAGAACAGCAATAAATAAAGATTAACCGAACATCCAACAATAATGGACTCGTCTATAGACATACAATGGGAAATTCAGACCTTAAAATCAAACTTCTTTGCATGAGTAGTAAACGCTTCACATATGCTTTCCAGGGTGCCGTACAGGGAAATGAATAAATCCCAACAGACACGATCTTAATGTCCAGTTGTGATCAATCCTGTTGTAATATGAAAGATAAGATTAGATAAAGAAAATGTATTTTTTATATTTATCACATGATTAGATTAGATCAGATACGCTCCCCCATTTTTTATGGTTTGTAGTTTGCTATTCTACTAGTTTTTCTAGTTAGTTCGATTTGTGATCCCGATGAGGGAAGTTTACGTGAATATGATATACATATAATTAAACTATGTCTTAATTTATTAACTGTAAACCAATATACTCTTTTATATTAATAAACTAACTTTTTTGGCATCCAAGACGAATTATTGGTAACGATATGGACTTAAAAAACAACATGGTAGCAGAGCGTGGTTGCCAATAATTCCAACACACTCATGTTTTTCGTGATTAGGTATTAAAAGAAAACATCAGAAAAATAAATCCGGACTCTGTTGATACTTGGACATTACTACGTTCCGGTAAGACAAGAACACAGTGACTGTAGACAAGAACACAGTGACTGTAGACAAGAACACAGTGACTGTAGACAAGAACACAGTGACTGTAGACAAGAACACAGTGACTGTAGACAAGAACACAGTGACTGTAGACAAGAACACAGTGACGGTATACAAGAATACAGTGAAGGTACACAGTGAATGGGCCATGGACTGGAAATATCATGCAACAATGAAGAGACGGTGAAAAAGACTCTTAATTGAAAGGACTCATTTCCTTATATTAATATGTGATACTGTGTTAATGTATAAGTGTTAAGCCTATATCAGATAGAATATTGACCAATAGATTACGATAAATAAGAGGTTAAGGCAATATGTCAGACGACGATTTTTGTGCGATTCTTTTTCCTTTCGAAAATTACGTGATGGGAATTATGAAACGTGCAAATTTGATATAAAAATGGCATTACAATGGCTTGTGAGGTATAGTTGAGGGCGCAATAGCAGAGCCAGGAGCAGAAGCTTCGGCGGCTACACAAGAAGCGTATCAAAGAAAGAAAGAAAACGCTATGTCAAAGTTATCATTAGCAGTCGATGATTCACATAAGAGATTAATAGCAAGATATAAGACGGCAAAGGGTGCATGGGATGCGTTAGCTGCGATATATGAACCTAAATCAAAAGCAATAATGGCTGATTTGCGAGCGGAATTTATAGGATGCAGATATAAGTCTTCCGAATCTATGGCAACCTATCTAGCGAAAGTTACAAGTATCGCGGAACAATTAAAAGACGCAGGCTTATCACTTACGGATAAAGAGATAGCTTTCCAAATGCTCCATAAATTACCACCTGAATATAAGCAAGTGTCAGCGTTGGCATATCATTGGGCAGATGCAGACTTCACCCCCGAAAAAGGTCAAAGATCTATTAATAGCAGAAAATGATAGACAGAAACGAGAAGAAAGAGTGGAACATCTAGAACAAGCTCAATCAGGTTTTTCGTCATCAATAAAAAATAGAGTTAAGCATAGACCTAGAAGCAATAGTAGACATAGAAACACTTCACGCAATAGAAATAATAACCAGAGATGCTATAACTGCAACAAAGAGGGACATTATGCTAGGGACTGTCGGTATCCAAGGCAAAATATCAGAACCGATAATATAAGGGATAGGAGAAAGGCATTTTTCGCTTCAGCGCTAGTAGCAGTTAAGAATAAAGAAGATTGGAGCTTGGATACGGGTGCGTCACACCACTTCTGTAATGATAAGGAATGTTTTGAAAGTTACAAAGACATGAAGTCTGAGGTAGAAATCGCTGAAGGGGGTATAAAAGCGACCGGCATCGGCACGGTAGCATTATCAATAAAAAACGGAGAGGAGATTATTTTATTAAAGGATGCAATCTATGTACCAGGATACAACAGGAACCTACTCTCTGTGAGGAAGTTTGATAACCAGGGATACAAAACTATTGTCCAGCATGGTATAGCGAAAATATATGATAATGACAATACATTCTTCATGAGCGCGCATTTATCAGACGAGAATTTGTATATCACTGATGCTAAAGTGCACATTGAAGATAAAGTAGAAGAATCCAAAGAACCGAAGCTAGGAGTAACAGCCAGGTCTCATGTTAGCACCACAGCAGACATCATGAGATGGCACCAGCGCTTAGGACATCCTAGTAATGCAAGGTTGAAAGCACTTCAAGAACAAGAAATGGTTGAGGGGTTACCAAATTTCAAGGAAGAAATGGGCATTTGTAAATCATGTAAATTATCGAAGGCAACGAAAGCGCCATCTAGGCAAGTACCAGCGATAGGAACAAAACAAGTATTAGAAATTGTTCACAGCGACGTGTGGGGACCAACCCCTACTACGTCAAGAGCAGGTGCAAGATATATCATAACCTTTATAGATGATTTTACCCGCAGAGCAACAATTTACACCATGCAAACTAAGGACGAGGCATAGAAGAAATTCCAAGAATACAAAGCATTTGTTGAAAGGCAGACAGGACTGAAGATCGAGATTTCAAGAACAGATAACGGACTTGAATATTGCTCTAGATTATTCGAAACTAATTGTACAGACCTGGGAATAAAGATTCAACGAACCAATCCATATACTCCCGAGATGAATGGCGTATGCGAGCGGTATAATAGAACATTATTAGATGGCATTAGAACATTATTAGAAGATGCAAAATTACCTGAGACATTATGGGGCGAGGCTGCATTGGCTTTTACATATTTATCTAACCGGCTACCACACCAGAAATTAATGAACAAAGTACCCATGGAACAGTGGTCAGGCTGAAAACCTAGCGTTAGGCACCTGAAGCGTTACGGCTGTGTAGCATATGCTTATGTACCTAAACCGAACAGAACTAAACTACAAAACCGAGCCAAACAAGGAATCATGGTAGGATACGCTGTAAAGACAAAGGGCTACAGGATTTGGTTTCCAACACAAGATAAAATCATCGAAACCAAGCACGTTATCTTTAATGAAGATAAATTAGGTATGAGCATATATCAGGAAGTAAGCGACAACATCTACGTAGAAGATAGATCAAATATTCCAGAACCAGAGGAGGTATCGGCAATACAAAGAAATCAGAAGAAAGTAACGTTTGCTGACGAGACTAGAAAGAAGATTGAACATGAAGCACGGCTAAATAAAGAAGAAGAAGAACAGGATGAAATTTTCATGGATGCTGAAAAATCAATTAAAGAGAAAGCACCAATAAAACAGAGTCAAACACAAGAAGAAGAAGAAGACGATGAAGTAATAACTGATGATGAATATGTCATATTTCACAGACAACCTAGGAAAAGAAAAGGGAAAATGCAAGATCCACGATTACCAAAGGGATGGTCTAGAGAGGAAGTCCCACGAGGCAAAGGTAGAAGAGATGTATATTACATCACGGATGAAAACGAAAGATTGAGATCAATGGATGAAGTGACTGACTGCCTAAAACGCCGTAATATCGAGCATGATCTTAGTAGCTTCACGTATACTCAGTGTGGAAGGCGACAGGCCTTGACGTCACGTTTGGGACCAATAGAAGTACATTGCATAACGGTACCAAAAACATTCGAGGAAGCGATACAAAGTGACGAAGTTGATAAACGGCATGAAGCGATGAAGTCGGAGATACAAACAATCCAAGAGCGCCAAGTATATAATTTGGTTCGCCAGACACCCAACCAGAAGATTATAGGAACTAGATGGGTTTATGCAATAAAGAGTAACGCTAAGGGCGAAGTAATAAGACATAAAGCCAGATTGGTTGCACAAGGATATACACAAGAACCAGATTTTGATTACACTGAAACCTACGCACCTGTAATAAATTTTTCACTTGTCCGAACATGCATCTTACTATTGATCGTATGCCTGGGATGGACACATAAACAATTAGATGTCAAAAATGCTTATCTATACGGACACCTTGATGAAACAATATATGTCAAACAACCTAAGGGCTTCATTGAACCAGGAAAAGAATCCTATGTTTGGGAATTAAAAAGGGCCTTATATGGTTTGAAGCAAAGCGGTAGACAATGGTATCGGGAATTAGACTATGTCCTACAGGAGCTATATTTTACGAAGCTAAAAGGATGTAATTGTATATATACGCTGAATGCAACCGCAGTAATATTGGTTTATGTGGATGATATCATTATTATGGCAAAAGATCAATGTATTATGAATGACGTGATGAGTAGAATTCAATCAAAATTTGAAGTAAACGATCTTGGAGGGGTAAAATATTTCTTAGGCATTGAATTCGAATTGTCACATAAGGGAAGTGCCTATATACACCAGCATGGATACATTGAGAAATTAAAACAAGAATGGAAAATAGAAACACAAAGAGTATACGATATACCGATAGCAGTAGGAATGTCGTTCAGCAAAAGGCAATGTCCACCAGAACAACATCCGATAGACTTTCCGTACCGGCAATTAATTGGTATACTCATGTATTTGGCTCAACGATCAAGACCGGATATTATGTATGCTGTAACAAATTTAGCAAAATATTCAAGTAATCCAGCAAAAATCCATTGCGATACTCTAATGAGGATTTTAAAATATGTCTTCGACACAAGTGATTACGGACTGCATTATCATAAATGGACCCATATAACTATTGAAGCCTACTCTGACGCTGGAAAAAGCCAAAACTGTTCAAGGGACACGCACCCATCACGAGTTTATTCCTATCAGTAAAACCTCAGATTAATAACCCCTGGATATGAAAGGAAATAGGGAGGCATACTTGAATAGGGCATCGGCATCTCTAGCGCCCCTCTAGTCAAAACTTGGAAACAAGTTACCCCAAACAAACTCAGTAAGCGCGTGACCGCGTCTGCTACTCCATGCTTTTTTAAACCTCGGCTACTTTTCATCCGCGGTTCCCGTTTCTTTTTCTCTTCTCATCCCGGTACCTGGTCCGGAGGTTTTGTTCACTAAATTAGGTAGGTTTTTTGTTTTTTATTTATATAAAAATTAGATTAAACTATAAATTTGATAACTCAAATGACAGAAAAGCAATAATGGATGATTCAGATAGTGATTCAAGTGCAATATTGGTTCCAGAATTATCGTTTTGGGAAAAGGTGGAAGGTAAATTTTATAATTAATTTGTAGATGGTTACATTTAAGTGTAATCCCAACAGGCCAATTATTATTTACAGGTGTTATTTCAAATAACTTTGAAATTATATGCAAGCAAGCATTTAATAATATGATTACTACCTCCGACCAAGGCATGGACTTTGATTTAGCTAAAGCTATTAAGATATGTGCAAAAGAATTGGTTTCCTTCTACGCACTCAAGGAAATTTACCTTGATAAGTTTTCTCTTATGACAAACCTAACGAGGGAAAATTACGTTGAGGAATGCCAAAAGCTATTTAGGAACTGTGATATAAAAAATCACATAATTAATATTGTCGAGGTTAGTAAATATTGAAATATTTGTCTGTTGGTTGTGAGAAGAAATCACTTATAAGTTTATACTTTAGGACAATGTTCCCATTTTAACGTCAGTGTACGATATACGGTACATATCACATACCATCATGGTAGAAATTTTTGATGAAATTTTGAATGAATCTGTTACCATTACAAAACTCGAAGAGAGAAATGTTCCGGTAGCCACAGGCGAAGAAAATTACTTGGAAAACTTCAAGTTACTACAGTTTGAAACAGCTGAAAACCATGATCTTGAAGCTGTATATTATGTTGGAGGTTCTGTCATCATATCTATTAAGAGAAAAGTTCCTACTGATTTGTTTACCTTCATTATGGAAAGGATATTTTTGGGCGAGCAGGACAGAATGTCAGAACCTAGTAATTGGACAGTTAAAAAGGACAGGGGGAAGAGAACTTCGATTAAAAGCTGAATTTGATATTTTAGCTAGTAAAATTGTAAGATCTAAATGGTCTGAAATCTGGTCTGAAGATAGATACTGTGATAAAAAAGATTCAGTTTTAAAAGCTATAGTTAACATTTTTCTAACTATTTACGGTTCAGGTTTAAAAACATTCCTTTCACAAAAGCACCAAATTGCAAACAAAAGAAAGATAAAAAAAAAGAGGCTAAGGAAGCAGCTCTTAGAAATTAGTAATTCAAATCAGAGTTAGTCATCTAATGTTGAAATTAAGTTTGTAGTATTAATTTGAATTTTATGTATTAAAAATGGTAAAAAATTCCTATTTTGAAAAAAGTGATAAAAAATTACAAAACACCAAAGTTAATTTCTGATTGTTATTCACTTTATTTTTAAAACCTTACAAGTTTTTAATTTTAGAAAAATCCCTAAATAATTTTAATTTAGAACTCGTGGGTTCCAGATTTCAAGATTTATCAAAAAATTAAAGTCCTAACTTTATTAATTAACGCTACTCTAAAATAAGGCCACTATTTCCATTTTTTGGAGCCTTAACAAATGACCGAATTATTTGCGTTTTTTCATTACTCTCTCCGTAACCTTTAGCGTTTGGGTTGTGATTAGCACCAAGCAAACTTCGTACTTTTCCAAAATGTTGCTCAAGACAGTCTTGATTCAAATGCGTCGTGAGAATGTATTTTGCACCTTTATTTAATAAGCGGGTAATTTGAATAATGGAATTAGTTGAAACACGGATGCCCTCTAGAGTTTCTTGACTTAATTGCATCATCTTTCTCTCAGCTTTAGAAAAAGCGGGATACTTATCATCTATTTCTTTTTCCCAATCTTCAAAATATGAAAGAAACTCTGTCTGCAACCAATTTAATGGCTCATCTTCCACACTTTCAATAGGACGTTTGTAATCATTTTTCTGCCGCTTTCCTGTAGCGTAATTCGATACATTCATGATATCAAAAAATTTATCCATTAAACGAATGAATTTGACAGTTTCGCTTGCTTTTTCCCCCAAAATGTCCTCCATGGCCAATGCTACACTCTCACTTAGAACCTGTGTCGCTAGCTTAACTCTCATGCGAGACTAAGAATCCAGATATATGTGCTCAAATTTTAGTTTAGGAAGTTTTCTAATAATATTAGACGAGTCAATTTTGTATAACTCCTCAAGATGCGACCATAAGATTTCCTTGTTGTTTTTGATCATCCTTCTGGTAGGAAGCTCAGCCTTTACATTAGTTTTCTTTTCTCCTTTAGATATTTTCTTTTTTGTGAACTTTGGCAAACCACTTTCAGAAAGACAATTTCTTGCAGTCTTCATAATGTGTGGAATGTCATATATGAAATACAATGGCCTATCTTCAGATCTAGCAAATCCATTTTCACAAAAATGATCAGTTCCATAGTTCATTTGGAAAAACTTTCGGTTTGAAGATGCTCCATCTCCGACCACGCATAAAACCCTGCAGCCTATTCCTTCTAATCTTCTAATAGTATTCCACACTAAGTGGTTAAATGTTTCTGCGTTTAATGACGCCGTTGGATAAAACGATAAAGGGTATTTTAAGGAAGTAGTTATCCCACGAACCATGATTTGCATGACATGAGTGGCTAATTCCAAGGGTTCGTCTTGGGATTTAGATCTTTCTTCAATGCTTCGAAGTTTTTCAAGCGCATCATCTAACTCTACAAATCCGGATATTTCTCCAGTACTTTTATGATATATGATATCCTGTTGAACCTTCATTTCATCAATGCTTAAACAAACATATTTTTCATGTTCCTTTTTTGAGACTTTGTTGAACTCTTCTTGGAAATACAATAGAGTTTCTTTGGAGAGACCTGGTTTTTGTAGCATATTCTTTGAATAATTATTAAGGGTTCTTTCAGTTGTTAGCTGCAACGCTCGTGATTCTTGTAAAGCTCGATAAGCAGAGGGCGATTTTGAACGCATATAAATACACCATTTAATTATGTTTGGATGCCATTTCCGGGATTTTGGGTTTTTGTCAATCATTTTTATTTGTTCCATCAAAATTTCCCTAGCAAACTCATTTTCATCATCGTTAACGTGATTCTTCAATATTTTCGCGAATCCTTCGCTAGATAGCTTATCAATTTTTTTCCCTTTTCCTTCAATGTATGATTTTAATTTTTCATCTCGGCGTGAAAGCTTACGCTCATGAGAACGTTCTATCTTTTTTGCTGCTTTAACCTTTTTGATTAAGTCATCTTTCTTCATAGTTTTGTATTTTCTTTTACATTTAGTCAATACATCAAAATTCCGCCTTTTGTATTTGAATATTATACTTCTCAGTTGAGGACGAAATAAAACACAAGCCATACATCTTTTGCTTCTTTGATATGTTGGTTTGAAAATGATAGAGCATTTAGTTGCTCTTATTGCCTGAGTGTTTTTACAAATATATCCACTTTTGCGCTTTATAGATAGGTAACATTTTTTAAATGTTTCTTCATCATTTCCGCAACAAAGTGACCAAGTATCTATGACTTTCAAGACTTGAAGAAGGGACTCAGGGCCATCAACTACTTGTGGTATTTCTTGAAAAATATAATGAGTCTTTTCTATGACGTCATTCCAAATGTATAGAGAAATGGAGTTATCTTCATTAACAAGACGTTTTAAAATAACAGAATCATGAAGGATTTTAAAAACTTCAAGTGCATCATATTTTTCGGTTTTAATGGTTTTAAACCATCCGTCTGGAGCAGAGAAAGCTTCCCAAACATTTCTAAACAGCAATTCTGAATTAACTGGTTCCAAAAAATGTTCACTGCATAAGTTGGGGTCAACAGCTACTGATAGGTTTTCCCCGCTATCATTTAAACTCATCCCATCTATGAAAAATCTTTCTGCAATCTCAACTATAACGAATTTGTTCTCATTAGTCTTAAGTTGCATACATTTACAGAAATAACTGTTACCGGAATTGTTTCCCAGTTCCATTATCGTTTCAATAGCTTTGTCCTCTTTTACTGCCTCAAAGCTGTGATCTATATTTATAACTGATGCATTTTCCATGCCATCATTGAAACTAATTCCATCTATTTCTGCAATCTCAACTATATTGAATTTGTTCTAAGTAGTCTTATGCTACATGCATTTACAGAAATGACTGTTACCTGAAATGTTTCCAAGCGCCATTAACGTTTCAGCAGCTTCATCCTCTTTCGTCGCCTCACACCTACGGCCCATCTTTTTTACTACCAGCTTGGTACTAATAATTGGGTTAGGATTCTGTTTCGTTGGTTCATTCTCAACGAAATGTTTTGAGCAAATCCAGTACGTTTTTAATTTGTTATTTTTGTCCCTCTCTAACAAGTTTTTTATGCTAAAGTCTGCGCGACCACAAGCCTTAACCCATTCTTTACTACGATCAAAATGAATCCTTGAACTTGGAATTTAAAGAACCTCACGTTCTCCATGTTTGGTTTATCACTATACCTATAGTCACTCTTACACTTTGCGTTTGAACAGCGTTTGCTAGGCATTTTTTTTTAAATATTTAATGTCTTTAACTTAATATCGAAGTAGACACAAAAAAACCGTTTTCGTTTACTAGGCCTTGCCGGTACAACCGTACAATTCAAACTGCGTCGTCTGCATGGGGTAACAAGTTCTACGTTTTGCCGTCTGAGGGCGCCACATGGCGATACTATTTGAAAACGCCCGGTTTTGCTTGCCTTTCATATCCAGGGGTTATTAATCTGAGGTAAAACCGAATTAAACATTTCTCGACTTTCTGGTGACGAATACGCATTGATTGTGAAGGTTTGCGCAGAAGAAACGTCAAATGAATTAGGAATATGTTTCGATTTGATGCCTGGACAGTACGTCGCCACAATTCTGCAAAGCAAGCTTTATTTCGGTGTTGTAGTGGATACAAATGAAGAACGCCGAGAATCTCTCATTAATTTTCTTCATCCACCCGGAATATCAAGCTCTTATATCTGGCCAAATAGAAAAGATGAATATTGGATTCCGGAATGTGAAATTCTTTGCAAGGTTAACGGTCCCGCTTCACCAAGAGGAAGGCAATATTACTTCTCTAAAGAATGTTTGAGAAGGGACAAAAAAATCATTTTGAAGAATAATCAGATTTCATAATTTTTAATGCTTAAATCATTATGAACTTCCAATAAAAAGTGCCGAAAACAAAATTATTTTGTTTTGATAGGAAAAATTATTTCTTAAACACCATATTTTAGGGGTTCTTTTGCATGCGTATAGGGATGATACACCTATTTTTTCAAAGAATTTCAAGGTGGTCCGTTTTGTCAATAAATTGTTGCGTGACACACCCAAATTGGTTCTTAACTCTAAAGTTTAAGGCGATGGCGCCAGATAAGTTTCAAATTCCGACTCAGCACTTCATTTTGATGAGGGATACCAATTTTTATATTTTAAGAACTATTACCGGTCGAGATATCAAAAGAAATGTGGGAAAAGACCGCAAATTTTAGACAAAATACAATAAATTTCAAAATTGCATAACTTTCAAATTTATAATATTTGAAGCGAATAACTTTGGGTAACTTCACTTTTTAGGTGTATCTACCCACAAAAAAAAGTATCATTAAAATCCACTACTAGCGAGCAGCGACGTTTGTCGAAAATTGAAATAATGACCCAATAGAGATTAATAGCTCCTAGGGCAAAATAACTAAATGTATTTATAAGAAACGATTTTTCAAACGCACAAATTTTTATTAAAATGGTTCGACTAGTATTGGTCTCGTTATTGGACCGTTTACAAACAAATATTCCATAAAACTCATTTTTACCACTCCGAGTGACGATGACGCCACGGAGAGGTATTACTCTAGACGTGTCTGGGGGTGGGGGTGTCTGTGTCTGTCACCACATTCACAGTTGACAAATCGGAGCAAACGTGTTCGCAGAAAGCAATTCTTGGCTTCTATTCCCATCGTTAGGATTAAGAAGTACAAGGCGATCGGGTAGGGTTACGAGAAACTAACCTCCCAATGGCAGGTAAGGCTTCCAACAAAGTTTCACGCAGTTGCGGGTTTCCTTATCATTTACTGTGAAACAATCGCCTTATATACCCTAAATTTCCAAAAATTGTTAAAAAGGGATACGCTTCAATTCAAACGTTAACAATAGCTATGCTTGAAACGATTTAGGAACAAAGTTTCCGAATACGATTTAACTAGAATTAATTAATTAATGTTGATTAAAATAATTAATATCAATTATATTTATTTAATTATTTATTTAAGAAAAACCTCTTAATTGCGTGTTGACTAGGAGAGCGTGAAGAGAGGAACACACATGAGTAAAAATATCACGGAATCGTATTAAAAACTAGAAAACGTAAACTATTTTCTATTTCGTTTATATTTACGTTTCTGGATCGGATTTGCACTTGAACACGTAAACGCAAACGAAAAACTTAATTTGCGGTGTTGAAATCCGAAAAAGTGACATCTATCATAAGTCTCTTTCGGTTAAAAAGGATTAGCCGCGGACCTTTCATATGCTCGTAGAGGAGACCGAGGCTAAGGGTTGAAATCAATGCTACGAACCTCATAAACTGTACCGTGCTCTAATGATTTGAAATATAGTTTGTTTTAAAATCGTATCATTAAAATAAGAAAAAAACCTTGTCAGAAAGATTTGGAAAACTTCCAACCTTCCCTATAAATTGCCCCAAATCAGCGCTTTTCTCCTCCATTTTTGACAATAAAACCTCGTACAGATCAAGTATCTGATTGGCTGGAGCTTAGCGTAAAATTTTTTAAGACGGAAAAAGTTGAGACAATTTCAACACCTATTTCTAGTACGTTTACGTCGAAGTTTTTTGTACGTTTACGTTTCAGTTTACGTTTTTGTCGAACGTTTACGCATGTGTGTTCTTCGCATTAGTTTGACGCGAGCCGAAGTAGTAGTAGTAGTAGTAAGAGTTGGGGCCGGAGTTTTCCCTTTCGTTATCGTTATATTTTAGCTTAAAAAGAACTCTATATGGGTGATACTAGTTTACATAATTTTTTTTGCTAACCCGGCATAACTCTCAGAATTTCTCAGAAAATCAAACGGCGTCTGCTTATTCTATATTAAGCCTTTGACAAACTAAATGAATATGAATTAACCTAAATGAATATAAATTAAGCGTTAGTTGTTAATTTGTAGAGAAAATAATAGAAAGGCGACATCCCACAGTACATTAAAGTAAATTTCAAGTAAAATTGCGACTAAATAACTGTATTTAAACCGATTAATTTATCTATAGAAACACAACTCATTAGTAAACAAAATTAGGATGGTATAACAAAACACTTCATGAAACTACTTTTCGCAGAGAAATGACCGGGAAACATTAGAAAATACACTTTTAATTGATACTTAATTGTTCCCCAGCGTTTTTACTCCTTTGCTCGTTAAATTAAGAGGTGGCATAATGATTTTCTACTTGCTAACCTTTTTTCTTTTGAGTGCTTGAAGGGGAAGTGTACGGGTATGGGAACTATTGGGGAAGGGGAGGTATCCTAATTCAAAATTAAATACTTCATAAAATTAGTTTTTCCCGAGATTCATTACTGTTATTTTATTGTTCCCAAGGGTTTTTCTCGTTTGCTCGACATACACTTATGACAGTAGTAACATTTTCTAATTTATCAACGCTTTTTCCCAGTACAAACTCCAGAAAACATAATTATTTATTAATATTTAATGATTTACAAGCGTTTTTACCTGTTTGCTCACTTAATTACGAGCTGGAATAACGATTTAATTTTTGCTAACCATTCTTGCGTGCTTAAAGGAAAAGTGAACTCGTGGGGAACTATAGGGGAAGGGAGGTTTTACAAACCAAAATTAAAACATTGAATAAAATTAGTTTTATCACAACAATTTCTCAGGAAACTTCGAATACATAATTAACTAGCTGTTACCCGCGGCGTCGCTCGCATGTAATAAGAACTTCCATCAAAATGTTATAAAAATTGGGTAGATTTTACAAATGACATTTTTGTAGCACCCTAAGAGCGAAGGCACTCGGTGTTGCCCGTTAGCCCGTCGGGACATTTTATATTACTTTTCATGCGGACGTTATTCCATAAAGAAGAATTTTCTGGCCACCATTTAAAAAGATGGCACCAAATACAACCCAAAAGACCTTTCAGCCCGTCTATAAGTTAAAGGAAACCAGTGTACTAAATATTTCCGAAATCGGTTGAAACGCGCGGTCTTTGTTGCATGGAGAAGATTTTTCACATTTCTGGGCGCCATTTTTGAAGATGGAGGCGGATTGGAAAAATCTTTCTTAGTACGCGCCTACTACTCTTGAGTAACGTTCCTTCAAATTTTCAGCCTTCTAGGGCAAGCGGTTTGGGCTGGGCGTTGATTATCAGTCAGTCTGTCAGTCAGTCAGGACTTTGATTTATATAGATATAGATAGATAACTCATATTTTTTTTACCCTTTAAATTTTTTTCAGAACACCTAACATGGCTCTAGTTTAGTATTAAGTTTTATTTAAATTTAGAAGTTTAGTATTTTTACAATTGTTTTAAAATTATTCACATTTTTTTCCTTTCCACTTGAAGGAATTTGTTTTTTAAATTTCAATTAAGTTTTTTTAAATTTCAATTAATTTTTTTAAATTTCGATGAATTTTTTTAAATTTCAATTATTTTTTTTTAATTTCAAAGTTAATTTTATTTTTTCCTTTTTCATCAAAATCTTTCTTTTTCCGATGTTCAGTGAATCCAACATGCATTGATGTTCTTTCTTAAGAAATTAGATTTGGAATTACTTACCTAACTCTCACAAATTATTATAATAATAAATAAAAATAATCTTACTTTGTCAACCCTTTTAGGGTATCCTTCCTCCGTGAAGCTTGGGTTTAGATTTAGCACTACTCTCCTTATCCAGTTTGTGTGCTGCTCTCCTTTAAATTCTATTTCATCTTGAGTTTTAGAAAGTGGCAAAGGTTCACTGGAAGTACACTTCATCGAAGTTGTTTCATTTTCTACAACACAAGAACCACTAGGTTCCTCAGAAAGAAGTCTGTCTATTTTATCAAAAAAACATGAAATTATAGATACTGCCTTTATAAATGAATGAATTTTTCGCGAATATGCTGCCAAAATTTTAACTTTACTCTGAAAGTATTTCTTTGCTTAAAAATTTATCTCTTCAATTACCTTCTTCTATGTATTGTACGTTAATGTTTTCTAGTCCCGCCTTCAAGTGGTTGACTGTAATAATTTTTTCTTCTTTCGAATATTCATTTATTTTTTTAAGTGGCTTTATACGATTTGATAAAAATTTTGTTATTATTTTTGGAGTCGTGAGCACTTGACGAGCATGCCGCTATCCGTCCGCTGCTAGTAGTCTGTCACCATGGAGTATTATTAAAGGAAACCACACAATTCGGTAAACTTTTATAATTAAAATAAAATAACAGAAGTTTACAATGAAAAATGGTACAAATTGAAAAAGTAGAACGTTGGCATGATATAGATACAATCCAGATAAATTCCAATAAACTCGACGAAGTTGGAACCTCAATAGTAGAGAAGTCTAAATTGAGCACGCGCGAAACATAATATATCGTAACTAGTGGACTGTCTGATTAGAGTACTAAAATAAGGAAGTCTTAGACTTATTATGGGAACGTCAGGGGAATGTCTCATTACAAGATAAAACCAAGGAAATCAGGGACTGATATAATGAATAAAATAAAAACCCATGCCACCTAAAATATCAAATAACAATACTAAATAATGGATATCAGATACTGAAATGTAGCGAAGCCAGCGAACAGTACGCCGGCTTCTCTATAAGAAGTCTCGCATTTTAAGTTATAGTCTTGCTATGAGACAGTCCGCCGGCTTCTCGCGTTTTCAGCTTTAGTCTGGTTATGAGAGAGTACACCGGCTTCTCTGGCCTATATTAAGTCTCGCATTTTCAGTTATAGTCTAGCTTTGAGACAGTCCACCGGCTTCTCTATATTAAGTCTCGCATTTTCAGTTTAAGTCTGGTTATGAGACAGTCCGCCGGCTTCTATTATTATTATTATTGTTGATGAGGAGGGTACGCGCCCTAGCACCGATGCCAAAGGCATATTGTGCATCCTCGTAATCAGGCCTTGAATAGGCCTGTAGCTGCAGCGTAGCGAAGAATTCGCTCCACCGTGAGAGAGGAGACCTTCGAGGGTTCCAGGGTGTGTGAATCAAAATATTCTAATCTAAGCGAGGCGAAGTAGTCGCACTCGCAAAGTACGTGGGCGGATGTTTCTTCCTTCTCCTGACACGACCTACAGAGAGGGTCGTCGGCAAAACCCATCAGATGGAGGTGCCTATTAAGCCGGCAATGCCCGGTCAAAAGACCGGTGGCCAGCCTAATATCCCATCTGCCGAGCGAAATTAGGTCCCTAGCACGAGACCTGCAGGGACCATCGACAAACAACTTTGTCTGTCTCTGGCTCTCCATGCTGTTCCAGAGCTGATTTTGTATGACAGTCAACCTGTCATGCAGACACCGTTTGACGTGCCTGTAGGGGATGGGGACGGCCGGCTCCGGCCCCAAGAGCTTGGCCTCCGCACCCCTTTTCGCAAATCTATCGGCTTGCTCATTGCCATAATATCCGCTATGCCCTGGCACCCAGTACAGCAGAACCCTGTTGCAGGATGCCAGTCGCGCTAGCAGGTCGAGGCAGCTACGCACCAGTTGAGAAGTAATCTGACACTGGTTCAAAGCGTTCAGGGCAGCCTGACTGTCAGAATAAATTCTCACAGTCTTTGTTAATACAGTAATCTGCGCAATAACAGATCGCGGCAATTTCAGCCTGGAACACACTAGCGAAGGTGCCCAGGCAAGCAGAAAAGCCGACCCTTGTGGTTTGACAGTAATAACCGGCGCCAGCGCCGGAATCAGTCTTGGAGCCATCGGTGAACCAAATGGTTTCACCCCCAGTGCCAAGAGGCAGCAGGTTAGTCCACTCTGCCCGACTGGGGAAGTGGATGCTGAATGGCTTAGTGAAATCAAAACTGGTAACGGTTTTGTCAGAGCACATCGTAAGCGACGGCTCAAGTGCGGCGTACTCCCGAAAGAGCTTCGTATGGCTGTAATCCCAAAGTCTTGGAACCCAACAGCCACTAATGTTGAGCCTGTAGGCTCCCATGACAGCCTCCTCCTCAATGAAGAGATGAAGAGGAAGCATGTCAAGGAGCACCTCCAGGAAGCAGTTGGGGTCGATCTCATGGCCCCCGTAACACCAATGCAGGCAAGCCTTTGAAGCTTGCGCAGGGCAGCCTGCACCGTCTTAAGCCGGACCCTTGTCCACCAGACAAGTGCCCCGTAAGATAGTATGGGTCTGATGATCACAGTATAGAGCCAGTGTACAGCCTTGGTGTTGAGGCCCCAAGTCTGGCCGACAGAGCTCCTGGTCCTCCAGAAGAGCATCTTGGCCTTCTTAATACACCGATCAAGATGCGACTTCCATGTGAGTCTACAATCAAAAGTCACCCCCAGGTATTTCACCTCGGAGGACTTTGTCAGGACCTGGCCAAAGAAAGAGATATCATTAGTATTCTTCCTCGTAAAAGGAACAAGGACAGTTTTATCAGGATTAACGGTGAGGTTGACCGCCTGACACCATTGCTCCACGCTAGAGAGAGCAGATCTCATAAGCGCGGTGACAGTATCCGGGAACTTCCCCGTAAAGACTATCGCTACATCGTCCGCATACCCGAAGCAGCAACAGCCCCCAGCACCCCCGAGCCTCCCCAGGAGTTCGTCCACCACCAGGCACCACAACAGGGGGGAGAGCACTCCACCCTGAGGGCAGCCCCTGCTGGTAGTCACCCCTAGAGAGTCCCCAAGGAGGGACGCCGACACCTCGCGGTCGGTAAGCATGGACTTGATCCAGCGGCCAAGAGTGGCGCTGATGCCAAATCTCTCAACAGCTTCAGTAATAACCGAGCTAGAGACCTTGTCAAAGGCCCCCTCGATATCGAGGAAGACAGCCAGTGAAATTTCCTGAAACTCGAATGCCCTATCCAGGCAATTCGTAAGGCCGTGAAGGGCCGTCTCAGTGGATTTGCCTTTTTGGTAGGCAAATTGTGAAGAAGAGAGAGGAGTTACCGAAAGTACCTCGTCTCTGATGTACCTGTCCACCAACTTCTCCAGAATTTTGAGGAAGAAGGAGGTCAGGCATATGGGTCTAAATGCTTTCGCCTCGAGATAGGAAGCCTTCCCGGGCTTGGGAATAAAGATGACCCTAGAGCGTTTCCAGTCACGAGGTATGTGACCGAGAGCAATGCAAAGTCTGTAGATCTCGCATAGCGGAGAGGCGATGTGGTCTAAGCCCTCCTGCAAAAGCAGAGGGAAGACCCCATCGGGTCCCGGAGACTTGTAGGGCTCAAAACAGTTGACAGCCCACCGAAGCTTGGGAATCGTGACAACCTGTCTGGCTACAAGCCAGTCTTCCCTCTTAGCCCTGTGCAGGACAGGGTAGAGAGAGTCAAGGTTTGTTGGATTGATAAAAGTAGAATCAGGAAAATGGACCTCCAGCATGTGCTTGAGAGTCTCAGCCCCAGATTTAGTGTACACACCCTCCCGTAGCTTAATAGCATTAAGTCGATGTGTGCTGTCGCGCGCTAGAATCTTCATGACCCTAGCCGTGGCAGGGACATTGGAGATTTGCTCACAGAAGGTCCGCCAGGAGTCCTTCTTAGCAGCTCTAATGGCCCTGTTGTAAGTGTTAAGGGACTGCCTGTATCCAGCCCAGTCACCCGTGCGCTTGGCTTTGTTAAAGAGCCTGCGCGTGTATTTACGAAGCCGGCTGAGATCCGCGTTCCACCAAGGGACAAGCCTCGAGCGGTTGACGGTCTTAAGTGGGCAGTTCCGGTGGAACGACTCCATGATGGAGCACTGTAAATCACCAGCAGCCCGATCAAGATCCTTAGGTGAAGTAAGTTTAAGAGTGTGACCCCCTCCGTAGCGTAGGATTAGGTCTTCCCTATAGCCGGCCCAATTAGTCCGTTTTGGGTTGCGTATCTCCGTCCCCGCCGGGACAGAAGCGCGAATCATACCCTTAGACCAACGGGCCGATGTAAGATGCAAAATTACTTTTTATCTTAACCAATTGACGTCTTTGAACTGGTTTCTTCAACACTTTTGGAACAAAATTGGGCCCGTCCGGGATTCGAACCCGGGACCTCGCACACCCGAAGCACGAATCACACCCCTAGACCAACCGGCCGATGTAAGATGCTAAATTACTTTTGATCTTAACCAATTGACGTCTTTGAACTGGTTTCTTTAATGCCGTTGGAACAAAATTGGGCCCGTCCGGGATTCGAACCCGGGACCTCGCGCACCCGAAGAGCGAATCATACCCCTAGACCAACGGGCCGATGTAAGATGCTAAATTACTTTTGATCTTAACCAATTGACGTCTTTGAACTGGTTTCTTCAACACTATTGGAACAAAATTGGGCCCGTCCGGGATTCGAACCCGGGACCTCGCACACCCGAAGCGCGAATCACACCCCTAGACCAACCGGCCGATGTAAGATGCTAAATTACTTTTGATCTTAACCAATTGACGTCTTTGAACTGGTTTCTTTAATGCCGTTGGAACAAAATTGGGCCCGTCCGGGATTCGAACCCGGGACCTCGAGCACCCGAAGAGCGAATCATACCCCTACACCAACGGGCCGATGTAAGATGCTATATTACGTTTGATCTTAACCAATTGACGTCTTTGAACTGGTTTCTGTAATGCCATTGAAACAAAATTGCACCCGTCCGGGATTTGAGCCCGGAACCTCGCGCACCCGAAGTGCGAATCATACCCCTTGACCAACGGGCCGATGTAAGATGCTAAATTACTTTTGATCTTAACCAATTGACGTCTTTGAACTGGTTTCTTCAACACTTTTGGAACAAAATTGGGCCCGTCCGGGATTCGAACCCGGGATCTCGCGCAACTGAAGCGCGAATCATAAACCTAGACCAACGGGCCGATGTAAGATGCTAAATTACTTTTGATCTTAACCAATTGACGTCTTTGAACTGGTTTCTTCAACACTTTTGGAAGAAAATTGGGCCAGTCCGGGATTCGAACCCGGGACCTCGCGCACCCGAAGCACGAATCACACCCCTAGACCAACGATCCGATGTAAGATGCTAAATTACTTTTGATCTTAACCAATTGACGTCTTTGAACTGGTTTCTTTAATGCCGTTGGAACAAAATTGGGCCCGTCCCGGATTCTAACCCGTGACTTCGCGCACCCGAAGCGCGAATCATACCCCTAGACCAACGGGCCGATGTAAGATGCTATATTACGTTTGATCTTAACCAATTGACGTCTTTGAACTGCTTTCTGTAATGCCATTGAAACAAAATTGCACCCGTCCGGGATTTGAGCCCGGAACCTCGCGCACCCGAAGCGCGAATCATACCCCTTGACCAACGGGCCGATGTAAGATGCTAAATTACTTTTGATCTTAACCAATTGACGTCTTTGAACTGGTTTCTTCAACCCTTTGGGAACAAAATTGGGCCCGTCCGGGATTCGAACCCGGGATCTCGCGCAACTGAAGCGCGAATCATAAACCTAGACCAACGGGCCGATGTAAGATGCTAAATTACTTTTGATCTTAACCAATTGACGTCTTTGAACTGGTTTCTTCAACACTTTTGGAAGAAAATTGGGCCCGTCCGGGATTCGAACCCGGGACCTCGCGCACCCGAAGCACGAATCACACCCCTAGACCAACGATCCGATGTAAGATGCTAAATTTCTTTTGATCTTAACCAATTGACGTCTTTGAACTGGTTTCTTTAATGCCGTTGGAACAAAATTGGCCCGTCCCGGATTCTAACCCATGACTTCGCGCACCCGAAGCGCGAATCATACCCCTAGACCAACGGGCCGATGTAAGATGCTATATTACTTTTGATCTTAACCAATTGACGTCTTTGAACTGGTTTCTGGAATGCCATTGAAACAAAATTGCACCCGTCCGGGATTTGAGCCCGGAACCTCGCGCACCCGAAGCGCGAATCATACCCCTTGACCAACGGGCCGATGTAAGATGCTAAATTACTTTTGATCTTAACCAATTGACGTCTTTGAACTGGTTTCTTCAACACTTTTCGAACAAAATTGGGCCCGTCCGGGATTCGAACCCGGGACCTCGAGCACCCGAAGCGCGAATCATGCCCCTAGACCAAAGGGCCAATAAAACAATAGAAACTATACCATCATTTTAACCAATTGAACAAATTATAATTGAGCCGAACTGTTTGCTAAACTGCCTTTAAAGATGTTCAGGAAATTAAGACAAAATGTATACTTAATCTCAACGTTACATCAAAATAAAAACAATCTTTGTAGATCTACACTTATAAAAACACATCATAGAAAAACTGTACCCCCCCCCCAACCCCCAAATAAAAACGTTCCCAAGAGAAGACTATCTTGCACCAATGTCTTCTGGGAAGACGATACTTACCGTCCATGTCTTTTCCGATCCTAATCTAGTAGGCCTAACTACACTGGGGCCACTATTGTATTGCCCTTGAAGACCTCCCTGGTATAAAAACATCTTTAAAATTCCTTACACAAACAGGCCCCCCCTAGTACGTCAGTGGTTATTGTAATTTAGCGCAGTTAGATAGGCATTTTTCTGGGAAAACAGAGACAACTGACGTTGGTTGAGTCTGAGACAGTGGCTCGTGTAATTATGTATATGAAGGCGCCGGTTTTTTCCAAGTATACACAGATAAATATCTAACGTTTTTATTTACAAAGTTGTTATTCGCGGTTTCAGAGAAATTTGCTTGTACTTTCTTGGAATGCAATTATGTCTAGTTAAGACTTAATCTACTTTAGTTTTCAATCTTAAGTAAATATTAACTCTGAATAAGTTGAAACAGAAGTGGTATGATACTAGAAGTATTGAGCTAACCAAATTCTTCACTCGGCATTAGTGAATATTCTTGATAACACAAGAGTGGTTGGCCCTCTAGTAGCGGTTTCTGAATTTCCCCTCCAAAACGTGAGACGCTCGCGGTGGTAGACGGCCGAACTAGATTCAAGGAGCCGGGTCCGTGTTCTGCGGCTTTAGGTTGAGGGGAAGGGGGTAGGAAATGTTTTTGGAACTCGACCAATTTTTCTCTCTCTAGTTTTAGCGCGTGGGAAGCGGCATAAAATCCTCAAATTTGTTCACTAGTGCCAGGATCTATTACCAATGCTAGAGCCCTTCACTTCTAGTCTCATACCACTTCTGGTATTATTTATTTTAAATGTATCTAGCAGGGTCCTATAATTCCTATAAATCCTATATTTTTGAACCTGTAAATTAAGGGGGATGTTAATTCTTTGGGAAATCGATTTTGAGTCGAAAATGTTCTATACTTCTATCGCCTCCATTTTGTTTACCACAAGGGACAATGCTGTTTTCGAGTTAAGATTTTTGTTGGAGTATTTTACGGATGACCCCTTAAATTTAATTAAGAAACTGATTTAAACAAAGATTTCTAATTTAATTTAATTAAGGGGTCATCCCTAAAACACTGAGTCAAATCATAACTAGAAAACAGTGTCCCTTGTGGTAAACAAAATTAATTTCGATAGAAGTATAGAACATTTTCGACTCAAAATCGATAATTTCCCAAAGAACAAACATCCCCCTTAATTTATGGCACCAGACTTATCAAATTTAAAACTATTATTGTTTATGTTTACAAAAATATACAAATAAATTTATAAGAGAGTTATTTCTAAGGTCTTATTGCAGAAAAGGTGCCCTTTACTCAAGGTCCTTAAAATCGCAAAGCTCTATTTAGGTTAGCTTGTAAAGCGGTTTGTAGAGAGGAAAATTTTCAAAATCGTCGGGGGGCAAGAAAACGGTGTATTTCCTGCCGCGTGACGCGCTTGGTTACGGATTTTCGAAGAACAAGGAGTCGCTTTGAAAAACCTCAATCCGATGACAGTCCAGCTTCTTTGGAGTCGCAGTAACGGCAATCACGGGAGAGAAGCCAGGAAGTTCGGGAACTTCAACTTTAGTAACGTGAGCGGCGGCAGTTATCCCTAACGGCTTGAGCAGAGGGTTATTTATTGTGAGTAAGTTGAAATTGCTTCTTAAATTTTCTTGCAATAAACCTGTAATAATATCTAATGGGTATATTTCTAGATGCGAATCAGATCGTGTGCTAATCAAATTCATCTTCAAGTTCCTTCAACATTCGGAGTGTTTCTGACAAAAAAAAACAAAGGCTTAACCCATCCGGATTGGATTCAAATTGCGACGGATTCGGCTAAGGCTTCTCCTGGCTTCGCTTAACTTTTATTGGAAGGTGATCAAAATGCCTCTTAAATGCGCCGTTCTTGAATGTAAAAACAACTTCGTGTCAACCAGAAATCAAGATGTTTCATATCATAGATTCCCTTCTGATAATATTATCAGACAATCTTGGTTAAGTAAGTGCAACTTACTAATAAATGAGAGAAGCAATTTCAACGTAAAATATGCCAGAATATGTTCGCATCATTTTACTATTTATGATTATGAAAGAGACTTCAGAGCTGAACTTATGAATACTAAGCCAAAGAAAACATTATTAAAATCGGCCATTCCGACGGTTAATTTACCAAGTTCAGGGGTTTTGCCAGTTTGTCAACCCATGGGGAGAGTATCGAGAGACACTTCCCGCAAGGTTTCGAGAAACAGTATGGCCTATGTTAATTGCCGTTTGCTACATGGTGAAAGTGATACATGTTTTGATATTGAACATGAAGAAATTTCTAATGAAGAAATCCTTCAAAAACGCAATAATTCACCTGAAACGTCATTCAACAGTTCCTCCTTACAAACTCAAGTACCTAACTTGCCAGACACAAATAGAGGAAATAAATTGGGAAGCTGTGATACTACAAAGAAAAACTGTGATTCTACAGAATCAGTTTCTAAGTCACTTAACCATGATAGTATTATTGAAAATTCTCAAATATCATCCATGAACAATAACTGTGATACTACTTCTACTCCAGTTAAAGGCTTTAAGCATTTTTTAGAGTTAATCTATTTCATAATGGTTCTCCCGTTATCACCTCTAAAACCCATGTTCTAAATACAAGCCCACTATTGGATGTAACCTTAAATAGTTCAATTGTGTCAGTCAGTTAATGTTTTACAAAATCTTCAGGCGTAAAATCACAAGAGTCTCTCGATTTCAATTCACAAGGGGCATCTGGCTTAACAGAGGCACAAACATTTGCTTCTGATCGTCCATTAGGTTCTATTCCAAAAGAAGGATCTCAAATTAAGAGTAAATTTAACAATCACGAATTAGTCAATACTTTTTTAAGTAGAAAATGAACACGTTGCCCTAAAAACTCTTTTCATTCGAGAAGGAATTGCCCTTGCAGAATTAGGGAGGTTTTAGAGAATGAGAAATTAAGAGCTGGCCTCAAGAAACGAGACAGATGGGTCAGTAAAATTTGTCATAGGTTAAAAAAGAAAGATAGTAAACTAAAAGATATTAGCGTTAGTTTTAAAATTGGAAAAATTGAAAACCGTTCAATTAGAAAAGACAATAAGAGACTTACAAAAAGAGTATTAGAATTAGAAAAATTAATGAACGAATATGAAGCAATTCTTGCAAAGGTTTACAGCGAGAGCCAAATTAATATTTTAAAAGGGAAAAAGAAAGTTAGATGGAGCAAAGAGGACTTAGCCAACGCATTTGCCTTGAGGTATTTGAGTAAAAGGGCTTATGTTTACCTACGAGAAAAGCAAAAGCTCCCTTTACCCCACTTGTCTACTCTTAGACGTTATGCGACAAAATTAGATCTAAGGCAGGGTTTGCTCCATGACGTCCTTAATATAATGAAATCAAATGCAACCCACATGGCAAAATTAGAAAAATTGGTAGTTTTAACTTTCGATGAGGTGCACGTTAAGTCAGTAATGGAGTATGATGTTAAAGAAGACCAAGTTATTGGTCCACATAGCCAATTACAAGTCATCATGGCCCGTGGTCTGTTTCACAGTTGGAAGCAACCAATTTATTTAGGGCTAGACCAGAAAATGACCAAAGCTATTCTATCATCAGCAATTATTGAACTTGAAAAATCAGGATTCACGTTAGTAGCTTGCGTAAACGATATGGGTGGAGGCAACCAAGGTCTTTGGAGAGAACTTGGAATTTCTGTTAATAAAACCTGGTTCACTAATCCAGCTTTACCTCCTAACCCTGATGGACTTGATGACGTCATCTATTGCTTTGCTGATGCCCCACATCTTCTTAAGTTGATCAGAAACTGGTTCCTTGATACTGGTTTTATGTTTGATAATAAAACCATAAGCAAGGACCCTGTGGTGGAAATATTTAAGAAAGACTCTGGAGAAATTAGAGCTTTACCAAAATTGACGTAACTTCATTTCGATTGTATAAAAACCCAGCGCCAAAACGTAAAGCTAGCAGCTCAACTACTGTCCCATAGCGTGGCCACAGCTGTTAAGAGAATGGGTTTGGAAAAGACCAATGGCACAGCAGAATTTATTGAAACAGTGAATCAGTGGTTTGACGTCATGAATAGCTACGTAAAGGAGAGTACTCCAGTTACTAAGAGTGGTTATGGTATTAGTTTTGAGGAGCAGAATGAAGTTTTGGATAAAATGACAGATATGATGAAAAAATCAATGTGTGTAGGAAAGAAGACTTTACAAATTTTCCAAAAAGGTGTTATCATATCAAATAAGTCTCTTCAGAGCCTGTGGTATGACCTACACAATAAGTACGGGGTTAAATACATCCTCACACATAGGTTAAACCAAGACTGCCTTGAGAATTTTTTCTCGCAACTTCGAAGTAGAGGCGGCCTAGATGACCATCCTACTCCATTAAATGCAATTTACAGAATTAGAATGATAATTTTAGGTAAAAATCCAGGAATAGTCCAGTCTAATACTAATACCATATCGCAATTATCTGATGAGTACTACGTAACCAATGTGCTAAAGATTTCAGAGATAAGAATTGACGATAATGACATAGATTTGAATGAATACATTGATGATACGTTAGATACGGTTTCTCCAGTATGTAATTTGATTACCCCAACAAGTTCACCACAGAAAAAATATCCTAGGTCAGGTGTTTGTACTGTTCTAAAGGACCTCCCAGTTAGTAATAACTTTATTTTGAAATCTGGTAATAGCAATTTTTTCTCTAATCAAAAGATTGTTTTGATATCCCCCAATAAGAATCTGGAGAATGTCAGTGTTTTGACTTCTCACGTAGAGGGAGGAATGCAATATCTTGCAGGGTGGGTTGCAAATAAGTTTTTAGCTAAATACTCAAATATTGATCTCAAATGTCAAACTGATTCTGTGATAGACCACGACTATGGTATTCCCTCTTGGGTAGCCCATTTAAGTTATGGAGCAATTGTAGCTCCTTCTAACCAATTTTTAAAAGATACCAAATTATTTGAACACTATTTTTGCCAATATCATAAAGGTGAACAGGATTCAAAATTGCTCTTTCTAAGAAAAAGCAAGTGTGTTGTGAATGATCTTACAGATCAAATGTCTCAAGATCTCACTATATCCTAGGGATATTATATTTTGTTATATCAAAATGCGAACCTTGATTAGGATGAAATATATCAATATGAGTACAACCAATGAAGCTCAGGAAAGGCAGAAAAATAAAAAAATTAAAAAGCTCACTAAATAATTGTGTTTATAAGGTTTTGCTTATCAAAATGTCTTGGTTAAAAAACTATATCTCATTTAAAAAAACTAAATATATCATTAAAAATAACTAAATATCTCATTAAAAGACTAAAGACCTCATTAAAATGGTGTCCTCCCATTGGATCGAATCCCATTCGACCGAATTCCCAATCGACCGATTTTATCTGAAATATGATTTTAAATCCCGCCGTTTGTGCGGTTTCTGTCTATTGGGATTTTTTATTAGGAATATTATTATTACTTATAAGGCTATATAAGTTAATTTAGCGATAGGAACTTTCGTCTCACCGTGGCGCAGTGGAAGAGTATCGGACTACCGTGCGATAGTCCTTGGATCGATTCCCCGAAAGAAAAAGTAAGCTATGTAATAATAGTTTCATGCAATTGATTATTAATTTTATTTGAACTTAATTGCAGTTACGTTAGACAGTGTGGGAAACTATAAAGTAATAAAAAAATACTATTGCAATAATGGCCTTTGAGTATTTGAAATATTTTCCGTAAATTTTATTAAAATTACGGTAATATTTTAGAGGGTTAAGGTTAGGTTGGGTTGGGTTGGGTTAGGTTTGTTGGGTTGGGTTAGGGTTTAGTTAGGTTATGTTTTGTTAGGTAGGGTAAGGTTAGGTTAGGTTATGTTTTGTTAGGTAGGGTAAGGTTAGGTTAGGTTATGTTTTGTTAGGTTGGGTTAGGTTATGTTTTGTTAGGTTGGGTTAGGGTTAGGTTTGGTTGGGTTAGGTTTGGTTAGCTTAGGTTAGGGATAGGTTAGGGTTAGGTTAGGTTAGGTTTGTTAGGTTTGGTTAGGTTACGTTTGGTTAGGTTTGGTTTGGTTTGGTTTGGTTAGGTTAGGTTAGGTTTGGTTAGGTTAGGCTTTGTTAGGTTAGGTTTGGTTTGGTTTGGTTAGGTTTGGTTAGGTTGGGTTAGGTTAGGTAAGGATTGGAAGTAGTAGGATAACCGTTTTTCCATAATATTTTTATTTTCAATTAGGTCCTTGCATAATAAAAGAAACCTTTTCTAACAAATTATTTTTATAAAGATTCAGGAGCAATTAACGCTGAATTTAATAAGTTCCTTGAACAATAAATATATGCCTTTTCCAACAAATTATTTTTATAAAGATTCAGGAGCAATTAACGCTGAATTTATTAAGTTCCTTGAACAATAAATATATGCCTTTTCCAAAATATTGATTGTTTTACGGGTCATTTCAGGTTGGCTTTGATTCGACTAGGTTACAAAGAGGCATCCTTTCAAACTTGGGATTTGACCATCACAGTATAATTATTTACATAGGGAAGTGTATTGATAGACGCAAGCTTAAGGACAAGGGTATTTTCTTTAAACCAAAAGAGGTACTTTTTAATTCGGTTTTAAAATACGGCGTTAAAAATATATCTTTAAATAGCAATGAAAATTTTAAGATAATAAACCCGCACATTTTGGCTATATTCGGTCCAACGGGATTCGGTTCAATGGGACATTCGGTCTAATGGGATTCGGTCCAATGGGCCAGCAGCCATTAAAATATTCCTAAATTTGTGAATAAATATTTCTAAATTGTTAAAAAATTAAATTTTCTCTTGTTAAATACTTTTTATATTAAATTTGTCATTAAAATATTCCTCAATTTGTGAAGAAATATTTCTAAATTCAATTGTTAAGAAAAATTAGTTTCTCTTGTTAAAAACTTCTTATATTAAAATATTCCTCAATTTGTGAAGAAATATTTCTAAATTCAATTGTTAAGAAAAATTAGTTTCTCTTGTTAAAAACTTCTTATATTAAATAAGTCATTAAAATGTTCCTCAATTTGTGAATAAATATTTATATTTTAAAATTGTCAAAAAATTAAAGTTTATCTTGCTAAAAACTTTTATATTAAATAAAATGTTCCCTAATTTGCGAATAAATATTTCTTAATTGTTAAAAAATTAAAGTTTCTTTTGTTAAAATTTTTTTATATTAAATTGGTCATTAAAATGTTCCTTAATTTTTCAAAGTGTTAAATTATTTTATACTATAAATACCGTAAAACAATTATAGCTAACGTCTTAACTTTATCTCGGCTAACGGAGTTCAGAGACAGACGAAATTGCTAATATGAATAAGCCTCCCCGAAATCGTACAGCTCGTAACCAAATACGTCATTCCCAGAGGCGCGAGAGCGAACTAAGAGATTTCGAAAACTGGTCTTACTCGTTGGGCGAAAGAGCCCCCGTTGCCCTTTACTATATATTCTGTATAGGTTATTTATTTCAAAGGAAGCTCAAGGCAAAGGCTTATCTTAGGATAAATCTATTGGTCGAAAACCCCAAAAAGGAAGGAAAGACTACAGGCCCAAGTTAGTCGAATGAAAGAAGGGTTGTAATCGAAAAGGGCTTTTATTTGTAGCTGGGAATTAGCGCGGGGCTAATTGGTGTCATGGTAGATCGACGGATTACGTAAAGGAGGGAAGGACAGCACAAAGGAAAGAGATAAGAGAACCGTGGTGCATGCTTGTACAATGTTATATTAAACTTCCCAATCCCGCTAAGGATTAAGTCAGCTAGCTCATGGACGTGGAATAGGAGACCAACTCATGATTGACAATTCTATATACCTCTATACTTATATATACTTGTAATTGACCATGTTGGACACGGGTAAGGAGGTTTAAGAATAAAACTGAAAGAATAATAGTAATAAATTAGGATTAGACTAAGTAGGCCAGGACGAAAATAGAAATAAAAGCCAAACGAACAATTTTAATTTCATTAGTAGTTATAAATTATACTCCATATGAATAATTATGATAATACAAAATTAACAATAAACAATAAGATGACGACTCTTTGGCTATATTGCAGCGTTGAATGTTTACTAGTACTTCACAGATATTACTGATAATGCAAAATTAACAATAAGGACTAGCAGCATCGCTTCAGAGTTATAGAAATAATTTCCTGGAATACTTCAATTTATATTTTGTAAACAAGTCTTCAATGCAAATTGAAAAGTCGAAAGCCAACGAATATATTTACTTCAAAAGGCTCTAGGTCTACTCCGGAACCCATAAAGTGCCTGAGAACATGTGATATATTTCAAGCCTGCACCTTAGGGCATTACAGTGTGCTCCAAAAGGGGGGGGGTAATTATATAGAATCGAAGTACAGTGGGATGGTTCTAAGGGAAATCAATCACGGATCTGTTGAACAATAGAAGAAACCCTGAGATCTCAATGGACACTACAATTAACCCAATTATCTTTTAACGTTCTTAGGACATATTTGGGTTCTTGTTATAACAGTAATCAATAGCTTTCTTCCACTAAGTTTCTTTGTTTCTTCCGTAGAGAAAGTTCGAGGGGCTAATCACTCTCCGCGTCTCTGCACACCAATTAAGGCGTATGTAATGGAACTTAGGAATTATTTTAGTGACATTGCCCTCGACAAAGACATCCCGTCACGTAGCGCAGTCTTAACAAAGTTCAATTAGTTATTTCGGGAGATAATACATCTAGGAAATCCACGGATATAAAAATAAAACCCACGCGTTGAGAGAGTCGAGTAATAATTAGAAAGCATTGCCACTAATTAACTCATAGAGGGTGAAGTAAGATTTTCTTAGGCTATACTGTCTTAATAAGGGACGAACTCAACTTTCTCGACTTTCAATTCTAAGAAGATTTAAAAATTAAATTACATTGTTTATTACTCATCCGAAACTTCATAATTGTTTTCGCTAATTTATTTTTATTAACTTGGTTATTAATTTCAAAAATATATACAGGGTGTTTCTGATAAGTCTGGTGATGATGGCATAAATTAAGGGAGATGTTTGTTCTTTGGGAAATCGATTTTGAGTCGAAAATGTTCTGTACTTCTATCTCCATTCATTTTGCCACAAGGCCTGTTCTCGAGTTATGGTTTGATGGGTGTTTTAGGGATGACCCCTTCATTAAATTAAATTAGAAATCGTTGCCTAAATCAGTTTCTTAATTAAATTTAAGGGGTCATCCGTAAAATACTGTGGAAAATCTTAACTCGAAAACAGAGTGTCCCTTGTGGCAGCAAAATGGAGGCGATAGAAGTATAGAACATTTTAGACTCACAATCGATCGATTTCCCAAAGAACAAACATTCCCCTTAATTTATGCCACCAGACTTATCAGAAACACCCTGTATACATTAATAACCCTTTACAGTTTAACAATGGAATATTTTCACACATTTTTTGTTAGGATCTTATTTAAAATTAAACTGTTTGGAAGACCAGACTTAATTTAAAATTTAAGTCCATTAGACTCACGTAATTTTTGAATCTTAAGATTAACATTTTTTGATCAATAGACCAAATTTAGACTTTAATTTTAAGTCAAACCTTAACCTATAACATTAAACTACGCTTTCGATTTCGAAGCACTTTTACTATCGCTAAGTAAGCGATTAGACCAAAGCAACGAAACCATATAGAAACTATAGATCCATGCAATTACCAATGGCGCCACTAAACCCCTAGCAATTTTTTCTTTAATATTCTACAGTATATTAAATAATGAAACTTAATCTGAAAATTCCGCTCCATTATTCCCATTATTAAAATTTAATCAAAGCGTTAAATTTATTTTCTTTGTTGAAAAAACGCTCTCACTTGTTTTCTGAATTTTTCCGCTTAAAATTTAAGTCTCTTGTATTTTTTTAATAGCGAACTGATTTCCTGATTAATGACTTTGCTTAACTTGAGCGAAAGAAAGGAAAAGTTTTTAATATTATTCTCAAAACTATCCGCGCAATTAAACGCGTAGAGAATCGTCGTAGCTCACCTTTTACTGTTTTATTAACTTGTCGTGGGTTGAATTTCAAGATTGAATTTTAATCAAGTTATCTTGGAAGTAAAGGTTTTTTTTTAATGTTGCAGGGTTTCTTATGATTTGAGTTTTCTATCTGAGGATAGGCTTAAATACATAATTTTCACGAATGAAGTACTGAATTTGGTTTAATCCGTTTTAGGCCATTTGAAGTAAGATCGAAGTTTGTTGTTAGAAGTACGTGTCCCTGATAAGGCTCAACTGTTTTATATTCAATTGGAAGAAATAAGCTTGACAAAGTTCTATTTTTTCAAACTTTCCTGTTTTTTGGCCGTTTTTCTTATATTTCAAGGATAAACTTCCAATATTTCCCTTTATTTCAAGGATAAATTTTCTATATTTTCCTTTATTTCAAGGATAAATTTCCTATATTTTCCTTTATTTCAAGGACAAATGTCCTATATTTTAATTTATTTCAAGGAGAAATTTCCTATATTTTCCTTTATTTCAAGGAGAAATGTCCTATATTTTCCTTTATTTCAAGGAGAAATTTCATATATTTTCCTTTATTTCAAGGATAAATTTCCTATATTTTCCTTTATTTCAAGGATAAATTTCCTATATTTTCCTTTATTTCAAGGATAAATTTCCTATATTTTCCTTTATTTCAAGGACAAATGTCCTATATTTTTCTTTATTTCAAGGAGAAATTTCCTATACTTTCCTTTATTTCAAGGATAAATTTCCTATATTTTCCTTTATTTCAAGGATAAATTTCCTATATTTTCCTTTATTTCAAGGATAAATTTCCTATATTTTCCTTTATTTCAAGGATAAATTTCCTATATTTTCCATTATTTCAAGGATAAATTTCCTGTACTTTCCTTTATTTCAAGGATAAATTTCCTATATTTTCCTTTATTTCTAGGATTAATTTTCTGTACTTTCCTTTATTTCTAGGATTAATTTCCTGTATTTTCCTAAATTTCAAGGATGAAATTCCTGTAACTTCCTATATTTCAAGAACAAATTTCCTATAATGTCCTATATTTCAAGGACAAATTTCCTGTACCTTCCTATATTTCAAGGATAAATTTGCTATATTTTCTTAAATGAAATTTAGTGGTAAATTTTCAGTGGTCACCCTACCCTGTATGTGGGGTTATTTTCTTTTTAACGTTGACTTGCTCCAAATGTTGTACATAAAGCTCAGCTTTTTCCTTTTGACGTCTACTGTTCTTTCCAGACAGACCGAAAAATATGAGTCGTATATATCCTCTTCTGCTCTGAAAATATGTAACGATTATTGTACCCTTTTTCACCTTAGTTCTTTCGACCGAATGGCTGCTGCTAGATAAGGACCCGCTTCCTTTAAATCAGTACCACCATAAGTTTATAATATATGTTTCCATGATAAGTATGACACTACCTATAGTTCGTAATGCTAGAGACTTTAAATACAGCAGAACGACAGACGAGAATTGAAGTACCACTCGGTGGGTTAATTAATTTTGCAGGACTTCCATCTAGCTCCTATTTAATCTGCATTGCTAATTAGGCCTTTGATGCCAGCGCCTCATTCACCAGGCGTACGTCGCTTTACCTCGAATCTATGACCTACCTTAATCACTTCAAAATTACAAGCTCCAGTTCTAAGTTACCAGTGACAAACTTATGGCCAACATATCTTATGAACTTATGGTATACCACGTTCAGAATCAAAAAAGCGAAAAAATTCTCTCTTTCTCTCTTAAATCAAAAGTACGAGAAACAAGATTAAACTTTTCACCAAAATTCTGACACTGAATTCTAGCTGTTTTTCTCTATCGCATACCTAATTTTCAGCCAATTATATATTACTAGCTTTGTTAAAAAGTTTTTACAGCTTCCCGGGTAATTTTCCTAAGCCTTGGTTGTGTTAAATTAAAATTCGGGTTTATACTCTCATTTAAAAGCCCGGTTTTCTCTACTTCAGTATAATTTAGCCCAAATTTCAGCATAAGTTCATTACAACTGTTTAAATAAGTTTGCCACTGGTTACTAAGAGACCGAAGTGACGTAGGTGGAACGTCATAGATTCTTGTGAAGCGACGCCTGGTGAGGCGCTGTCAAAGGCTTAGCTGGTGTGTAGAGACAGAACATTGATGTCAACAAAGACTTATTTAATCAAGATATGGATGGCTTAAAACAATACGGACCATCCAAATTTGGTGCAGGACTGATAACATTCAAGCCTAATCTAACGTCTATGCATCCTCATACACCCAATCAATGTTCCGTCTTAACCCTAATATTAAGCAGACGATACTGCAACCCCACCCCGTTTTTGAAAAGGATCCATTTATACAGCGTTTCAGATAAAATTGCTAAGCCTCGGTCGGGTTTATATTTAATTTAAGATACTGTACATTTTTATTAACCTAAATGAATTCTTGAATTCAATCAACGTTAATGAGAACATAAAGTGCAAACACATACAAAAAAGAAATGCTTTTTGGGTTTAGAGATTTTTAAAGGTATACTATAGGCACAAAAAATCCTTTTAAAAATGGGAATAAATAATTTTTGAGCTCGTTTTAAAAGGTGTTTGCTAAGACTTTTCCGCGCGTAAAAGGCACTTACCTTTTAGGCTTGGAGAGTTGTGAGATGGAGGCGATGGAGGAGTAACGTTCGCGGGCCTTGTACGGCATTGAAACTCTCCCAGAGGCCCCTACCTTTAGTCGGGATTGTCATGTGCTGACCCCTAGCGCCATTTAAAAATAGAAGCTAGTTCTCATGAATGCTGGGAGGACTTTGTTACCGTTCCCAAGATGGCGATACAGATGCTACGTTATAGGTATGGAGATTACTACTCCATTTCACCAGTCTCCTCTAAGCCTTAGGTATGCTGCCAAAGTCCTGCTTTCCATTTCTTCACCTAAAAATAAAGTAACTAAAAAGTTTGACATTCTGATGTAGAAGCTTCAAACAACGGCACATGCTCAGCTTTACTTTTAGATATAGTTACTTGTCAATGGGGAAAAGGCTTAACATACATAAATATATTCGGTATATATAGTTTTGTGCATGTAGTTCCAGTACATTATTTAAAGGGGATGTGTAAGAAAATTAAATCAGCAACTATGAAACTGATTTTATCTTAGTGTAATTGTTGTAGTGTTTTCCAAAAACGGATTATAATTATAGGACCGAAATAATGTGGGATGGTTCTATGGGAAATCATCAATTTTGAGTCGAAAATGTTCTATACTTCTGTTCCATGACCAGCCTATTTGCCCCCACAAGGGATGTATGCACCCCTTAACACAAGTTACGAGGGACTGCGAGGGTTTTACGGATGGCCCCTTATTTAACTTCTATCGTCATTTTGCTTTTGCCCCAAATGGTTGTAGAGAATTTTAGGGATGGCCCCTTAATTAAAGTAGCATTGTGTACTGTGTGGGAGATTCTGAATTGAAAATTTTAACTGGTTATACAATTTATTGATTTAAAGATAGGCTTAGAATATTATTAAATTAAATATTCATAGATGAATAAATTAAATTATTGCTTAAGACCACAAAATTCACCCTCCCTTTCAAGTCAAAGATTCTCCCCCTTTTCAAAGTTTAACATATCCCGAACCGACGCCACCAATTTCTTACATACAGGGTGTTTATGTTAAGTCTGCCTCATATGAATAGACCCAGCCAACAAATCTTTTGAATTTTATTTCGAGCTCGGGTTTTTAGGCGAGAAAGGGATAACCTGATTGGCTTGATTTTGCCATGCGCAGAAGTCTTGGAAATAGCACAGGTCCACAGGTCAAAAACCAGTTTATTAATTGCTCGGACCAGTTTTTTTATTCAAAATCCGTGGGTTACTGGTCCTTGGGACCAGTTTATTAATTGAGAATTTTTATGAAAATTCAGGAGGGACCAGTTTAAAAATTCTAGACATTATAAATTTCTACTCCATGGATATAGTCTCCTAGCCTTGACATTTTCTAATTCTTTCCTTCCTTGCTACAACCACTGCCCACTCGATCACGCTTTGGCTTCACACGCTTTGCTATAGATTATAGAAGCCCGTCCACACAATGTTTTTCCTATGTAAAAGCGCGTGTTGGTAATTTTGAGCTTTTTCGCTCGAAAAATCCCAGGAGCCAGCTTTTAACATGACCGGCTATGGGAGGAACACCGTTATTTTGCCCTAATTTTGAAACTATTGGTGCAAACCTCTCGAAATTTTAAAGAGATGTGAAAAAACAACGTTTGCTATGTTTTGGAAATTTTGAAAAGTTTCCCTTCTTTTTTTTGTATAAATATTAGAACGAAAATTAGCGTTAATTAAAGGGCTTGGTCTTGGAACGGTTTAATAAGTTTCTTCCGTTTCACTTGTTCGAATCTCTTGAAACTTTAGTGAGAGGCACATTGAACGGTTTTAAGTTATGATGCAAAGTTTCGAAGTTTTCAAAGAAACAATTCACTTCCAAAAAATTCATTAAAATTGTGCTTTTGCATAATCCTACAACCTATTTAGTCGCTTAGGGAAATTTTTGGAAAAGGACTATTCGTTTTAAAAGTTCGAAATTTTCCACAATAATTTAAAAACTTTAAATATGCCTTTCACTAAAATTTCAAGAAATTCGAACCAGTGAAGCTGAAAGAAACAAATTTAAACTGTTTGAGACTAAGCCATTAAATTATGGTTCATTTTCGTTTTAATGTTGTTACAAAAAGCTTTGTAAGAGAAAAACTTTGCACAAAAATACCAAACATTATTTTGCAAATCTCATTAAAATTTCAAGAGATTTCAACCAGTATATTCAAAATTAGGACGGAAATGTTAAGAGTTAACTCTGATTTTTGACATAATTTTGCATCTATAGCCCGATCGAGTGGGCTGTGCGTCAACGAAATACTCCCTTAATTTTTCAATAGGATTAGTAAAAAATAAATTAGGGATAGGGTCACTGGTCCCGAGGACTAGTTTCAAAAAAATCCTTATTTCCAAGACTGCGCAGAACCCGTTTTACCCCAAGAGTCCGACTCTAATGCAATCAGAAAAATAAGAGATTTATTTTCTTCGCTCAACGACAGATGGTACTAGAGTAAACTTTGTTAGTCACGTGATCCTATCCCTTAGATGGAGACTATACCAAGCCAACTTCTTTATTTCTTGGTTGGGACTGTTATTTGGGACAAACTTAGTAGGGGAAGTGCCAGCAAGGAACATGCATGGGATCTACAAGTTCATATGAACTCCCAAACACTAGCTGAAACAAGGAATTATAGTCACACATGTTAAGGACAGACAAACTTATCAGTAACACCCTGTATAATGTTTTAAGTTTTTCAATGGGAGGAAAATCCCTTGTTTTCCGCTTCAGTTTTTAAGATTTCTACCCTCAGCTCGCTCTCAGGGTCTGAAGGCTCGTCCTTAAGCCGCCCTCAAGGTCCTAGCTTTCTCTTTTCAAACAGGTTTTTAAAGGGTTCTTTTGGTTTCCTCATGAGTCGTGGGTAGCCTAGAAAGAAGTAACGACAAGGCCATAAACCCTGTCTCTTCTGTGTCTTCTTATATGTCAAATTCTCGTTCTGTCTCGTTTCCCGCGAGACTAAACTGTTACAGTGATGGATTTACGCGCCGAGTTTCGCGTGGTGTCTTGGCGCCATTTTGAAAGAGATATAAACGTACCCACACGTGTACTGTAGGAGTGAAACGGATATGCATAGCATTAAGACATTGCAAAGTTACTTATAAGTAAGAATTTGAGTATCCACAATTAATTAACGCTAGCTTTGGCTAATTTGCTTAATTCAGGGAGCGTAGCGGTCCTATAATTCCTATAAAATCCTATACTTTTTAACCTGTCCTATATTATCTACTTTAATTTCGTGAAAGGTCAGACTATAATATCAGCTATATTTTTCGACTTAGTTTGGGATGTTTTCGTTTATAGTTTAGCATCAAATTTATATCAAAATTTAGTTAGCTCTTTTATAAACGAGATCACATTTGACTAGACATGTCCGAAATTGCTTCAAAGGCTCGCTCAGAATTTTTTATATACTATATTTTAATTTTAATTAAGTTCCTCTGAATTTTCAAAGTAAAATCCAATTTATTATTTTTTGATATTTTTCTACATATATAAGGTAGCCCCTGTATGTTATCTTCCTCGTGAACACTGGTGTGCTGCGTGATAAACATTTTTACAGGGGCCATAGGTTTAACATGGGGGTATTTTCCCCTAAACTGTATCTTTGCCCTAAATCTCGTACCATAGAAACAACATTACGTTTGAAATAGAAAATTGGTTTTAAGCATATTTGTTTAGTCGTTCAAATATAAACTGAATAAGTTTTGAAATAATATCCGATTTTTAAAACCCCTTAGAGAAATATACAAAATATGACCTTATTACTGTAACCTATATACATACACTGAAAATTGAAAGTAAATTAATTTTAAAGTTGTTGAAATATTAATGAATTTGAAATGACTCCTTATATAATTTATTTCCAGCGTATTTTGCTTAGAGAACTACTATTAAAAGTTCAATGGTTAGCATTAGTACAAAAATCCAGCGCAATTGAGCATACAAACCAGGGAAGAACATGCGCAGACTAATAATAACTTCGATTAAAATTACTTCTAATCAATATAAAAACAATATATAAATATAAAAATAACAATTCTCGTAACAGAATTCTCATAAGAAAGAATACGTAATTTCTCAATATAGAAAAACTAAGATGAAACGTAGCAATCTACATTTCGAAACTACATCACTTGTCCCTGAAGATTATAAGAAACTTAGTTGCAATTTAGGGTTAAATTCATTGCAAAGATATACGTGTAATCCTCCAAACAGAAACAGTAGAAATCAAGCTGGTCTTGCAAAAACTCAGGAGACTTCGTAATCACCCGGCTCATATTCTATTATCCCAATGCCCTAGAAAACAAAGGCTTAAGATATGAAATGCTACTAAAGACAATACGTTTTCGTATGTTACTGTAGCGAAATTGAAATAGGCTCATTTGTAGCTTTGAAGTACGTTATAAATTCGTTCCAAGAAAATATTGCATTCATCTCAATGGGAGTTTACCACACTCTTTATACTGTTTTCAAGGTATGCTTAGCATTATCAGTATTGTATATTCTATGTGAAACAGAGAAACAATCCAAATTCCATCAGATTTCCAATTTTCTCGCGCTCTGCTAATACAAATGCACGTGCATGGTTCAGAGATTTATTAGCCTTTGAGAGTCTTGGTTTTATCCAAATATCAATGGAGAAAACAAAGGTTTTCAGTGGTATTTTTTGGGGTAAAATAAGACGCTCATTGGCTATACCAGGCTAAACAGCATCAACATAAATCTGCCCTTGTAGTTTGCACCAATGAGCGAAAAATTCGTAGCTAAAGCCTTTTTCCAAGATTACCGCCAAAATAGGGATTTTTTCCAGACTCTAGTAATATTGCGACTTACAGACATAAGTAAGGTAGTAATGAGAAGTATCAATAGATCATTTTCAAAAGAGGGCACCACCGTGCACAAAGACATTAGATAAGGCTTCAATGTTACCAGTCCAATAAACTGTTATGTCTAGACTTTATTTAACCCACAACTTTTAAGAAGGGTCTGGTTCATTTGTTTAAAATAGACCTTATTAGACTAAATTGAAAATTGAGTCTCGTAAATTTTTCTTGGAATTATTTTCATGTATCAAAAATATTGATAATAATAATTATTCTTGGAAATTTCCAAGAAATAAAAAACGCTTTGTACTTAAAGATTAAAATATCTGCATTGAATAGACACTTAAATTAATGAAAAAGCTTTCTCTTTGTAACAAAAAAAATCTTCATCCTCCGATCCCTAAAAATGTAACAAAGCCACGATGAAAAAGAGCCCACTTTCGCTATCCTTGATTTAAAAATAAAAACCTAAAACTATATGTAAGATTGAAAACAAAAAAGAAAAAAACAAGAAACGTTTACGATTAGATAATGTTATGTCTATGTGTGTTAGGCCCTCGGTCAGGCTCATATGAAAAATACCAGCTCATGTAGATTTTGAGCCAGTTTCCAGAATTTTCTTCAATACGACTTGTTCCCCAAAGAAAAGCCTAACAACAGCTTATAAGCCTTCAATGTAGTGTCAGGAAAAAAAATTACTTGTTGAACAGTATAGTATTAGTCCTTATTTCTTCATTTGAGCTGGCAGTGGAGGAGATACGGTATTATAGCCAAGAGTTCCAGCGTGAACTCTGTAATATAACCAACTCTTTCTTTCCCAATACATCCTAAGATCTGGTAGCGGATTTTTCGTGTGTCCAATCTGAACAAACATACAGACAAACACATTCAAGGTCACCCAAAACTTTAAAACCTTAAGTCTACGTTGGTATTAAATAATCACTGTCGTAGATAAAAACCCGTAGTCTTTAAAACTATAGCCTAATTTCTACCAATGCCATTTTGAGTTTTCGTGTACCCAATCTTTACAAACACACAGACACACATACACACAAGACCACCCCAAACACCGTTTATGAATCTACGTTGTGATTATATAACCACTGTCGTAGATAAAAACCCATAGTCTTTAAAACTATAGCCTAAATTCTACTAATGCCATTTTTAAGTTTTCGTGTACCCAATCTTTACAAACGCACAGACACACACACACACTGAAGGCCACCCCAAACACCGTTTATAAATCTACGTTGGTATTATATAACCACTGCCGTAGATAAAAACCCGTAGTCTTTTAAACTATAGCCTAATTGCTACTAATGCCATTTTGAGTTGAGTCCCCAAAGACTGGAAAGAGTAAAGCTCTAAAAACCTTTTACACTTCAACACGAAAAGCATAAGGGGAATGCCTCTTGGTTTGCTAGGGTTATGGACCCAAAGTTTCCTCTTGAAAAATCCTTTTTTTGTTCTTCTTCTTCTTTTAACGGTTCACATCTCCGATAATGAGAAAACAATCTACGATTTAGATAGTCTACTTTACTCTTGATATTGTTACTCAATATAAATGGTTTAGCGTCGTTTTTGCAAAATGAATTAGATCGCTTTCATAGCAAGAAAAAAATCGTCTGCTACGGGAAAAATATGGCCATGAGATTATCTGGTTTTGAAGTCAACTAGCGTCGTGAATGATTAGCATGTAGCATAAGTTCATAAGATATGTTCCTATCATAAGTTTGTAAGGTCTGGTAAGTTAGAAACTGGAGCTTGTAATTTTGAAGTGATTGGGGTAGGTCATAGATTCAGGGTAAAGCGATGTACGCCTGGTGAGCAGTCTGGGAAATAAGGATATTTTTTAAACTACTCCTTGGGACCAGTGACCCCCCTAGTGTCCTAAATAATAAACTGGTCTCCGGAGTGGTCCCAGCCTTTGTTCTCCTATGGATTTGCAATTAATAAACTGGTCCCGAGGACCAGTAACCCCCACTTTTTGAATTAAAAAACTAGTCCAAGCAATTAATAAACTGGTTTTGGACCAGTGGACGTGTGCTATTTCTAAGTCTGCTGGTGAGGCGCTGTCAAAGGCCTAATGAGTAATTCAGACTAAATAGGAGCTTGATAGAAGTCCTGCAAAATTAACCATGTCGAGGTGTAGGACTTAAATTCTCGCTTCCGTCGTTCTCCCTCGAACTAGTTATCTCCAGCTGTAAGTCTCTAGCATTACGAAGTAAAGGTAGTGTCTTACTCATGGAACATATCTTATAAACTTATGGTAACAACTACTTATTTATTTATTGGAACTGAGGGATTCGATATTTTTGATAAATAAAACTATTACCTTTCTTCTAACTAACCATTTCTTCAAAACACACTGCCTTTGCACTGTTGAAAAAGTACACGATGCTGGGCCAGCCATCTTGAAAAATTTCTCTTGTCTTTTTTATTAAGAGTTTTTATTCTTGTTCTCAGCGCCCTTGTCTAGCTCTAGCTGGCTATACTGGGTTGTGATGTGATGTTGAATGGAGCGCGTTCTAATCCGGTCTTAGCAGCTTTTTTTAGTTACCCGCTTTTCTCTTTCTTACTCTATATGGGATGGGTATAGCCTACACACTAGCTACGTTTCGTTTCGTTTCGTTGTTTAATGCCTACTTGACATCATTGTACACGATCTTTTTCTACTGGGGAGATACTCTACAGGGTGTAACAGTACGATAGGTCTCAAATGTCTATTCTTCTATGACCAGCCGATTTTGAATGTCCCAGTAAGGGATGCATGCACCCCCTAACACAAGTTATGATTGAACATTGGAGCAGTGTTTTTACCAATGACTCCTTAAATTTAACGTAAGAAACTGATTTAGACAATGATTTCTAATTTAATTAAGGGGTCATTGGTAAAACACTCCAATCCAATGTTCAATCACAACTTGTGTTAAGGGGTGCTTGCATCCCTTATGGGACATTCAAAATCGGCTGCTCATAGAAGTATACAGTTACATTTTCGATCTTCAAAATTGATCAATGATTTCCCATAGAACTATACATCCCACTCATTGTACTTCAGTCCTATAATTATTATTGCTCTTTTAGAACACCCTGTCTAAGAAGGCTTTGGACTTATTTTGACTAGCATAGGTTTGTAAAGCACGTTCCTATAACACCCTGTACAATAGAGATAGTTGCTACACTGTCTCCTTGCTCTTTAACTTTCACTCGGTCTGTAGCTCCTCTCACTCTTTTTTTTCAAATACATGAAGCTGTAGCTCCTACCCCATAACTCTTTTTTCATCCACGCTTTTAGCTTCCGGGCCTCTGCATGCTCTCCTATAATGTATCTTTCTTTCTCTATGCCTTTTGCAGTATTCCGGGAAAACGGAATTAAACAAGAATATATTTGTGTATATGTAGAGAATAAGTAACCGTTACAATTATACTGCATGAGAGTACCTGATATCCATTATATAGTATTGTTATTTGATATTGTAGGTGTCATGGGTTTTTATTTTATTCATTATATCAGTCCCTGACTTCCTTGGTTTTATCTTGTAATGAGACATTCCCCTGGCTTTCCCATAATAAGTCTAAGACTTCCTTATTTTAGTTCTCTAATCATACAGTCCACTAGTTACGATATATTAAGTTTTGCGCGTGCTCAATTTAGACTTCTCTACTTTTGAGGTTCCAACTTCGTCGAGTTTGTTGGAATTTATCTGGATTGTATCTATATCATGCCAACGTTCTACTTTTTCAATTTGTTCCATTTTTCATTGTAAACTTCTGTTATTTTATTTTAATGATAAAAGTTTACGGAATTGTGTGGTTTCCTTTAATAAAACTCCATGGTGACAGATTACTAGCAGCGGACGGATAGCGGCGAGCTCGTCAAGTGCTCACGATTCCTATACTCTTCGTAAACTTCCCAAGGTGTAGGATTTCGGTTGAGTTAAAAGTTAGGAAAACCTAAATAATATCGAAACTTATTCTCCACTAAAGTTCCACGATTCTGCTGATGTAAATTTGAACTACAAGCACAATTTTCTTTAAAAATCCATTATATTTCAACAACTAACTGTAAAATGTTAATTTACCCAGATTTTAATATAAATTTGTCTTTATAAGCATAATTTTACAATAATATCAAAGAAAATGATACGGATTATGGCTTATTTCACCATTCCCTTATATTTACATAAGCCTTCAAATCGTTTGAAAATATAACTCTTTGCTACTCTTTTATTATTGAAGATTAAATAGCAATGAACTCTTTCGATAATTGCAGTCTTTTGAAGCTATTTAACACATTTCGAAAGCCGCCAAAAGTGCGGGAGATCGGTCCAATGGGCCCTCCCAATTATGGTTTCGATCGAAATGTTTGGAACTGTCCGTTCGTTTACCAGCCGATATCGTGTCCATTCGCTATCAAATATCTTGTCCATTTGCCAGGCGATATTGTGTCCATTTGGCAGTAGATATCGTGTCCTTTTGGTAGTAGATATCGTGTACTTTTGGCAGTAGATATCGTGTCCATTTACCAGCCGATATCGTGTCTTTTTCCCAGCCGATATAGTGTCCATTCGCCAGCCATCATGGTGTCCATCCGCAAGCCGTTTTTGCGTCTATTCACCTTGCGATTTCATAACCGTTTACCAGTTGATTTCGCGTCCATCCACTTGCCGATTTTCTGACCGTTTCATTGCAAATTTCATGTCCTCTAGAGTACCAATTTCGTGTTCTTTCTCCTGCTGATTATATGACCGTTTGATTGCAAATTTCTTGTCCATTTGCTTACCGATTTCGTATCCATTAAGTGTATTTTGCAATCAACCGTAGTAAACGTGCGTAGATACTGGGATAGCAAGACACTTATCTGGGCGGACATTTCGCACTGTAGGGTACGGTCTAAGGTCACAAATCAGGTTATCCAAAAAACCGTCCAGCTATTTAAAATTCAGTACTGTCCCCGCAGTTGATTTTTGTTGCAGGGGTTGTAAGAACACATTAAGGTCATATTTTAATTCATTTTGTCGCTCTATTTACAGAGTCAAGTGGACTCATGTTCCAATTCCTTACTTAAATTTATTATATACCGAATCTATGCTTCACTTGTTCACTGTAAGTGATTAAAACGCTTATAGTTAATTACGTAATTAAGAATTATAAATACTTAATCCTTACGATGGTTTTAGAAATTTCATATCTTCACGTTGGATACGCCACGCTCAATTTTCGATAAACGACTGGAATATTTCACTCCGTCTTTTCCCTACAGAACGACCAAAACGTTTATCCTTTCGGCTGTTCCGAAGAGAGTCACGTCCACTTCTTTGTCCTTCTTAAACATGGACACGCCAGTAAATTTCGCTAAATTAATATTCCTTTCACCACCAAAATAATTTTCTTTTCCTATTCTCCGTTAAATTAGGAGGTGATTTTAATTGTGTTCACTTTGGTGCTTCTCTCACTTTTGCTCGTCGTTCACTCCATCGTAACCAAGAAATACGAATCGGTACCCACACTGTTAGAAAAAAAGGTGTTTCATGGGTGTTCGGAAATACCTTGAGGTGTTTATACACCCTTTTTGGAGTGTTTTTTAACTGAGATGGTGTTTTCTCCGTAAAAAGGTGCTAGTTGATTCTTTTAAGGTATTTTTTAAGGAAATGGTGATTTACTGGTACGTAGACACACCTTTAGGTGTTAATTGACCCTTATTAAATTGTTTTTTAAACGGAAATTGTGTTTTTAATATAAATCTGTTCGAATGGTGCGAATAAACACCTTTGGGCTTTACTTTACACATTTTTAGCTGATATGGTGTTTTTTTAAGTGAAAGGTTATTGATATGAGCTTAGAGGGAAATAATCTACTAATTCTACCTGCACAGTTAAGCGTCCTAAAAATAACCCAAAGATTTTAAAAATCTAAATTATTTAACATTTCTTAGGACTAGCTTATTCTAATATTTGAAGGAATTTATACTTATTTTAATTTTATAATCATTGGAAAATAATTCTCGAAGAGTTCAATATGCTGGAATGTCTTGGAATTAGAGTAATTAATAAAATTATCACTTGAATTTCCCCTTGACACAGGTTTTTATCTCTCCGAGTGACGATGACGTCACGGAGAGGTATAACACTGGACGTATCTGAGTGTCTGAGATAATCAAAGCTTTATTGCTACACAACTCCTAAAAGAATCGTGATGCCGAAAAATATTTAAAATATTTCCATTTAATATTCTGCAAAAAAATGTTATCGTTTTGTAAGAGATCTTTTCATCCTACTCGCTTTATATTAACTTTGAAATGCGTGTAGTGTTTCGATTCAGATGCAATCTTCATTACTCGTTCTATATAAACTCTCTTTTTTTGTCATTCCAAAGAAAGAAGTTTATCTTAAATAATTAATTAGATATAAGTGCTATGAATTATTTTAATTGTCAGTATTTTACTTTAATTATAGTTAGGTCGGTTTAAGAAATTTAATTCCTTAAATAATTTTAAACATAGCTATCTATAAAGTTATACTTCTAGGAAACACCTATATCAGAACTTTTGTAAATTTTGGGTATATAAGGTGATTGATTCACACTAAGAGATAAGAAATGCAAAACAGCGTGAACCCTTGGTGGAAGCTCTGCCATTAGGAGGCTAGACGTTTCTCATGTCTCACGTGTGGCGTATGTGGTGTACACGAAAGACTAGTGCATGGTGTTGTTGTTAGAAACCATTAAATACCGGTTAGCATTGGGTGAAACAATTGGTTGTTAGACAGCAGATGAAGGTTTAACGGATAGTTAATGATTGACGTTAAATAAGATGGATATAGCAACGAAGTAACATTTTCCGAATTTCTGTATACTGCGAACGCGTTCCGGAAATTTCGAACACGTTTGCTTCGATTTGCCCACTGCGAACGCGGTGACAGACACACAGACACGCCCAGTCACTCAAAGTTCTACTTCATTACGCTATCTCCACACTTGTTTTTCTAATGGTATATACCACATACACGCTAATCTGTACTTATTGTCTTCTGACAACGCCATCATATAGTCTTCTGTGTATAACACATACACGCCAATCTGAAACATTGGCTTCTACTCCATTATCATCGTTGGGATTAAGATGTACGCGCGATCGGGTTAAGTTAATGGCAGGGCTTCGACCAAAGGTTGACGCAATAGCGCTTATTCCTACTATTTGTGAATCAATCGCCTTATATACCCTAAATTTCCAAAAATTGTGTAAACGGTTTACGCTAGAAGTCAAACTTCAACAATAGCTATGTTTAAAATCATTTTAAAAACATTTTAAAAATAACGTTCTTAAAACCACTTAACTATAACTAACGTAAAATACTGACGATTAAAAAAATTAATATCATTTATATTTATTTAAATATTTAAGATAATTTTCTTTCTTCGGAACGACACAAGTGAAAGTTGATATAGAACGAGTAATGAAGATTGCATCTGAGTCGAAACACTACACGCATATCAAAGTTAATATAAAGCGAGTAGGATAAAATTATCTCTTACAAAACCATAACATTTTCTTATTGTAGAATATTAAATGAAAATATTTTAAGTATGATTCGGCATTACGATTCTTTAAGTAGTTTTGTAGCTATAAAGTTCTGTTTCATTTCAATATTCCAAGAAGATCTTTTATATTAATATATCAAATTTGGTGTTTACTTTTAAATTCAGCTTTACTACATTTATATACAGTGTAAACTTGAAATTTAACTTTCCTAGTTTCACTAAATCTTACTTCGAAATGTTAGGGTAGGCGTTGTTCGGATTGGTTCCTTGAATTCGTGGGTCTTTGAGGAGGTCTTGACGGTTCACAGTGAGCCGAAAATTAAATACACATTTGAATGATGTAAATCAGGCCCTTAAATAGAACTATTGAGGATATACAGTAAAGGTTAAAGTAACCATTTCACACGCATATCAATTCTTACACGGTTGAATAAGGCTTACAGCAGAAAAACGTTTACCCTTAATCCACTGGATTTGAGCAGCTATTTTGATAGACTAATCTATGGTAACTCATGTGTTTTGAAAAAAATAATTTCAAAAAACACCTTTTACAGAGTTTAAAGACACCTTTCTGGTATAATTATAATCCTCTATTAAGAATGATGGTTTAAACCTAACAAGAATTAAAAAGCACCAACGTCAATGGAATTTAAAAACACCAAATTAGTCTCAAAAAGACCTTTTTTTGTAGGGTTTATTAACACTTTTTCTGGTATTAATATACACCTCTATTCAAAGTGATTAAAACACCTCACAGGATATAAAAAGCACCTTCAGATAAGGTATTATTTCGCACCGTTTTGAAAGGTGCGTATTGACATCCTCTCTGGTGCTTTTAAACACCAATAGAGGTGCTGCTGGGGATGCATTAGGAAACACCTCTAAAGGTGTCAAACAGTTCCATTTTTTTTAACAGTGTATATGGTACTCAAGTTACCGGGATCCAAATTGATGAATGGTAGTGCAAGTACTCTTGTGGTTGAGAACTGTGATGTGGGCGCAGAAGTACGCAAGACACTGTGCCATTTTGCTAAAATATTTTGCGCAAACCCATAAAGTATTTAAATATCTTATCTTCTTGAATAGTTCCGAATTATCTACATTATTCTCGGGCAAAGCTATTTGTATGTCAGCAACCCCATTCGAATTGATGGCCTTTTTAAAACATTTTACTGGTATATATTCAAATTTTCCAACTTGCTTGGCGGTATACGGAATTTTGGGTCTCAGGACTTCCTTAGTAACTTCAGCGGAGTTTTTTGGGGTAACGCAAACCACTCCTCTCATTGAGTGAAAAGTGTCGTGACAACTTTGTACGCCAATTGTGAATTAAAGTCGGATGAAGATTCAAATTTCGTGGCTTCTTTATAAGAGAAACAAAAGCCCAGTTTAGAGAGGATATCTAGTAATTGCTTGGATGCAAACCATCTGTGAAGGTGAACCGCTAAACTAAAAAGAAGGGGTGGAATGTATGACCGAGCCCGAACTATCGACATAATTGAGTTTGACAATGCCTTTGCTTTAATGCTCTTTAGCTTATCGTTTTTCCCAATGTCAAATAACGATGTCATAATGAGATCAAATGTTTCTGGTGTATCATTTTGGCCTCCGGAAGTTATCTCTTCATATGACGGATAAATGTCACAGTTGCAAACTTCCAAGCGGATATCTTCACGCAAGATATTAGCCGCGGCTATTAGAATTCGTTTTCGTTCCTCAACTTCGTTTTCTTTCCTATCTTTGTACCATTGATTATTGATTACTTTTTCCATTGTGCCTTTGAAGCATAAAATATTGTTTACGCCAATGTGCTCCGTGATTACAATGTTTTCTCCGAAAAAGCCTTTCAGTCTTATTTTCAAATACTTGAAACTCCAAATTCCATCATCTGCAAGCGAAAACAATGGGGAAGCCCTCAGATGAGCGGTTCCCGTATTAGCGGATTCCATAATAGCGGTCCTCATATCAGCAGTTCCCGAAATGGCAGTTTACCCGTTACAACAGTTACCGATACAGCGGTTCTCGTAAACGCGGCGTACCATTACAGCGGTTCTCGTAAACGCGGCGTACCATTACAGCAGTTCTCTAAAGAGCAGAAAAACAGGAATGCAAAATACGACTGCTCTTTTTATGGTGTACGCTGTGTTATATGAACTTAAATAGAACTAGGTCAGATATGGTTAGCTTCGAGTTGATTATTTGAACCCCCAATAGTGTTATTTTAGGTTAGGTTTGGTTAGGTTAGGTTAGGTTAGGTTAGGTTAGGCTAGGTTAGGTTAGGTTAGGTTAGGTTAGGTTAGGTTAGGTTAGGTTGGGTTGGGTTGGGTTGGGTTGGGTTAGGTTAGGTTGGGTTCGGTTGGGTTTTTTAGGTTTTGTTTTGATTGGTTAGACTTAGGTTGGTAATATTTTGAAAAGGTGTAACGGTTAGGTTAGGTTTGGTTAGGTTTGGTTAGGTTAGGTTTGGTTAGGTTAGGTTAGGTTAGGTTAAGTTTGGTTAGGTTAGGTTAGGTTGGGTTCGGTTGGGTTTTTTACGTTTTGTTTTGATTGGTTAGACTTAGGTTGGTAATATTTTGGAAAAGGTGTAACAAAGTTACGCCTTTTCCAAAATATTGTTGTTTATCTTCATTTACTTCCGAAATAAAATAAGCTTTCTTGAAATATTTTCTATTCTGGTATTAGAATTGTAAACTGATACAGCCTGAAGAATAGTGTAATATTTAAGTGTACTTTAAAAACACGATCCGTTAGTAGGTCATATTACTGACTAAATTATCACAGAAAAAGGTGGTTTTCGAAAACAACGAATATAACTGTATTGTTAAGAAATACTCGAAACTGAAGACAAACACTGCTATTTCCCAAAATAGCAGCCGCTATTTCTAAAACAGCGGCCGCTATTTCTAAAACAGCAGTTTTGAAGAACGCCGCTGTCTTTTTGGAATCGCGGCTGCTATTTCGGGAGCTGCTCTACCGGGAACTACTCATACGAGGTACACCCAAACAATGTGCGTGCTAAGTATTTCCGAATCAGTTTAAGAAACCGCAAGACGTGAAAAGTAAACTGTTAAGCCGCATTTCTTTTTCGGTTTTCATTCGATAAAGGTTTCTACAATTATTATTAATCGTGACTTATTTAATATATCGCGACAGATATTGAATATACAGATTCCGTACACGGAAATAAAAAACATGCATGCTTATTATACCTTCAGAAAAGTATGATTTCAGTTCATCTCGTAGCTCGGACATAGAAAACTGGCATCTGTCTTTAGTGTTAATTAGGTTTGAACAAAGCTTGTAGAAAGCATCTTCTGCTGATTGACTCTTTGGTCTACCAGGATTTCTTGTGGTTGGTGGTTTTTGAAACGAACAGAAACAATGTTTATGATACCGCGCTTCCGCCGCTACTAAGTCGATGCAAGAATTTGTGCGTCTCAGAACTTCCTCTGCCCAATCATCACCACGCTCTTTGCATTTTGCTTCTATTGACCCTTTGACTTCGAGAGTCGTGACGTGGCGTATCGCTTCTTTTTTCTCTTTCTTACCAGGGTAGCAAGCTTTTCCACAAAAAAGGCATTGCTCTTTGAAATTAAACTCAGGTGTAACAGCTCTAGTTACTGATGGTCCTGCTAAGGAACCAGGTCCTTCCTCATCTTTTGAGATATAGATATAAAACCTTGAAATGCTCTACTTACGAGTGTAATTTTTGCGACATTTTTCGTGTAAAATAAAAGAGTTCACTTCATCCGAGAAATTTAAAAATTTCTCGTCACGACGTTCAATACTCGCTTTAATAATGGTTTGAATGCCTTTTTTTTAACAGTCACAGTTTTTTCGCTTGATAGGAGCCCGTCACAAATACAGCATGATGTCGTGTCCATTTTTACGCTTGTAATGTTATGTCTTTTTCCCGTTCGGTGTAGAGAAAGTATAATTTTTCCCGTAATCTCTGCCCTTAATACTCTTATATTCCTTCTACTCGCGATTATTTTTATTAAAATTCCTTTCTCGAGGTTTGAGCTTTGCCCTGTTAAAGTTTGTTTTGGTTTTAGTTCCATTTTCAAAACTCTTGTAAATATAGCCAAAAGGCATCTAAAACCCACGCGGGCCAAGGCTGACTCTGATTTCGCAGGTCGTAAAAGCTAGCTACTCTTCTAAAGCCATGTTCACACTTACACAAAAACCGATTCGAAGCACTTCAAAACGCTTTCAAAGTGACATGTGAACGGCACAATGCGATTTTGGAATATCCAGCAATAAAGTTATTATTATTTGAAAGCGGTTTGAATCACTTCGAGCCGCTTTACCCTGTGCAAGTGTGAACATGGCTTTAAAGCAATTTCGTGCCCCCTACACCATGCAAAACATTTGTGTATATGCACGTGCACAAAGATTATAAACCATCAAAAATACTTAGGCGTAACTGTTATTAGGAAAAAGGCTTCTGTCACATAAATATATGGTAGATTTTATATACAAAGTGATCAAAATCGAATCTGTATTTCAAGAAAATAATCGTAACCTTTGAACGGTAAGTCACAAAGAGTTGATTCAAAAACCAATAGATAGATAATTGGAAGAACTTTCTTTCATAAATTGAACGTTTTTATGTTCGACCTACCGTTCGGCCGTAAATCGCAAAAAACCAAATTTTCCAAGATGGCGGCAATTTTTGCTCGTCTTCCACCAACCGGAAATCCGGGGAATTTTTTTCCCTTAATAAGCACCACTAGTACTTCGAAATACCGTTGGAATTAGCTTGTTACTAATTTGTTCTAGGTTTGGTCGTATTTTCGGCTAATTTCCCTGTACTATTAAGGTTTTTGAGAAAAATGAAGTTTAAGTGTTACATTACATGTTTTTACCTCTCCGAGTGACGTATGTCACAGAGAGGTTCTAATTTCGACGTGTCTGTGTGTGTGTGTGTGTCCGTCTGTTGTTATTGACTTACACCCCAGGGGACCGCGTTCGCAATTTCCGAATCGAAGCAAATGTGTTCGCTATTTCCGGACCGCATTCACAGTTCCCTAAAAATTCAAAACTTGAATCTATCCACAAATCAACTACTATTACTTCCTCTGACTAGTCAATTGTCTATTCTACATGACTACCAATTTGTGCTTATTGGCTTTCCACATGGAAACCAGACAGTCTGTACACAGTGGCTTCTAGCACCACCACCTTCTGGTCTTTGTTTTTGTCTATCCCACAGAGACACCAGTCTGTACACACTGGCTTCTAGCACCACCATCTTCTGGTCTTTGTTTTTGTCCATCCCACATGGACACCAGTCTGCACACCTGGCTTCAAACACCACCATCTTCTTGTCTTTGTTTTTGTCCATGCCACATAGACACCAGTCTGTACACCTGGTTTCTACTCAATCATAATCCTTAAGGTTAAGACACACGCGGCGATCGGCCAGGGTTACGAGAAACGTCCGGCCACCCAACAAGGTTCACGCAATTGCGCTGTTCTTATCCATGGCTGCTATTTGAAACCCTTATATACTACCTATTTGAGTAAGGCGAAACAGCAGTCGTATCCTTCAATTCAAACGTCAATATTAGTCAGGTTTCTCAAGAATGTTTAATTGTTCCTTTTTAAAACGATGTAACGTTCAATAAGGCGAATAACTAACGAAGAAAATATTAAATATTAATATAATGGGCCTTATTCATGTGAAACTAGAGACAGAACTGCGAGGACTTCCGCAGTGAGTAGTAATAGGGAACAAAGGAATTCAGAAATAGAGGGTGATAGGGAACATGAAGAAAATGAAGAAATGTCAGAAGACAATACACAAGAGCATTTATCAGCAAGTCTAGTGTGTTATCAAAGGCCAACTATAGATGATTTTTATTGGAAATGGATGGGGAGTGGAAAAAAGACATTCCTAACGCGAGAGTTGAGAATAAAAAGGAGTTAAATAAAATAGAGAGTAAGGATGAATGGGAGGAGTCCAAACCGTCAAACTTGACAGAATCAGTGGACAAAGAAAATATAAAGAAAAGTAGAGTTGAGGCTTGTAACTTGTCACCTCATACTAGGCCACAAGTACCCGTGTCCATCGGCCAGTGGAGGGGGGTGGCACTTTTGGATGGAGGAGCCGAACTAACGTTAATATCGGAAAGGGTATTGATGAGGGCCAAAAGAAATCAAGACAACAAAGAACCTTGGAAAGGGCCAACCATAAAGAGCGCTAATAGCAGCGAAATAGAAATTCTAGGAAGGGTTAGTTTGCCCGTAAAGATTCAAGATTGGGTTTGGGAGTGGAGTTTTGCAGTGGTAGAAAACCTGGAATCTGATGTATTGTTAGGATGGGATTTTTCTTTACACACCGGGGTCTACGCTAAACCACATTTGCACTCTTATTTTTTGGAGAAGATTTGACAGCGTACGCGTTGGTGGGACATCCTGGGGATGATGGGAGTGCAAAAGACGTGTGTGGTAGTGAAGACGCTGAAAGCGTGAATAGTATAGATTCAAAGGGAGATAAGAAGAACGGAGACAGGGAAGCCTTTAGCGCGGATTCAAGGGATAATGAAGAGCTGAAACTCGATGAGGATGTGAGAGAATTAGTAAGGAAACCTTTAGATCGAATTTTAGAAAATAATTTGGATAAGTCCGCCGGCAATACAGCCGATTACGTTACTGAACTGAAAGAACGAGTGATTAAAACCCAAAATTACGTGAAAGAGGCTAGAGCGATAGGGCATGAATCGCAAAAGAAATACTATGATCAGGGCCATAGAGAAAAGAGTCTAAACGGAGGAGATTTGGTACTATTAAGGGCCCATCCACAATCAAATAAATTTAAAAGATTTAGCGCAAAATTAGCTGATAAATGGAATGGTCCATTTAAAATAAAAAAGCGGAATTCGGACATAAATTACACCTTGGAAACTCTAGATAAGCATCCGAGAGACCTTGGGTCACATCAGGTTACCCTTTTAAAGCGTTATCATGCTCGAAAAAAAAAGAGAGAGAGAGAGAGAGAGAGAGAGAGAGAGAGAGAGAGAGAGAGAGAAAAGTAACACACAAATGAAAAGTACATGACTTGGTTTGGTTTCATCATTATTTCATTTTTATTGACATTGTATGACATTGATCGGTTTTATTACTATTATTGGCATTGTAATTCGTATTAGGTTCATTATTTGTATTTGGATTTGTGTATTGATTTTTGATTTGGCATTGCCATTTAATTTTCAAATGTTAAAACAAAAAAAGAAGAAGATAAAAAAAAAGAAAAAGGAAAAAAAAAGAAAAAAAAAACCATTTAAAGTGGTTACTGCGTAAGCCACTTTAGTGGAGGGGAATTGTAACGTGTGAATGGGACTTCTTAAAAAGAAAAAAAGTAAATAAAGATGCGCGTACCGGACTACCTTGGGAAGGGGACCACCGGGGTAAGAGAGGGTCGAGTTTGAATGACCACGGAGAGAGAAGAGAGTCCGTCTTGAGTCTTAAAAATGTAAGGACGTGCTTTTTGGTTCCTGAATAAAACGTAATTTTCGAATGTACGACTGTAGTTTAATTTTAGCTACGTCTTATTGTGAGCGCGCTGTTAAGGCAAAAATTAAGTAACATTTAGACGGAAACTCAAGCTCGCTTACATCTTTAATTAATTTTTATGGCCCTCGGGAGAATCTCTCTTTTTAGTTAATTTCTATTGAGGGTTACAATACAGTACAAAAGGCTTGTTTCTCATCAACCTTCTTACATCAAGCTGAAACTTCATGTCCATTTTTTCCGTTTTTAACAACCAGTCATTGCAAAAATGACACTTTCCCATTTTGAATGCGAAATGATAATCATAACATTTAAATGACACTCACACGAGACACATATAACCATTATCAATTTCCCGCCTAATTTATCGTCTGCTTCCAAAATACATGGGCTATAGACTAATATTTAAAAGGGGGAGTCGAACCCCTTACATCATACCGATAGGGGATTAGATCTTGTGAGAGAATGCTTACTACGTCAGCGGACACGGGTACCTACCGCTGCTGCGACCCCAAGATCCCCCTTTCGTATTGGACTATTCCTATAAACATGTAGGGAAGTAGCTACTGTGAAGAGACAGGAGAGAAGTAGGCTGGGCTATGAGTCAGCTTTGAAAACCAAGGGAAGCTAGTGGTTCCACCTTGCGAACTAATAAAGGTACGTACTCTGCCTTCATAATCGCGCTCGAATTCTTCAACTAAGTATTCACTTGTATGCGATTTTCTGGTGGTGACGATAGACTTAATTAAAAACAACTCTCCATTAATAGTAGCAATTTAACATATTATAGGCTCGCTGTGCACATTTGACCATCCATCCAAACTAAGGCATACAACTGACTTTTAAGAGTCGATTTACAGTTCATCATTTCTTTCCCAAATGTTATATCTAGAAGGGGTCCAGCAATCTCCTTGGTGCACGGTCAGTTAACACAACTTGAAAGTGTATTGAACTTTTAGAGGTCAGTGCAAGAGATCTTTGACCTTACTGTTCGGTGTACCGTGCCGTCTAGCGCCGAAACCCCTTATCAGACTTAAACAAATTCACGAACTTTCCTTTCGATCGTTTTACGGCATGTGTGACGTGCAGCTGAATTGCGAAAAACTAGGTAATGTAATAATGATGATTTTACGATTATATTTAAAATGTGACTTTAAATTTTTAACAAACATTCGTTTTAATCGTTTTTTTCCCCTGTCATGTCCTGTTTACTTTATTGAAGAATTATCTAGAATTTGTGGAAAGTCAAGTGGTTCTGGAGTGATTCACACATTTTTGAGCCATATAACTCAAATAAAAAGGAAAGTTTTAGATATGACGAAATCTAACCCAAACGCCAAAAAAATTAATAGTTTGTTGGAGAAAAAAAAGAAGTTTTACTTCAAAGTGAATTTGAAGGTATGGTTCAATGAATTTTAAAATCTGGTCTAAAATATTAATTATATAATATAATGAAAACAGATATGGAAGTGGACGCGGCAGTCTTGCTTTTATGCTTACTTTTTTCGGTGAATCCGAAATATTTTTGCATTTATGGGGTAAGTTTAAGTTCCTTTTAAGATAGCTTGATATTACGGATCACAAAATATGACATTGGGAACTATTTTTAAGAGAATGGTAGATACCATGCCTATAAAATGGGCTGTAAAACGATATTTAAAAGTGTCTAATCCGTTTTAATTTCAAGAAAAATTATCTAGAAATTTAACGACAGGGTTTTAAAATTGTACGTAAGGCGAGGAAAATTTATTTCTTATCAACAGATTATTTAGAAATCATTAAAAATGGAAAATCATTTGGAGACTTTAAGATCAAATGATATCTAGGTTTTTTAGCCACACACGGAATACATAAAAAATATGTCGACTCCTAATTCTTTTAAGAAAAACTTTTTTTTGACAACTATTACATTAAAAAATAATAGATATTTCAGAAGCTAACAAATAAGCTCACTGCTTTGTTTCCAGAATGAAGCAAAATTTCCAACACCATTATTACTCTTCTCAGAGGAGCATTTAATTTCAACGGAAATAATTTTAAAAATTGTAAGCAGGGAATTTTATTGTACGAGCATTAGAAAGGCCGCTCTGTGCTTGTTTAGCAGCTACTATATTTTCAATCTGAAATACCCAGAGAAACTTTCAAGATCTTTGGAGTACTTTCAAAAAGTAATTTTCAATTTAAACGCGAAAAATTTATCAGTTTTAGTGGCAAATTTAGTAAATAAATTAAAGTAAAATTCTGAAAACCATAATTAATTTCTTATTTATTTATACTTCATGGTGAAGTGTTTTTAAAGAGTCGCCAAGAAAGAAAAATTGAATATAATTGTTATGATTGCAACCTAACACTGTTAAAATAAGAACCTCTATAAGGTGGTCATATGATATAATATAATTCCAACGGATTTGAAACAAACGAGGTTCAGAGTCGAGCTACACGGGTTCTGGGTTGACTGCAACACGGTTCTTAGGCGATCTCATCACGGTTCAGAGTCAAACTACATGGAGTTCTGGGTCTAACTGAATACGGTTCTTAGCGTACGAAACAGGGTTCTTAGGCAAACTCGACTGGGTTAAGAGTCAAACTCGACAGGGTTCAGAGTCGAACTCGCCAGGGTTCAGGGTCGAACTCGACATGGTTCTGGGTCGAACTAAACAGGGTTCTGGGTCGAACTAAACCGGGTTCTGGGTCGAACTAAACCGGGTTCTGGGTCGAACTAAACAGGGTTCTGGGTCGAACTAAACAGGGTTCTGTGTTTAACGCAATACGGTTCAGAGTCGAACTCAAAACGGTTCTCAGTCAAACTACACATGGTTCCGATTACAACTGAACAAGGTTCTGAATCGAACTGAACAAGGTTCTGAATCGAACTGAACAAGGTTCTGAATCGAACTGAAAAAGGTTCTGAATCGAACTGAACAAGGTTCTGAATCGAACTGAACAAGGTTCTGAATCGAACTGAACAAGGTTCTGAATCAAACTGAACAAGGTTCTGAATCAAACTGAACAAGGTTCTGAATCAAACTGAACAAGGTTCTGAATCAAACTGAACCAGGTTCAGAGTCGAACTCAACCAGGTTCAGAGTCGAACTCAACACGGTTCTCAGTCAAACTATACATGGTTCCGATTACAATTGAAGAAGGTTCTGAAGCACACGCGACGTGAATCAGGGAGGAACCTAATACGGTTCCAAAAGAAACTAACTTGGTTCTAAGAAAAACTTCACCTCGGATCGTAGATGAACTCCTTACGGCTTTATAGAGAACCCATATCAAAAGGTTCTATGTAGATCAAAAAAGGGTTAAAAATAGGGGACAAGCGTTAAGAACCCTTTTCTCGGCAAAGTAGAACCTTTTTTTTCTTAGAGTGTATACTTTTTGTATAAACATTTTGAACAAGCAAAGAGTGATTTCTCCTACCACATGTATTGCTGCGTTTGCAAAGGATACATAGGAATTGAAGATAAACGGTGCGAGTTTTGCCATCAAAATGTCAAGCTTATAGAAAGCTTGGAAAGAGGGAATTGTTTTGTGGTTTTTTCTATTGAAAATCAAATCAAAACGCTCTTAGAAAAAAGTCGTGAATCAGATTATGAAGACAAAAAATGTTTCCTTAATGGGGAATCATACAAACGTTTACCAATGAGAAGGGGAAGAGATTTCTCAATAACCTGGAACACAGATGGAGTCCCGGTCTTCCATTCATCTGGTTTTTCAATTTGGCCTTTGCTTTAAATTGTTAATGAACTACGGTTTGAAGGGCAAAGGAAAAATGTTTAACTTGCAGCATTATGGTTTGGTGCTGAAAAACCAGAGATAAACACGTTTCTGATGCCAATTGTTAGCGAAATGAACCAACATTCGCGGTGCGGTTTCCAGCATGAAATAGATGGACAGGTCAGATCTATTAAAGTGTTCCCCGGACCTATATCATGTGACTCAGTTGCGCGCTGTACCATTCAAAATGTACACCAATTTATTGGCACTTTCGGCTGAATGAGGTTCGAAGAATTTCAAAAGGAAACGGTAGCTGCCGAATTTATGAAGGTGATTAGGCCCAAAACGCAATGCTGCCCAGACAAAAACTGTTGCAGAACTAGCAAACACGACTGGAACTCCAGTAAATGGAATAAAAGGGATCTCCATTTTAATGTTGCTGTCGCATTTGACATAAAGGTTTTGCAGTGGACTATATGCATGAAGCGTGCCAAGGCGTCGTCAATAGAACAACTAGTATGTGGTTTGACTCTTCAAATCATCAAAGCGAATTTTATCTTGGGAAGCAATTGAAGGAAATTGACGCAATCTTTATGAGTCTGAAACCCGCTGATGAAATAACTCGTACACCAAAAAGCATCAAACATCTTAAACAGTGGAAGGCCAATGAGTGGAGATCCTGGCTTCTGTACTATTCTCCAGTTTTATTACAAAACTTCTTGCCCGTGAAATATTATAAATACTGGTTAAAGTTAGTAATTGAATTGTCTCTATTGCTTTCCGAAGTTGTTACATCACTCATGATTCAAGAGGCGAAGAAACAGTTAAGCAAGTTTGTCAAATAGTATGCCCAAATTTATGCAGATGAACACATGTCATTTATGTTCATTTAACGCTTCATTTGCACGAAACAGTAAAAAACTGGGGCCCATTATGGTCTGTCTCGTGTATCCAATTTGAAAATATGAATGGTAAAATTATGAAACTATTTCATGGAACTCAAAATGTACCTATGCAAATTGCGGGAAAAATAGTAATTCTTGGAAAAATCTCAGAATTAGCGCAAAATTCTTTTTAAACTGTTGAAAAAGGTACTGTTGGGGACTATTTTTCGGAAAGGTATGTCATGTGTCGAAAGGAATATTCTGCTACGGTCTCCCATCACAACACTCTTTAACAAATATCCAAAAAGAGCCCTGAAACCTTATTTCAGTAAAAATGATTTTGTATGTAGGTTTGATAAAATGAAAATATTAGGCGTCAAGTTCGCTTCAGAAGAAGTAGCGAAAAGGTCTAACTGTGGCATCAAGTTAAAAGCCGGAGATTTTGCCATTATAGAGGGCTTTTATATCAAAGATGCTCACTGTTTCGATTAAGATGAAGTATATGATACAAACTCCATAGACGAAGCTCGTATGAACCACAGTATAAGGACTGAAAGTGGAATGAACGAAGATGACTTGGATGAGGGTTTTTCGCAAGACGATAAAATGGATCCTGTAACACTTTTCTACTATTAGAGGCCTATATATGCCTAGTGTTAACAAAATCTACTACTAACCACTATTACAGGTAGCTACAAATGATTAAATCAAGACAAGGTATTAACTATAACATTTTATAATTACTTATTAATTGATTAATTACATTAGATTAGTTTAAATAATATAACCCCCAAAATAAACATGCGCGACGCGACCAATGCCAGAAACTATAGCGCTTTATGTATATTGTACTCATCACTTTGCGACATAGAAGGGATGTTTGATGTCCAAGGTCACAGAGATGATGCGGAAGTGCTGAGCTGGTCTATGATGATTTGTTACTACTATGACGTCTTCGGCTATAGCCCACTGCAAGTGTTGCTGACGGCATGATGAGTTACCCTACTATTGGCACCCTATTGACCATGCTCTGGCTTAGTTATTGACGTTTATATTTTAGCTGGGTTTAGGATCACATTCCATAGAGTTAATACTGGTGCTACTGCTGATGCACGGAGTTAGCGGCTTCCCGTGATGCCAGCTAAGTATAAGTATATATCCTTTATGTGTATCAGCCTCCGTTATATATACTGATTTGGTCTGGTTTCAAGTTCACTTCAGATATAAGTTCATTTCAAAGATGATGAGAATGTACGATAGTTTAAGCATTGGCGATGATACAAAATACCCTCTGACATTGGTTCAAGTTGAAAAAGAACAAATAGAATAATTGCTTTATCGGATAACAGTAAAAGAACAAGTAGAATAAGTGTTATATCGGATAACAGTAAAAGAACAAAGAGTATAAGTGCTTTATCTTTCATATTTTAGTTCTTCATATTTAGTTTATCTTTCATATTTTAGTTCTTCATATTTAGTTTATCTTTCATATTTTTTAGTTCTTCATATTTAGTTTATCTTTCATATTTTAGTTCTTCATATTTAGTTTATGATAACAAGAAATCAATTAACTACAATTAATATACACAATATACAAGGATTATACTACAAGAGATTATCTACACCTAAACATGCATTACACTATAGTAGATTATCTACAACTAATATATAGACGTTACACTCCCCACGACGAAGAACCGAACACGGCCTCGTGAGGTCAAAAAAAAAAAAGAAGGAATTGTTTAGGTAAAAGTTTCGGAAAACACGATGTATTCACCATACAAAGGCAAAAGGCGACCTGTAATGTAGGACGATATGACGTTAGCAAGGAGTGTACCTTTCCTAGTACGGAAATCGTGCGCTAGCGTCTAGTTCGCAATTGCATGTGGAAGGTACGGTCCAGAGGGGGCCGAATAGTTTTACCGCATTCTTTGGGCTTACACAGTAAAAAAAATGGGTTTCAAAATGGTTTAAAACGGGACTGAGCATTTCGTAGACACCCTAAATGGTTTAAATTTTATACCTATATGGTTTAAAAACGGTTTAACGTAAAGTTAAAACCAATAACGGTCTAAGGTTTTGAGGACTACTCCGTAAATGGTATCGCAAGGGAGTAGGTATAAACCGTGAACAAATAGGGTACTTATTGGTACCACTAATGGTTTTTTGACTTTTTTTGAAAGGGTGTAGATATAAACCATTAATCGAGGTTGTAAGAGCCCTCTATTAACATTTTAATTTTTGAGATTAAATATATACAAAATAGATTTGCACATTAATGAAATGAAATAATTGTTTGGCAATAATATTAAATTTACCTGATACCAAAATATATTTATTTCACTTTTCATGTTTGGCCCCTAAAGTTCTCAATAGAGGACAGGATATGATATTTAAGGTCTATCTCAAGCCAACCTGGGAAGGGGGACTTTTCGTCGGACATTGTTTTTTTCTCATTTTGAAGCTAGTGCTTCAAATAAAAAATTTCGCGACTTTGTAGACCGAAAGACAACATTCAAATCTTACCGAAATCGTTGAAAAAACGTAAATTTTTTAAATGACATTAATCTTACGGTTCCCAGGTTGGCTTGAGATAGACCTTTATAGGCTAGAGTTAGATTGCCGAAAAGCTTAAAGGTAGATTAGAAGACAGCCTTTAGGCTCACACGTAATGGTATCGTGCCATAGGCCCATAGCTGTCTAATGGCCGCAGCCTCACACCCGAGGTGTAGGACATTGGGTGTTTTTGGTTACGAGATTCTGAAATTCGAGAAAGATTTAGGGATTTTAAAGCAATTTAAGATTTCAATGTTTATTCTCCATATGACATATTTAGTTATTTTGGGATTTCGACGAAAGTGTACGGGATTTTGGCTAGTGTCTGACCCCTCGTCCACATCTGCTAAACCACGCTATAACTATCAGATTTAAAGATGGATTTCGCATAATTATTTATGCTGTAAAAATGGCGGGGATTTTAATATTTTATTTAATAAATTCCAATTCCCCAAAAACAAACCCAAACACGTGGTTTGTTCGTGATTAACAGGGAAAGGCATTTTCTTTTCTAACAGAGTTATTTGAAGAAAATTTTCTGGTGCTCCATTGTTTGCTACCTTCAAATCTTCACGTTCACTCACTTAAAACCAATGGAGTGAAAGGCAGGCACGCCCGCACGCGGAGAAAATATCCATGGACATTGTTACAAGGTTTTCCTTCTCCCTGCCTTAAATTTAAATTACATCGCCACTTTCCTCTCAGGGGGTGCCAACGATTTTCCCATCGTATACCTAAGCCTATACATGTACATGTTTTTGAAAAAGTCACCCGTGACGTTGCTGAGGGCAAACAAAAAAAAAGCGCTGACAACAAGAGCCATTCGTTTTTACCCCCTTCGGCCACCACATTCCTCTCTTCTTGTATCAGATTCGAATGATGTCAGCCACCCTATATACCAGGAATGGTAAGTGGGGGATTTTTTTTTTATCTCGCACGGTGGTAGTGTGACCCAAGTGCAAATAGCCAGCCGAAAATACTTGGGTCAACTTTCCTGCCTTTAAAGACTAGTGACAAATAATTTGCACTAGAGGAAGCTAAACTTTCCATTCCTGGTATAAAGGTTCTTTGGTCAGGTTTTTTTCCATTTTAGAAAGTTAGAAACCCCTTCGTGAAAAGTCATGCACTGCGCTATATTGGATTTAATGTGCGCGGCCATTCGTTTTGGGGGAGGTTGAAATTAAGTTATGGGCGGATAGGAAAATAGGCTTATGTATATTTGTCTCTGAAGTTTTTGATGTTTGTTTAAATATCAATGACTTATAATCTAGAACTGGAAATCACACACAATTTTATTATTAATAACATTTATTTTCATTAACATTATACTGGATAAGAGACACATTTTGATTTTACTGTTATATAAAATTTTTCATTATGGTTATAAACGTCAAGTAGTTCATGTTGAAGTTCCTGTCCTGCATAAATCATGCCCCATTCATTTGTTTTCTCTTCAACTTCATAGGCGTGCAAATGTTTACAAAACCTCTTAACTAGGGACTTTGTTCCAATTAATATCAAAGAAAGATTCACATAAAATATGTACTTTACATTAAAGAAACTTTTAATGTCATTACGCTCGGTTCCGTAAAGAAGCACGCAGTCGGTCCAATAAAGTACGTTATCGAAAGTAGCTTGTTTGAATGAGTAAATTTTACTTGGAAACTCCTCATTTAATAAGGCTTTACACGAGAGGGGTAAATCATCTTTTACAAGAAACTTTCCTGCTGAGGAAGTCTGAATGCCGGTTCGCTGCTCACACAATGTATTGTAGCATTGGTAGTATTGATGGCGATTGGCCAATGTTTTAGTTAAATTTTTGTTGTTATTGGACGCGGAAATAATTTTCTTAAAATATTTATGTTTACTTTCGAATCTTAAACTTGACATAGCTCTTAGAGGTCCATATTTTTGATACGACGCGGCGTAATGACAAAGGTAGTGGAACTTTGGAGTCATAATTTCGGGACCAAAAACTTGACACGCTTCTTTTAAAAATGTTTCAATGAGGTTGTTGAGTTTCGGAAAGAACGATTTATGTAAATGAGTAGCATATATGAAATCCACAATTTCCCTCAATTTAATGTACACGGCCCAGCATGGCTTAATCTCCTCGGCTATAAAGTCAGAAAACATTAAAGGGAAAAGTCTAAATAGGCAGTGAATTTCACTCGCGGATCCTTTGAGATTTCCCTTTCCTTGAATAGCAATTTTAATTTGCGTTTCTGGACGACTTGTTTCTGTTTTACCATATGGAAATGTTGTAATTATAGCGTTGAACTTTTCGAGAGTTAAATTGGTTTTTGCGAACATTTGCTTCAAAAGGTTTTTCAAAATTCTAGGAATTACGCCTTCTTTTAGATCATGCATGGGATCAGGAGGAAGCTGTTGCGTAAGGTCAAAAGAAGAGATTTTCATGAGAGGACTTTCAAAATTAACCCCATAAACAGATGATTCGCTTGGGTCTTTCGAAATGCCTTCTAAATGGTAGATATGGCGTTCTAAAGTTCTCATTTGCAACTGCGCTTCATTTGTTTTAAGTGAAATATTTGATTTGCTCACCATGCAGAACCTACAGATCCGCCCCGAATTAAAACACGTGTTAAAACCGGCCAGTTTGTGTAAACCCAGGTTATCTCCAGAAATTAGGGCAACATTGGCTGTGAGCGTTATTCCTCTGGATTCAATCTCAATACCATTCATGATCATGTGATTTATATCGAAGATTAGAGGCTCCAGAACCTCGTTCCATCCATATTTTTCTACATCGACTGATTTGGCTAAAAGCGCCAGATTTATGTCACTTAATTTCGATCGGTACTTTCCTTGTAAATTAAGTATTGAGAAATAACACCCGAGTATTTTATGTTTCCCACGTTTTGACCCAAGGGGATTACACGCCTCAAATTCGTCAAAAAATATTTGCAATTGAAGAGTATTTGGAGAAAATGTAGCGTTTTTTGAAAATATGGTTTTCGCTATTTCACCTTGAAGGAAGTGACCGATGCATTGATGGGGTATTCTTAGGCAATCCTCGTGTTTTCCGATCTGATCATCCAAAGAATACAGTTTTTGAATAACTTTTATTATTGGGACATAGTGGAAATATCTTTTTTTTCCGGAAGTCGCCGTTTCCGAAAACGTGTACTGAAGGGGCTCGATTAATCCAAAACTAGATTTACATAGTTCAGTTATTTTATGGTTCGAGTTAATGCTCTCAAATGCTTCCTTAACTTCAATGTTTTTTGAAAATAATAAGTCAATTTCCTCAACGCTTATGTCTTTGGAATGAAGTATCTGCAGCACATTTTCTTTATTGGTGAACAAAATATATTCACAAAAATTTAGCAAATCGTTGATTAATGACTGAACGACGGTTCGTGGAAGATGGTGTAACTCTCGGAATTTTAAAATGATTTTTAGTAACATTTCCCGAATGTCCAAAGGTTTCAACTCTGGCTCCTTTCCATTTCCGTTGTTTGAATGACTTTCATTATTCTCTTCTGAGAGATGATAATTGTTTTCAAAATCATTTTCGTGATTGTTAGCCATTTGAGGTTCTGGAAGGTTCGGTCTATCTTCAAGTCTTTCATCCAGGTTTGAATTGTCCAAGAAATATTTGTGTTTATATCTCACGTGACGTTGAAACTGCTGTATTTTTTTAAAAGTCCTCCCACAATTGTCCAAACCGCAATCAACTCGAAAGTGTGGATCATGGGCGTGCTTTTTTGACAAATGAGCTAAGAGAGTACCAAATGTTTTCGAAACATATGTACACTTAACGCAACTAAATAACCCTGACATTTTAAATTATAATATGAGAAATCCGACTTGGAAAATTTTCTCCTTTTCAACATTTCTGAACCACATACGAAAATTGAGGAACGCTTATCTTTCATCAAGCAAAGGTGGTCAGAGAGTTAGAGAGAGGGCGTTTGTCAGGGGGGGGGAAAGAAAATCGAACGTTATTTAGGCTTCATAGGGTTCGCTAGTAATGTCAAGAAAAAATATCCATTCTCTCAAAAAAGGTGTGGTGCGCGAAAACTTTCCGCGAGAGAGTTTCCCACGTGACTCTGCTAAATGTCTCATCAATGATCAAGTTTTGCCCTCAGTTCACTTCGACGACTGACCTCGTGGCCTTGCTACTTTTCGCGAGAGGAGATTTCCATGCCAATTTTACTACTTTACTGACGAACGTTCGTGTTGACACGGTTGAGTTAGTTTTACGGAATTACGGTTATAGTACGGAATTCGTCTTTTAGTCAATATTTTATGATCACATTTGTGCAATAATTTCTAAAAATGGCTGTAGTGCTATTGTGTTTCTACGAAAGAAGAAAAAAAATATCGCTGGAAAGTAACACTTTTCCTGCGCTTTTGGAACGTTTAAAAAGTGATGAGACGTTAAGTGATTTTACTGGACCAGACTTTATGTATCAGGTAAAAACAATTTATTACTTAAGCTCATGAAGTTAAGGTTTGAGTGACATTAAATTAATATTTATTTAGCAAAGATTTAACTATGAGCATGTGAGCACTTTGATTTAGCCGGAGGGTTCTGACATATGGCGTTTATGTGTACGGGATTTTGAAATTTGTGAGAGATTTTGGGATTTTAAAGCAATTTTTAGGGGTATTTTTAAATTTCAATGTTAATTCTCTATAGGACATATTTAGAAATTTAGGGATTTCGAAGAAAGTGAACGGGAATTTGGCTAGTGTCCGACCCCACTATAGACTAGTGGCACCCCATGTTCTTTGCCCATAGACCTTATTACAGTTAAAGGTGGGAGACTGCCATTACACTATAGGGACTTGGCAGTACTACGTCATGCAACCTCACTCTAGCTTCCACTCTAGGTAGGAAATGATACGAAGAGGGGGGGGGGTCGGAAAATGAGCTGGAATAGCTTCCACTCTGCAAAAAAAGGATTAGAGTAATCTCGGTAGAGAAGGGAAAAACCGGTTTATCCCTCCCTTTAGGCGCGCTTTTGTAAGACGGAATACTGAGCACGCTTGTAAGGAGGGATGACCTCTCTGGGATGACACGGAGCTTGGAGAAGGGAGTGACGTTGCTGATACTACTATATACCAGAATGGCGGCAGGGGGTTGAAATACCCCGAATTGCCAAGTCACTATAGTATACTACTATGAACTTTCTGGTGGTGTCCGAATGTTTTCATAGCAATTAACAGTTATTCATGTAAATGCTATGGTTTGTGTTCTAACTTCTTAGATTATATTTATATTTAACTGGCTTACAATTTGTATATAGTAAAAAATCATTTAAGCGCTTTCTTTTCAGTCTGATTTCATAATTTTACAGCCGCTATATTGTAAGCTACGAAGTTTCAAAGTTTTTAACCGGCTTAACGTTAAAAATTAGTCCATAGCATTTACATTAGTTACTGTTCGCCAGAATATGTTGGCAGCACACGGGAGGGGAAATGAACGGAACCCCCTTTAGCGAAAATTATGTTTTGATGTCACTTGATCTTTTTCTTCATTTAAGATATTTAATGTTGTATATGTTCTAATTTATAATATATTATTCGTTAAGGTATACGACAAGGACTTTAAAAAGAATGTTGAGCTAGATCAGCATAGTATTTTAGAGAATTTGACTGAAATTCAATTGATTTTAAGGGTGAGCACTAAATTTCATATTTTTATAATTATTTGTGTTATTGGTAATAGAGTTAATTATAATTTCATTCATTATAGAAAAAGAGACGTAGATCAGTCGATATGAATGAAACACCAGAACCTAAGATTTCAAAAAACAAAGAAGACACTATCACAATCGCTAAACCACTAGATGTCGAAGAAACGGAATCAACAGATGCCACAAATATAGAACCGGTATTTTAATTAACCTTTAATTATAATTATTGTATAATAATACCAATTACTTATTTTAATTGACCCAGGAAAATGTTCCCACCATTGATGAAAATAGCGAGCTTAATGATAAATCAGAGAATGGTGGAGCACTTATATCTTGGTATGTAAAATTAACTCCACAATTACTGGGCCTATAGCGATCCACAAATAATCCCAAATAATCGTTTTTAAATATTATTATTTCTCTAGGGTGGCTGAGAATCTATCCCAAAATGTGGAAAATATGTCAAGAACCACTTTTGCACTGGTATACACTTTGCCAGATATACCTGAAGTATGTAAAAATTCCGAGCAATATAAGAACTTGCCACAAGTGGAGGCAAAGGTTTTAAATAAAGAAGTTTTAAGCATTCTATTCAGTGACTGTATTAAACGGTATGGCTTGTAAGTATTACCAACATGTATTGAATTATTGCTCAATTGAATCCGAAAATAAATAACCATTTCTCAATGTAAATCTTTAGATATCCTTATCACATGCACATAGCTAGAAAGCTAGTAATGCAGTATCCTCATTTAAAACAAGTGCCTGGCGAAGGACATGTAAGATAAATATTTCTTTCAAATATTAAGGTTATTACTGTTATAAAACAAAAACTCACAAGGCTTAATTTTATAGGAATTATGGTATCAACAACTTCGATCAAAGTTTAAAAACTTTAGAAGTAACCTCGAGCACGTTTCAGTTGTTGCGCAACATAAAAAAAAATACGGTAAAGACTGTTACAAAACACCTGCCAATGATGTGGATAATCCGGAAGCTGCAATAAGAATCCAGGTAATATATAACTCTTTCTTTAAAGTTAAATCGCGTACTAAGAACAAGTCACCCACACTATTATTTGCACAATTTATTGATTTATATAATTTTATTATTTACTGATGATAAACTTGTTTTAATCATAACACCAAATTCCAGAATTTCAATTACGATATTGAAGAAGATGAAGAAAGCATTATAGCTTTCAAACTTCTAATGACTAGAGAAATGCTAAAAGAAGAAATAGATTGGGCTCTAATTGATACAAAAATGGACAAAACCTTTAGAGACCGAGCGACCATGATCTGCGAAAAAAGAGATGATGCCTTGGAGAAGGCTCTTGAGGCATACCCTGCTCTGGGTTGCGAAAGACAAGTAGAACATATATAGACGACCGAGGCGACTATTATGAAGGCAATAACTAAATATTATATTTCATGTACAGTTAATATTGGAATTCGGAAGAGTTACGAAAATAAGCATGAAAAAAAAACTAGAAGATTCCCTTACATTGTACGCTGGCGAAATATGGAGCGCTGCAAAGAAAAACGCAACAACTTTGAAAGGAGAAATAATGGATGAAGTAAAAAAACTGAAGGAAACTGAATCAATGCGACGTAAGTGGTAGAAAAGATTGAATCCATCAATACGCAAAGTTTTTTATATCCAGAACTAATCTATATAACTTAAATTTAGGCTTTAAGGATAACATGGCGATACTGTTAATTCCAAGTATTTTCAAGGAAAATCATAACGGGTTTTTTTGTCAGAAGGATACCTTAGATAGGATTCAAAAGGGTCCTGCTATTGTTTATTCAGGGCCAAAAATCCTAACAAGTAACGAATATGAAATTTATGTGGATGGAATGAAAATCACTGACGCGTCTGATATATTCAACGCCATTATGTGCTTATTCTCATCATTTTGGATATTTAATATTCAATATAATCCTCTACTATTCAAGTCATTATCATTCATTGAATCGTGTTTATTTGGATTGCAATACACAAATTGCTCTCGCTTAGTGAAAAACTTTGAAAAAAAATGTAAGGGCTGTTAAAAACAGTAATTAAAAGTGGTACAATCTTTGAAATTAATCGTTTTGTGAATATCTTTGCACATTTTAAACATTTTTCTACATTTCTCAGAAACGTCAAGGGTTTGTTATAAAATAAGTATTCCCATTTCGGTGTGCAAGAATCCCCACGCTAGGTTTGGCTCTGGTATAGTGTGAAACCAGTCTGGGAGATTCTGAATAACCTTAAGGGTTGATTCAAAGACCATATTGGGTGTAAATGAATACCATTTAGAGTTTAGTCCAAAACCACTTTGGGTCTTTCAAAAATCCACAAATGGTTTGTTACCAAAAGTAATGAACCATACAGGGTGTAAATGAATACCATTTAGAGTTTAGTCCAAAACCACTTTGGGTCTTTCAAAAATCCACAAATGGTTTGTTACCAAAAGTAATGAACCATACAGGGTGTAAATGAATACCATTTAGAGTTTAGTCCAAAACCACTTTGGGTCTTTCAAAAATCCACAAATGGTTTGTTACCAAAAGTAATGAACCATACAGGGTGTAAATGAATACCATTTAGAGTTTAGTCCAAAACCACTTTGGGTCTTTCAAAAATCCACAAATGGTTTGTTACCAAAAGTAATGAACCATACAGGGTGTAAATGAATACCATTTAAAGTTTAGTACAAAACCACTTTGGGTCTTTCAAAAATCCTCAAATGGTTTGTTACCAAAAGTAATGAACCATACAGGGTGTAAATGAATACCATTTAAAGTTTAGTACAAAACCACTTTGGGTCTTTCAAAAATCCTCAAATGGTTTGTTACCAAAAGCAATGAACCATACAGGGTGTAAATGAATACCATTTAGAGTTTAGTCCAAAACCACTTTGGGTCTTTCAAAAAACCTCAAAAGGTTGGTTCCAAAATGTAATGAACCATACAGGGTGAACATGAATACCATTTAGAGTTTAGTCCAAAACCACTTTGGGTCTTTCAAAAAACCTCAAAAGGTTGGTTCCAAAATGTAATGAACCATACAGGGTGTAAATGAATACCATTTAGAGTTTAGTCCAAAACCACTTTGGGTCTTTCAAAAAACCTCAAAAGGTTGGTTCCAAAATGTAATGAACCATACAGGGTGAACATGAATACCATTTTGAGTTTAGCCCAAAACCCTTTTCGGAATATGAAGGAGCCATTTGGGGGTTGACCAAAAAAAACATTAAACCCCCAAAGGTTTTAATCAAAACCACTAACGGACTGCTTTTTTGACAAAATTGAAAAAACCCTTAATGGTTCGCAAGAAGTCCCCTTTTTTTTACTGTGTAGGTTTGACCATCGGGGTTACCCGATCCACTTGGTCACGCTCATTGTAGAGCTTAAGTTCCCGTAAGTGGAATGTTCCTTTTAAAACCACGCTACTACCCTGTGGGCGGAGAGTGTAGGAATAGGGTGATAATTTGGAGCTTATTATAAACGGACCTTGCCAGGATGGTGCCAACTTGGCGGAAAACCTATTCCCTGCGGATGATTGGTAGTGTTTTCTTTAAAACTAAATCTCCCTCTACAAATTCGAACTCTCGCTTCTTTTCATCATAAATAGCCTTATTCCTTTGCTGGCTTTTTACTAAATTAGCCTGGGCTTCTTTTATGGCGCTACTAATTAATTGTGCCTTACGAAGGGGTTCTATTTGCTCGCAAGCTTTTGATATTTGATTGTGGTCAATATTCATGATGGGCCCTTCTCTTATCTCTCTACCAAAATTTAAAAACGAAGGTGAAAATCCTGTTGATTCGTTTTTCGACGCACGCAGTGCCATGACGAACTGTTGAAGGCCTTCATCCCAATATTGGTGGCTTTCTTTGACGTAGCATTTTATCATCATTCCTAAGGTTTTATTAGCTCGCTCGGTTTGATTACTTTGAGGGCTATAGAATGATGTGAATCTCTGCTTGATGTTAAAGAGACTACAAACCTCGCGCATTAGGTTTGACACAAATTGTGACCCATTGTCTGAGACAATTCTTTTTGGAACGCCAAATCGAGCAAATACTTGATTCACCAGGATGTTAGCTATGTTTTTCGTTGTTGCTTATTTTAAAGCAAAAGCTTCAACCCACTTGGTGGAATAGTCTACTTCTACTACTAAAATATGAGTGTTCCCCTTCTTACTTCTAGGGTACTCACCCTTCAGATCTATCCCAATTATTTCCCAAGGTTGAGAAAGTTCAGCCTATTTCATAAATCCTGCCTGCTTGACGGGAGGGGATTTATGCTCTTGGCAAATCTTACATGTTTTGACATATTTACTAACGGCTTTTGCCATACCTTCCCAGGTGTAATACTTTCGAACTCGTTGTAAGGTTTTACTGGCTCCTTGATGGCCAGATGACGGAATATCGTGACAGGCGGACAAAACTATATTAACTAGGCTATTGGGTACTACTACTATGAACGATTCTAGTATTTTAGGGCGTTTGGCACTATCACCATTGGCGTCCTGTCTACTACTATTTTCACCTCCTAACTGACCTGCTGTTTCTATAAACAATACCGTCAATTATTACAAGAGGGAGCAACACGTTGTACCCATTTACCTATGCTATCCTTGTAAAAAATGGACGTTCAAAATTAATATCTGTAGGCAAAAAATAGGTCATACTGTAAAAAACTATCTATGTAAATTTGATGGTATCGTTCCTTTCAACCGAATTCCCAATGGACCGAAATCCCATTCGACCGAATATCCCGCAATGATTTTAGATTTCCAGCCCAATGGCTATATTCCCGATGGACCGAAATCCCAATCGTCCGAATATGCCCCTAAAAAATTCATGAATATAACTTGAAACACTGAAGCCGTCAGCGATTCGGTGGTGTAGTGGATACGATGTTGGACTACGAAGCGATTGGTTGTTGGTTCGAATCTCCGATAGGTATGTTAATAATATTAAAAGTAAATGTTTCGTGATACTAATTAAAACGCTCACTTTCATTCCTTTCAAGGCAAGAGATATATAGAATTAATAAACAAATTGTGCTTAAAATGAAGTACAGTCTTAATGGTAGTTCAATCAATGTCTTTATGTTTTAAATTAAAATTTTAATATTTTGGTTTTGGGTGGGTTAGGTTAGGTTAGCATAGGTTAGGTTAGGTTAGGTTAGGTTAGCATAGGTTAGGTTAGGTTAGTTTAGGTTTGGTTTGGTTTGGTTCCAATAATTCGATGACACCTTTTCCAAAATATGCTTCTTTTAATTAGCTACCACCTTTTCCAAAACATTCTCCTATAAATTAGCTGCCACCTTTTCCAAACATTTTCCAATTAGCTGCCACCTTTTTCAAAATATTCTCCTATTAATTAGCTGCAACCTTTTCCAAAACATTCTCCTACTAATTAGCTACCACATTTTCCAAAATATTCTCCTTTTAACTAGCTACCACCTTTCCCAAAATATTCTCCTTTTAATTAGCTACCACCTTTTCCAAAACATTCTCCTATTAATTAGCTGCCACCTTTTCCAAAATATTCTCCTATTAATTAGCTGCAACCTTTTCCAAAACATTCTCCTACTAATTAGCTGCCACATTTTCCAAAATTATCTCCTTTTAATTAGCTACCACCTTTTCTAAAATATTCTCCTATTAATTAGCTGCCACCTTTTCCAAAAGATTTTCCTATTAATTAGCTGCCACCTTTTCCAAAATATTCTCCTATTAATTAGCTGCAACCTTTTCCAAAATATTCTCCAATTAATTATCTGACGTCTTTTCCAAAATATTTCTATTATTTCTAATAAATTGTTCGTGGTAAGAGGCGGGCTTTTAATACTCATATAAATAATCTTTTTACCTCCAAACAAGGTTGGGTTGGGTTAGGTTAGGTTAGGTTACGTTTGGTTAGGTTAGGTTAGGTTAGGCTAGGGTAGGTGAGGTTCACCGTAATTAAAACGTAGTTAAGTGCAGTAATACATTTTCAACTCACATTTATTTTAACAATAATAAGTTGTGAAATTAAAAATATATTTAATGCAAAACCACACAGTATGTCTTCTTCCAGTTCAATAGAATTTCGGTCCAATGGGACTATAATAAAATCGCACCTTTGGCTACGTTCGGTCGAATGGGACCCCAAAAAAAACCCCCTTCTGTCGAATGGGAATTCTGTTCAATGGGACCAAAGCAATTTGATAACCGAGTTGTAATCTTAGACTGAAAAGATAAGAACGGCTGTTGTTTTAATTTGAGTTTCATAACTGACGCGTTGTAAATTTTAGCTCTTGTAAATAGAATGAAATAAACTATCGTAGTTAATTTTAAATTCATTGTGTGGTTTTCTCAAAATATTAAATGGTGCCGAAACCCGGGAGAATATAGAAGATTATCAGAAGGCTAGTCGCGATTGAATCACGGTCTAGTATACGGATTAGAAACCTTGAGAAACCTTACGGAACACGACGCGTTTAAGATGGCCGAATCAGCTGAAAGAACTTTGGAACAAGCTAAAAAGAAACGAGTGGTGCAACGACGAATGGTAACCAAATTAGTCAACAAGATAAACAAGCTTTTCGACGAAGAAGAAGAAATTTCCTCAGATACTTTGGACAACTTAATGGAACAAATTGAGGCTAAATATTCATTACTGAAGGTCATGAATAATGAAATCGAAAATACCCTTTTCGATGATGAAGAACTCGAAAGCGATATGTGCGAATCAGAAGGATACGAGGAGAAAATTATCAACTGCAAGGCGAGAATTAAGCGAGCGATGAGGCCCAATATCGATATTCGAGTTAATCGAAGAATGAATAGCACGGCGAGCGAAGAAACCGTATTAGGAAGCGAAAGTCAAAGATTACACCAACCGACAATGACGACAAGACTACCGAAATTAGAACTGAAGAAATTTTATGGAGAACATAGTAAATGGATGGATTTTTGGCCTCAATACGAGGTTGCTGTACACAAGAACGAAACCCTACGACCGGTGGACAAGTTTGTGTACTTAAAGTCCTATCTCGGAGGTACGGCACTCAGCTCCATCACTGGTCTAACCTTAAGCGACGGAAACTATGAAGAGGCAATCATGAATCTTACCAACCGGTTTGGGCAGAAGGTCAATCTCAGGAACATTCACAACAATCGACTCTTGGATATAGTACCTGTTAAAAGATCAAGCGATATTGCATCCTTAAGACGTCTTTATGACCAATGTGAAATTGAAGTTAGAAGCCTCATCAATCTTGGAGAAGCTGAAGGAAAATCTGGAGGCGTGATAGGATCTATTATCTTGAAGTTGGTCCCACCGGACATCTCCTTGGAGTACTGTAGAAGAAAACAACCAGAAGCCGAAGACGACGTTTCTCAGATCCTTGAATTCATCCGTCATGAAGTTGAAAGTCGAGAAAGGTGCCTGTCCTACATTCAGGAGTATGAAGATTCACGAAAGCACGCTAAACCATCTGAACACAAACCTTACAAGTCTATCTACAAGACACCTTCAAATCAATCAGCTGCTGCCTTGAACACAGCCTCACATCCAGTTGAAGTATGCTTATTTTGTGACGACGAAAATCATAAATCAGAAAACTGCAGCAAAGTTGAAGAAGTAAAACACAGGAAAGCTGTCCTCAAGAAAAAGGGACGTTGTTTTATCTGCGTCAATGGACGGCACTTAGCACGTGAATGGCGCGTGAAAACGACTTGTACGAAATGCCTAAGAAGACACCACATCTCTGTTTGTAGTGAATATCGCAAACCGGAAGAAAGAACGAAGGGAGCCACAGTTGTCTCAGCGACCACACTGATGGGAAAGAATACCATCCTGCTTCAAACAGCGATAGCCAAAATCACTTATGGAAAAAGGGAAAAATTAGTCCGGATTCTTCTCGACGGTGGTAGCCTGCGGACATTTATTAAACGAAAGACCTCTCAAGAGCTTGGTCTTCCAGTCGTTGCTGAAGAATTGTTGCACATCCATGCATTTGGCGGAGAAGACCCGGAACCAGTGAGATGCCGAAGAGTCAAAGTTTCTCTCACTAGTCTTTACAACAACAAAACAATCGATATCGAAGCAGTCGAATCTCCAGAAATCACATCAGCATTAGTAGAAGTCCCTGGACATACAATAAGGAAGATGATAGGATCAAAAGGCTTTCAATTAGCCGACCAAGTACCAAAGAACCGAACCTGTGGTGATGAATTAATAATCCTAATAGGAGCCGATTATTACTGGAAAATAATGAGCGGCAACATCGAACGACTTAACGAAAATTTGGTTGCAATCGAAAGCGAATTAGGGTGGCTGGTCCACGGTCCTTCGTCGGTCCTAGGTATGCAAGTTGTCTCTCAATCATCAACAGTACTAGTTTCGAAGATCATAGCAAACGAAGATGACATCTCAAAAATTCTACGAGCACACTGGGAGTTAGAATCCATTGGAATCACAGAGACTGGAGTTCAGCCAACAATCCTTCACGAAGAAACAGTGGGTAAACTGGAAAAGGGGATCAGATTCGTCAATGGAAGATATGAGGCTCCTTTATTGTGGAAGGATCACCATGAAGAGCTCTCAAGTAATTATGTCGGCGCGAAAAGGAGACTCGTCAGCCTAACCAGAAGATTTAAAAGGGATCCGTTACTCTTGTTGATGGAAGATATGAGGCTCCTTTATTGTGGAAGGATCACCATGAAGAGCTCTCAAGTAATTATGTCGGCGCGAAAAGGAGACTCGTCAGCCTAACCAGAAGATTTAAAAAGGAATCCGTTACTCTTGTTGAAGTACCAAACTATCATTGACGACTATCTTCAGAAGGGAATGATTGAACTAGTCCGCCCTGAAACTCCTCCATTAAATAACACATGGCTATTCTATTTACCACATCAACCAGTGATCAAAGAAGAGCGTTCAACGACAAAGGTTCGAATCGTGTTCGATGGCTCCTCACATGAGCCTGGAAGCCCATCCTTGAATGAATGCCTTTTATCTGGACCAAATATGAACCCAGATTTATTGGACGTCCTGACAAGATTCCGAATTTACATGGTTGCCTTCATAGCTGACGTCGAACAAGCGTTTCTTCAAGTTTCGCTTAAAAAGGAAGACCAAGATTCGGTCCGGTTTTTGTGGTCACGTTATCCGCTTGCATCGGAGAAGGACATCCAGATAGACCCTTACGAAAATACCTTGACCAAATTTTAAGAATTTGATCAAAAATGTTTCCAAAAATAGAACGTTTGATAAAATAACAATTTGATAAGGTGGTTGGATCTGACTTTGATCATTTTTTGATAATATCTTTCCCTATCAAATAGAAGTTGATCATTGTTTGATTCTTTCCCTTCCTATCAAACGACATTTGATCCGTATTTGATAATATCCGTTTCTATGAAAGAAAATTTGACCCATATTTGATAATATCTGTTTCTATGAATCAAAATTTGATCCATATTTGATAATATCACTCCTTATCAAATGGAATTTGATCCATATTTGATAATATCACTCCCCATCAAATGGAATTTGATCATTATTTGATAATATCTCTCCCTATCAAATTGAATTTGATCATTATTTGATAATATCTCTCCCTATCAAATTGAATTTGATCATTATTTGATAATATCTCTCCCTATCAAATTGAATTTGATCATTATTTGATAATATCTCTCCCTATCAAATTGAATTTGATCCTCATTTGATAATATCCCTCCCTATAAAATAGAATTTGATACATATTTGATAATATCTCTCCCTATCAAATTGAATTTGATCCTCATATGATAATATCTCTCCCTATCAAATAGAATTTGATCCTCATTTGATAATATCTCTCCCTATCAAAAAGAATTTGATACTCATTTGATAATATCTCTCCCTATCAAAAAGAATTTGATACTCATTTGATAATATCTCTCCCTATCAAATTGAATTTGATCCTCATTTGATAATATTTCACCTATCAAATTGAATTTGATCCTCATATGATAATATCTCTCCCTATCAAATAGAATTTGATCCTCATTTGATAATATCTCTCCCTATCAAAAAGAATTTGATACTCATTTGATAATATCTCTCCCTATCAAAAAGAATTTGATACTCATTTGATAATATCTCTCCCTATCAAATTGAATTTGATCCTCATTTGATAATATTTCACCTATCAAATTGAATTTGATCCTCATTTGATAATATTTCACCTATCAAATTGAATTAGATCCTCATTTGATAATATCTTTCCCTATTAAAGAGAAGTTGATCCTTATTTGATAATATCTCACCCTATCAAATTGATAATACCTCTTTCTATGATAACACATTTGACCCATATTTGATAATACCTCTTTCTATGATAACACATTTGACCCATATTTGATAATACCTCTTTCTATGATAAAAACATTTACCCATATCTCTCTCTATCAGACAATTTTTGAATATTTTTTATTTCGGAAATGGAGTTTTAAAAAAATTTGATAATTTTTTACATGATCAATAATAACGTGATAATTTTTTACATGATCAATAATAACGTGATAATTTTTACATCATCAATGATAACGTGATTATATTTTATAGGATTTTACTAATTGATTTTGCAGAATTAACAAGAATAGTATCAAATGCATTTCTATCCACGAACATTGGATTACTTTCTCATAGTCTCCAAATAATTGTCTTCTTCAAATCATAGTTAAAAACAATTTTATATAAAAAAAACTTAAGACATTATTATATGACAACTCGGTTGAATATGATAAACCTCAATCACAGTTTTGTTTTCATTTGATCACCTCTTCCTTCATCAAATAAAAACGCTGATATGCAATCTCTATCAAAATAATTCAGCACAATTATCTAATTGTCTATAATTGACGCTATAAACATAGACATGAAAATATTATAGTAATTATCCGACTTCACGCAGCCCGTGCTAAAAACGTTCGACAGTTATATTATTTTGAGTCGAAATGATATTAAATTTCATAAGAAAATTATGTATTTAGTATCATAATGAACCTTGTTGTTAATGACCCGGCTTATGCGAATGCCTCATAGATTGTATTCTACAAAATTTGGTACTACACATACGTAATCCAATACTTCAATAACTTGACTGACAATAGCACTGGCTGGAATAATACAAATTCCGTTACATTTTGATTCAACATTTAGCAAATGATTAACCCTAAAGTTGCATGGTTCTTGGTATCGGAAGGCCGTCATCCCCATCTTAAATTTTTGAATAATTGCATATGCTGAACCATTAAAACTAAACAAATATAGCACATAGCCTACACACTTTTCAGTATGTCTCAAGGTCGTATTATTCATAACGTTTGGCGAAATCAAATTGAATAGAACAGTGTATGAATTCCTCTTCTGTGCTCGATTTAATTCTTTTGAATTGTATACTATATTTCGAATTTTTAATTTTGGATAAATGTGCACAGTTGTCGGAAATCCAATTTCAATCAGCTTTGCTTTTATATTGGTTTGACATGAATACTTTTTTGGCTTCCCTAGCAATTTAACCTCGCCAAAATTAGTTTCAAGGAACGCGTCAGAATTGGTACCAGCTAATCGGTTCAAAAATGAACTAGCAAGGGAGGGTTTCTTTATGTAATGTTTTTGAATCTCTAGAGCATGATTTATGTGAATATATTGAATGATTTGTTTATTTATTTCTTGAGTTCCGTGAAAGCATGTTTTAATTCTTTGATTATTGTCCTCAAAGATGAATGCGGACGTTGTCCATAGAGGTCCCCAGTTGCGTACAGTGTCGCATAAATGTAGCAATTGATGAACATTAAATGCACAAAAACTGCTCCCATATAATTGAGGCACATCTTTTACAAATTCCTTCAAAAGAAACTCTGATAATTCTTCATCGGCATGCGTAATTTTGCTCTGCAGGAGCAAATATATTGAATGACATAATAAAGCCAAGTGTTTCAAAAACCGACCAGGAATGATTCCTTTGAAAACTGGCAATGCATAAAACAGTAAAAAGTTTCTATACTCCGAAGCTTTCCAATGCTTCAAGGTTGTAATTGAACGAGGGGTTCTTGTTATTAATCTTGGCGGCTTTATGGAAAGTAGTTTTTCATCAACCAAATGCAATTTTGTTCCAAGATAGTATTCTCTCAAATGATTTTTACTATTAACTATAGCGTTTAAGAATTGTCTCGTAACTCCTAAAAGCACAGTGTGCATATAGTCCGGAACGAGCGCCTTTGATAAATCTACTTTAGGAATCATAGATAATACGGACAATCCCTTGATTCCTTTTACAACTGATCCAGTTGTTAAAGCTTCATTCCCGGCCTCTATTATAGATTCATGTGTTCTGTTCGGGATGCCGTCCATATATTTATACACCCTTGATGAGATGTCGTATTCACCAGGATGTTCACAAACAGCACATCCAAATTTCCCATTAAATTGGGTCATGTTAAGCAAAGGGGCCCTTGCTACAGCGTCTACGCAAAATATTTGTGTAAATACTTTGGACACCATCTCGGTATACCCAGAAAATTCCATCTGATTGCAACTTTTTTAAGGTTTTCGTTAGGGGATACAAAAAGGAATTCATTTCAGGTTTACCGCTGCCATACCAAAGGCCAGCAACTAAAATGTACTTCCGTTGGTTATTGGAGCTAATTTCTGGAATACATAATTGGATTGGCCATAAGCTTTTGTTTCTACTTTTGAAGATGGGCACACCATCAACGTTACACATTAGCGAAAAGTTATTTACATTTTTTAGTTCATTTATCTCTGAATATTTTTTACCATCGAAAATATTGTGGATTGAACGTTCCACATTATTTCGCTCTCTAGTTAGACTTTCTCTACTTTCAAAGCTATGCCTTAAATGGTCAAACAAGCGACCTCTTTCCAGATGCACTTTTAGTGAGTTCACGATATCGATTTCGTAAAACATTTCAACGTCTTTTGATATTTTAGCTATATTTTTGCAACAGCTTGGACACTCAAATCTAATTTCTAATTCTGGTTCTAATCCCAAATAAAATGTGCAGGATGAGCAAAATAAATGTCTTTTTACAGGGGCTGGAAACGACTGTATATACTTGTAAAATGTAAACTTTGAAGTAAAAAAATCCGTTTCCGGAGGTAAATGCAAAAACATTAGAGCTATGATATCGTCCAAACAAGACTTAGAAAGTTTGTGCTTCAAAGATAGGGATAATATGGAAATAGCGCTCTCAAATTTTGTTATTTTACTGTTTTGGTATAACAATTCTTCTCTGCTGTCTTCATCTTCATGGTAATTAAATTCTTCATCCTCTATTTCATTTAGTGGCTCTGGTACAAAGTAAGCGCCTGAACAATAAATGACATACAAAAAAAATTCAGAATGTGTGTGTTGGTTCTTAATACTGTATGCATTATGCCACGCTTTACATTTAAAATCAGTGGAAAAAAGCAAGCGATCAAACCGTAAGGAAAGTGATGAAATGTTAGTTTTTGTAATGCTAAAAGTAATATTTTGAAGGGATTCATCATAAACCTATAATTTTATTCTTCGTATTTAATTAAACTACATTATCGAATAAAAAAAGCAAAAATATTAAGGAATGACCTACAATATCAGGTTATCACAATACAGTTTTTACATCGAAGAAAAATTTATTTATAAAACCTCCGAAATTTAGAAAATGTATACCTGTATTTTCGAATAATGTGGGTGCATCAATGGTGGCTTCGGCGTTTATAGTTTGTTCTGAATTTGGTGTACACTCTGTCAAAATACGCTTTTATATAATACTGTACAAGCAGGTGTCAAATAATTCTTAAACCTTTCGCTCGTATTAGGTAGATGGCTTATTGTTACTTTTATGTGTATGAATTATCTCATTAAATACTAATATATTAATTTAGTTCTACCAATTAATGGTGCCAGGAAAGAGTTAAGTAACTAAGTCTCAAAACTCAAAAATGAAACAAGAAGTTGGACCCCATGTAATTTACATGAAGGTGAGAAGGCCTGAGGTAATTAATCACCTTGTATATTCTCTCTGGCCGCACAATCCATTTTCCACCGATTCTTGGTGCTTTTCGGTATCTATATATATGTACGTCGGAAATGTCATTTTAAATCGTCATTAAACTAGCGACTGATCTGCACGTAAAATAATCACTCTCATGCACGCAGAACAGAATCTTTTAGTATAACAAAATTAGAATAAACTTACTCTTGCTCCCTCGTTATAAAGATATTTTCTATACTTTCTATTTGACATTGAACAAATATTTTCTAATGATACCAAAATTATTACTTTTTGAAAGTCTTTATCAAAATCAATTTCAATACTTCATACAATAGTTCAAACACTGCGGTTTTGAGATTTACACCGAAAGTTTTCCGTAAATAGAATTCGCCTACTCACAGAAAGAACTTTTATTCTTTAAGCTTTGCAAGAATTTGAAAAAAATTCCTTCTCTTGGGTACATAATGATGGACAGTATACTAAGCAAATGGGATAGGAAAGTCATTTGTTCGAATAAAAGAGCAAATAGCATGTATTTTTCAAACTTTATAAACACCCTCTAGTTTAAAACTGGAATTCACCATATGTCAAATTTAATAAATCAAAATTTTTATAATTTAATGCGAGTGCTATGATATAAATTTGCTTAAGTTTTCGTCCTCTTTAAAATAAACAGTCTACTTGTAAAAACGAAAAGACCGCCTACCTGATAATCAAAAATAGCGTCACGACAAGTCCATACAACTTGAGTAAAGAAATTCCAGGTTGGGCCCAATACATCTCATTCACAGCGATGGACGTTTTCTTGACTTGGAGGCCTATGTACTTGTATTTGCATTGCCTGACTCATCTCTGTCCGAGAGAGAACAGAGTACGCCGTCGCCTTTCACATGTTCAAAATTGCCGATCTCGGCGTCGCGTTGGTTCAAAATTGCCGATCTCGGCGTCGCGTTGGTTCAAAATTGCCGATCTCGGCGTCGCGTTGGTTTCCGCCATTTTTTCCTTAAAGTTGAGCTAGAAGAGTTAGACTTAAACTGGACCAACGCCCAAACATTCAGAACACTAGTGTTTTTCGTGTTAGTTTTTAAAGTTTTAATTGGTAATTCAATAGCATTCGTGTGGTTCTGATAAGCTTAGAAAACTGATTTTTGACCGTCGACATGGAAGAAAATACCTCAACGGAGTGTAATCAAAATTCAGACACTGATAACTATTTTAGTGGGACCCAGAATGAAGTCGAAAACAAAAATGATGAAATTGAATACGCCTTGTTGGAGTTTCCTGAAGAAAATGCCGTGGATATTTACAAAGTTGCGATTATCCGTGATTGGGATCCGAAAAAACCACCTGACGAAGGATCAGAAGTCTTTGTAAACTGGAAAAAATCTATAGTCTCCGCAAAAGTGATCAAGCTTGCTTGTAAGTAAAACATGTGATATTCAGACGGAATGTCATAAATTTCAAATTTTGGCCGTATTAAACCGTTAGTGAGTCAGTTTCCAATTGTGACAGTTGTAGCTTTGTAAATGCATGGTATGATCACCTTTACAAGTTTGTGTCACTGGTGAAAACTGTGACGTTCGGGGCGTTCCAATTGCATGGTATATTATTGTCATTACTAGAAAATAGACTAGTAGCGGTAGAGAGGGGTGTAAACTGTGTATCCCTCCCTCTGGGCGCGCTTTTGTAAGAGGGGATACTGTACGCGCCCGGTAGGGGGATGACACTAAGATAGAGATAGAAGGGTATGACGTTTGCATACTTAGAACTGCCATTAAGCCACCCCCAAAAAACCTTCCGTTGGATGAGAACTCTATCGTCTCTGGCTTTTAGTTATATGTTTCCACTACTCAAACGTCTAGAGCTTTTTCAAAAACAGGCCTATCCCAAGTTTCAAGCTGCGACCACCAAACACCGCATGCCGTATATCGCTTTGCTCCTCAAATACGAGTTGCATTTGTTTACGTGAGGCTGCTTGTGGTTGTAGTAGTGGAATAGTTAGTATAAGTCGCTGTGGCATAGTGTCTTAGTTATTACCACCCCTCTATGCAATGTAACGGACCCAGATGTAAATTTGCCACAAGCTTAACGTGGACTTCTCTTCCTAGTAAATCTTAGATTATTCAACTAGGTTAATGGACTCTGAGAGAAAATATTTAATTTAGGTACCAAATTAGAGTTGGTTCCTCTTCGTGAAAATATGCTAGATGAAACAATTAAAAGCGAAGTGTAAGAGAAAGATTCAGAAGCAGTTGATGAAGAATATACATCGGCTTCAAGATCGCAAATGAAGCGGAATGTTAAAGCAAATACGAGAAAACGAACGAAAATAGTTAATCATTGTCAGAATAAGGTATGACACAGTTTTAAAAACTACACTGTCATAAAACTACACTCTTAAATCATAATCGTTTATGCTATATCGTAAGTTTAGAACCGCAATTCTTAAAAAATCCTTAGAATATCGAGGGTAGTCTAACATATCACTGTCTTGCTATAGAGAGCTATCAGTTGGCTGAGTAGTACGTCTCACCCTCCTTAGTCTAATTAACATGGTTCATAGCCATCATATTGGTGAATTTTAGCTTTCCTTCTGCATTGAAAGTTCCACAAGTATGGCCGTGTATAATAGAGAGTTTAAGCATCCCATATACGCGTACGTGTAGCCACCTTTGACAATGCATTGGTCTAATGCACTGTGGAAGGTAGCTACACGTACGCGTTTAGGGGATGCTTAAACTCTCTATTCTCACTAGTCTTAGTTCTCCTCTACAAACCGAAAGCTCTCTGCATGTACAGGGTGTTTCAGAAAGGTCCGTAAGAAATTATTGGGGCTGCTTAATTGACTCGACACTGTTTGCAAGTTATGATAGGAGTGTTATACTAATGACCCCTAAAATTTAAATAAGAAAGTGGAAGAAAACGCTTATTTTAAATAAGGGGACATCCGTAACACACGCTAATCAAAATTTCTAAACAGTGGCCCTTTTTCGACTTGGAAGAGCCCAACAATTAATTTAGTACAGAACTTTTCAGAAACAGTCTATATATCAGAGCCCGGCCATATCTTTGGCATAATATTGTAAAATCAAGAACGGATTCATGCATGAATCCGTTCTTGGTAAAAATCGTCTCGTCTTTACGGACGCTTGGTATTTAATCATAAGAGACACCAACCAGGAAATCAGGATACATTTTTGCTAGTAGGCAATTTATGGTGATAACATTATTATTGAACCAGAAAAAAACAAAACTGGAGGAAAAAAAAGTCAAAGACCAAGGGAAGCGGAAAATGCAGGAACTTATTCGCAGCAATATTGCGTCAACCAAAATAGAAGATACTAAGACCAAACAGTTAGTAGACATCTCTTGCAACAGTTGTGAAACTAGTATTTCAACGCTAAACAGCTTACAAGAAAAATGTAATGCTATTGAGAAAAAGATTGACAAAGTTGGAGATTTTTTAAGAGAAATGTTTGATTTTATGCAAGAAAAATATCCTAAAGATAAAGGTAGTGGCTTGTGTGCCAAAATAATGCGACGCCAATTAATTATTCGATGCCCCTGAATAAAGTTAAAATTTGATCACTATATTACATAGAATTAGTTTAGTCATTTCCTATTTATTGAAACTATTAATCAAGGTTAAAATTAGACCCATGGTGGTTATTATAAATATATGGTTTATCTATAGTTCATAACTTGGCGATGCATTATTTGGTCTACATATAATATACCTATAAAAATTACAATATCATATAATTAATGTAGGTTTAGCAACCACCATAACTCCAAAATTAAAAACTATGCCTGATGGTGAAATCCAGCTTGGAAAAAACTATTTTACCAACGAGGACCAAATGTTTCTAGAAAAAGAAAAAAAATTAGAGCCAAGAAAACAAATACTTTCAGAAACTCGGCTGCGTCATCGAGCATGGAAAATTTTGGTTTGTTTCAACTATTTTCTAGAGTATATAAGAAATTTGCATGTTAAGCCGGATCAGGTATTTTTGCAATAAAAGAAATATGAAATTATAAGTTTTTAGATCCAGTAGGCCATTTTCAACCCAAGGCGGAAAGGGATGGTTTTTTAAACTCATTATACGAAACATTTTTTATAGATCCACTTATAGATGCTACTAAGTTCGCTTTAGAAACCAGTGTCTTTCCTGGTATGTTTTAAATGTTGTCAATGTTGTCAATAATGTTAAATTTATAGTTTTTTTAAATAAGATCCAAAATCACCATTGAATACGAGTGTAAGCAATGTGCATGAACATTTGAAGTACTCCGCATCGGACTCTGATGTAAGCTATTTCCTAAGCGTTGTCATTTTAAAAACTTCTCATAAAGTAAAAATGTTACGAAACTATTAGTATGCGCATTTGATATGACTATTTTCTAATTAATTTGGATAGTAGCTAGTCCGTTGAGTCACGACGAAGAAAAGTTGTTATATTATGATTTTTTAGGTGGTGGAACTTGTAAATGGAAGCAAAGTTTTCTTGCCAAGATTCATTTTAAGACGGGCTGAAAACTCCAGCAAAACTGCTTCAACCATGGCTCGATTGTTGCTTGTAGAAACGTTTAAAATAGAATTTCTACGAACATGTTCATTGTATGGGCGCACGGCAAACGGTCCACATGGAAAACCTGCAGATTCACGGCAAAGGTTGTATAGACCAGCTGTTGACGCCATAATTGGTAATTGAATTGAATAATGGTCTTTAAACGACTGACAAAGATCCAAAATTCAAATACAAAATATTTTTCAATAGGGGAATCCAGAAAGTTTTGCAAAGTTGCAATGGGCATCTTGTTTAAAAGGTTCCCGCGCATGCGCACATTGTACAAAATTGACGTCAGACCATGGCCAACTTTGCGGTTGGCCTGGTTGGCTATGGTCTGACGTCAATTTTATACAATGTGCGCATGCGCGGGAACCTTTTAAACAAGATGCCCAAGACACAGCAAAACTTTCTGGATTCCCCTATTAAATATTTTGGTGTCACTAATCAGGTCCCTTAACTTTCGCTTACATTTCCTTTCTCTTGAACCTGAGTCACTTGAAAAATAACTTTAAAAGTATAGCATGATAATATGTAACACTATTTAACATGCTTGATATCAGATTTCGTTTTGGATATCGCTTCTAAAAGAAACTGGAAAGAATGTAAAAAAGATATTGTGCGAACACTAGGAAACAAACTTAGTGAATTAAGAAGAGAAGAGATAAGTTCCAAATATTGAATATCCATAATGTTTCCGATTTTTTGATAATTGAATTGAATAAAATTTTCTTGAAGCTTGAAATCAGTTTTATTCAGTAGGAACAGGATTTGTTCTAAAAAATATATGCCTTGATTAATAGAAAATTTATAGGTTTTCCCCTTACTAAAAATTATTTCTTAAGCACAAAAACACGTTGCTACTTTATTAATTAAAAATAACAGTTTAAACAAACTAGTATTTGAAATTGATCAAAGCATTGATGAAGTTACAAATGAAATTAGACTAAAACACGGACTAAACCTATATTAAAATTGCATAAAATCGTGGTTTTTTCTGATTTTGAAATTTAGTCAAAACTTTTATACTACCAGGATCGAAATTGAATTAAAACACCGATTATTCTGCGTTTAAATTTTGATGGAAAAAATAATAAATCGTGATTGAATTTTGAGCAGAAAGTCGATAGAAGCTGGGTATAAAATTTGATCAAGGTAATGATAAAGTAATATTTATATTTTATAAATGATAAAAGGGAATAAGATTTGATCAAGTATATTATAGAACAGGGATTAAAATCTGATCTGATGTATGATAGTAGAACCAGTATTAAAATTTTATCAAGTCTAGGATAGAATCTAGATTAAAATTTGACCAAGTGCAGAATTGAAGCGAGATTAATATTTGATCAAATTTATGATAGAACCGTTATAAACATTTGATCAAATATATGATAGAACCACGATAAACATTTGATAAAATATATGATAGAACCACGATAAACATTTGATCAAATGTAGGATAGAATCGAGATAACATTTGATCAAATTTATGATAGAACCGTTATAAACATTTGATCAAATGTATGATAGAACCACGATAAACATTTGATCAAATGTAGGATAGAATCGAGATAACATTTGATCAAATGTATGATAGAACCGTTATAAACATTTGATCAAATGTATGATAGAACCGTTATAAACATTTGATCAAATGTATGATAGAACCACGATAAACATTTGATCAAATGTAGGATAGAATCGAGATAACATTTGATCAAATGTAGGATAGAATCGAGATAACATTTGATCAAATGTAGGATAGAATCGAGATAACATTTGTTCAAATTTATGATAGAACCACGATAAACATTTGATCAAATGTAGGATAGAATCGAGATAACATTTGATCAAATGTATGATAGAACCGTTATAAACATTTGATCAAATGTATGATAGAACCGTTATAAACATTTTATCAAATGTAGGATAGAATCGAGATAACAATTGATCAAATGTATGATAGAACCACGATAAACATTTGATCATATTTATGATAGAACCACGATAAACATTTGATGAAATGTATGACAGAACCACGATAAACATTTGATCAAATGCATGACAGAACCACGATAAAAATTTGATGAAATGCATGACAGAACCACGATAAAAATTTGATTAATTTCAAAACAGAACCGCGATAAACATTTGATCAAATGTATGATACAATCGCGAATAAACATTTGATCAAATGTATGATACAATCGCGAATAAACATTTGATCAAATGTGTGATAGAACAGGGATTAAAATTTGCTCAACTATATGACACAACCGGGATCGAAATTTGATCAAGTGTATGATAGAATCGGGGTTAAAATTTGGATCAAATGTATAACAGAACTGGGATCAAAATTTGATGAAAATAATGAAAAATTGCTTTGAAAACATTTTGATTAGATTTATTGAAATCCAAAGTATATCAAGGTTTGATCGGCCCAATTTTGGATCAACTTCGTTTGATCAATATTTGATCATACATTTTCGTAATGGGAAACCTACCGATTTACAAGAATCCCCTTCGGTACGACTTCAAGTCCATTTCTCTTGGATGGAGTTATCAGATTTCATTTGCGCAAGTACAAGGGACAATACGAAGATACCTGCCAAAAAATAAATGAAGACTTGTATGTGGACGACTTTATCTCAGGCGCACATAATGACGATGACGCTATTAGACATTCCAAGGAAGCGAAGACTATCTTTAAGGACGCTATTATGTCTTTACGGAAATGGCATACCAACTCTGGAAAACTTGAGGAAAACTGGAAAGGACAAGGCTGGCAAGAAATCACCACGGAAAAGGTTACCTTTTCGTCGCCTTGCACTCTGAAGGTGTTGGGGCTATCGTGGGATAAATCCCAGGAAATATTCATATTCAACGTGGAAGGAATTATAAACTACTTATCGTCCCTTCGGAATACTAAACGATGCGTTCTTAGTGCTGCAGCAAGAGTATTTGACCCGCTTGGTCTCATAACGCCATTCACAATTACCGTCAAGATACTGTTTCAAGCAATATGGGAGAAAGAGTGTTCATGGGATGAACCACTACCAGAGGATCTAACACAATCATGGAAGTCCTGGTGTAGAGAATTGCCCAAGTTAAACGAATTGAAGATTCCAAGACACTACTTACCACCCGAAACCAACTATCGTGAAGCCTCTTTTCAACTGCACTGTTTCACCGACGCTAGTCAGCGAGCTTACGGTGATTGTCTTTACCTTCGATGCACTACCAATGATGGGCACTCTTATGTCAGCCTTGTGGGCTCCAAGTCAAGAGTTGCACCCCTCAAAGTTCTCACTATTCCGAGATTGGAACTGATGGGCGCTCTAATTGGATCGAGACTAATGAACCGCTTGAAGATTAATTTCAAGGACAAAGAACCGGATCTATATTTTTGGAGTGATTCTGCAATAACAATTCACTGGATCAAGGGAGATCAAGTCGTTGGAAGCAGTTTGTTTCCAACAGAGTCAACGAAATACTAAGGTTTAGTGAAAAGCACTCTTGGAATCATTGCCCTGGGAGCGAAAATCCTGCAGATTGTCTAAGCCGTGGACAGAATGCCGAAGAATTTATGAAGAATCAACTCTGGTGGAGCGGCCCCCCTTGGCTCAGTTTGACTGAAGATCACTGGCCTAAGAACCAACTACCAGTAGACGAGAAAGAAGTCATCCAGGAACTGCGAGCGAACCACTTAACCATTTCTCAACATGTTTGCAACGTCGAGAATATTGAACCTATTGTAAATATCAACGATTCAAGTTCTTTGAGAAAAATAATAAGAGTGACAGCATGGATTTTTCGATATATCAATAACCTCAGAAAGCTCAAGGAACATAGAAATTTGGACGTTTTGACCACGGAAGAACTTAAGCGAGCCGAAAATTATTGGATCCAACAGACTCAACGTGAAATTTTCCCAGAAGTCATAAGATCTTTGAAACTCAAGGAACCCTTGTCAAAAAACTCAACGTTAATCAAGTACAATCCATTCCTAGACGAAGAAGGAATAATTCGAATCGGTGGTCGATTACAGCACTCTGAGCTGTCATTTCACGAGAAACATCCCATTATCTTGCCGGCAGGACATCGGTTCTCCGAACTACAAATTGACTTGGCCCATGAGAAAGTTATGCATTCAGGAATAACGTCAACCTTAACTCAAGTCAGAGAGAGATTCTGGATTTTAAAGAGTAGACAACAAATCAAGAATCGTATCAATAAGTGTCTTATTTGTAAAAGATTACGAGTAAAACCTGTCATCGAGGACACAGCTCCACTGCCATCGGACAGAGTTAATCAGGCGAAACCCTTCGAAGTGACGGGTCTCGACTTCGCGGGACCAATCTATACTAAAGATCAGTATGAAAGAAGAAAATCCTATATAGCCCTCTTCAATTGTGGTGTAACACGGGCACTTCACTTGGAGTTGGTTTCGGATATGTCGGCCAAGTCATTTCTTCAATCATTTCGACGATTTATCTCCAGACGTGGCCTAGTCAAGGTTGTTTATAGTGACAATGCCAAATCCTTTCAAAGAGCGGATCGAGAATTTAAATTACTTTGGAAGAGAATTTCTGTTGACGAAGTGAAGGATTTCTTTGGTCATCAGGGAGTCGTGTGGAAGTATATCGTAGAGCGAGCCCCCTGGTGGGGCGGGTTTTATGAACGATTAGTCCGCTCTATCAAGTCCTGCCTTAAAAGAATACTTGGTCAGGTCTTCCTCGACTTTGAAGAAATTACCACCGTATTGACGGAAGTGGAAGCAGTATTGAATTCCCGCCCAATAACATATGTTAACGACGAATCTAATGAGGAACCTTTAACCACGGCGCACTTCCTCATTGGACGACGGGTGTTGTCATTACCACCAGACACTCAAGAAAATATCAATTTTTCCGATACGAGAGATGAACTAAGGCGTAGATGGAAGTTTCAAGAAAAATTAATTACACAGTACTGGACCAGATGGCGTAAAGAATATATTCTCGAACTGAGATCTGCTCATGAGATATCCAGAAGAACTTCATCACACTATATTCAACCAGGTGAGCTGGCGTTACTCCGAGACGACAATGTGCCTCGTCACATATGGGAGTTAGTTCGAGTAGAGGAAGTCTTCAGAGGTCGAGATGGAAAAATCCGTTCATGCTCCATTCGCCTGCCATCTAAAGTCATACTTAAAAGACCAGTCAATTTGATCTGTCCGCTCGAAATTTAGAAGATGGACTCAGGATTTCGCCATCGGCGGGGAGTGTAAAAAATGGGCGTTCAAAATTATTATCTGTAGGCAAAAAATAGGTCAAACTGTAAAAACTATCTATGTAAATTTGATAACCGAGTTGTAATCTTAGACTGAAAAGATAAGAACGGCTGTTGTTTTAATTTGAGTTTCATAACTGACGCGTTGTAAATTTTAGCTCTTGTAAATAGAATGAAATAAACTATCGTAGTTAATTTTAAATTCGTTGTGTGGTTTTCTCAATATATTAAAAAGGGATAAAGAAATATATTTTGGTGAAATTCTTACGCATATTGTAAATTTATATAATCCTAGTAAAGTAGAATCGCTTTCTGATTCATATTAACGCTTTTTTTCGTAATAATCAAATAATAAATATATCATTAATGTGCGTAAAAACGTAATTTTTGTCTTCTTGATCAAATCATCTTTTAGTCTAATCATGATAATGCCATACGGCCTCTTAAGTAGGCGTCTATAGTCGCCTATTAGAAAGGCCAGTACTGTACAGATTGTAGAATGAATACCTTATAAGTCTTATCGTTTCAGCATAAAATTAGGCTTACGGCTATCGTGATCATTGAACTTCCATTATATTTCAAATCCTGGCAGAGCTTACGTTTCAATAATTAGTGACAAGGCTAGTTATGAGGTCAGTATCTAAGGCTAGAATGATAATGTTGTGGTTTACTGATTTACGTGTAGAGACAGACGAGACTAGGAGTGGCTTCACAATAGGGCGACTATAGACACCTGGTTGAGAGGCCAAGATGTGCGGAAATCCCTTTGGTGACATATGTTTCGTTGTTTTTAGCGCATTAATAGTCCAAATTGAATTTTTTGGCAATATTGTTGAAAACATTGGATTGAATGTGGTTTTTCTGATCGAAACCCCACTTAGTGAATAGCAATTATTAAATTTAACAAGTCTCTATCTACTGCTTGAATATTATTGCCCCCCAAAACCCATTTAGTACCCTCATACAATTTTACATTTTCAAATGACTGACAATAAATGCAGTTCCACACTGCGTTTTTATTCGATTAAATGACCGACTTTAAATGCAGTTTCACAATGCATGCGAAAACTATCCTCGAATAAAGGGGTATGGTTCGCATGATAGAACTGCCCTTGCATTCGGGGATATAGTTTCCTCAAGGTGGAACCTAGCTGTGAATATAGCAGTATTAGCTAGTAATAATAAAAATCAAAAATTGTTAAAACAGTAAAATCATACGAAAACGTGATTACGTTGCTTCTGAAATATGCCTAATGAGTATTCAAAATGTAGCTGTCCATAGCATTTTTTCCGTCATCCTTCAAGCTTTTTGATCTAGGAAAAATACTATTTTTACTACTATTCTAATAAAAAAAATTCCACTATCGAAGGCGGCCTCGTAAATAGGAAAGATCCAAAAACGACTAGCAAAAGCACCTCTAGTTCCAACTTTCGCCGTTAGGTGCGCTACCAACCCAGTTTTCCTCGTAATGTTTTTTCTATGGGGAAAAAGAATCCGAAGTGGACTCTGTTTTGGAGGTTTTTTAATATATGTACTGATTTTCTTCGTGGCTAAATTTTAAATGAGAAGTCAAGTAAGGTCTAATTTATATTTTATTTATTTTCCTTCCGTTATTTGACAAATAATCTACATTCAAAGTTGGAGTTGTTTTTAAGGGGTAGAAATGAGCCGTTTAGAGATAAGCCTTGGTCTAAAGGAAGTTCACATGCCAATTTGGGGGGAGGGGTACTGTGAATATCTGCGTTTTGAACACTTATTCTTTTGGGTACGGTTAATATCACGGTTTGAAACATGCTTTTTTTTTAGGGTACTGGGAATATCTGCATTTTGAAACCTGATTTTTTTTGGTTTTACTGGGAACATCTGCCTTTTGAATACTGATGTTTTTGGGTACTGGGACTATCTTCGTTTTGAACGAGGGGCTGATCACTTGCGAAATCGAGTGTACAAACGCCCACGAAAACAGATTTTCAATATTTTGAAATCTTGAAATTATTGAAAATCTTAGTTGAAACTTGATTTAAAATTTTTGGAAATGTGACTTAAAATCATCGAGGATTTTAGTCGAAATTCGGAAATTTTATAAAATCTTGGTAGAAATATTTCGAAATCTGTTAAAATCATAAAACTTCTATGGAAATTTTGAAATCTCTGAAATTTTTCAAATCTTTCAAAATCATTAGGAATTTTTTGAATTTTGTAGCCGTATTCTGCTGAAAAATTACTCTCTTCCTACCTTTCCTAAGCTCTCTCATTTGTCAATCCAAATCAAACTTGAGCCATTCGTATAACCACGATGGAAGTACTCTTCCCATAAAAAGTACAGATAATACCATTGGAATTCCGTATTTTATCAACTAATAAACCAATCAAGTTCACCCAAATCATGGTTTAAATACTAATTACGTACTAAAACTACCCAAATTACGATTATGAAATATTGGAAGAACGAAAGCTTACACTTACCAACAGCTGTCACGAGAGAGACTAAATTTCAAAAACTTATTTGTAAGGGGGTGTAGGAATCGGCCGGCAGGGGACAAAGAAAAATAGGCCTAATAGCGTCATAGGCCAAAAACTGGGCCCATATTCTGCAGGGGCCGTATTCTGCAGAAAAAGTATGCTCCTCCTCCAGACTTAAGCTCGCTGATTGGTCGGTCAGGATCGAACTTAGGGCTTTTCATTGGCGGTGGTGGTTTTGGGGCAAAACTCACTAAAGGCTTGTGAGAGGTTCAATTTTTCCTGCAGACGCCATTGACACGTGTCAAAACATACACCAAATTCAAAGTAATAATTTTAGAACTCGGCAAACCGTTCAACATCATGAATCGGTTAATTGACCGGGTTTTTTTTTGCTTTCTTTTTCCAGCGGAACTTAGCAGACTACACTTCGTCGTTGCTAATGGCGGTTATGGACCATATTTTTCTTGGTCTTGTTGACTTTAGAAAGAAAAAAAACTAAATTATTGTTTTAAATACTGTTAGTTTACAAAATATTAGGGTTTGCGTTGTTATAATTTAACAAGTTGGGAAAACCAAAATATTACCTCTCCGTGTCAAGAAGATTATATAAACTTAAGTATCCAATGAAACGTTATTATGTTTCTGAGTTGGGGTTTCCCATTTTTGTTGTTGTTTTGAAAAATATATCGCAATGCACGGGCCTTGATAGATATAGGAGGCAATGAATGAAATATATCACAATGCACGGGCCTTGATAGATATAAGAGGCAATGAATGAAATATATCACAATGCACGGGCCTTGATAGATATAGGAGGCAATGAAGGAAATATATCGCATGCACGGGCCTTGGTAGATATAGGAGGCAATGATAATCTCTCTCTTTGCAGGAGAGGTTTATCTTTAATATTTAAATAAATATAATTATTTTTAATTATTTTAATCTTCAATAATTAACATTAATTATAGTTAAATCGTTTAAAATAAAGTTATACTTATTATCTTCTCAAACTTTGCTAATATTGACGTTTAAAGTGAAGGGTACCCCTCTTGCCCGCTTTTTTCAAATTTGGGGTATATATACGATTCGATTCCATTATAATAGTAAGGAAAAAGCGCAATTGCGAAAACCTTTGGTGGCGATCCCACCTTAGGGAGGCTAGACGTTTCTCGTAACCCTAGCTGATCGCCGCGTATATCCCAAAACCAAACGATGATAATGGAGTAGAAGCCAATGATACAGATTGGTGTCTATGTGGAATAGACGGGAGACCAGTGGATGGTGGTGTTAGAAGCCAGTGTAAGTTCAGACTGGTGTCAATGTGGGATTGACAAAGAACAGAAGATGGTGGTGGTTAGAAGCCAGTAAGAACAGACTGGTGTCCGTGTGGGATGGACAAAGACCAGAAGATGGTGGTGTGAGAACTCAAGTAGAGGAGCCATTTCCGTGACTGTGAAAGCAGTTCGGAAATGGCGAACACGTTTGCTCCGATACGCAAACTGCGAACGTGGTCACGTGGGTGTAACAACGGACAGACAGACACACACACACACACGCAGACAGACAGACAGACACGGCCGTTACAGAACCTCTCCTGGACTACGTCACACGGAGAGGTAAAAAGTATGCCTTTGTTTTGTGGGAAATTGAAGTCGAACTCTGTCTGAGCTCGAAAAGGATTTCGACCGAGGCTTATGACGACGAAAGTCCTCTGTATTAAGTATTAAAGAAAGGTTTTTTTGTTTCTGTTATTTACTTAGATTTTGGTTCTGTTAGATAAGTTTCAAGCAACAGAGGCACGTTAGTAAATGATAGGAACATGAAATGAGGCACCATCCCATAGCGAAGATATTTGGTCACTCATAGGCCATGACCAAGATAATTATGTTTTTATACAAATATGACTGCCTACTTGCTATGGGTCATGAAAGCCTGATTCGTTCTTATATATATATATTGCATGACTGTCACAGCCATCTTCCCTTGCGCTTGGCACCATGAACTATACCTATTTTAAAATCAAAGCATCAACAGCGAAACAAATTCTTCTACCTTTTATAAAGCAACTATTGCTTAAATGTTCAACTGGTAAATAATTTTGCAGACATGTCTAACAAATATAAATATTCATATGCTTTTATTTTATTATAGATTTGTGGTAATGACACTTCTATCATTGACACTAACAATGGAGAATTATCTAGGGCAATTCCTCTAAGGATATCTGCCAACTTTGAAATGTTATAATCAACTTATATATTAAGGTATTAACACTTTTATTAGTCGAGCATGCTTTACCCTAAGGTATCCCTTTAATACAAAAGGCTGTCGTTGTTGTTGCAACCATAAACTACCAACGAGTATGTGGTTTGAGCCGATACAAATATGAGGTGAGTTCCTTAAAGGTATGTATAGGATAAACTAATCAAACTTTACTAATTAATATTATGGAAAATAAGTAACGGAGAGGAACCAATGTCGAGACTGAACAATGAGCTGTTACTCAAAAACAGTTTAGTAAAATTATTTAAATAAAACTGAGTTTATTTTAACTTTATCACGTAGGATTCTCGATGTAAATTTGGTTCTTATTTTCAATATCTATAAGACCATTGTATTTGACGACCATTAAATGTGTCTGTTGGAATGGTATTAGGCTGAAGGAGGACTGGCATTCATGTGGATATGTTCTTGAGAATTTTTGTTTATAAATTATCATTATAAGAATGTATTAATATTCATTTCAAAAAGGACCTATTGAAATTATGTATTCAACTTAAAATCATATGTATTAAAAAAGGCTTTTATTGATCATCTTTGTTGCAGTTTTGTATGAAGATTCTCCATATATCCAATTGCACATTTCAACAAGTCACGAAGCATTACCGAAATCGAAAATATTTAATATGACTTTCATTTTCCATGTTCTATTCTAAAATCTTGTTTAAATTTAAACTTTAATTATTGATTTATTGGTTACTACCCCTTTATTGTTAAATCACAATTAAACTTAGTAAAAAGTGTTATGTCCTTCGCCTCATTTAACGAAGAGTCATCGTAGATATTAAGTTTTAAATCCATGGTGTTTTATATTTCTAATTTTGTTGTTTTTAATAAGTGCTGCTACTTCATGGAATTTTAAAGGTTTTACGTTTATTTACTATTAAAAATTATTACTATGGGAGGTTTTGGACCGCGGTCCTTCCTCAGCCAAGTTTCAATTCTAAACTGAAGAGTCAATTAAAAAATGTGCCACTCTAGGAACCTGTAAGCCTATTGATGATTCTATGGTTATATTTTCATCTCACATTGGCTACTTTTCTGATCTAAGGGATCCGTCTTTAAAGTTTCGTGCGCCCCAGTGTACTTAAGGGAAGATGCCACGCAAAAATGAATTAAGACAATGAAGCTTAAACATTTGAATGGATAGGAAATAGGGAGCCAACATATTCTAGTGTTTAATTATTATTTCTCCAAGAGTTCCATAAAAGTTGGGCATTTACCAACTACATATTTACATACATTACTGGAGAATATCTGAAATCGAGTATAATATAAAGATCTAGCTAACAATTTACGGCATACTGACAAATGTCAACTTCAAACCTGGGAATAAATGTACATTTCAGGAGTTCATGGACGTAAGTGATTCCACCTCCATTTATCCTCCAGTTTTCTTCTTTCATATATCGCCTTTCAAGACGCTTAATATCTTCTTGATCTCTTCCAACCATCAATCTTGCTCATTGACATCATTTAACCTATCTGCGATCCCTGATGTTTTATCGAGTTTCCTTCTTCTGCTATGTGGTGTTTTGACAGTCATTAAAGTTATTAAAGTACACTGTCCATGTATTGCTAAATTCAATTTGCTAAAATAATCCTGTTAGTAACAGAAGAAAATGAAGATAAATTCCTACTATAGAGGTCAAAAATAGTTCCCATTCGGGTTCATGTCAAGCACGTTATTTATAATAAAATTTAATTGCATTACACTTACCAAAAATACAGCAATTTACATTTCAATACCCTTATATATAGCTTTTCCAATGTCATGTTTGTGTGATTAAACACAGTACACGAGGTCCCCAAACCCATGGGAAAACATGTATGGTGAAGTTAAGGTTCATAAACTAGATGGTGTAAAGCACTTAAACATTAAGTGTAAAGGTTATTGCACTGACCTTACACCCACAGTTCACTGTTCACGAAAAAATAAACTGAACTTAACTAGAATGCGTTTTCTTCCTCCTATCAACTCTTATCTACATCCAATCACAACCCTTAAGTTCAATGTGGTCATAACTGCCACTGCCAATGAAAATCCTTAAGTTTGATCTGGATTGACCAATGAGCGAGCTTAAGAAAAGTAGGAGGAGAATAATTTTCAGCAGAATACGGCCGCTGGATATTTGAGAATGGCATGCAATCAAAATTAAAAGTCCACTCGCCAATTGACTTAGTTATGTAGAACATTGAAGATGGGTTTGAATACTTTAATAAAGAGTGGTTCCTTGACTTAAGAAGTAAGTAAAAGTGTTTCTCCATTGTGTCTGCGCTAACCGTCAATGTTAATATTAAAGGTGTAATTAAATTTCTTTGTTTTCTAGGTGGGGATGCAAAATTTAATTGTATTTATCCTGGAAAGGAATTTCTTTCAGGGCAGTTAATAAAAAATATTTTTTTACAGTTAACCATTAAATATTTTTATAAGACCTCGGACCTTCTACGAATTATGGAGTTCGATTTTAAACGACTGGTCAAATATTTTACAGCAAAACGACTGGTCAAATATTTTACAGCAAAACGACTGGTCAAATATTTTACAGCAAAGTATCTAGGATACTATCTCATGCCAAATCAACTGATTGGCACGGCTGTTGTAAGCATGTTTTCCAATTACAAGTTCAATGCTACCCTAGTAGCAAATAAGTGTTGGGCGGGCAACCGTTGGGCATAAGTTGGCCAACAGTGTCGGTCCACCACTCTTTTTGGAGTCGAAATGTCCTACACAGAAAAAAGAGTGTTTAGGTTTGCAACATCTGAACATGTTATAAAGTTAAACACTGGTGTGAGGTAATGTTTATTTCTTCAATGTTGATGTCTAATTACATCTCTGTTACTCTAAGGATCCTTAAAATGTGTTCCAAATAGGAACACTTCTTATTTTATCACGTTTAAGAGGTAAACACAGAATAATCTTCATACTAAGCTAAACATCAACGCTTACCAAGTGTTATTTAACGTAACATGTTTTTAAAACGCTGGTATATAGCTTAAATTTTTTTAAATCTTTATTTTAAGAAGAATTATTATATTTTAGAAAAACAACTAAAACGTGGAGGTATAATAATGTAAGTCACAATGACTTTCATTTTATATTGAGAAAAGGACTTCCTTTACTCAAATTTTGAGCAAAATATATGTTTAAAGTGATGGTTCGACATGAAGAATAAATAAGCTTTCTTGGCTTTAATACTAGAACAACATTTCCAACGGGTCGTCTAGATTTGTTTAAATAGGTATATTCCCATTGCGCAGAATTCCATTAGACCGAATCCCGCCAAAGTTTCTAATGAACTTAGCCCAACCGCGGGTTTGGTATTTACAATTCAAACGACGCTATTTGTCGAATTAAGCGACCTAAAAAGTGCTAGCGCTTTCAATACATTCGTGCTGCCTTGGAAACGCCAATATTTGACGACTATGCAACAAGATGATAATAAAAACGACCTCGGGAAGTTTTCAACACCGTGTGTTCTAAGTATAATGCAATTGTATACAGAAAAAGTGAAAATTGGACTTGGGTTAAGTATTTATCAAAAACACTTTCGTCCAATAAAACCTTTTTGTTCTAAACCAGATTAGATTCGTAATATTTTATAAATCATTTAACATTGTTAAGCCTTTCCCAAAATATTGATGTTTATCTTTATTGACTTCTCAAATAATATGCCTTTTCCAAAAAGTTACTGTTCGGTTAGGTTCGGTTTGGTTTGGTTAGGACGTCTCTTCCTCTTTGGGGCGGTTATACACTTCAAGTACAGTAAAACGGCTGGCTTAAAGTATTTTCATAATGAATATAACATAAAAAATAAATCAATATTAGCAATTGATTTTATTATTTCATATATTGCTGATTTATTACTATTTCGTTCTTATAATCCTTAGTTCTAAAATAATAATTTAGAAAATGTTTGGATCTAGTGTTCATTTTACGTAGGCCGGAAATTGTTGTAAGTTAAATTAATGTACATTCCATCGGGAAAAACCCAAAGTGCGGGTTTTTCGGTGCAATAGGATTGTCCCATTGGACAGCATCGTAAATCCGCCAAAGAGAGGGTTTTACGGTCGAATGGGATTCGGCGCAATGCTACTGAAGTGTTTAAATAAAGCTAATTTGAAGTGCAATGGAAATTTTCTGTTTACCCACTAGAAGCGGCACGGGTTTTTCTGAAAACAATGTATCTTATTTCGCAGGAATTATTTCAACCTATGTATTTAAACACCATTCAAAATATTTCAAGATAAACCTGCAAATATCTTTAAAACTAAGCTTATAAACCCTTAAACACGATAAGAAGCTAAGCTTATAAACCTTTAGTCATGTTTAAAACCTAAACATGTAATCCTGAAAACATGTTAAACAACTAGGCATATAATCGTGTAAACACGTCTTGTTACTAAGCATTATAATATAATAACATGACATATACCACATTAAACATGTTTGAATATCAGAATTCCAGATATGACAAGCGATCAACACATTTTGAACCTAAACATAAGATGTTGCAAACCTAAACACCATTCTTACTTAAATATGAGTGTTTTTAAACATGATAAAATATCTGTTGCATGGGGGCCACAAGCTAGTACTTTCTTTTAAAATTCTTCTCGATTTGTGGAGAAATACACGTAACTTGTATTAATAAACCACACCTTAAGACCACTCTAAGTATAACTTCGGTATATACTTGCTTTTGCTTTTAAAAATTCCTCTCGATTTCTTTGAATTTTGAAATAGGGGAGCGGAATTGAAAGCGTAAAACTCTTATTATCGACAGGTGACAGGAATTTTAAATGGAGTGTTAAACCTTCAATTTAAATTAAGGTAATGCCATAATCCTCTTTCTCGTTTTAAATGTATCAAGCAAAAGTAAAACAAAATTCAAAATGCTTAACCTATAGTACAATTAAATGCAATACTTAAACTTACTATTATAATCCCCATACCGTTAAAATACACGAACGAAAAATATCACCTCACCACAATTCTCTCCAATTCACTCTCCCTTCAATGGCGAGTATAAAAACGAAAATTTTTATACTGAGCAGGGATAGATTTAATTTTTGAAGTAGGAATGGAGAACAGAGCAATCTTGGCGCACGTCAAAGTCCCGGGAAGGGGGGGGGATGAAAAGAGAGGCAGGTCATAGCGACAGAGGTAAAAAAGAATTACGTATTTTTCGACGTCCCCGTCAGCAACGTCATCAAAACTAAGTTTAAGTGAGCCAATAAAATAATTTAAACTCTTCATTACATGTTAGAGGGAGCAATTAGGGACTCTATACTGGGCTCTGAATCGGACTGAAGTAAATACTAACCGTTCTCCATTCCTACTTCTTAAATTAAATCTAGCCCTGGCAGTAGTCTGGCACGACGGGGACTACAACAGGGCAGGTCAAAATAAAAGCCTTGTCGTAGATGTACATCATACGATGTGGCTAAAAACTTTCACTAGCCTCTGCCTGTAACTATTTTTTCTACCAGAATGATATTTCTCCGCCCCCTTAGCTCTCTCACTAGCTCTCACAAAAACGATGACGCTCCTTTTAGATAGTGGAACTTATCAAATTCATTTTTGAAGAATCGAAAATTCCCTGTAAGCGCTTTGCGATACAGATATATTTATCGTATACCCCGAGCTGGGAGAGTCTTCTAAATTTAACTTTGGTGGATGTTATAAGCTTCTGAAACTATTAACTATATCATAAGTGAATCATATACTAGCTCCCACACTAATGTATCCAGCATTTTCTTTCCGCCATAAAAGTGTTACCTATATGCGACCCCCAGTGAGAGAAAATAACACAACTCTCGGCGCTTACGTATTTCCGGTGAAAAACCGGAAAAGGGGATAAACCAATGAAACTTTGAACTGACAGGTAGTTAGTATAAGCAGACAACGTTTTAGAAATGTTGTGATTGTTTGCGGACGGTTCACAGTCGTATTTTATCTTTGAAACTATTTTAATGGGTTGGCGCAAAGTTTTATTTTTCCGCATTAAAGTGGCAAAATTTTGGATATTTTTTGACAAAGCCCAAATGAAAGAAACTCATTTGAATTCAGGGCGTTGCGTACGGAATAAGATTTTTTATTCCGTAGGAAACGTTCAGAGGCAGGAACTATTTATGGTGAGAGAACCAAACTTTATCAAAAAATAAGAGCTAACAACAACTTAATAGTCATCTTGAAAACCTTACTAAACTTTATAATAATGCGTCTAAAAGAACGAATAGAAAAACTTTCTCCATATATTAATTTCAAAGCCTTAAGAGACATCGCCGTCTACTATCACTTTCACCCGCCTCTCTTCCTCTCTAGTATTCGGAAGAAAATGCTGGATACATTAGGCCAGTGTGACTGAGTAACTTATAGCTAGTATATGATTCACTCATGCTAGTATCAAAAGGAGATGGTCTAAAAGGACATAGCTTTCCAGCCTAGGAATGAGGGTATTGTGTGTCAGGTTCTTTCTAACGAACGTCTCATCTCGAGTGTTCCTAAAACTTGATATCCCAAGGCTAGGCCGAATGTATTTACTGTAGAGTAAATGGTAGTTGAACACCCAAAGTTTTTCTCTACTAGCATTTTTTCTCGGCGCCGACTAACATCAGCCGCGGAAAGCTGGGTCTCACTAAAAAAAGGGGTCATTTCTATTTTAGAGGCCATTTTCATAGTGGTAAATTTTTTAGTAGGATGGTAGTAAAAATAGTAGTATTCCCCCTACATGGAAAAGCAAAACCTATGATGGAGAAAATAGTATGAATTGCTACATTGTGCCGACTAACCATAAATTGCCGCCTTTTCCAAAATATTGCTGACTAACCATAAATTTCCGCCTTTTCCAAAATATTGCTGACTAACCATAAATTGTAGGGGTGTGCGAATACCACTTTTTGGGTATCGAACCGGTTATCGAATACCAAAAAATTTTCCTTATCAAATACCGAATCGAATAGTTTATTCCAAATCGAATACCGAATAGTTGGGCCTTGGTAATTTTTTTCCTTCCCGATTAATCGCGAATAGTTAAGCCTAGTAACCGCGAATATTTAACCCTAATATTCGCGAATACTAGGCCAACTATTCGCGGTTAATCGGGTAGTAACCCCAATATTCGCCAATAAAATTACAAAGCAAGGAGAAGAACATTTAGAAGCTCCTAAATTTCAAAATACTTCTCCTCATTGGTGGTCAAGTATTTCTTACAATTTTCCTATGCACTTGCTGGTAGTTTTTGATGGGAGACAAATAAAATTGGGATGATATTTTTTTAAATAAGGTGGGTCTCTCTAGTGCCAAGGACCTAAATTTATGGTAGTCGAACTTTAACCGAATAGTCAGTTCGGTATTCGATATTCGAATCGAATAGTGAAAATAGGCTTATCGAATACCGAATCGAATTATTCGGTTCGGTATTCGATCGAATTATTCGATTGAAAGGGTTAACCGCACACCTCTAATAAATTGTCACCTTTTCCAAAATATTGCTGACTAACCATAAATTGCCGGCTTTTCCAAAATATTGCTATATTACTGTCTTTTTCCGTGTAAAGAGGCGCATACTTAGCCTTTCGTGAATAAACAGGAAAAATGAAATGGGGTAATGCACTGGCCTTTTAACAAGGTGTTTTAAGTGTTCTAATTGCGAGGCCAGTACAGAATGAACATGCAAAACGAAATGTTGGAATAATACATTGGCCTTTTAACTAGGGGTCCTAAGAGACCTAATTGCGAGGCCAGTACAGATATGCCCTTACGTTCAAACGAGATTAGACCAGGTTAGGTTAGGTTTGGTTTAGGCGAGGCGGGTGAAATTTCATGTCGGGCCGCTCAAGTAGGCGTTGGTAGTGACCTACTTGAGAGGCCATTAGAAAATAAACATGCAAAACGGAACCGTGGACAATTACACGGGCCTCTGAACTAAGCGTTTGTAGTGGCCTACTTGAGAGGCCAGTAGAGAATAAACACGCAAAATTAAACTAGGGACAATACATGGGTCTCTTATCTATGTTTTTATCGTCGGCTACTTTGCCGTTCTTGAATAAATATTAAAAACGAAATTGAAGTATCACATTGGCCTTTAAACTAGGTGTCCTAAGTGGCCTAATTGCGAGGCCAGTACAGATATGTCCTAAAGTTCAAACTAGGTTGGGTTAGGTTAGGTTAGGTTAGGTTAGGTTGGGTTGGGTTGGGTTAGGTTAGGTGTCGGGCCGCTCATCTTCGCGTCAGTAGTGGCCTACTTGAGAGGCCAGTAGAGAATAAACGAGCAAAATGGAATCATTGACTATTACACTGGCCGCTCAACTAGGCGTCAGTAGTGGCCTACTTGAGAGGCCAGTAGAGAATAAACAAAGAAAATGGAACCATGGACTATTACACTGGCCGCTCAACTAGGCGTCAGTAGTGGCGTACTTGAGAGGCCAGTAGAGAATAAACAAGCAAAATGGAATCCTGGACTAATACACTGTCCGCTCAACTAGGCGTCAGTAGTGGCCTACTTGAGAGGCCAGTAGAGAATAAACTAGCAAAATGGAATCATGGACTATTACACTGGCCGCTCAACTAGGCGTCAGTAGTGGCCTACTTGAGAGGCCAGTAGAGAATAAACAAGCAAAAGGGAACCATGGACTATTACACTGGCCGCTCAACTAGGCGTCAGTAGTGGCCTACTTGAGAGGCTAGTCTATCTATTTTGAGCGCATTCAGAGTTCAAATGGATTTTATTTTTTGGAAATATGGTAGACAAGATTATATTAAACGCGGTTCTGGTGCTCGAAAACCTCTTAATGAAAAGCGATTATTATATTTCACAAAAACGTCTGTATCTACTGCTTGAATATTATGGCCTCCAAAACCGATTTAATACCCCATACATTTATACAAATTTGAAAACTTTCTGCCTTTTCCAGAAGTTTTTAATTGGTCATACGACTGACTTTTAAATGCAGTTTCATATCGCGTTCAAGTCGATCAAATGGCCGACTTTGTATGCAGTTTTACATTGCATGGAGAACTACCCTCGCTTAAACGGGTATAGTTCTGCATGTAGGAACTGCCCTAGTGACAGGGGATTTCGTTCCCTCAAGGCGGAACCTTGCTATAAATATAGCATCAATCACTAATAATAATCATAAATAGAGTAAAACCATATGAAAGCGTTTTAGTCAGAATTTAGTTATCCATAGTATTTTCTCCCTCATCGGTTTAGCTTTTCGGTTCTAGGAAAATACTACTATTTTTACTACTATCCTACTAAAAAAAATTCCCACTATCGAAGGCGGCCTCTAAAATAGGAAAGATCCGGCTTTTCAATACCTTGACGGACGAGGAGATTAGCGATGCTTATATTACTTACGCTATACAACATATGTATATAGCATAAACTTTCTTAATAGAATTGAAGTTTGATATGTTAATAGGCCTATTGAACCACGAAGTAAACAATTGGTTATTGTTTTTCGTTTCTGTAATGAGGAGGCGTTAACGGTTCAGAGTGAGCTGAAAGTTAAATACACATTTAAATATTCAGATTTTGATATTGGAATAAAGCATCATGGTAGAAATCAGATCGTAATCAGGTTATGGGTTCGAAGTTTTCATACTTTTTATTGTGCGCATTCACTTCCAGTGCGTGTAGCCACAAATTAGCATTGGTGTTGTGTAATATTAACAGTCATGTTGGCAACTACGGAAAGTGTTTACATCGCAAACCTGTTGTGAATATGGCTTTCAACATAAAGGGTATACAATTGAGGCTTAGACAATTGGGCCTTCAATGACACATAAAAGTAATATCTCTCGAAAATTTTAACTCATCATTTCCTTTTTCCCCCATTGGGTTATATTAATGTGTACATCCTTATTGGATATAAAATGTCATCTGCTTTACTGTATATGCGCTATGCTTTCAATACTACTTTAATAATTTGTAAATTTTTACCTCAAAAAAAGAGAAATATTTCCATATCTAGGTAATTCACTAAAATTACTCTAGTAAAAACATTTTATCATGATTCATGAGCATTATCTTAAAAATCGTAAGCGTTTTCATTTTGTTTTCTCTCAAAAATTTAGAGTGAGGTTGAGTATTCAGCCCTGCAGGGAAAATAAATAGACAGAAAATCGTTTATAGATGATAAAATAAAAAGCGTATTTAAATTTAACAAAACTTGTTAGTTAATTTTGATATTTTCGAATCTTAAAAATTAACTTCTCGTAAAGATCACGGCAAATCTACAGATCTTTTCGATATTAATAACTACATAACAGCCAAACTGCCTAGGTTATTTTCCGCCTCCCAATATTTCCGATTTTAAAATGTTAAAATTGAAAGCACAATTTTTAAGATTACCGAGTATTTGAACCACATAAAAGCAAATGTTAGTGAAAAATTAACCTAGTATCCCTTTGAAAATTCTTGTTGATACTCTTTTTTCTGGATATACTATTGAGAGCAAAATACTTGTGTAAATAATGTTGAAAAATATTTTTGGACAAATGAAAATTTGGTGAAAAAAACTAACATAAGAATTTTTTCAAATAATAGATGTTTTATAATCATGTCTTCAAAAGAGAAAATTTGAATATCTGTGACTTCAGGCAATTCATTTTCTACACTTATCTTTTAATTTTTCCAGTAAGCACAAAAATAGAGGAGAGCCGGAGAGACCAAAATCTCCGTCAGCCCCCCTTTCAAAAACGTTACCAGTGCCACTGGCTCTCTAGGAGCGTGGCGCACATGCGCAATCGGCGCAAGCGAGAGAGAAAAAAATCAGAGAAGTTTGTTTACGTTATTACGGCCGATGCTTAAGTTTTTCGGCGATACTCCGATACTCGTGCCGCGTGCGTGCTAATTCCCCCTCTCTCTTTCTCTCTAACCGTATTTTCGGGTATACCCTTTTTGAATTTCCCTCTCAAAGGATCACGTGTGCGCGAGATAGGTGCGCGTGAGAACCATGGTGCCCGGCCGTTATATAGTACCTTCCCCCTTCTAACTTTGACTCTCCTTTGGATTTGTGCTCCCTGCTTTTTCGCGTCTTTGTCTACACAGACAGTTTTTATTAGGGATGAACCAGTACCGATACTCGGGGTTTTCCGATAGTATCGGATCGGTTGGTTCGATACCGATACTACACCGATACTCGTTTAAAATGCGTTATATGGCGCTACATGACATTTTTAGGTCTTTTAGTAACGTAATGATGGTGATAATGTCTCATTTGTATGAATTTCAATCGTGACCAGTTCTCATTTATATAAAAAGCACCTGAATTCAGTTTATCTAACAACTAATAAGCGAAAATCTTTCTTAGTACGCCCCTACTACTATGGGGATGAACCGATACCATTTCGTTATCGGTTGAAGTATCGGGTTTTGGATCATAGTGAGTAAATATCGGTATCGGTTCATGTTTGTACCGGTATCGAGTGAAGCCTGGTATCGGCAATCTCTAGTTTTTATTAATATCTGTTACTTCAGTCTTCATATTAATTAAAATTGTTTCAACTCCTTAGGAGAGAAAATGTCTTAGGGCATTGCACGTTTGAACTAACATAAATCTATTATGGAACTGTCAATTCAGACTGCTTGACTAATAGACGCCCAGTGAAAATAAACCTGCTTTACCGTCATTTTCACATACAAATCATAGAGGAAGCCGTAGTTTTACCACAAAAAAGTAAATGGACCTGTACAAAACAATATTCTGGAGACCTTTGCTCTAAAAGATTCAGTTGACCTGTGCACTCAAAGATTTTTAGACCTGTGCGCAAAAGCTTTTGCAGACCTGTTTATAGATTCCTTTAACTTAACAAATACCGAAGACATGTGCACCAACACATGTCACAGAGTTGTGCACCAACACATGTCACAGAGTTGTGCACCAACACATGCCACATAGTTGTGCACCAACACATGTCATATAGTTGTGCACTAACATATGTCATAGAGTTGTGCACCAACTCATGTTACATAGTTGTGCACCAACTTATGTCGTATAGTTGTGCACCAACTCATGTCATATAGTTGTGCACCAACTCTTGTCATATAGTTGTGCACCAACTCTTGTCATATAGTTGTGCACCAACACATGTCATATATTTTTGCACCAACACATGTCATATAGTTTTGCACCAACACATGTCATATAGTTTTGCACCAACACATGTCATATAGTTGTGCACCAACACATGTCATATAGTTGTGCACCAACACATGTCATATAGTTGTGCACCAACACATGTCATATAGTTGTGCACCAACACATGTCATATAGTTGTGCACCAACACATGTAATATAGTTGTGCACCAACACATGTCATATAGTTGTGCACTAACATATGTCATAGAGTTGTAAACCAACGCATGTCATAGAGTTGTAAACCAACGCATGTCATAGAGTTGTGCAACGACATATGTAGAGTTGTGCACCGACAAATGTAGAGCTGTGCACTGACATATGTATGTAGTTGTGCACCGACACATGTCATAGAGTTGTGCACCGACACAGTTAGAGTTGTGCACCGACACATGTAGAGTTGTGCACCGACACATGTAGAGTTGTGCACCGACACATGTAGAGTTGTGCACCGACACATGTAGAGTTGTGCACCGACAGATGTAGAGTTGTGCACCGACACATGTAGAGTTGTGCACCGACACATGTAGAGTTGTGCACCGACACATGTAGAGTTGTGCACCTACAAATGTAGAGTTGTTCACCGACACATGTAGAGTTGTGCACCGACACATGTAGAGTTGTGCACCGACACATGTAGAGTTGTGCACCGACAAATGTAGAGTTGTGCACCGACACATGTAGAGTTGTGCACCTACAAATGTAGAGTTGTTCACCGACACATGTAGAGTTGTGCACCGACAAATGTAGAGCTGTGCACCGACACATGCAGAGCTGTGCACTGACACATGCATATAGTTGTGCACCGACACATTTCATACCTACCTAGCTAAATTACCTGTGGTGGTTTATCTAGCTAAATTACCTGTGATGGTTATTCTAGCTTAACAACCTGTGATGGATAATCTGGCTTATCTACCTGCATAATTACCTGTGTTCGGTAATGTAGCTTAATTACCTGTGTTCGGTAATGTAGCTTAATTACCTGTGTTCGGTAATGTAGCTTAATTACCTGTGTTCGGAAATCTAGCTTAATTACCTGTGTTTGGTAGTCTAGCTTAATTACGTGTGTTCGGTAAGCTCGCTTAATTACCTGAGTTCGGTAATCAAGCTTAATTACCTGAGTTCGGTAATCAAGCTTAATTACCTGTGTTCGGTAATCTCGCTTAACAACCTGTGTTCGGTAATCTCGCTTAATTAACTGTGTTTGTTAATCTAACTTAATTACCTGTGTACGGTAAGCTCGCTTAATTACCTGTGTTCGGTAAACTCGCTTAATTAACTGTGTTTGGTAATCTAACTTAATTACCTGTGTACGGTAAGCTCGCTTAATTACCTGTGTTCGGTAAGCTCGCTTAATTATCTGTGTTCGGTAAGCTCGCTTAATTTCCTGTGTTCGGTAAGTTCGCTTAATTACCTGTGTTCGGTAAGCTCGCTTAATAACCTGTGTTCGGTAAACTCGCTTAATTACCTGTGTTCGGTAAGCTCGCTTAATTACCTGTGTTCGGTAAGCTCATTTAAATAGCAGTAATCGCTAAACTAGCTTAATTAACTGTAATCTTTATTCTACCTTAATTAGCTGTAAGCGCTAAACTAGCTTATATAGCTGTAATCGCTAAACTAACTTAAATATCGCCACTTGTTCCGAGGAATCGGCGACAAACTGCAAATCCATATTCGCTTTCCAAGCCAAAAGTAATGCCTATTGTAGTTATTGATAAAAACTTCGTTTTCATTTCTGAGCAAATCCTACAGACGTTTTTGGCCTCGTTTCATTTTACGATGACGCGTAACTGATTCAACAGAGTTCAGAGTCGCGACGTTTGTTACGTTTCGAGGAAAACCGTAGCGACACACTTTCAGCTCCTTATTTCTTCTCTTAACCTTTCGGTAGCAACTGCTGCAACATTTATATGTTTGAAATTTTCTTATTAGCCGGTAGAGTTCTGGACTTTCAGTAGCTTTTGGGATTGAACACGTGACATACTTCTGCACGTATTCCAAAATAGCTATTGCCGAAGAGGAACCAATCAAAGTGTAACCGTAAAATTTAAATGTTGGAAAGAGGGCCTAATTTCACGGCTCACAAAGAAATTAATTTAAAACTAGCAATTTAGGAAGTTCCCCGGTTACCCGTTTAAAGGACCTATTGTCCATAACTAACTATATTTACCAAATGATCCATTGTGAAGAAAACGCCGTGGTATTCGAAATAATACTTTTATTTAACCAAAAAAACAAAAACACGTTTGAACTTGAGCGTGGTTACAATGACTGACTGCCGAGACTGACTGACTCTCTTACAGCGGCGGCGGGGGTTTTTATCGAAAAGAGCTAGTGGCGCTTAAGGCGCCACTTGTGGGAAAAATTGTAAACAAAAAAAGAAGATTCATGAAGCAGACGACGTACTCCAGTCTCTTCGGAGGAACGGGAGGTCGTTGTTACATCCTTCCCCCCGGAAAAAGTCGTCTGCATTCACTCTGGTACGTCCCGCTACTCCGGCGATCTCCGGGTCGTTAAGGCTACGCCTTCTGCCTTGGTTCGCTGGCGGCGGTGGGCCTTGTAGGCCTCGCTCCACTTGGGCCGCGGCTTAAAGCAGTTTTTCTCGTGGTGGCGTCCAGCTTGACAACGCTGACACAGGGTGTACCGTTCGTCGGGAACCATTGGTGATGGCGGGACACTGGTTTGTTGGCCCGCGGGAGACACTGATAGTGGGGGTGTCTTGGCGGAAGCTCCTTTACCGCTATCCGGGGTGGTAGCCGCGCAAACATCCGTGGCTACCACAGGGCGGGAAAAGAGGAGACCCAGGTGGTGGCATCATGCCGGGTCGACTCCCTCGACCTCGTCCTGGAGGATTGGCGGACAAGACGTCTTCGACAGGCGATACTCGACCCAAATCGGAGGGGCGGACTCGTGGCTCGGGAACGGCAGCAGGTGCGGCGGCAGCTGGTGGAGGTGGGGCGGTAGGCTCGAGGGGTTCTGGAGGGGTCCAATTCAGGGCCGCCTCATACCGTTCTACGGCTTCTCTTGGGTTGACTAGGTCGGCTTGGACTTCCTGGTTGCTATGAGTAACGGGGTCGGTTTGGACCTCTGCGGCGGCAGTATTTGCCGCCGCGACAACAAAACCCCGAGGAGGGGCGTCCACGGCGCGTGCTACGCACGGAGCGAATAGGAGGCCCTCGCATCGTAGGCACGGGCAGATCATAGCCCTAAGTAGGCGTAAGCCGGCTAAACCCAAGATTAAAAGTGGCCTCTCCTCCTGAAACACGAGAGGCGACAGCGCAGCGGAGGTGTCTTCTGCTACGCGTGAGATTCTTAGCACCGGGGACTGGGTAACGAGGAGGTCAGCGGGGGCGCGCGGCCAACGTTGTTGAAAGGCTTGTACTTGCCACCTCTGCAGGCGAATCCCTTGGCGGCGCCTTAGCAGCCGCAGTGCCCCGTGGGAAACGAGGGGGAACGGCGACGACAACATGACAGTTGCTGGAACCTCGCTGGCGTAGTACGGGGCGTCATTCGTTTCAATGTCGCATGACTACGAAAGTCCCCATCGGTTTCTGGAAGGCGTCAACAATTTATTAGTTCGCGTTTCGAACAGTTTCCCACGGTTCTCGCGATATTGCTTGACGCGAAAATTTGAAGTCACGCGAAGTCACATCGGTGATTGCATGCACGAGTAAATAATTTGCAACGTCCGGGCGAGACCGGAGAGTCTTGTGCGGATATGTTGCTGGAGGGCGATAATAAATGTCCATTTCAGGACCTCCAGGCTTTGGATTCTTTCTCAGCACTATCTCACGTTTCCATCCTTTACGGAAAGGATTTACAAATCTCATGGGATTGATGGGAACAGGGTTGGACGATTCCGTATCGTCTTCCACAGATTCAGAGGAAGAACTGGAATCGTCGGGGTGAGATAGAGGAGAGGGTAGAGGGAGAGAAGTCTCCATCGAGCTCCTATCAGGAGAGGAAAGAGGAGAAAGGTCTGGCGGTATCCGATTCACTCGGAAAACCACGGGACGATCTGAGAATAAGACGAAAGCGTCTGGTTTAGATACCTCTGGGAAGGTCTCTGGTACTTCTACCGACGAGGAAGAAGAGGATCCATGAGTGGATGAAGACGAGGTTTGAGTTCTCCCTAGCTGGGTCTTCTCCAGACGATTCGGTTTGAGCTTCTTGGTCTCTCAACAGTCTTCGTTCTCGTCGAGTCTCACGACGTTCGTCACGAGTACTGACTTCAGGTACGGACTGTGACGAGGTAGAACTTGAACTGCTTGAAGTTGAGGATGACTGTCTTCCGTCCGGTTGGCAGACATCTTTATTCGACCAATATAGCTTTAGATGAGCAATATTTTCGATCCCTTTTCCTTCTCCAGTTTCGGGGTCTTCCAATTGATATCACAATCGGTCTATCATCTTGGCGATTTTGCAGGGACCATCCCATTTGGGACATAACTTAGCGGCGACATCACGTGCCGCTTGAGACAAGGGATGCGTCTCCTTCCAGACAAGCGCACCTAGGAAATTCAATTCCTTCCCGCCTTTGATCGAAGTAGCGTTTCTGGTGGGCTTGCGCTGTCTTGTCAAGCTCTTTAGACAAAGCAAGTTGCTTCGCTAAAGCTGAGAGCGATGCGGACCTTTCAACAAAGTCCGCTACTGGCACACCCACGTCTTAGTCCCAGGGAAATCTCGGTTCCCTACCCATGTTAAGGTAGAAAGGAAATCTTCCTGTTGTGGTATGTGTAGTCGAGTTGATGGCGAACTGGATAAACCGGAAGTTCTCGTCCCATCTTCGGTGATCTCGACCAACGAACATCGAAATGATTTCGCCCAGAACTCTGTTTGTGCGCTACACGATGTTTCTCTGAGGATAATACGGAGTGATGTATCGTGGTTTGTCTTTGAACATCTTGAGAATGTCCTTCCAAAGTTGGGAAACGAATTGTGTCCCGTTGTCGCTTACGATGGCTTTCGGACATCCCTAGCGAGCTATCATGGAGACGAGTTTCTTCGCACACGTTCTGGCTGTGATGTTCTTCATCGGGTATAGTTCGACAAATTGGGTAGCATAGTCCGTGAACACATGGAGATATTTGTGATGGTGACGGCTTCTTGGTAGAGGTCCCATTATGTCCACTCCCAGCAAATCAAATGGCTCAGTAATGGCAGTAGGTTGCATGAGACCGGGACGTTTTCTATTGCGGGCCTTGTGCATCTGGCACAAAGGAAATCCGCGGACGTTCTCGGTAACGTCCTGCCGGAACGATGGCCACCAGTATCTGGCCCGAACTTTATCGAAGGTACGATCCTGACCTCGATGTCCAGATAGAGGGTGGTCGTGAAATAAGCGGATGGCGTCTCGCCGGAACCGCTGTGGCAAATAGATTTTCGCTGGTTGTCTACCATAGGCCTTTCGGTACAAGACATCGTTCTTTAGTTCGTAGTACCGATGTCTCTGAGGATTATCTCTTGATAACTGGATTATGATGTCATTTGTGGCTTGTTCATCTTGTTGGGCTTTGCGCACTTCTTCCAGCGTGAAAGAGTGATACAATGCATGATTGGCGGGAGGAGCTAATCCGCTACTGGTTGAGGAAGAAAGTGACGTCATTGAAGAGGATTCCGCTGGACTGGAATCTTCTGACGAGGACGGTGAAGTCATGTCTTCCAAAGACATGGCTAATAGCGAGACAGGCGCTCTTGATAATGCGTCCGCAACCTTGTTCTCAACTCCCTTCTTGTGTATGATCTTAAAGTCATACGTTTGCAAGTACATTGCCCAACGAACAAGTCGAGAATTTGGTTCTTTCAAAGTGAACAACCATTGTAGTGCCTTGTGATCGGTGATCACAGTGAGCGGGATATTCTCCAAGTATGGCCTGAACTTTCCAACTCCCAATAGATGGCAAGACATTCCTTTTCCGTGGTGGTATACCTTCTCTGGACGTCGGTCAGTTGTTTACTGGCATAGGCAATAGGTACCTCGACGTCATCCTGGATTTGTGACAGGAAAGCTCCAAGTCCGGCGTCACTAGCATCCGTTGTCAGGATACACGGCAACTTAGGGTTGTAAGCCACTAAAGGAGGCGCCAGGCAGATCGCATTCTTGATGGCCTGGAACGCTTCCTGCTGTTCTTTCTTCCACTGGAACGGAACGTCTTTCTTCTTGAGATGGTTTAACGGGGCAACGATTTTGGAATACTGCGGGATGAATCGAGAGTGCCATCCCGCCATGTCCAGAAATCTTTGGATTTTTTCACGTTCTTTGGGACGGGAAAGTCTACTATAGCCCTAGTCTTGGAGGGATCAATATGAATCCCTCGTTCATTGACAATATGCCCTAACATGGTCGCTTCGCTTTGCGCAAAGCGACATTTCTTCGTCTGAAGCGTAAGTCCCGCTTCTGACAGTCGGTGAAAGATATATTCCAAGGCTTGCAAATGGTCAGCCCAAGTACTGGATGGAATGACGATGTCATCCAGATAGACACAGATGGAAAAGTGATGTCCATCCCTGAAGACTTCGTCGATAAGTCGTTGAAACGACGACGGCGCATTGCATAGACCGAACGGAAGTACTTCGAATTCGTACTTTCCCGCATGCGTGATGAAAGCAGTCTTCGCTTTCGCTTGCGGATGGAGATCTATTTGCCAATAGCCGCTCTTTAAGTCCAGTGCTGTGATGAACTTTGGGGCACCCATTTTTCCTAATAGTTCTTCTATTCTCGGTAGCGGATACGGATCTTTCACGGTCACTTTATTTAACGCGCGATTGTCGACGCAGAAACGTATCTTTCCGCATTTCTGGTGGACAAGTACCACAGGCGATGCGTAAGGACTAACGGATGGTTTCACGATTCCGTCGCGGATCATTTCGTGAAGATGATCCTCAATTATCCGTTTTTTCTCGTCGCTAACACGATACGCGCGTTGACTAACGGGAACATCGGTGGTAGTATGTATCTCGTGATAGACTAAGTTTGTACGTCCCGCTTTTTCCGAAAATAGTTTTGGAAATCTTAATAATAAAGTTTTTAAGTCTTCCTTCTGTTTAGGACCCAGTGTAGGCGACGCGACAGCTTGTTCAATATCTCTATAATCTGAGGGGTCGGTGTCTTTAACCCCGGGAGATTAAGCACGAATGGAAACGTTGTTCCATCAATCGGACAAGTTTTTGTACCAAAGTCCCAAACGGCACGATGTTTATACAGGAAATTCTTTCCCAGAATAAAGTCGTTTGGTAGTGAGGGAACTACGTGAAATTCCTGCTTTAGTTTCAACTGTCCTAAGCGGAAGTCTATTCGCGCGCGTCCCTTCGTGAAGGTATAACGTCCATCGCCTAACACTATAAACTGAATCTCTTCTTCTTCCGGAAGTACTAAGTCTGGTTTCAAAGTTCTGACTAAATTACGCCACTGATATAAGCTGATAAAACAAGCATCAGCGCCTGAATCTAGTCTGGTCGCGAAAGTCCCATGCGAATACACGGCTTCTATGGCCACGGGAGGGTCAACCTCACAGCGACGCACATCCATAGAGCCAATTTCCATAGGGGGCTTTACTTTCTTCGCGCGGCGGGAAGACGATCCCCTTTTGGTCTTCCCGCTTTCGCGTTTTCCGAAGCCTGTCTTTGCGCGACTTCTTGTTTGTCCAGACAGGTTGTGGCATAATGCCCTAAGAGTCCGCATTTATAGCATTCTGGCTTAACCTGCGTAGGAGTCTTTGGTCTATTGGTATTTTTTGCATTTGATGTCGCAACCCCCCCGGCGGTTTAGTCAAAACCGCGGTTGTGGGAGAATTTCTTCTCCCACTGGATTCACGCGAGGCAGACTTTGCCCTTTAGGTAGGATACAATGAGCTAGAAGGGGTTGCTCGTAACTTTATGTGACCGTAAAATTTGAAAGTAGGAATGGGGGCCTAATTTCACGGCTCACAAAGAAATTGAATTAAAACTAGCAAATTAAGAAGTTCCCAGGTTCCCGCTTAAAGGACTTATTGTCCATGACTAAAAATAATTACCAGGTAGTCCATGGCGAAGTGATAGAGGGGTACAGTTTACTTCGAAACTTTGGCTGCAAACTTGCAGAGCTTTTAGAATTAATCCAAAGTTTACCACCCCATACACACCTAAGGGAAATCCCACCGAAAGAGTAAATAGAGTAATAGGCGAGTTAATATCATTCTATGTAGGGAATCACCATGATAGATGGGATGAATCCCTTGACCTTCTTCAATTCGCTATAAATTCCGCACCCCATGAAACCACGGGCAGATCCCCTTTCTTTTTGAATTTAGGGCGGGAGCCACGTCTCCCTTGGGATTTAGACATTGAAGAACCCATTCAGGACAATGATGACCCCAGTCGTAGTAAAGCTTTAAAGGTTCTTAAGGAACAATTAGAATTCAGTAATGAATTATCTAAGTTAGCTGAAGCGCACCAGAAGAAATACTATGACCTCCGTCACGACCCTCTAGAATTTGAGGTAGGAACATAAGTATGGATGGAAACGCATCCTTAATCAAGTACGACAGGTCAGCTTATGAAAAAGCTTAGTCCTAAATGGGCAGGTCCCTTTAAAATAGTAGCAAAACATTCCCCAGTAGTCTACGAGTTAGAGGACGCTAACTCAGGACAGAATATAGGCAAAGTTAACTTAGAGCATCTTAAACTCTACTGGACTAACGTAGCCGTCTTCGACAATGCCGAAAATGCCCCCACTTCTCAATCGAACGTTGTAGATGATCCCGAGTCTAGTCCCACAACAAACGGTGGTACCATGGACCACCCTCCTACGGAGACTTCCTCAACCACGTCATCTGAATCATCATCTTCTACGTCACCGTCACCTCAGGACGGTCAGGAAGTCAATCAACCGCTTATTCCTGCTATTCCAGATGTCCCTCAAACCTCGACATCCAGTACTCTAGAAGATCAAGCAGCAGATCAACAGATTCCTCCTGCAATTCCAGATGATTCACAGCAACCAACGGACTCAGATAGTGAACCGGGCATGGCCCTTTTTGAAGACCCACCTCTCCTACTCCATACCTATCATGATATGAGAGCTTTCCAGCTCAATCATCCATCTACGGATAGTGCGTCTGCTGCGGCAGGGGAGGCTTCCCCGTCTGATCATGAAAATTCAGTCGAGGAACCAGAGCTACACAAGTCAACCTCCAGTTTTACGGAAGAAATTCTCACGCCGGAACACACATCAACGACTTCAGAACAATCAGTATCAGAACCGGCGTTACACCATTCTCCTTCTTCTGGTTTTTCGGAGGAAATAGTACCTCCTGAACAGATTTCTACTCTTTCGGAGGAAATATTTACCCCTGAACAGATACCACTAATACGCATGCCAACGTTAGTGTACTAAGCTCTTATGTGACTGTTAACACTAGGCCTATGACCAGTACTACTTCAGTGTTAGAACAACAGCCTGTGGTTACCACAAGTAGTTATCCTTCCACTAATCCATTTGCTAATATACTACCAATTTCAAACATTTGCTCAGTGTTAGGCCAACCTACATCTTCTGGTCCTTCACACTTTGTTCCTCAAGGAACTTTACCAGTAGCAGGTCGCGGTTCTGTAGTTTCCTATGGACCTTTAAATTCCACCCCTATTAATCCAATTTTGCCTGTTCCGGCACCAGATCCAGCATATGCCACGTTAAGTGCCAAGCTTATGGAATTAACCGACTTAGTTTCTACTTATGTAGCTTCTAGTGCCACAAACAATTTGGATGCTACTGCAGCTTCAAATATGTCACATGGTGCTAGGGTATTAAAACCAGATTTTAGATTGAACGGTAATTGTGCAGAAGCTGCCAAATTTCCTGTATCAATTAGACGGTTTCAAATTGCTACATTCTTTAAATGACATTGATCTTTTAAGATTAATGCCTACTTTAATGTTAGATGGAGCACGTGTATGGTATCGGCAGGAGAGGATGGAGGAGGAAATGTCTTTACTTAATTTTAAGCTAAGATTTCAGGCTTACTTCATGTCCGAAGGTAAACAACGGTTTATGAGGACAGAGTTAATTTCTACCAAACAAAGTCAGGAAGAATGTGTAGTTCAGTTTTTTGAACGCATGCAAAATATGAATTTTGCTTTACGTAATCCTTTCATGGAGTTGGAATTACTTCCCCTGTTAGAAGAAAACTTACGTCCTGACATTAGTTTGTACTTACATAGAAATTACAATACCATTTCTGAGCTAAGCTTACATGCTCAGACGGTCGAATCACGACTTTTCAAACTAGAGTAACTTCTAGTTCTTCCAGAAGTGATAGTTCGCATAGTATGACCGCAACTAGTCAGAATACCCAATCCACGTCTAGTAGCTCTAGGTTAGTATGTCATAAATGTGCGAAGGCGGGACATATCCGACCTAATTGTCCGGATTCTAAGAGGAATAAACCATCTTCTCTCGGAGAAACCAAGGCACCGCAACCTAGTAAGAAGAAAAAGGGAAACTAGATAGCAAGGAGAATAGTAGAGGGTCCCTTTCTTGCGATTTTAAAATCCCTCCAAATTCTTATATTTTAAATTCTTCTAGCGTTAACCCTAATACTAATGTATCATTTGCCTTGCCTTTAAGCTTTCCCCATACTAGACTTATACTAGCTAGAGTAGACCAGGGTTCTGATACTAGTTTTATATCAACCAAGGCATACTCAGACATCCTTATGGTCCTTCTTGACACAGACCCTGATACATATACACAAAACACCGAAGATTGCATCTTTTTGCCAAACGGGCAGTACTTCTTTATTAGTGGTAGTGTTGAATTAGAATTCACTATTTGTGGGACTTCATTCACACACTATTTTCACATTATCCCTGATCTGTTCTGTGAGATCATTTTAGGCGCGGATTTCCTTATGCGAAATTTAGCTATCATAGACTTCCCTAGTGTAACGGTAACTTTGTTAGGTAATCACTATTCTTTGTTACCAGCACCACCGATCTCAATTGGTACCATTGAATCGGCTAGTGAGCAGCAAGACATTAGTCTTACAGTAGCGGAAAGTACTATGACACCATTACAAATCCAGGAACTAAAACAGTTATTGTTGAAGTTTCCTGCGGTAACTACAGATAAGTCTGGTCGAACTCACAGGACTACACATACTATAGATACAGGAGACAGTAAGCCTATAAGTACTCTTGCCTAACGATGCACAGAAGCAAAAAGAGCAATCACTAAGGAACATATAGACAAAATGTGTAAGGCAGGACAAATACGTCCTTCCCGAAGCCACTGGTCCTCCGGAATTTGCCGAGTAGCTAAAAAAGAAGGTGGATGGAGATTCTGTATTGATTACAGACCTCTTAATAAGGTTACTAAACCTGATCCCTATCCTCTTCCTAAGGTAGAAGACATTTTGTTAGGCCTAAATAAGCCAAAGTACATAACTTCGTTAGATTTAATGAGTGGGTACTTTCAGGTTCTTATGGAGCCTGATTGTATTTGCAAGACAGCCTTTGCTTCCTCTTTTGGAAAGTACGAATTTGTGGTGATGCCCTTCGGCTTATGCAATGCACCCACCACTTTCCAAAAACTCATGGATGAGGTGTTTAGGGATAAATCTAAATTTACTATTTTTGTCTATTTAGATGATCGTATTATTACTTCCCGTACTTGGAAAGAGCATCTTAATGCAATAGAATATGTTTTTAGACAATTAACTAAGGCTGGTCTTACTCTCAACTTCACGAAGTGTCACTTTGCTAAACCGTCTACATTAAATTTAGGTCATGAATTAGATAGCACAGGTATACATGTAAACCCGGCTAAAACCATAGCTTTTAAGCAGTTTCCTAGACCAACAGATGTTAAGTCTATGTCGCGTTTCTTAGGCTTTACGGGATGGCATAGCAGGTTTGTACCCCATTATGCGGAGATAGTAGCTCCTTTATACCGTTCTTAAGCGTAAGAACATCCAATGGGTCTGGAGTGAGCAATGTGAAGAAGCCTTCTTAAAATTAAAAGCAGCTATATTACATGCTAATGAGCATCCTGTTTACCATTATGATCCCAGCAAACATACGTACCTAACCACGGACGCTAGCAACATTGGTTTTGGTGCTATGCTTAGTCAACAAGAGGGAAAGGTAGAATATCCTATAGCTTACGCTTCTACCTTGCTTAATTAATCAAAAATGTCTTGATTAGAATCAAGTCCTGAAAAGTATCGATAAGACTGAGGTTATCACTTGACTGAAGGATCAGATATTAATTTTGCTTTTTAATTGAAACTTAAAGGCATGCTTAGGAAAAAACAACGTTCCATTACCGTTTTCCGTTGAAATAACTTATTTTACAGGTAATCAATTTCAAAAATTTACTTATCTCGGGTTTTCAGGCACAATTCCATTCCCCCAAAACATTTTATCATTACACCAATTACTTTTGAGAGAGTACGTGTATGATATTGAGTTTTAAAAGGTTCCCTCATTTGTGCCCGGCATGCTTCGCAGTGGAACAGTTGAAAAGAATGGCGGAAAATTAAGTTGGGACAGTTAGATTTTTACTCGTGGTTATGCAAAATGATGTAATGTCTAGTGTACTTCAGTCAACAGTAATACTGTTCATTCTCATAGCTCAGGACATGATTAATGCTACTCACCTATTTCTCTCTCTCTAGTTTCAAACAATAGTTAGAGACTATTCAGTGCCGCGTGTCGCACATGATGATAATTCAACTACAGTTTACATCAATTCTCCGTGGTCGTACTATTAGCGGGTTAAGCACTAATTTGTTCTGGACATGTCTCGAAAGGGTGCTTGTTGTAACTTTTTAAAGCAGTGTTGCCAATGTGTGGGTAATTTCTCACATCGTGGGAAATTAAGGTTTGATGTTAGCCTCTGTGGGGAAAAGGTAATATTTATCCGAAATCGATCAAATGTCGGAATTTTCCTGTTAAAGGGTTATTAGTGAAGACTGCAATTAAAATTAGTGTATTTTCGAAAATTTTGTCCGGTTTAATAATTTCAAGCGACATTTTGAAATAAATTCGGTGATTTTAAGTTTGGCACTGAAAAAGAAAGAAAGCTTATTTTGAGAATTTTTAAGCTTTATAGCAATTTGGAGCATTTGTTCATATTGTCAAAGCTATGCGGAGTGATATTACATATTAAGCTTAGTAGGATAAAATAGTCCAGATAAATATGACTGTAAAAAAAGGGGTGCGGGTAATGAGTGAAATTTTAAAATGGAAGCGGGAAAATCCACTTTCTAACATTGGCAACACTGATTTGAAAGTTTTGGTCATGGCTAAACAGACCGCTCAATCAGTTTTCTTTTGTTTTAAAGATTATTTTGACACGTTATCTCTCAAAAGTGATTAATGTAATGATAAAATGTTTTGGGGGAATGGAATTGTGCCCGAAAACCCGAGATAAGTAAATTTTTGAAATTGATTACCTGTAAAATAAGTTATTTCAACGTAAAACGGTAATGGAACGTTGTTTTTTCTTAAGCATGCCTTTAAGTTTCAATTAAAAAGAAAAATTAATATCTGAACCTTAAGTCAAGTGATAACCTCAGTCTTATCGATACTTTTTTAAGTCTTGATTCTAATCAAGACATTTTTGACTAATATCTGCAACTTCAGTCTTAATTGTTTATTAATTTATTTTAATGTTGAAACCGGGGTTGATTTTAGCCATTATTTCATCGCGTATTCCCTCACACCATAGAATCGGCATTATTAATTAATTCCCGATGGGGGTTGACCAAAAATATACCAGATGTTTCCACGCAGATGATTCTTAGGGACTGTTTTAATGCCATTGTTCCAACAACATTTAAATACGGATATTGCTCTTAACTTTCACGTTCAACATAAATGACTTTAAAGTATGTCTTATTTTGGCAGTTGGTGAAATAGGCAAATTGTGGTAAACGTGACTATAAATAAACTAACTACCAATAATTTGGGAAAGGTAGCAATATTTTGGTAGAAAAACATCCAAATTAGTAATATCGTTCTAAATGGGGATTTGCTAATAATTTGAAAGCAATAACAGGCGCAAATTTAGTGCAACATCGCTCCTTTGGTACTGTTAGAGATTTTCTCCTCTGTGTATTTTTGAAAAAGCTGGCATAAGCTGCTTTTTCGTGTTGACTTCTTGTTGGTTTCTGACTTTGGTATTGAAAAATTGTAGGGTAGAATATTAGGCACCGTGTTAAGGCAGGCAATGGAACTGTTTAGCTTTAGCATTAAGCATTGGAAATAACTATTTATTTATACTAATGAAATGAATCGTGAAATTACGTGTTGTCAGCCATTTAGGTCTTGAGTACTGTAATTTAATAACTATAAAAATTATGGTCAATAATTTTATTCAAGAAAAGAGTTCTTTAATAAATAATTATAACATTATCTGGAATTTTGAAGTTAACTTTTGATCAATAATTCCTTGTGAATCATTAAAGAATTAAATAACATTATGAATATTTAGTTTTTTGAGTACCTTGCGATGTTTTAATTACGAAGTTTCAATGCAAATTGAATTGCGATGTTTTTAATTATGAAGTTTCAATGCAAATTGAATTGCGATGGTTTTAATTATGAAGTTTCAATGCAAATAGAATTGCGATGGTTTTAATTATGCAGTTTCAATGCAAATAGAATTGCGATGGTTTTAATTATGCAGTTTCAATGCAAATTGAATTGATAGTCCACGGTGATGAAAGATTAACGAGTGAAGTAATTGAGGTTTAATCGGGTGGTGAAGGAGGGGGATTTGGGGTGTTTCACCACCCTCGGACACGGGGTAGTCAGTTCCTGAAGGGTAGGCATTCTGACAAGTCCCTTATTCCCTCAAAACTTTGTCGCCCAGAAGCTAGGCTTACAGAAGTGAGCTAAACTTCCGACAGTACATATACAGCCGTTATTAGGCAACCTTTGTTTGGAGAAGTTATTTTGCGAATCCTTTTACGAGCTTCTATATTGTTTGTGGACCAATTGCCAAGTCGTACAGGAGTTATGTAGCGAAGTTGAAGCATTGGGATATATTTTTTGGAATTGGTATAGATGAAGCCAACACAAAGGTTGTTTCTTTGTTCATCTTTTTTGTTCTTAATCCAAAGTCACTTTCACTCTTTGAACGTGCCAATCCAAAGCGTCTGAATATCAGTAGAGAAATTGAATATGGATATTTCTTGATATGTCGTCTATGTCGTAGGTCTTGTTGGGTTTTTTTCCAAAATGATAGTTCGGGAAGTTCTATTGGTCGTCGTATTTTTCAACTGTACATTTTAAGTATTTTATATTACTCGTGTTGGCTATGATGAAATATCTTTCTGTTGGCGCATGTTGATACGATAGGAAATTACTTATTTGTCGAAAGAATGTTGCACTTGGTTATATTAGTTGTGTAAAGGGGGGGGCGGGTTGAAGTAAAACTTTACCATTTACTGGCTATTATATGTTCATTTAAATATAAAATTTTAGGCTATGTTTTTAAAATTTTGTCACGCAACTATTAGCTTAAACCAGAAGTCCATTAAATTAGCCTAGGAAGTGAACAATTACAATGGCTGGTATAGCGTACGTCTCTGCTGGGATAAAAACACCTTCTAGCTCCATGGATAGGGGGTTAAATTTTTTCCCCTTTCCTAACACAGTTAGAAATCTCGAGCTCCTCTCTAGGAAGTCTTTCTTGACGTGAGCGGGGCGTGACTTCTTCAGCCCATGAACGCTGGATCTTTAAAGGGTATATTGTTTGCTTTATAAAAAATTAAAAAAGGAACGGCCACGGTTGTTAAAGGGAGGGTGAAGTAGAAAATCAAGTGGTTTTTTTATCGATTCTTCTACTAATTATAAAAAGGCAGGGGGTTACGCGATTGGTCGGACGTCCTTATTTAAAATTATTCTTTAAATCTGAACCTTATTTGAATTTTAAAATCATTCGGAAGTATTTCCTGAATGTTTGACAATGCAGACTGGTCTTATAATTAGTAGAAAAATCGATAAAATATCACTTGATTGTCTACTTCACCCTCCCTTTAAATAGTTTTTTTTCAAATAGGTTTATGAAGAGTCATAAAAAAACTGAATGACCTTCACTGTTCCAAAATTCACACCCCCATCCCTTCTCCTATGCTAAAAAGAGCTCGGTTTTACAGTGGAAGGGGGCGTTTTCGGCCAATAGTTTTTTCTCTCTCGATAGGGCAAATTTTGGCGTACGAGTCGCACTTAAACCGGAGATCTGAGAAAAATTACCGCGAGGTGGCGAAGGTGTCGCCCTTCTTCAGTATTGCTACACAAGAGAGGGGAGTCCCAAACCCCGCTTTTGGTTACTTCCTAGGCTAATTTAATGGACTTCTGCTTAAACTTAAAGAACACTGCTGTTTTATAATCATGATTTTGTGCATGGGTTACCAAAAAGACAATGAAATGGTTATTAAACTTTAAATGTATTTTAAAAATTTTCCAGAAAATTTTTGCAAATTCTACCCCTGTTTATTTATAGGAAACGTCACCTGTCACGCAGATAGATAACCCTAGCTGTTTAGAAACACTAAGAGAATATGCAAAACTTCCTGGAATATTTTGATTGAAAAAAATAGTTTAGTTATTTTTTATTTATGGGGGCAATGTCTATATTTTTTTGGTGACGACAATAGTGAAAAGTTCTATTACACTTTAAAATCAATTTCTACACAAAGAGTAGTGTTAGTTAATCAGACAATTAAATTAGTTCATATATTTCTTAGCCAAAATACTATTACTGGTATATTATACAAAAATTATACAAAGAAAAGGATATATAAAATATATTATTTAAATGTAAAATTTAAGCTATTTGGGTGTTCTGGTTGTAATTACTTAAAATTAGTTTAGATTTTTTAACTTTTTAAAATGAGTAATGTATAAATTTAAAGGGTGCCTTAACGTTAAAATATGTAGAGCGTTGGTAATAAAGTTGTGTAACTGATATTTAGTGAACCCTTTGAAAAAATTAATTGGAATTGATATTGGTTTAAAATTTGGATACTAGTGTCTAAATTTCAGTTCAACAAGTCAGTTCAGTTTTAAGTAGCCTTTTTACGAGCTTATTAAGAAATTAAACTTCAATGCAACGCTTTACTAACGGTATCGTTCCTTTCAACCGAATTCCTAATGGACCGAAATCCCATTCGACCGAATATCCCGCAATGATTTTAGATTTCCAGCCCAATGGCTATATTCCCGATGGACCGAAATCCCAATCGTCCGAATATGCCCCTAAAAAATACATGAATATAACTTGAAACACTGTAGCCGTCAGCGATTCGGTGGTGTAGTGGATACGATGTTGGACTGCGAAGCGATAGGTTGTTGGTTCGAATCTCCGAAAGAAATGTTAATAATATTAAAAGTAAATGTTTCGTGATACTAAATAAAACGCTCACTTTCATTCCTTTCAAGGCAAGAGATATATAGAATTAATAAACAAATTGTGCTTAAAATGAAGTACAGTCTTAATGGTAGTTCCATCAATGTCTTTAAATTTTAAATTAAAATTTTAATATTTTGGTTTCGGGTGGGTTGGGTTGGGTTGGGTTAGGTTAGGTTAGGTTAGGTTAGGTTAGGTTAGGTTAAGTTAGGTTAGGTTAGGTTAGGTTAGGTTAGGTTCAGTTAGGTTAGCATAGGTTAGGTTAGGTTAGGTTAGGTTAGGTTCAGTTAGGTTAGGTTAGGTTAGGTTAGGTTAGTTTAGGTTTGGTTTGGTTTGGTTCCAATAATTCGTTGACACCTTTTCCAAATTAGCTCCTTTTAATTAGCTACCACCTTTTCCAAAATATGCTCCTTTTGATTAGCTACCACCTTTTCCAAAATATTATCCCTTTAAATAGCTACCACCTTTTCCAAAACATTCTCCTATTAAATAGCTGCCACCTTTTCCAAAAGATTTTCCTATTAATTACCTGCCACCTTTTTCAAAATATTCTCCTATTAATTAGCTGCAACCTTTTCCAAAACATTCTCCTACGAATTAGCTGCCACATTTTCCAAAATATTCTCCTTTTAATTAGCTACCACCTTTTCTAAAATATTCTCCTATTAATTAGCTGCCACCTTTTCCAAAAGATTTTCCTATTAATTACCTGCCACCTTTTTCAAAATATTCTCCTATTAATTAGCTGCAACCTTTTCCAAAACATTCTCTTACTAATTAGGTACCACATTTTCCAAAATATTCTCCTTTTAACTAGCTACCACCTTTTCCAAAATATTCTCCTTTTAATTAGCTACCACCTTTTCCAAAACATTCTCCTATTTATTAGCTGCCACCTTTTCCAAAATATTCTCCTATTAATTAGCTGCAACCTTTTCCAAAACATTCTCCTACGAATTAGCTGCCACATTTTCCAAAATATTCTCCTTTTAATTAGCTACCACCTTTTCTAAAATATTCTCCTATTAATTAGCTGCCACCTTTTCCAAAAGATTTTCCTATTAATTATCTGCCACATTTTCCAAAATATTCTCCTATTAATTAGCTGCCACCTTTTCCAAAATATTCTCCTATTAATTATCTGACATCTTTTCCAAAATATTTCTATTATTGCTAATAAATTGTTCGTGGTAAGAGGCGGGCTTTTAATACTCATATAAATAATCTTTTTACCTCCAAACAAGGTTGGGTTGGGTTAGGTTAGGTTAGGCTAGGGTAGGTGAGGTTCGCCGTAATTAAAACGTAGTTAAAATAAGTGCAGTAATACATTTTCAACTCACATTTATTTTAACAATAATAAGTTGTGAAATTAAAAATATATTTAATGCAAAGCCACACAGTATGTCTTCTTCCAGTTCAATAGAATTTCGGTCCAATGGGACTATAATAAAACAGCACCTTTGGCTACGTTCGGTTGAATGGGACCCCAAAAAAGCCCCCCTTCTGTCGAATGGGAATTCGGTTCAATGGGACCAAAGCTTACTAACAGGGGTTACGCTTTTAGTTTTTTTTTACCTCTTGGATATTCTATAATTAAAGCAAGATTCGTGGTTTTTTTTCTCTCGTAGCAATAGCTAGGCCCTACAACCCTCCCTCCGCTCCCTTTTAACAGCTATTGCCAAGACAACTCCGAAATGAACCTTGAACCAACGTAAACCTTAAACTTTCTTCAGGGCCGATAATTTTACCTAGTCATGAATTACTCTAAGGTAATACGAAACTATTCGTACATCTCTGGCAGGATGTATCGTAAAGTTATCCAATATAACAGTTCACACAGAACACTTTGGAATCACAAAGATATCCAATATAACGGTTCACACAGAACACTTTGGAATCACAAAGATATCCAATTAAGTGGTTCACACAGAACACTTTGGAATCACAAAGATATCCAATTAAGTGGTTCACACAGAACACTTTGGAATCACAAAGATATCCAATAGAGTGATTCTCACAGAACACTTTGGAATCACAAAGATATCCAATTAAGTGGTTCACACAGAACACTTTGGAATCACAAAGATATCCAATAGAGTGATTCTCACAGAACACTTTGGAATAACAAAGCTATCCAATAGAAAGGTTCACAAAGAACACTTTGTACCTGCAAAAGATTCAAAATAAATGGGTACACGCTTCACTCACAGAACTGTGAATCCAAAGTACACTCAGATTTAGATGATGTACTACAAAATTTGAAAAAAAAGTTACGTTTTAATTTCGAGGCGAACGATAATCTTTTTTAAAAAAAGTAACATTTTTATCCTATATAGTTTTTTCTTCTGTAAAACACTGGCCCAACAACGCTCCCTCCGCTCCCTTTTCACAGCTATTGCCAAGACAACTCCAAAATGAACTTTGAACCAACGTAAACCTTAAACTTTCTAGAGGGCCGATAATTTTACCTAGTCATGAATTACTCTTAAGGTAATATGGAACTATTGGTACATCTCTGGCAGGACGTGAAACCATCTGATACATAACATTAATTTTAGGGTTTACTACGGGTTCATTTTTTTAGGAATCCGGGCGCTTAACATTCCCTTTAAAATGTCTATACTCTATCCAAAAGCAGAACAGTGACGTCAGTCAAGTTACTGACGAATCTCTCTCTTTTTCTAATCATAGTAACGCTGACCTCGTACCAGCCGTTGTCTTTTCTCACAAAGTTCACATAATGTCCCTCGGCTAACGATTCACCTTTATGAATAATCACCCCTTTAGTTTTAAAAAGCATCTTGTTCATTGTGACTTTTTGATTTTCGAAACTTGTTATTTTAGTCGAAATCTTAATTGGTCGACCATCTTTGTAATCGCCACGTAGAAGACACAGAAATACGTACTTTCCACTGGATATCAATACATCACGCTCTTGTATTGTAGGATTATCACAAAATACGCATCGCATTTCTGTTAATCTCATCCTTTTTTCTAAAGATTTCCAATCAATTCTATCTCGGTTTTCTAGTGGAAGATTGAAAATGTTGCTCTGAACAATGTTTTCCGAATTTTGTTCAACTTGACATTTGGGGCATTTGGTAACGTTTCGAGACTTTGACCAAAAAAGATCTTTTAGAGCCTTAGAGTAATCGGCTTCCATTTCTTGGCTTAGTGTCGTCAAGAGAACCATCAAAAATTCACTGGCGTCTTGTTGCTCATTTAGCGAAAAGTGATTACCAACAGCTATTCTCAGTTCCAAGCCTTTACGGCTAAAACTACCTTGAGAACTCTCGATGTCGTTTATTGTGTTATGAAGGCAGCGTAAAACTGGTTTTTCTACGAATGATCCGTTGTAAGATTTGACCAATTCTCTTAATTCGGGCACTAATAACAGTAGTTGCAAAACGCTATTTGAATAGCATGTTATTGTTATTGTTATTGTTGAAGAGGGTGACGCGTCGCCGCGTCGAGCACCGATACCAAGGGTATATTGTGCGCCCCGAGCTGGTTAGACTGCGAAGAGTCCTGTTGCCTCGATGAATCGGAGAATCCGATTGGCCGAGACAGTAGAGAACTGGTGAGGTTCCATAGTATGCATATCAAAATGCTCAAACCTCATGGCCGCGAGGTAGTCGCAGCTGCAGAGGATATGGGAGGAGGTTTCCTCTACCTCCCGGCAGAACCTACAGAGTGGGTCATCAACGATGCCCAATAAGTGCAGGTGTCTATTCAGCCGGCAGTGTCCAGTGAGGAGACTGGTGACCAGCCTAATTTTGCTTTTGGTGAGGGCAAGCAGTTCCTTTGCCCTAGTGATAGAAGTACCCGGGACAAACTCCTTGGCTTGTCTCTGCCCATCCATGTCAAGCCAAAGCTGCAGTTGAAGTGCAGACATCCGGCAGTGAATCCTATGGCGAATGATGCCATGGGGGATGGGAACCGCAGGCTTAGGTCCGAAGAACTTCGCCTCAGCCCCCCTTTTGGCATACATATCAGCCCTCTCATTGCCCAGGTATCCGCAGTGCCCTGGCACCCACAACAATTGAACCTTGTTGCGGGCAGCCAAAGAACCCAGCAGATCCAGACAGCTGAGAACCAGTCTAGAATCGACAAGGCACTGATTTAGTGCCTTGAGGGCGGCCTGACTATCCGAATAGATCTGAATCGTCCGTCCGCGGTAGTTTTTCTTGTTGCAGAAATCCGCGCATAAACAAATGGCCATGATTTCCGCTTGGAAAACACCTGCAAAGTTGCCAAGGCTCTCGTAAAAACCAAACTTCTTGGTCAAGCAGTAGACCCCGGCACCAACACCAGAGTCCGTCTTAGAGCCGTCCGTGAACCAGACGGACTCCCCCCCCCCAGTTCCAAGGACTGGGGTAGTCTCCCAAGCAGCGCGACTGGGAAAGTGCACGCTGAAGGGCTTGTCGAAGTGGTATGATATAACAGACTTATCTGAGACCATCACAAGTGATGGCTCAGAACTGCTAAACTCACTGAAAAGCTTGGTGTGACTGAAGTCCCATTGCTTGGGCTTCCACCAGCCGAGGTTGTTTAGCCTACAGGCTCCCATAATAGCTTCTTCCTCAATAAAGAGGTGAAGGGGAAGCACATTAAGAAGGATTTCCAGAGAAGCTGTGGGGGCTGTCCTCATGGACCCCGTGATACCGATGCACGCCAGCCTTTGAAGCTAGCGTAGTTCATCTTGGGCTGTCTTAAGGCGAACCCTGGGCCACCAGACAAGAGCTCCATAGGATACCACTGGCCTGATGATCCTAGTATAAATCCAGTTTACAGCGCTAGGGCTTAAACCCCAGGACTTGCTGACTGAACTCCTTAAACGCCAAAATAGAATTTTGGCCTTCTTGATGCTCAGATCAAGATGGGATTTCCAAGTAAGCTTGGCATCAAGAGTCACGCCAAGATACTTGACCTCGGAGGACTTCTTTAAAACCTGTCCAAAGAAGGAAATATCGTTGAAGAGGTCATTGGTTCTTTTCCGGGTAAACGGTATAAGGACAGTCTTGTTGGGATTGACGGTCAGGTTAACTCCCCTACACCATTCCTCAACATCATGCAGGACAGATTTCATCAGTGCAGCGATAGTCACAGGGAACCTCCCTGTAACAATCACTGCGATGTCATCCGCATGGCCAAAACAGTGACACCCCCCTCCCCGAGTCGACCCAGCAGCTCATCCACCACCAGGCACCAAAGAAGAGGGGAAAGAACCCCCTCCCTGAGGACAGCCATGGTCGGTGGAGATCTCCAAGGATTCCCCGAGAAGAGACGCCGTCACCCTACGATGCGTAAGCATGGATTTTATCCAACGACACAAAGTGTCGTCAATACCAAACCGCTCCGTAGCGCGAAGGATAACTTCACTAGAGACCCTATCAAAGGCTCCCTCAATATCAAGGAAGATGGCCAAAGACATCTCCTTGAACTCGATGGCCCTATCAAGGCAGTTCAAGATGCCATGAAGCGCCGTCTCTGTAGATTTGCCTTTCTGATAGGCAAACTGAAAAGTGGACAGGGGTGTGTGGGAAAGAACACCATCCCGCAAATACCTGTCAATCAATTTCTCTAAAGTCTTTAGGAAGAAAGAGGTAAGACAGATAGGTCTAAATGCCTTAGCCTCAAGATAGCTCGTCTTCCCTGGTTTGGGAATAAAGATAACCTTCGAGCGCTTCCAGATATCTGGAATATGCGCCTGAGCAATGCTGGCTCTGAATATCCTGCACAGATAAGGGCCAATGGCGTCTATGCCTTCCTGGAGGAGGGCGGGAAAGACACCATCTGGGCCAGGGGACTTATAGGGCTGAAACGAGTTTACAGCCCACTTAAGTCTAGAGCATGTAACTATCTTATTGGCGATGCCCCAGTCCGCCCTGTGTGCTCTCCGAAAGAGCACGGGGGGAGCGTCGGTGCTTGTGAGGTCAAAAGCCTTGGAGTTCGGAAAGTGTACCTTGAGCATATGCTTAAGAGTATCAGTCCCTGACTTGGTAAACACACCTTCTGCCACCTTGATGGTGCTGAGCTGGTTAGTGTTATCATGAGCCAGGATCTTCATGATCTTGGCAGTAGCGGGGGCATCAGAGATGCTACCGCAGAAGTCCCTCCAGGAGTTCCTCTTGGCCTCCCGGATGGCTTTATTATACTTGTTGAGGGTCTGTCTATAAATAGTCCAGTCCCCAGTCCTCTTAGCCCTATTAAAGAGCTTACGAGTAAGCTTGCGAAGCTTGCCAAGTTCCGTATTCCACCAAGGAACGAGCCTTGGCCGGCTGGCAGATGTGGTGGTAGGAATTGATAATAGCTTGTTGCATGAGATCAACTGCCAAATCAAATTCCAGCACCGAGGAAAGCTTTGGAGCATTACCTCTGAGTAGGAGGCAAAGTTCCTCCCTGTAGCCGGACCAATCGGTCCGACGGGGGTTGCGCAGTTCCGTCTTAACCGAAGTTGACTTGACCGCGACCGAGAAGCAGATGTGCCTATGGTCCGAAAGAGACGGTTCATTAGACACATACCAATTAGAAACCGACAGACTGATATTGTCTGTGGCCAGGGTGACATCAATGACCTCCTTTCTGTTAGAAGTAACGAAGGTTGGCTCATTGTGCCTGTTGAGAATATGCAGGTTCGTACCGACCAGATATTCAAGTAGTTCATCACCACGTCTGTTGCAGTCACTATTGCCCCACGTGACATGGTGGGCATTGGCATCACAGCCCAAAATGAGCCTGTCCCCCTGCCTCTCACATCGGTCGACAAGATCGACGACCTCCTGTGGTGGAGGGGAACCCGTGGCATCATGGGGAAAGTAAGCAGACGCCATGATAAGGCCAGTTGCCACTCCAGAAGAGGAGGGCATTACCTTAATCACAGCAGTATCCCTAGTGAGGTAGTTCGGAAGCGGAAGGATGTCAAGACCCTTCCTGGTCAGAACACACGCCCTGGGGTTGGGTGAGGTAAAGTCATAAGAGATATTACCTGCATTCTTTAAACCAAGGATTTTACAATTATGAATCCAAGGTTCCTGAATGAGGGCCACATCCAGGCCCTCTAAGGCAAACCTCCGGCATAAAACTGCCGAGGCTGCTTTGCAGTGATGCAGGTTGATCTGGATCACCTTGATGCTCATGTCTTAGGAAGAGAGGCGGCCCCGGCTACTTGCTTGGCGGTAGCGCGAAGTCCCGATCTAGGACCGGTATCTCCTTCGCCTCCACCAGCAGCACCCTCGGACCCCAACTCCATCCCAGTAACAGGAGCGTAGGTCCTATCGGTATCAGAGTCTTTCAAAAAGTCGGACTCTGTCCCGAGGTCTATGTCTGAGCCATCTGCAAAGGATGGCTCTAAATTAATGCCAGCAATATTTTCTGCCAGCTCCCCACTCACGCTGGCTGCAGTATTGCCTTCTTCTTCAGAAGCCTCAGAGGCATTCTGGAGAGGGTCCTTTGGCGCGTTCAGGACTTTAAATGTCCCGACATCCACACCAGTATGACCCTCGAAGCCGGCCTCCTTGATGGCCTCCATGGAGGAGCCATCAATTAGGAAGATCCAGCGTCTGATGCTCTTCTCATCAAACGACTTCAGGCACCGCCAACAGTCGGTCAGAAACCTGCCGTTGTAGGCCTTCAATCGCCGGAGAAGAGCCGCCGGATCAGTGGTGCGACGGTCCTTGGTCCGGAAGGACACCTTGAACGGCTTCGGGAGTTCACAGGCCTTCATCACTGAAAGCCGTGTTCCCCCTATGGCACGCTCATTATGGTGTAGCACCTTCACGAGCCATTCGCTGGTCGCCAAATCCTCACATGAGTAGATCATGGCCCCAGCCATGATGTGGAAATTGAGAGGACGCGGCAGCGAGCTTCCCGAAGAAAGATCAGCGTCCAGTGCGTCAAGTATAGCGGCCTGGATGGGAACGACGTCCTCCTCCGTGACCGCATTAGTCGGATAGCCATCTTTAACGACGGCCATCTTGACAATACTGGCGACGTCGCAGTAAGACTTGGTCTTCTTTGACGCCGCAGCTTGTAAGCTAGGCGAGGGATCAGGGTCCTCCGCCCTAGCTCTCTTTCCAGAAAGGGTGGTAGCTTCTCTTGCACTAGGCGTAGAGTCCGTACCCGGGACGTTACTCCCAGCACCCGAAGGTACAGGAGTCCCATCTCGGCCCGTATCTCTTGCACCCAGTGCAGAGTTCTGGCCACCTTTTTGGGATTGTTTTCTTCGGCGGTTGGCCTTGCGCCTCCTATTAACCTCACTCAACCTGGTGGAACCCGATTGAGGAGCAGGAGGTGACTTTTGGCCTTCCGCCGATTGCGGGTGGGTGCTGCCGGAGGCAGCATCTCGCCCAGAAGCAGGTTGGGAGTTGCCTCCGTCCCTGAGAGAAGGCTGGGTACCGGTAGAACCGGCTCCATGCCCGGGTTTGTTTTTGGTTTTTGTTATTAAAGAATCCATAAAGATCCCACGAGTAATGAGGCAAGTAGAAGGTCACCACCCGGTAGTCCTCAACCCGGGTGGAAGGCTAATTACAACGGGGTTTCGCCTGGTGCCCCGAGGGGATCGTTCGAGATACCGTAGATTAACTTCCCCGGTACCACACAGCCCTCAGCACGATACCTGCACACCTTGGCTTGGGAAGGGCGCGTATCAGCTCAGCCCACAAAACGCAGTGGTTGACCAGCTCTCACCACCGAGGAGGTGTGATACAACGCACTGTTGAGGACCCAAGCTGGCGGTCGCGCAAGCGAAAGAAAAGGCAGAACAGCAAGGCAAGGGGGGAAATTAAGCGCGCCATCCAGCTTGCGTCTCCAACTTCGAGAGCATGTTACTTGATCATCGTTATTTAAACCTTTCACGGGAAAACTATCCAAACTCTGTTGGTCCTTCCTTTTCTTCTTTAGCATTTCCTGCGCCGTATCGTCACATCTCTCTTCCTCGCCTTCTAAAAGGCTTTTAGATAGAGTAGGTGCACTTCTTTTTCTACCTTGGCTTTGTTTTGACTCCGTTATTTTCAATAGAGGCAGATCTGGCCTATATTTTTTGCGAAGCCTGTTATACTCCATGATGGCTCGTCCATCCGCCTTAATTTTAGTCGGATCGAACTGTAATAGATGGAGTCCGGCTAAAGACGTCACTCTTGATAAAGCGACGTACGCTATGCCGGTTCCGAATAAATTCGGACCTAAGTCCATAATGGCGCATTTTAAACTCATGCCTTGGCTTTTGTGTATCGTAATAGCGTACGCCAGGATGACGGGAAACTGGGAGCGCTTAATGTAAATTTTTGCCATGAGCAAAAATTTAACGCTAATTTTCTCAACTAAAAAATCGGAGATATCGTCGTCGTTATTTGGTTCGCGATCTACTCTGAGAAAAATACCAGTGACGTTTCCTTGTTCATCCTTCTTGAATCCAGTTACGAAACCCATCGTACCATTTACAACGCCTTTTTCAAAACTGATATTCCTTCGGACCATTATTCGGCAGCCAACGCAAAGAAGTAACTTGCTCTCCAAACCGCCCGTTTTGGACGGTTCGTTTTCTAGCCTTTGCAGCCTCCCGAGAATGTTTTTATTCATTTTTTGGTCACAGTCTGCGAGTCTATCCTGACAAGGAATGCTTTCAACTTTTTCGTCGCTTTTTCGCAGCATTTCAAAGTTGAATTTTTCGCACATGGCTAATTTAGGCATCAAACAAATTGGTTAAAACCCTTCATTGGACCGCTTAATGAAAAGCTCCATAGCCACCTCGATGTTTTTTCCTCTCTCAACCAATCTAGATTGTAAGGTTGCAACATCAGCTTCGGAAATATTTCCAATTCTAACTCTGCTTAGAATGTCGCCGTAACTTTGGTCGTTGGCTTGTCTAACATTTTGCGTTAGTTCATCGTATTTAAAAAACTTCCAAAGATCACTTCCTCCGATGCAATTGAATCTAAGTCTGGCTTCTTCGGAAGTGATTTTGATAAACGCGGGATTTCCTTGAACCGGAGGCAATTGGAAAAAGTCTCCCAAAACAAGGATAAATACAACTCCACCAAATGGTTGGTTCATTTCCCAAAATTCGTTCAGCCTCAAGTGAACGTGAGTCAGTAACACCGACGAGACCATAGAAATTTCATCAAAAATTAACAGTTTTAAATTTCCCAAAGTTTCTTTCATAATGCTCATATTGTCAGAACTCAGGGAATGGTATTCGGCGATACGCCCATGATCTACTGGCAACATTAGTAATCTGTGTAATGTTACGCCATTAACATTCAATGCTGCCAAACCCGTTGGCGCGGCAATGGCCACGCTAGCAGGATTTTGAAAGCGTCGCCTTACGGCGTTGGCGAGAGTGTCTATAAGAAACGATTTGCCAGTGCCACCAGGTCCCGACACAAAAATGCACTTGTTTCCAGATTTTTCTCCCTCTTGGGAGAAGTGATCCATGATGTGATCATAAATTCTCCTTTGATCCGAGTTTAGTAACGCCACATTGTCAACAACAGTCTCGAAATTCATTTCCATGGCAGCTTCCACGTCAGCCATCGCATGTTCGGTTTCGATAAGGATTTCCTTCCCTTGCAGTGCATTTTCATCGTCGTCACTTTCAATCTCCGAGACTATGGTTTCTGGCTCTTGCGCCTTTTTAGAAGCCTTCCGTTTCTTTTCAACTTCTTTGGAAACCGAGAGTTTCTCGTGATATTCTCTCATGTCTTTCAACACTGAAAGCGAGTTTTCGAAAGCATCCGCGAAGGTTTCAAACTCGCCCAATAGCTCATTTTCGTCGCGCCATGGTTTGAAGAGGATCAGTAGAGCGTGACAATACTTTTCTTTCTCCTCTATCGGGTCGTGAATGTAGTGCTCTACTATGTAGGGCTTAATTCTCTTTCTCATGAAACCCAGATTGTTTTTCAACACGATTACACTCGCATTTTTCTCGACACCTTCAGAGTGCTTCGCATAATCGTAAAACTGACCAAATTCCCGCAAACTAAGATTTTCCAAACTGTCGGGACGATTCGGATACTTGTCGTCGACGAACCCTTTTTGGCAAGTGTCCTTGCTTTCGGGGTCAGTTTCCCTCAAACGTGCGAGTTCCTTGTAACCTTTCAAAACTCTCGATCGGTTTTCTTTCAAGTTTGTGTTTATAAATTTAGTGCTGTCGGATTTATTGTAAAGGTCTTGGCCCAACATAAGATCCATAGCTTCGTATATGCCTACTGACTTAGAAGTCAGTGATTTCAATCTATAGGCAAATAATCTTTTGGACAAACTTTCGTGCCCTAACTCGGCAAAAGTTTGGTCCATGTCAGCCCGGTCTCCCTTTGTTACGTACGCCGTGACATAGTTTGCCACTATTTCCAATTTGTCAGCGACGAATTGCAAATCCATGTTGGCTTTGGAAACCAAAAGTAGCGCAGGATTGTAATCATTGATTAAAACTTCGTGCTGTTTTCTCGGCAAGTCGTACAGTCGTTTCTGTACCTTTTTCATTTTACGGTGACGAGTAAATGATCTAACAGAATTCATAGTAGCAATGTTTGTTACGTTTCGAGGGAAACCGTAACGACACACTTTCAATCCTTTTTTAGAATTTTTGACCTTCTTATAACAACTGGAGGTGCATTTGTGAGTTTGGAATTTTTTTACCAGCCGTTGCAGTTCCGGACTTACGGATGCGCTTGGCATCGAACACGTGACGTGTTTTTGAACGTAATCCAAAATAGTCTCGGTCGAAGAAGTTCCGATCTTTGGAGCGTCCTTGGCCCACAATAGCATGTGGTAGTGAGGTAAACCACGAGATTGGTATTCAACCCTCCAAAAGTGATGTTCTATCATGCCAAGAACTGGATTTTTCTTACACAAAACAAAGTTGTTTAGCAGCGTACGAACTTTGTTGTGAAAGTGCAAATTAACGCTAAGTGGGTCGAAATTCAACAATTCAGCAACCGCCATCGACTTTACGCCTGGAACGTCTGAATTCACTTTTCTCAAGTGATCGTGCAGTTCCATATCATCGTACTCGGCCGGATTAAAAGTCAAGAGCCACGTGGGAGGACCAAATTCCCGTATCATCGCCAAAACGCACCTAAGGACCTTATACCAGTAGTCCTTAGTTAATCAAATATGACCCAAGAAAGCGGTTAAATTACTCTCAAGTTCTTTATCGCCAGATTCAACGCGACTGAGCAAGTTTTCAACCCCAATTTCCATGGGTTTTTTAACGCGAAGAACGTAGTTCAAACTGCTAGAGATCGCCTTCATTTCGCATTCTTGATAAGAATGAAACATATAGGCGTAATCTCGTCTAAAAATTGGACTTTTGTTCAAAAGACGAGATAAACGATACTCTGTTTCGGTTAATTTCCCAAATGGTCTATCATCGTGCTTGCCGTAGCGACCCTTGGGGAACAAATGAACGAAACTCAAGTACTCCAAGTTTTTGTCCCAAGTATTAATCGGCGCGGCTTCGACGCGCTTCATTTGGTAAGCCGCCAATAAATCTTTCGGTGGTTGGACGTTCACCGGATGAATAGAGTAGTGATCGTACAGATCATTGGCTTCTCCCTCAGAAAGTTTTCGCAACAAAGCCTCGGGCTGTGTTAAAATTTTGTAGACGTTGCCTGGTGCAAGGCTAGACTGATTTTCATCCTGCTCCTGCATGTTAGAAGCGTTTTGGTCACTTTGACCGTCGTGAGGACCAGCCGCTGGTCCTTCTGTTGGAACCGCAGCGGAAGCGCGTGTCACCGCATCAGATCCATCGTTAAGCAACGCAAGTGGATCTGTTACGCTAAGTAATTCATGGGGAGTCAATGAATTTTCATTTCCATCAATATCTTGCGTTCCACAAATATATTCCTCGCTCATTGCCGAAATATCAATGACCTTATACAAAGGATTAATTTTTTTCAGCACAGTGAACGCATTCAACACTTTTTCGAGGCAAACAAGCTGTTGCCAAACCTTTTTGTCCGCAGTGGGAACGCCATTGACTAGGATATGCAGTTCGTGATTTTTGGGCAATGTCTTGGGAATCATCTTCAAATTTTTCTCCACTGGTATTGGAAGATAAATTACTCTTCCCTTTAAAGCTTTAACCGTACCGAACTGCATGTTGAAATTGGTTTTAGTACCTAATCGCACCACAGTGTGGAAGGGCTTTACAAGCTGAATTAAAACTTTCTCAAACATGTTTAAATCAGTGACATCTGTCGGAGGATTGTCAACCAACAAGTTGTTCAGGAAGCATCTGATGGGAACTTTTCCCTTTCGTAAATCCGTAGAGCAGTAACGACATAGAAGCTTGTCTGCCTCTCTTGTTTCTGAATTGTTCATTATCCAGCCAGCTCTTAATATCAGATAGGCCTCGTTATCGAAAACAGCACTCTCTACTACTTTTTCTATTGATCTCAAATCCGATTTTTTGTACAATCTTAAGCAGCAGTCACAGGAAGTGTCGTGAAATTGTTTATTATTTAGCGCCGCTCGAACAAATTGACTTTCGTAAAGACTCAATATTTCACTCTCATCGAGACTCGGTCTTGGAGCGTTTGCGCTTCTTGTGGACGGATGGTTTTCCTCGTTATTTAAATTTTTTCCTCTTGCGGCAAGGATTTTTCTCAATTCCCCCATGATTTTGGTGAGAGAATCGTAATCACCACTTTCAATTTCATTCGAAATCTTTGTTAACGCGTTAAGTAACGCCTTCACGTGATAAATATTATTCAAAATAGTTCTAATTCCCGTAAAATGAGGAGCCAGTTCAGCAAAAGAACTTAAATAGCTTTGGCAATCTTCACTATCAGCGCAATGAGCCGTGTGTCCTAGGAAAGGAACTATTCTCACCACGATCTCAGAACCATCTGGTGGTAAAGACACGTTGGATTTAGAGCAAAATTTATTTCTAAAATCGCAAAGGTCCAATCCTGACTCAAAAATTTTAGTCACAGATTATTCATTCGCATTCGCAACCGTGTTTATGAAAGTTAGCACTTTCGCAATGGCTCTAGTTCGAATATTACAAATATCACTGCATTCCCAATAAACGGTTTTGGGTTTAGTTTCTATAAGACCACTTTCATTGATCACGAAATTTCTTTTCGGATTTTTCTCCTCAGTTTCAACAATGTTGAAAAGATTCGTGACAACTCCCAAATTATTTACTTGAAAGACTCTCTCAACTTCACCAGCTTTGTTGTTATTTTTAATGTCAACGAAATTTCCCATTTCGTCAATGAATAACTCTTTATTGCCCTGGGTGCCGCGGTCTCTTAGCACTTTACGTACATGACCATCAGCATCCAATTGGATAATTCTAGCATAGCGTAACTCGTGGTCATTTTTCAATATATTGCCATTATTTCCAATTGGATAATAGGTGGTTTCACGGAAACCGGCTTCTTTGAGACTACTGTGAAGCCTTTTACCACCCACGACATCCGTTAAATTGTCCTGATTAACAGTACCAATTTCTTCGATTTTCACAGCAATATCTTTAAGTTCACTAACGGTCCTTGTAAGATGGTAATTGTATGCCGAATATAGTTGCCTTTTCAAGTGTAAAATTTTACCCGCTAGCAATTGCCATTTTAGGTTTCGAGAGAGTAACTTTGAATCCCCCTCTCTAGTCAAGCTGTCCAAAGATTTTGTTGTACATAATCTTTCAGTGAGCCTTGTCACTAAAAATCGTTTGAAACTTTCAGCTATGATTTTCTTATTTCTCGTCTTAAAAATTCCTTTATTTAGTTTCTTTTTCGCGAAACCCATTTTACCCAGCGGAAAAGGTTTCTTACTGGTCTTTTGATTTTTAGTCAGAACATTAGTGGCGCCACCAGGTGGCATACTTCTTTTATTTTTCTTTGCTCTCACAATCGGAGATTTGCGGGTCGCATTCATTTTTGAATTTCTTTTCTGATAATACTCCTTGCTTTTCAAGTAGTATTTCTTATCCACAAGTTGTTTAGCTTGCTTTTTTTTCAAAGCTTTACTCACTTTTTACCAATCTTGGTGCTTTTTTTGTTTCTTAAGTCTTTCTCGAGAAACCATTTTAAATATTGAATGCAATTAAATGGTCCACACAAAACAATTTGGTATCGTAATGATATCCAATTAAGTTGTTCCCACAAAAGACTTTGGTATCGTAATGATTTCCAATTAAGTTGTTCCCACAAAAGACTTTGGTATCGTAAAGATTCCAATATAGTGGTTCACACAGAACACTTTGGAATCACAAAGATATCCAATAGAGTGGTTCACACAGAACACTTTGGAATCACAAAGATATCCAATAAAGTGGTTCACGCAGAACACTTTGTATCTATAAGAGGTACAAAAGAAATAGGTACACGCTTCACACGCAGAACAATGAAGCCAATGTACACTCTGATTTATATGATATACTACAAAAAATAAAAAGTAAATTACTTTTTAATATCGTAATACAATGTATTACATAAACATAAAAACCTGATAAATACAATACACTCGAGTGCAATGATAAGCACTCGAATGAATTACTCAAATGGATGATTAACACTTGAGTGAAAGTCAATGAAATTAGTACAATGAATGTACCAAAAAAAAAGAATTATGGAAGCCAAAATACGTTTCTAAAGTTTAAACAAAAGATTATTCAAACTTACTAGGAGATTGCCTTTTAACAATGCAAAGCCCTTGACGAAACATATGGCACTAAAATAGGCTTCAAAGTTAATTTGATTGATGAACCACGTTGTCAACTTGTCACGTGAATCCGCCCCTATCTTGTCTGGCGCAAATTTTTCTGCAGTATTCTGACCAGGATCGGTTACGAATGGGGTAAAACTGAACTGAACTAACTGGCTATTGCCACTAAATATAGGGGCGCTGCTGGATTCAGGATTTAATGGAAGACATTTTTTTAACCAGAGGGACTCTGAGGTAGTACTTTTTTTACATCAAATATGGAATTAACAAAAATATTATGTTTAACAAATTAAATCGCGAAATGAGATAATTCGTCACGTTTAAGAACTAGCGTAATTGTCACCATTTCGTCGCCACGCCATACGCAGTGTTTTCAAAATAGGCACTTCAACGGAGTACGATCATGTGTATATTGATATAGCGCAATTGAAGAATTAAGAATTTTAAATGTTGACAAGTTAAAAGTAACACACTTCGGAATTCATAAATATGCGGTTTACAACGAAGGAAACCGAAAACCATAACTAATAGAAGGAGAACAGGTATACAAGTAGCAAATTTACAAACTTTACAAAGTAGAAACGACCAAGGCTTAACAATCATAGAGAGCTTTGCCATCCATGGGACCGTGGCTTTGCTTAAAAACTAGCGATCTTCAAGGGGCTCAGCCACATCAAATAATCTGTCAATTCAAAGGTGAAGATTGAGCAGCAAATGCAATCACTGTTTGGTTGTTATAGTACTCATAATTAAAAATGGTGTAGAGCCTGGACATAAATGCAACTTCTTTGAAGCAACTCAAAGTGAACAGTGTAATATTCATGAACCTATACCATTTCAAGAGTTTGCCATTTTAAAGAAGTGAAGTCTGTGCATAAGGACAGTGGAACAATAACATACAATAACTCAAAAACTTTTAGTCAGCGCTCAATGTTCTGCTGTAGCTCTCCATAATAAAAGTAGGCTGCCGTGAAACTCCTTCAGCTGCCTCAGCATGCATTCTCCAAGGAATCAATATCAAATCCTCCAGATCCTTGAATGCATCACCTCCTAAACTCCCAAGTGAATGTACAGTGATGCTAAACCAAAATTGCTCTCCAAAGCTTGATAACAAAACCAAATTCCTCGAACCTAAAACTCCCCTCGTAAACATAAGTTCTTTTGTTATGCAGAAATTTACAACTCTAAGCACTACACTGAAAACAATGATGAACTACAAAGTTTTACTGATTTCTCCAATAACATAAAGGGGGATATGCATGATGGTATGAAATCCATATTTCTGTGACAAAAGAAATTGACAAGTCTATAGAGCTATTTCAGAAGCCTTAGTGTGACGTCACCCATGCTATTTGCCCATAGTACCAAAGCGGTACCAAACGTGGCCGCCGACTGCAAAATCTAAGCCCATGACGTTTTACCTAGGCACTGACGTCACAACTGAGATAGCTCTATACTCTGCAAGGGAAAGAAGAAAAATATCAGAAGAAGATGCTCGAGGGTGGGAAAGGTTCTCCAGCTCAATGTGATACGCAATATATACATGCACCACCTTGTTATGGAAATAATGTGTCCCACAAAAGGCGCCACCCTTTCAACCAGTGGGTTAAATCAAAATATGTCTGGAGAGAATTATGGTTTGAAGGAAAAACATAAATATTACAGGGGTGGCAGTTTTAAATTATGAACAAAGAACAGAACTATGTCACTTGTTCACTTTTAGAAAAAAAAATACGGCAACATAATAGTCACTGTAGTAAGAAAGAGAAAGATTTTGATACCGAAATTAGTGGGATAAAATTGTAAAACTGATTCACAAAATAAAATTTTTTTTAAAAACCCAATGTCCATTTTATTAAAATCAAACTTCATCAAATATTGGTGATGCCAAGTTTAGAATGCCAGCTGCAATTAAGATCATAGGATTATAAAAGACGTCATCTCCCAATCCAGTTTTTCATTAGAGATTGAAAAAAGTTTTAATCTTTTTATCGCTCTCTCTACGTGCACTCTTGCTTTTGCTATTTTCAAGTTTTCATGTGATTTAGTTTCCGTAAACTTTTTAGATGTTTTCAGAAATTGTGGGAAAAAATTTCAATTCCTTTTTCTAAACATTTGGTCTGTATTCTGAATCCTTTATCTACCATACACGCGTCAACATATGGCGTTAACTTGTCCAATACTTAACTGTGCAAAGTGATAAATTTGTCAGATGCTCTTCCTCCATAAGCTCTACTCAAAAATGTAATCAAAACACCAGGAGAAACGCCGACCAAAACTTTGACAGGGTGGTTACGTTTGTAATAAGAACTAGACAAAATTCTACATTTAGGTTTCTCCAATACCACGACTATTTTTTCAAAGTCTTTAAAATATTGGGGCATGCTATTAATGATTTCTTTCTTTGAGGGCCATTTGATTGCACATTTAAAAACATTCGTGGCTATAAACACGGTTTGTTTAAAGTATCTGCGGTAACTGATATCTGACATATTAAACATTGCAGAAATAACTGCTTACGGCAAGTTTAGTTTAATTTTCATTAAAAGGAGAAGAGTGAGTCCTTCTATTGCAATTTGAGCTTTGAAATTTATTAACATTGTCATAGATTCCACAATGGCATAAATTAACTTGAAAGTGGAGATACCAGTCATACGGCTTAAATCCTTCTCAGTTTTAAGTTTTTAACTGAATTCATAATACTAAAGGATTCAGAAAAGTAGGCGTTTCCTTGTACTGAAACATCTTTTCTCTCTTGATGCAAGGGCTCACGGACTTCGGTTTCAGGAGCATTTAAATCAAATTCAATATTTGCTTGTTTGTCAGTGGATTCTGGGGCATCTTCTATTTCCCCGTCTGAACTAGACTGCCTATAAGTTGAAAGTTCTGCACAGCCCTTTTCTTTCTTCCATTAAATTTCTTTCTGGTATCTTCGGAAATAATTTCGCTGTTGGTCAATATAGATAAACATTGTGAAGGGCAAGTTCCAAGCTTTAGTTTCCTTTTCTTTGTCGGCAAATCTGAATTAACAAGTACATTGAATCGCGGTCTTAAATTCTTAATACTTAAATAACGAACTTACCTGGTAAAAAGTAATCAGTCTTCTTGATATGAAAACTGCATACAACCATGTGATTTGAATAATTAATATGTCGCAGCTCCCATAGATCACAATGTAGTAATTGATTGATCTACCAGTAAGATTGATAATTAATTGGCTAATAATTTATTTCAACCTAGTGACATTCAGTCAGCGGAGGTTTCATCATAAAAATCTAAAATTTACCTCTGCAGCTAATTAATATGTCGCAGCTCTCACAGATAACAATGTACTAATTGATTGATCTACTAGTAAGATTAATAATTAATTTGTTTATAATTTATATTTGAACCTACCGACAGTATTCTTTCATTCCGTAATAACCGAAGTTGATGTTGACCATAACATTACCTTGACCGAGGCTTAGCGAAATTGTTTAATAATAAAATATTCTGTTAACTTCTAAATTTAAAATTAATTTTAGTAAAATAATTAATTTGTTTGTAATTTATTTGACCCTCCCGACAGTATTCTTTCATCCGAAATAACCGAAGTTGATGTTGACTACTATGACTAGTCTATAACGCTACCTTGACCGAGGCTTAGCGAAATTGTTTAATAATAAAATATTCTGTTGACTTCTAAATTTAAAATTAATTTAAGTAAATTTCAATGAAGTTTTTTGTTATGCTAATAATAAAAATCATACCTAATTAGCCATCCCTTCAATGCCAATTCTAAAATTTTAATTTTAACCGAGAGCTCAAACACCATGTTTATCTAGCAAAATTCCCTCGACTCCCTCTAGCGGCGTGAATCACGACAAAAACGCCGTAAGCCCAAAATAAAAAACTAAAGCTAAAATGCGTGCCTCTAATAGTGGTGAAACGGCGTAACTCCAATACCCAAAACAACGTAAGTCGAAGTATGTGTTTATAATGCTGAATATCAATACTTAAACTTAATTTTTCTTAATTAAACTATGGAAAGGCACATCCATGGACTGTTATCTTTCATTAAGATGGTCCCCAAACGTAACGAATGAACAGTTTTCTTTAAATGCCTTCCTAGATAGATCACTTTTTCAAAAAAATCCCATGTTACTTCTATGGAAGAATATTGTTTCTTTCACCTAATGTCGGATTCATTTTATGGATTCTAAAACCACCCTTAACAACTTTGTACTTTATAGAATTAACTATGTGTTTGATCTCTTTGAAATTTCAACCACAAAATTAGGGCCCAAATTTTAGTTCACTGCCAAAATTTCAAAGCAGCAAACATAATACGAAAAAAGTTACGGCCGATCAAAGAACCCTCCTTTAGCATTAGAGGAAGTATCAAGTCTTATCTAAGAGAGCGACCGCTCTCCTAGAATATAAGTTACTTAAAGGCTAACGTTAAATATATATAGCAGTATATTCCATTTACAATTTTTCCAAGTTCGACAAGTTTTAACTTCAATTAACATTCATTAAATGTCAAATTATCGTCTATAGTTTTCTTAATTATGACAATTTTTAACTTTCATTAAATGAAAAACTATTTTTCTTCAGTTTTCCAAATTTAGAAATTTAGACAACTTATAACTTAAAATTAACTTTCAATAAATGACATTTAATTCAAATTTATTTCAAATTATCCACATTTAGTAAATGTAATATTTGTAAAGGAATTATGTCGCGAATGAGAGTATCAACTGAAGAAATTTTAAAATCTAAAACATAGTTGAACCAACCAGCAAAAGTTGATACTACTTTCTTTCCTATGAGATTTTACATTATAGTAGTCATACGCCGAAGTTTTTCTCAATCAATAACTGCGGGTTGGTTGAACTATAGGCTCGCTAAAATAGTCACGTGAACTAAAGAAATTCTAGTACTGATTTAAAAAAAATTTAAAGGGAAGTTCACGATAAAATTATTTTAATATGTTATAGAGCAAAAAAAACAATATATATTTCCAATTGGAACTATCCCTCTATTTACAATAATTAAGGAGATACGGGCCGTTAAATAATTTTGATGGCCCCTAAGTGTAGGCTGCCCTGTAGAGACGTCTGACGTCACCAATGACCAGGTACAGTCTGGAGAGATATACTTGGTCACTGGTGACGTCAAAAGTCTCTACAGGGCAGCCTACACTTAGGGGTCATCAAATTTACGTTACGGCCCATATCTCCTTAATTATTGAAGATAGAGGGATAGTTCCAATTGGAAATATTTATAGTTTTTACGCTGTATAAAATATGAGAAAATAATATTACCGTGCACTTTACCTTTAAATATGACTTGACCATGCCCCTACATAACTAAGCCGCATTGTTTTAAGCATAATGCCGGTGCGCTTCCTGTGTTCAATATGTGGGCTTGAACGACGTACAGCTCTAGCTTGGTTGCAACATACTAGAATTTTGCACGAGCACGAACCAAATCGAATATTCAAATGCAGTTTTGATAAATGTGCAAAATGCTTCAAGAGCTACATTTCCCTGAAAAGTCATGTATACCGAAGTCATTTTAAAAACGGTTTTAAGTGTGCGTCAACGGTCACAGAAGTACCACATGATGAAGAAAATGATATTGAAAATTTTGAAGAAAATGGTTCGACCGTTTTAGAGACAAATGAAACGAACTATGAAGTCAAAAAAGTTGAATACGAAAACACTTTAGCAAATTTGCAGAGAGACGCCGCTCTAATGATCTTACAATTACGAGAAAAACACAAATTGCCACACAGTGTTTCTTCAAGTATATCAAACAGCTTTGCGGGACTATTAGAAAATTGCATAAATGCTAGTATCAAATTCAGTGTTATAACAAATGAGGATGTAGGTATGGGGAATTATACGCCTCAAAAATATCACGTTCAGTTTTGGGTGTTATTAAAAGTAACCACCTATTAGAGAAATATTGTAGAGAGAAACTTAACTTAGTGGAAGCTGTTGAGTATAGACCTGGAATTAATAGAGTTCGAGGTAAAATATTTAAAGAGACGTTTATCTACATACCCATAATACCAGTGTTAACGCATTTACTATCCCACTACGATGTTTGGAGAGAAGTAGCCAAAAAGAGAAAAGAAAGCAGTTCCCATTTACTGACAGACTTTGACGACGGTGATATTTGTAAGAACCACCCCATATTTTCCCGGGATCCTCGCTGACTAAGGCTTCATTTCTACTTGGATGAGGTGGAACTAAATAACCCGTTAGGAGCGAAGAGAGGACACCACAAAATTACTCTCATATATTTCATGCTGGGAAATTTAAATCCCATATATCGCAGTAAATTAAGCTGCATAAAACTGGCACTGGTAGTTAGATATCCATTTATAAAAAAGTATGGATATAACAAGATTTTAAAGCCTCTTTTGGAAGATTTGGAAATCCTTCAAACCACTGGGCTAGAAATTAAAGGAATTAATGTTAAAGCTTGTTTAGCTTCTATTTCCGGCGACAATCTATCAAGCCACAGCATCGGCGGCTTTATGCAATCATTTTCCACGGGGCGTATTTGCCGCTTTTGTATGACAAGAAAAGAAAATATTTCACAATGTTTCGACGAAAAAAATATGATTTTAAGAGATGAAAAGGTACACGGATATCATCTGGAGGCAGTTCTTCAAAATCCTGCAAACTCATCCGTATACGGGGTTAAAGGACCATCCCCCTTTTCTATTCTACCTCATTTCAAGATTTCAGAAGCATTGCCTCCAGATGTCATGCACGATTTTTATGAGGGAGTTGTTCCAAAAGTTATAAAATTAATATTATTTCATATTGTTAGTACTAAGCTTTTAACTTTGGAAGAAGTTAACTATAAAAGTCAGAACTTTCCTTACGGCGATTTAAATAGTAAAAATAAAAGCGTACTGATATCCGATCATGTACTTAAGGGAAAAGGAGTGTTGGCTGGTTCAGCTGCTCAAAAAAAGTTTATTGTATTTCTTTCCTTTGATTTTTGGCAGCTCTGTTCCAACCAATGATAAATATTGGGCCATGCTTTTAGTATTATTACAAATATCCGAAATTATAACTGCACCAGTAGTTGACTCGAACTGGCTTGCGTATTTTTATGATAGGATAATTGATTTTTACGAACTGTTTAAAATATTCCCGAGGCTAATTTTACGCCAAAAATGCACTATTTAATCCATTACCCAAGATTGATAAAAATGTATGGCCCGTTAATACGTTTATGGTGCATGCGATTTGAGGCTAAGCACCAGTACTTCAAATACATTGCAAGCATGTCACGAAATTTTAAAAATATAAGTACTACATTAGGAAAACGTGATCAGTTTCTGCAGTGCTTCGAGCAAAGTTGTGATGAAGGCTTAGAAACAGGGGATTTTGTAAAATATATGAGGGTGAATTTTAGCCAACTTCCCCAGGGACTTAAAATTAAGTTGATGCAAATTGATGTCAGTGAAACAAACATAGACCAAATAGCGTCAGAAGTGTGTTACAATTGTGTAACTTACAAAGTTGGCTATTTATACCCCTTAGACACATCTGACGACTATAAATTTCTGAAAATATACTTTATGGTGGAAAGTGGCGGAAGTTGGCATGTATGTGGTAGAATTGTTTACTGTGATAAGTACCTAAAACACTATAATGCTTATACCATAAAAGAAACAAGTGATTGGTTTATTATGCATCCTGGAGATGAAAATGATAAATGGCCAATGCAAATAAATATGTTGAATAATGACAAGGTTATAATCCTCAATCATAAACTAATAACGAAAAAATTTTAAATGCAAGGATTCCATTTCCAAAGAAGACTTTTTGATGGTGTTACAAGATTTGTTCCAGATTACTCGTATTAAAACGATTCAAATATTTGAAAATGAAATATTTAATGAATGGGTCGATCATGATTTGGATCAAGGACTGCCGCCAACAAAATCGAAGTTAAAGCTAATTCTAATGACGAAGGCATAAAATTTAGAAAAATCTGATTGGTAAGCTTATAATTTTTACACAATGGGTGGGGTGGGTTTGAGGGAACGATAAGAAAATGTTTCACAAATAAATTATTTTTTAGTTGAATATAACACAGCATTATAGAAGAAGTACGTCCGCCCTCTTTGAATATTGCAACTGCTGAAGTTTCTCTAAGTGATCCTGTGTCATCTTCATTACATGTTAAATTACCAAGAGTATACTCTCCGCCAACCTTAACAAGGGCTATTATGGACATGATTGCAAACAAATATCGCCGAATTTTTTGAAAAGAACTTATGCTCCTCAAATCGTTAAGACATTATTCGAAGATATTAACAAATATACCTGGTAAACCTACTTTTATACATCTATTTAAGTTTTTTTCTCCCTAAATAACGTTATAATGACTAAACATTTTAGGTATCTTAGCCGAGAAGATTATCAAAGAATTGGAGAAGCTCTTATTGAAAAACACCCCTTTTTAAGAGACAGATATTCTCAAAGTGTTGCAAATTATTTACTCATGCATGCAATCACCGATGTGACTTCGCGTGATTTTAACTTTTCGCGTCAAGCAATATCGCGAGAACCGTGGGAAACTGTTCGAAACGCGAACTAATAACTTTGACGCCGTTCAGGGACCGATGGGAACTTTCGTGGTCGTCATGGAAACAAATGACGCCCCTTACCAGTCAAGCCCAGTTCCCGCGACCGTCTTGCTGTCGGCGCCATTTTCCATGGTCTCGCACGGGGCACTGCGGCTGCTACGGCGCCGTCAAGGGGTCCGCCTGCGGGAGTGGCAGATCCATGCTTTCCGTCAACGTTGGCCGTTTGCCCCAGCCGACCTCCTCCTCGCCCAGTCTCCAACACTAAGGGTTTCCCGCGTGGGTGACGTCACCTCCGTGGCCATCTCACCTCTCGTGATCCAAGAGGAGCGGCCGCTTTTGATTTTTGATCTGGCTGGCCTCCGCCAGCTCAGGGCAATGATCTGCCCTTGCCTTCGATGCGAAGGTTAACTGTTCGCGCCGTGCGTCGCACGCGCTTTAGACGCCCCTCCCAGGGGTCTCATATCCGAAGTGAGACACACTTCCGCGGCCGAGGTTCAAACAGAACCCCGAGAACAGACGTCGCAAGCGATACAGGTAAATGCGGAGGCGCATTGGGAAGCTGCAGCCCGGGCCGAAGTGGCACTGCACTGGACGCCTCGGTCCGAGGCGGCTGCGGCGGCCACTCCACCGGCCGCCGCTAGAGTTCCGGCCCACCCTTGCCGGCCATCAGATTTCGGTCGGGTATCCCTCGTCTCTGACCTTTCGGCTCCAGCTGTGGACACTCCAGTTCCTCCCGGACGAGGACGCGCAAAGGGAATCGTGCCCTACTCCGCGTCCCTTCCCTCACGAGGGCGAGGACGGGGGAGGGGGCTAGGACTCCTCCTACTGCGCCCCTCCCCTCTGGCGGAAACCCCGGATACAGAGATAAGGGAGACCATCTCCCATGACAGTGGTCGTGGGGGTTCCGCATCGGCGACGCCTCTGCCAACGAGCGCCTCGGTGAAGCCGGCGACCGCATCGGCAAACATGGTGCCAGATGAACGGTTTACACTATGTCGCCGATGTCAAGTAGGCCGTCATCATGAACGAAATTGCTTCAAGCCGAGGCCCAAGAGGAGCGAGGCTTACAAGGCCCGCCGCCGTCACCGGGAAAAAAAGAACAGTGCCACCGCCACCAAAAGGAGGTCCCCGGAGCCGCAAGACTCCCCGAGTCAGACTCCTCCTAAACGCAGACGACTTCTTTGGGGGAAGGATGTATTGAAGCAGCCACCCCTCCTACGTCGTCTGCACCATATCATATTTTTTAGACGCCCTAAGCGAAAATGTATCTTTTCCCCACCAGTGGCACCTTAAACGCCACTGGCTCTCTTATTGTTAAAAAAATTATTGGCGGGGATAAAAACCCGCCTCCGCTGTAACAGGGGCAGTCTTAGCAGTCAGTCTCAAGTTGAGACGTGTTTGTTTGAAAATTAAAAGTCTATTTCAATTACCACTGCGTTTTTCTTGACGAAATGGATAATTTGGTAATTATGGTTTTTATCATTAGTCATGGACAATAAGTCCTTTAAACGGGAACCTGGGAACTTCTTTTAGTTTTCTAGTTTTAATTTAAGTTTTTATTTAAATATCTTTGTGTGCCGCGAAATTAGGCCCCCTTTCCTAGTTTTAAATTTTACGGTTACAAGTTTACATTCGGTATCATAAGCAGAATTTACATTCAGTATCATAAGTATATGGTACAGGTTTACATTCAGTATCATAAGTATATGGTACAGGTTTACATTCAGTATCATAAGTATATGGTACAGGTTTACATTCAGTATCATAAGTATTTGGTACAGGTTTACATTCAGTATCATAAGTATATGGTACAGGTTTACATTCAGTATCATAAGTATATGGTACAGGTTTACATTCAGTATCATAAGTATATGGTACAGGTTTACATTCAGTATCATAAGTATATGGTACAGGTTTACATTCAGTATCATAAGTATATGGTACAGGTTTACATTCAGTATCATAAGTATATGGTACAGGTTTACATTCAGTATCATAAGTATATGGTACAGGTTTACATTCAGTATGAAAAGCAGAATTTACATTCAGTATGATAAGCAGAATTTACATTCAGTATCATAAGCAGAATTTACATTCAGTATCATAAGTATATGGTACAGTTTTACATTCAGTATCATATGTATATGGTACAGGTTTACATTCAGTATCATAAGTATATGGTATAAGTTTATATTCGGTATCATAAAAATATTTTACACTCAGTATCATAAGTATATGATATAAGTTTACATTGCTTCCATTTTTTGTGCCCAAAATAAAGAGTGAAAGAAAAAAGCAGTCTTTAGTGCTTCAAGCAGGGAAATCGTCCTATGACTCAGAAACATCCACAGTAAACTTTTTCTGGGGTTGGGGAATTTTTCATGCATTCCGCTGCGTAGATTGTGTACTTAGGCTTTTGAGAGTGTCACTCAGAGGGAGGGAACTTTTCCAATTGAAAAAATTCTTTAAACTGAATTTATTCAAATTGACTATGTTTTCTCGGCCTTTTGAGAGTGATTAGACGATCGAGATCACTCAGAGGGAAATAACATATACATTTAAAAAAATTTGTGTGACCACTCAAAATTATAAATTATTATCTAAGATTGATAGGAAACTTATCGGATCCATCAAGTATAGGAAGTAATTGGAAAAAACTAGACTAAGAGAAAAAAGCAGAAAGAAATTGGTGAAAAAAAGTGAAGGAATTGAAACAAAATTATGTAGGAAATATAAAAAATGCTTTTAACAAAGTCGATATTAAAATAAAAATCGAATCACATTTCTTATTATTTTTAATCATTTAAGCCTGGACCGATAAGAAAACATTTTTATGAAATTGTAGGATAATATAGGAAGGCCATAAAAATATAGAAAGAAGTAAATATAGGAAGTGGTCACTCTTAATTATTTAAAATGAAATTATTCCTCGATCAAGAGATAATATTTCTTCATTCACTCACTCCATTGGCTCTTAAGCCAGGTTTTCAGAGACGCGTGAGTTGACGTTCCAGTTAACAGGTGGCGTTTTATGCTTAATTCAGTGAAGAATATTTTTTTTAATCTTCTGCCTCCACGGAGATTTGAACCTCAGACCTTCCGCTTCCTAAACTGCACCGCTACCACGGAGTTACGGAAGTTTTCTTAAATCAATCCGCGGACCTAAAGATGCTTCTTGAGATAGAGGGGAAATTTATCGGGGGAAAGCAAGAGAGAAACGGAGATAGGAGTCACGATCCTACGCGAGACCAGGAGATGTGGCTTCGAGGCAGGATGAAAAACTTATTTATTTTTGGGGTACTGGCGCGTCGAGGGGCTATCCCCCCAGTTTCACCTACCTTACTTTCAATTCCCTCTCTTTCGCGTCGTTCTTGCAAAGAACGCATGACTAGGCAAATCAGTTATCACGATCGTACGCGAGGCTAGGAGCTCTTTCGCTTTGTTATTCCTTATTCCATTGACAAACGTTAAACGCGGAGAAAATGTCTTTGCTAAGTACAGGTATGATATAGCACTTTTTAATATTAAAAAATAACATTCCTTATTACTGTTCACATTATTTCCAAATTTCATAAGTATTTAAGAATATAATTTTTGAAAATATGATTTACATAAATTAATTTGTATGATTTATTTGTATATTATATATATTTGTTTATTATATGTTTCATCAGTTGATGAAATGTTATCAGTTTATGAAATATCTGAATGCTTGGAAAAGCAGTTACTAGAGGAAGAGCCTCACCAACAACAACCCCCATCTGTGCCTCAGCCTCAACAACAACCCACATCTCATCCTCAGCCTCGACAACAACCCCCATCTCAGCCTCAGCCTCAACAACAACCCCCATCTCAGCCTCAGCCTCAACAACAAACCCATCTCAGCCTCAGCCTCAACAACAAACCCATCTCAGCCTCAGCATCAACCCAGATCATCATGTGAACCAGAACCTCAACCACAGTCACGTCCACGAAGAAATTGCTATCGTTGCCAGTCAACAAACCATTTGATTCGAAATTGCCCAAATTTCAACCTAACCAATCGACGACCCCGCTACAGGCCTGTTCGAAGTGAAAGGCGGCAACAAAGAAGTTAGGCAAATGAAAGCAGCTGTGACAACAAAGACCTGCTCAATAAGTTGCTGGACTTCTTCAAATAAATAATACCTTCAAAAGACTAAACTAATTCATGTACTAATTCCTTATCTTTCTTCATTTGAAATATTGCAAATACTAAAACTAACTCATGTACTAATTTCGTTTCTATTTCATTTGAAATATTGCATATTTTTTATATTTTAAACTATTAAATAAACAACTTTATTGACCCGTATTGGTCGAATTTTTGACATTATTTTTAATATTATGCTAATCACCAAATCAAAAAAAAGTAAAAATTGAGTCCTCTTCAAACAAATCGTTTAAGAATATCAAATCCTGAAGAAAAGATTCTTTAAGCTTTGTGTTATTTTATGTAATTATCTCAAGCTAAATCATTTTTACTTACGGTTCATGATTCAGGTTTTCCATCCTACGTCGCTCTAAATTATATGCGTAAATATTGCCTCTTAGATCTTCATTTATTCGCCATTCTGCATACAACGCAAATATAGTGGTTTGAATTTTTTCAACATCGTGGAATTTCAACATCGGGGGTCGCCTCATGTGCACAGTGTATTTTGGTTTTCTGGAGCTCCAAAGTTGAAACCGGATGGATCCAATTAATGTTACCCAAGTTGAGGCCTTTATTGATCAATTCATTTCTTGTTCTAAGTCTGAAGACCAAGATTTGCTTAACCTGATTCCACTTCAAACGCCTAAACACACGAAAACGTGCAAGGTGAAGCGGGGAGAAGAAACGCTTTGCCGTTTTGGAATTCCCTGGCCCCCAATGCCGAGAACCTACGTTTACGACCCGGGCTTAAGAAATTGGACTAAGGAGTATAGTGAACGCATAGCATCCGAATCTGTCAAGGTTGAAAAGGCCATAGCGGCTTTGACACTCGAAAATTCCCCGGAAACATTTCAAGAGTTTTTGCGCCCTCTTCAAATGACGGAACGGGTGTATATTGATTGCGTTACCAGTACAAAATATTCAAGTCGATGTCACCGAGGTATTTCCATGTTTTAGTTCTGTGAAGTCCTTTAAATGAATGTAATAATTTCAAAGAAAACCTCTTACAAGAGGCTGGCTTATAAGTTAAGAAGTGTTGAAATATTATATTTTCAAAACAGTTCAATTTATGGTAGTTTTATTATCCTGATGGTATTTAGGCATTGACGGTTAAAATTTTGCTGATTAATATAAATTATCTCAGGAGACTGGATTTTTGAAAATAGCTTTTATTGCGTAAATAATGGCTTAAATAGTTGAAAACTTCAAAATGCCTGTAGAAGTGTTTGACTTCTATGGCAACTATTCTTGAAGGGGCTGTTCGACTGTTTCACCTTGGCTACCGTCAGAGGTTTTTAGAGCCTTTTGATAAAAAAATTGTATGATCGGTGGGTGCGGTTTAGGTTAAATCATGAATTTCTTCAGATTTCTGAAAAATGGGCCTACAAGTTTGTCATCAATGCTGCTGATGGAGCTGATTAAAAAAATAGAAGAATTGTCGCGCCTTTTTTTAAATTCTGTTTTGTAGAGTTTGTAATTGCATCGAAATTTTACATTTTAAAGGTCTTTTGGTTCACAAAAATCTGAAATTAGCTAGGAATTTGAACGTTATTACTAGGTGGTCCAGAAAGGGTCGAGTTTTACGCACGACCCCTTAAATTTCATTTAGAAGTATAAAAGATAATGACATTTAAGTAGTCATCCATAGAACACTCATTAGGGTGAAATCCCTTGAAACATTGTGTCAAAATCGACTATACAATTCACTCTAATTCGGTCCTGCAACCCTGGATACAAAAGCCACTCACCGAAATAAGACACATAATTATTGATTTTTCAGAAAGGAGACGTTATAAAATCACCGAGGTCAATTCTCATATTGGCTAAAAGTGACATTCCTCTGCCAGAAGAGGACGATATTGAGAAACTAAAACATCTTAGTGGGCTGTGTAAGGCGTTTAGAATGACAGCAAAGCCATTGCGCGCTGAAGACCGAACTGACCTTAAAGTTATTTTCTTTTAATGAAAATGCCGTATCTCTTTTTTTGCTTGTTCAGCACTTGCCGGTAGAGTTCTTCACCAGTTAATTTATTTGTTGGGATCATCATTAGTAACGTCATTAAAGAGAATTGGTGAGCATGTAATCATTCATCAAATAATTATTTCTTACAATTGAATTTTTGTCACTCGTTACTTGAAATTCTCCTTCACCGGGCCAAGGAGAATGGGATACGGAGTCGTTTTGAAGAGTAGAAATCGTAGCTAGCTGTGATGTGACTCTCACAACGGGTGAACGGAGTGGGTTGAAAAAGTGGGGATCGCATCCTAGTAAAACGTTTACCCAAGTTCTACGTTACCATAGAAAATAAACCACTTGCCAGTACCCTGTAGCTCGCGCCATCTAGTGCCGCGGTTTGGAGATATAATGATAAAATAGAAAAAAGGCACTAGCTGTAACACGATTACCGCTCTGCGCAATATTGGCGCGCAAGCCACCTCCTTAATACCGGAAATCGCATATTTTTGTTTTTTTAAATTTCTAACACGATAGGCCGAGGCTCAGCAGAAAAAGTGATCGTAGAGATGGTTAATTACAAAAAGTGTTGCTATCGGGGCTGTAGAAGTAATAGTAGGTTCAGTAATGACCCCTTTATGAAGAATGTTTATTTCAGTACATTTCCGAAACCAAAAAGTAAATATGAAAAATGTAAAAAATGGCTAATCGCGTGTGGAAGATCAGATTTAACTACGGATTCTATTAAAAGTAAACAGTATGTATGTTCGGTAGATTTTCCGGGAGGACTAGGGCCAACTGACAGGTTTCCTGATCCAGATGGTTTTAATGATTCTGGTGTTAGTGTTTTGAATGTGTATTAATTTTCGCTTCAAAATAAAATGGCAGTAGTTAAATGCAATTACTCATCATAGGTTAAGTCAGTGAATTTGGTCAAGCAAAAAGATAACCCTCTGGATCTCTCTTTACTAAAACCAAATGATGTCATAGCGTCAAGACCAGCCCTAGCCACATTACCGAAAATGAAGTATAATTTGTATTCTGTCCAAAACTCAAATCAGAATGCTAGGTGTATAAAATACAAAGTAAATTTTAGAGGGACTTTTCTTATACCTTTTTCTATTAGATTTCAACCAAAATTTTCTACTAACACACATGAAGGAGTTGGTACGAAGGACCTCCAAATGTATGGATTCTTGCAAAATGGATGATCCTGGGGACAATGTCAAAGATGTTATTAACTTCATTAGTAGCAACCCTGATGAAATAAAGATAAACAATGATTTTATAAATATCTTGACCATTTTAATCGAGCATCGTGTACGTGACAAATATGAATTCCTCATTAACATCAAGAGCTTCGTGAAAAGATTGAATTGAAGGATGAGACTATAAAATCATTTCATTTAGTTACGGGATTCAAAGAATTGCCCATTGAGAAACAATACCTGATTGTAAACAATTGGCTAAGAAGATTTTTTGTTGTACTTCAAATCAAATGGGTTGAGCTAAAGCCAGCCTCTAGTCACCCTGATACTAAGGTTTCAAATGAGGGAAGAAGTTCTTTGTGTGATAAACAAATAAAGAACAAAGAGGGTAAAGTAGTGCACCATTTAGGAGGATATATTTTGAAAAACATTTCCCTCAAATACCATCAGCCTCGATTTTTGGAAAACTGCATTGATAAAGATGGGAATAAATCTATGGCTTTTTCTAGTTGGAGTGAACGGTTAACCAGGGGTGGGTTACTAATTTTGAAACGAAAAGCTTTTGAGCTTTTCAAAGTCATGAATCAATTAGTAGCTCCAATTTTTGAAAAATCCATATTGATTGAAAACAAAATAAGAAAGGAAAATGTTTTTAATGCCTTGAAATCAAAGCTAGTAAAAGACAGGTGGGATACTTTATGGGGGGAAAAATACTACGATAATAAGGAAAAGTGTTTTAAACTAGTCATTGATACATTATGTAATTGTAGAGGCAAGGCCATGAAATACTTATAAAAGGGAACTTAGCAAGGCAAAAAGTGATATTCTCTTTAAAAATAAAGGGTTGAGAAAAACTCTTAAATAGAACAGCGAAAACTTAAAATAATTCCCAATGTATTCCTAAATTTACTCAAATATGATCTCAAATAAGTTCAAAGCTTGTCATTAATCAAAAACTAATTCTGTGATAAAATATGATCTGAAATAAGTTCAAAGTTTGTCATTTTTAATCAAAAACTAAAAATTTATTAGGCAAGTTTAACCTTTTTTCTCTTACGGCTACAATTTCCATTATTCGGTTTATTAATAAGAACACGCATAATTTTAAATTTTCTTTCGCTGTAGCTATAAGCCAATAGAGATGGATTTTCGTGACAGCCAACAGCCCTTCGATGCTTTCCGAAATGTTTTTCTAGAGGATCCTGATTAAATTTGTCTGTTAAGACAAACTTATCTCCTTTGGTTAACAAAAATTTTACAGCCTCAACCATCGAGTATACTAAATAAATTTTCATTATTATTCAACAACGCAATAACGGATAACTTGTAAAGGCTTTTACCTGTTGTGTGAATTCCTTCAATTGTTTCCCTGCTTAGTTGCATCATATTCTTTCCCTCTTCTGGTACATCAGCTTCATTGGCTTTTTTCTCCCAATCTCGCAAGTATCCCAAAAAGGAATCCAGTAGCCACTAATAAATAAATAAATGCATATCCTTAACTTACAGTAAATGTCCAATCATTACAGTCTCTGAATGGCTCAATATCAGGATTTCTTGTGAATTTTCCTTGAGATATATTTCGTGAATTCATCATATCAAAGAATCGATTGAAAATCTTTATAAAATTCACGGTTTCTGATGCTTCTTCACCTACTAATTCTTTTATTGCCTCTGCAACAGTGTTACTCAGTACTTGAGTTGCAAATTTCACTTTCATTGCGGAAAAAGGATTGATATAAAAATGGTTGTCAGTAAGCTTTGAACACAAGCGTAATTGGGATAAGCAGTCTATTTTAAACATATCCACTACGTGGGACCACAAAATAAGTTTCTTGTTCTTCGTTAGAAATCTTTTTTTAGTTTGGGAACCACTGTTAGAAAAACAATTTCGCACAGTTTTTATAAGATGAGGAGGATCAGAGATATAATAAATATATCGTTCTTCAGCAGGACTCGCGTATATATTTTTTGCTTTATAATGGACTTTTGTCACTGGATCAGGACGCGTACTGAGTTTGACTAATTTCTGGTTAATAGCTGATTTGTGACATACCACAGTCAAAACTTTAAATCCATTATTTTCCAAAATCTCAATAGCTTCTTAAATAATTAGGTATAACTCATCAGCTTTCATATCATGACAAGGGAAGTAAGCCAGGGTGTGCTTGAAATTTGTTGTTAGGCCCCTGACCATCAATGACATAACATGAGAAGCAATTGGCAATTCTTTTAAAGAATTAGTAGGATATTTAGAATTTTCCGTTTGCTTTAACATATCACCTGATTCACTTGAATGAGTAAATCCTACTACTCTCCCGGTGTTTGCCTTATAAATTAAGTCTTCTTTAATTTTCATCTCATCAACAATCAGAGAGAAATATTTTTGGTGTTCATCTGCGCTGGCCAAATCAATTTTACCCTTCATCTCCCTTACAGCTTCAGTTGTAAAGCCACTTTGGCTAGTTAAAACTGATGTGTATTTCCAACGTGTTCTTCGAGCTGGTAAAGGCAGAACTTCACGAAGAGTTTCATAGGCTGACGATGACTTTGCACGAAGATAAAGGCACCATTTAATTATGTCTGGTTGCCACTTTTTCGGCTTTTTTCTATTATACTTTATTAATTTCAATTGTTGCTTCAATAAAATGCGTAAAAAGTTCTCTTTCGAGCAAAAATATTCATCATTAACAGGTTCTCCACACAAAAGGTTTGTTTCTTAAGATAGTGACTGCTTAAGTGTTTTAATCGTTTGCTTTAACCTTTTAATTTGCTGGTCTTTAGCTCTATTCTGACGAGTTTTTACTGTTAATGCTGCAGCTAAATTATCTCTTGACATACTCTAGTAAGTTCGTCGACCTTTCTTAGACGATAATGGGTTTAATTCCTTTAGTTTAGCTCTCTTTTGTTTAGCAATCAGGCTACTTCTGAAGGTTTTGCAACTCTGACAGCGTTGATTCATTTTATTTTCAACAAGACCATCACAGTTTCTCGAATAGAGGGTCCTTGTGTATATATTTATGAAACCAAGTTTTTCATTATAGTTAGTTTCCCCTGAATGAAAACTAGTACAAATAGTCAATAAGTTGATATGATCCAGGAAGTTAATTAAATCGCTAAGCTTTGAGATAGTCTTGGATATTATTTCTAATACACCATTAAAAAATTTCCAATTTGTAAAAAGCTTACAAAAAATAATGGCACCATTTTTATAAATCAAGTGACTAACAAAGAGATTTATTTCAATTTCAAATCCCGATATGGCACCTGCTACTGATATTGTAGCTAATAAAATGCCGGTACAAGGAAAACGGTACTTTGTTTATAAACAATGGAATAATATTGATATTCAAACGCAATAAATGATGTGAAGAATGGCCAAAGTTAAAGGGAGTCTGCGAAATAATACAAAATACCTGTTGCTTCACTGCACCGTAAACTCTCAGGAAGGTACGATATGCACTGTTTGCCAAGACGAAGAACAGTTCTAATGGCAGTAGAAGAAAAAGGTTTGGCTGCTTGGGCTATTAAAATGTCTCAAATAGGATATGGTCAGTCTTAATTTCAAATTCTTGACGAAGTCAAGAAGTTGGTTGCCAAAATAAGAAAACCAAATTCCTTCAGTAATGGAAGTACCCGGTAAAAGAAACTCAGCAGTGAAACTTATAACACCAGAACATTTTCAAATTGATCGTGCCAAAGCTTGCACCCCGACTGCAATAACGGATTGGCTCAAGGGATATCACGAAATTTTAAACGATCACATTATGCTTTATGAATTACTATTGTAATTGTGATGAATCGGGATTCGCTTTATGTCCCAGATCTGGCAAAGTTCCAGCATCATCCACCCAGAAAATGTGTTTCAGATCACAGGGAACACCAATTCATAGATAAGTTCTTTGTGCAGTATCGGCAAGTGCAATATCATCCCACCTTATCAATTGTACAGCGGTGTTTGCATGACAATCAACAATTTGGATAACGGAGTAAAGTGTGTTCGCTTTGAAGTGTATAATTCTAGTTCGATGAATACTGACGTTTTCCATGGCTGTTTAGTCAATCACTTTATCCCTGCTTCGTCACCTTCAAAACCTGTAGATCTACTTTTAGATGGGCATGAGGAGAAAGACTATCTATAGGAAGGATATATTGCGAAAAATGATATAAGTTAATATATTTTATTCTTCTTACCTACTTTTTAAGATAAGATTTTATTTGGAAAGTTACAATGTATAAATACGAGATACCTTTAGAGATAAGGGATCTTTTTCATAATTCAACCTGGCAATAATGTACCGCCGTATTATATCATTGAAGAATAAGGAAGAATAGGAAGTTCGTTATTATTTTCATCCTATTCTTTAGATTAAATTCAGTCGTAGTTAGAATTTTCATCTCTTACGTTTTGTGGTGCCGAAGGATTAAATGATAAGAAAAACTGTTACTTTTTAGGGCACATTGGAATATTGTCACGATATCTACTGAGTTCCAGTCATCGTATATGGAGCAGTTAACGAAGTTATCAAAGAAGCGATCGACGTTGAGATGACTTGTCACGAAGTTAATCAACAAGATCAGTCTTACAACGATGCCTATGCCATATGAACTAACAGAGTTCACTCTTCAGTTAGAAGACAAAGAAGGAAAGCTAAAGGAGGTAAATGCGCTAATAGAAGAAATCGTTTCGAATGAAAACGACTATGAGAAGGAAATACTGAAAGCTAAAGCGTTGGCAAAAATCCGGGACACGTGGCAAAAAGTGGAAAAAACCAGATTTTGCCGGGACACGTGGCAAAAAGTGGAAAAAACCGGAAAAAACGGAAAGCACCGTCAAAAAGTGGCAAAAACCTTTTCCCTATTGAAATGATAATTAGAAATGCTAACTTTGGCTTTGTGTTTGTCATTCGTGTTATTATAGGTCTTCCAAAAGCTAATATGTCTCAATCTTAATCAGTTTTATAACATTTATTGTGTTTTAAACGTTCGAGCTAAATCCACTTTAAACTTACAACTTGTGAAATTTTGCTCACATTCCAATGATCCTGGTTGCTTCGCATTTTATAACTAAACAATCATTTTTAAGCAGTTTCAAGCTTTAATCTGTTTCGAAAACTCAAAATTAGCGAGTTGAAGAAAATAGTGTTGAGCGAAAAATAAGGACTGATTTTTCATTTATTTATATAACAAAGCCAAAACGTTCTTAGCCACGCGGTTTTTTTTCTCCATTTTATACTGAGAATGTAACCCACTTCATAAGCCTATACAATTATGGTAGAACGTTTTATTTTCATTTCAAATCCGAATTTTTTTGTTTTTAAAATTTAGTTCGTTATTTCCACATAAAGTGGAAAAAATGTGGCAAAAAGGTTTTTGCCGCGCGGTTTTTTCCACCCCTGGCAAAAACGTGCCAACCCTTAAGCATGGCAAGACAAGATTGTCAATGCTAAAGCTATGTGTCACGAAATGATTCAAATATGTCGATTGAGCACATCACTTCCATCGTCGTCGCAGTCAGTCAAACTCCCAAGAATAAATATGGATAAGTTTTCCTGAGAAGATAAATCCAAGTGGCAGGAGTTCAGGCTACAATATTCAAGTAAAATCCATGAAAATCAAAGTATAACGGATTGGGACAATTTCAGCTACTTGAAGAGTTACCGCAATGTAACTTCTTTAAGGACCTTAATTGGACTGCAGCTCGCCAGTGAAAATTATCAAGTCAACGTCGACCTATTGCAGGAGAGATTTGCTAATCGCGAAGATAAAATTAGAGTACGTACGCAGAATATCAGATCCCTGGAACCGGTAGCTGGGTCGTCGGAGTAAAAGGATTGCGAATATGTTTCGATTTATTGAACGTCAGCGTAAAGAGATTTTTGTTTCTTGAAATGGATAATGAGGTCTATGGAAACATTATACCACTTGTCACCGAACGCTTACCAGACGACATTGTCCTCCGATATGCTTAATCTACAAGGAAGAAGTGAACGTGTACGACAAAGAAAACAAGTAACCGACTCAACTTTAAATTTAACCAAGTAAAACCATATATTTAAAAATAATCACTAATCATCGTATGTGAATATAACAACGTCAAACCAAAAAAAGAACCCGGTTTACAATCAACTTTCACGAATATTTAGAGGAAAAAAAAATAATTTTAGCAGACACATGTTTTTTCATAGTCTCAATAGATAAATAATAAATTAAAACTTCCAAGATATTTTTTATTCTACTACTATACGGTCGACGAAATTGATCTACTAAACATTCCGCCTCCCTTGAACGACTAGCTTCAACTATCCAACGGCAGATGACATAGCTTTACAATCGGTCGTTTGATTTCCTTGTCCATTGTCTTTACTGTTACCACACGAACGTGGCCATCAGTCCCAGGATGCAATACTGTTATGCGACCCATCCTCCATTTTGTGGGGGGCATGTTCTCGTCCTTTAGTAACACCAAGTCACCGACATGCAAATTTCGTTTTTGTTAGGGCCCACTTTGGGCGTTGTTGTAGTCGGGATAAATATTCATTACTCCATCGCTTCCATAAGTGTTGAACAAGTTTCTGTCTCAACTATCAACGGGATACGCGGTTGAATTTTTGTGAGATTAAGTCTGGTTCAGGTATGGCAGTTATCGGGTATCTAATTAAGAAATGTCCTGGAGTTAAAGCCGACAAGTCATTCGGGTCTGAACTCATGGATGTCAGGGGTCTTGAGTTAAGACAAGCTTCAATCTGGCATAATAGCGTCTGCAATTCTTCGTATGTCAATGTTGTGTTGCCGATGACTCGCTTCAGATGAAATTTAACAGATTTCACTCCGGCTTCCCATAAAACACCAAAATGTGGCGCTGCAGGCGGATTGAAATGCCAATTGATGCCTTCTTCGGCTGTCCATTGTGTGATTTCAGAGCTATTTGAATTCGATGAGATAAATCTGATAAAGTCTTTGAGTTCTCGGTCGGCTCCCATGAAGTTTGTGCCACAGTCGCTGTAAATATTTGAGCATCTTCCACGTCGTGAGACGAATCGTTTTCACGCAGCCAGAAAAGCTCCCGTTGACATATCGCTCACCAACTCTAGATGTATGGGACGTGTAGTAAAAGAGGCAAAGAGCGCTATGTAGGCTTTGAATGTTTTCTGACTACGACCCTTTAGGACTCGAAGAACAAGATGACCGGCATAATCCACCCCGCAATTTAGAAACGCTCGTGCTGGATTGACTCTGGGCTCTGGTAACTGTCCCATTAACTGCTTTGCAGCAAACGTTTGTTGTCGGATACACCTTACGCATCTTCTGACGTGGAAACGAATTGCGTCTCGAATGCCCAGGATCCAAAATCGTCGTTGAATCACGGCGGTCAAGAGTTGTGCACCTCCATGCAAATGCTTGATATGTTCGTGGTTAATTATCAAGTCCGTTAGTTTATGTCTTCGTGGAAGTAACATCGGGTGGACCTTATCTGGCGATATGCGTGCGTGTTGAAGCCTCCCTCCAACACGAATTATCCCCACTTTATCTAAGAATGGGTGTAGTGGTAATAGTTTGCTTTTGGAAGGTAGCTCCTTTTGCTGCCTTAGCCGATCGGAGTCTTCGGCGAAGGTTTCGAGTTGCGCTCGTCGCATCCAATGCAGTAGTGCTGTTTCAAGTTCATCTGGAGTAAGTGGCCCGATTTTTCTTTGTTCCTTAGGTCTACTTGCATTAAAAACGAATCGCAGCATATAGGGCGTTACGTGTGTCAAAGTTCTTAAAGACGAGTAGTTGTTTAGCATGGAGTTGTCCAATTGACATGGTTCTGAGGCTAGTGTGACTAGTTTTTCTTCGACACGATATTCTTCTGGTTCCTTTACTTGATGTGAACTTTCTTCTGGTTTGAAAGACGGCAACCATGAAGGTCCATGCCACCAATAACGGATGTTGACCCAGCTCATTTGCCAGAAGTCCTCGTGAAGCACAGTCTGCTGGATTTGTTTCACCTGAAACATGGTGCCATTGAACGTTAGGCAATGCTTCTTGCAATTCGGCGACTCTATTGGCCACGAATGTTTTCCAACGTTGAGGAGGCGACGTGACCCAGGCCAGGACAATTGTAGAATCTGTCCAGCAGTGAATATTTGAAACAGGTTTTTTGATTGAAGTTTGATATAACTTGATTAGCTTCGCTAATAGAACAGCACCGCGAAGCTCTAATATTGGCAAAGTGGTTTTCTTTAGCGGAGCCACTCTGGTTTTTGAGGCGATCAATTCAATGTTGACTTCACCATTCGTAGATCTTGTTTTAAGATATATTACTGCGGCATACGCCTTTTCAGACGCGTCCGAAAAGCCGTGTAGACTAGATTCTTGTACGCTGGGTTGTAATATATAGCGTCGAACGGTTAACTTCTCTATCTGCTGTAGTTGATCTTTAAATTCTTCCCATCTTCGCCTTAGATGCAGTGGTTATATATAATATTATAGTTTAAGATATGTGCATTCAAAATGATTCTCAATCAGACGGCCTAGTAGAAAAGAACTGTCGCAATAAAAGTTAAAGAATTGTGCCAAATCTATGCACAAGAGAATAATTTTCTTCTCCTATAAAAAAAACCCCAATAAAATCCGGTTTAAACCAGCAATCTTTTCCTGAAAAATTCGGATTTTTGCCAACTCTGATATTCAATTATGCTATTTACAAATAATATTGCAAAATTAAGCTTTTATGCAACATTTATAGTGCTTTTTAAGACAATCTGCCGAACTTCTAATATCACTTCTAAGTTTAATCGTGTTAAAGGGAGGAAATATTGCGCCAAGTATGTCAAATTACTCAAGCAAATGGAGGAAATAGGTGTTAAATATTTAATTTTTCTATAACTAGCAAAAATTTTGATTTGTTAAACAAACCCATATTTACACCATTTTTTAATTTAACAGGTAATGCCTGTTTTAAAATCTCGGCTTGTTTTGGTTTTCAACAATACATAGCTTTATTGGGGAAAAAAATGTACGATTGGCAAGATATATTTTTTATATGTTTGCACAGTTGAACTTTAATCAATCAATAGTATGTTTCCCTGATTACATTTGATTTATTTATTTGAAACTAAGCCAATAATATTACGAATAAAATTACACGATTCTACTACACCTTGGATTTTTTTAATTGTCTGTCGTATAAAATAATACTTATGTTATATATATGAGTAATTACCATTGCTCTTCAGATGATCTTATTCAATAAACAAAAGATACAGAAATTCCGAACACTACATATATGTGAGCTCGCTTTGCTACTTCCGCAAATTTGGGGCTAGTCAATGCGTTTTCCTAAAACGAAGATTTTTAAATTTAGTCAGTAATCTTTCTTATAACCCTTGAAGCGTATGAAGGAGACACGTCTTCAAAAAATCTAGTTTTCCAATTGCAGCGCTACTAAATTCTTAGGTCCTGAAATTACCTATCGTACTACAAAAAGTTTAGTTAACACAGGACCATGGGTGGTTGACGTACTACAAATTACAACAAGTTGGTAAAACCAAAATATTACCTCTCCGAGTCGGGGAAAAGACTAGTATACGACTCAATATCGAAATACTAGAGCAACATTTTTTCCCTTTGTTTTGTCTAACGAGGCTTAAGTCATGGAATAGTTTTCTCTACATTGTAAAATATATAATCATCCGCTAATCCTAGGTTTCAAATCATTATTTACAAAGAATATTTAAGTTCTATGTTAAATTTTATTCTCTGATGCATACCACTAACCCGATAACGATTAGCCCTTTCACTGATCTAATGCTACCATGATGCTTTTTTCTATTATAAAATCTATATCTGGTTATTTAAACGTGTATTGAACTTTCGGCTCACTCTGAACCGTTAATGTCCCTTCATTACAGACACGATAATCAAAACCCAAAGTTTACTCCACCTCAGGTCTCAATTATTTACTCTTTGGTTTACTAAGCCTATTGCGGATCAAACTTGATTTACCCGACAGAATCCAGGCCTTAGCTTTCTTCTTGAAATAACTAAAACAAGGATTATTCTATATACAGATGTAGTATAGCTTAAGTAATATATAAACAGACATTTCAAATAATAATATTAAAAAACATCCTTGGAATATCAAAATGAAACAGAGCTTTAAAGCTACAAAAGTACAAAATGCATCGTAATTACGAAAAGGATTTCCACATATTCACTTTACATTATGGAAAAAGTGAATATTAAGGTTCTGTAGGATTTCTTAACACATCAAAACAAAGCGAACTGCTAACTCGGCGCACTTGTGTGACAACGGACAGACACACACAGACAAAAAAATAGACTGCTTTATAACTCTTTCCGTATTAATTTTGAATTGAGAAAAAAGATTATCTTAAATATAAAAACAAGATTATCTTAAATATTAAAATAAATATAATTAATATTTAATATTTTCTTCGTTAGTTATTCGCCTTATTGAACGTTACATCGTTTTAAAAAAGAACAATTAAACATTCTTGAGAGACTTGACTAATATTGGCGTTTGAAATGAAGCATACGCCGGTTGCTTCGCCTTACTAAAATAGGTAGTATATAAGGGTTTCGAATCGAAGCTATGGATAAGAACATCGCAATTGCGTGAACCTTGGCGGAAGACCCCGTCAATGGAAGGCTAGACGTTTCTCGTAACCCTAGCCGATCGCCGCGTATGTCTTAACCTTAACGATGATGATGGAGTAGAAGCAAGGTGTACAGACTGGTGTCCTTGTGGGATGGACAAAAACAAAGACCAGTAGATGGTGGTGTGTTGAAACCAGTGTGTACAGACTGGTGTCCATGTGGGATGGACAAAGACTAGAAGATGGTGGGGATCTCATTAGAAGCCAGGTGTACAGACTGGTGTCCATGTGGGATGGACAAAGACCAGAAGATGGTGGTGATTAGAAGCCAGTGTGTACAGACTGGTGTAAATGTGGGATGTACAAAGGCCACAAGAGGGTGGTGATGTTAGACAGGCAATGGAGTAATAGCCTGTAAGTGTAATACAATTTCCGAAATTTCCGGAAATTGAGAACACGTTTGCTCCGATTTGCAAACTGCGAACGCGGTCACGTGGGTGTAACAACAGACAGACACACAGACACGTCGAAATTAGAACCTCTCCGTGACATACGTCACTCGGAGAGGTAAAAATATAGGTTACATATATTTTGCCGTCATTACAAACAAAATTTAACTGTCTAAAGGGAGAGGATTGTGGAATGATGATATTTTTCGTTCTTTTGTTTAATGAAGAGTTCATGTAACTAGGTCACTTCAGTAAAAGCTTCCATCCACTATGACACTAACCGTGTAATGTTCAATAACCCCATGTCTTTTAAAAATTACTTGAACAAAACTGTAGGTTGCCGGTCCTTTCGTCAAATAACGATCTGCATTCGGAAAGAGAACTATATCATCAATGTTGTTAAGGGAAAGGGCCTCCGATTTGTTCGAAAACTGTCATGTCATTTCCGAAGACACAAACACCAATAATTCGAAAGAAGCCAGACTCCACACGACAGAAAGAAACCGAGTGACTCCCTCGCCCCTCAAACTTTGGAGACCTTAAAAGAAGACACGGATAAAACTGTAAAACAGACAAAGAGTTTCTTTGCAAGGTTTAACTCGTCCCCAGAATGCATGCAACAAAAACATGGGAGGAAGTTCCAGTTTCACTTTTCCACATTTGGAGCTCAGTTTCCCCGCCATGCAAATCAGCAGAACCAAACCAAAGAGAACCACAACTATCTACATTAATCAAAGATCAATTATTATTTTCGATGCTTTTTAATATGGTTACAAATTGAAAGGAGAATATTAATCTGTCTACTCTACGGCAGTTTTTGCTGTTATCAGATCTTACAACTTCATTTAACTTTTTTATATAGAAATTAGTAATGATAGTTTACCCATTTGTCAACAACAGAATAAATTTCATTTCCGTTCGATTGATTTGTTCCGAATAATAATTGCGTCCTATTAATCAAAAACGGGTGCGAAGTAGGAAAGGAATTGAAACGATCCTTGGACAAGACCAATGGACATATAGAAAAATCTCCTTCCTATGTCAGGCAAGCGTTTATTGTATTACTATGGACAGAAGAAGCTGTTCGCGTATTTCCAATAACTGACATTTCTCTGAAGCATACCGAGAAACCCGTTCCACGAATTAGCAACTTTCACACCATAAACTGGTGCTGCACTGAGGGTGGTAGTAACTCTGTCAAATTGTATTAAGGGTTGTCGTTATTAGATATGAAAAAGTATCGTGAAAACTGACTTCAAATTATATTACTTGATATTGTCAAAACGTTTTAGATCACGAAGGAATTTTATCATATAGCCAGTTATCTCTCCTTGGTTGTTCACAATAATATGTGGTGATTACTAGTAACAAAGACACATGTATAAAGTTCATGCTCAATCTATGTGCCTTCAGAGCCAAATGTGATTATAAATAGAACACGTCTAACGAAATTCTACTAAAATATTTGAAAGAGCATAAAAAACCTCAATTTGTATTCGCATTAGCGAAAATTGATATTGCTAGGGAAGTGGCAAGAATTTTGAAATGAATGCTTAAAACTTACGTGAAGAAAGACTGCCGTGTAACGTTATTTAACTTTAATTTTAACATTATGCACACTAAAGCGTCTAAACATTCTCCATTATGTGCTGGTCAACGTGGAACTGTGAAAAGTGATTTCTATTATCGGTTACAATAATTATTTTTAATGTATTTAATATGTATTCTGTATCGTACTTTTAAAACAGGATGATCACGACAAATTTAAGCTTGTAACCGTAAAATTAAAATGTAGGAAAGGGGGCCTAATTTCACGGCTGGTCCAGTTCCAATGTTCGCTAACGTAGTTGCAAGCGTTTGAATAGTTTGAATCAAATCATTTGGCGCTGCACCTTGCGGTGGCGGCGGCGGGAGTCCTCTAGCCGCTTGTCCATGCGTAGGACTAGTACCAAGGCTTGGAGGAGGAGTGTTTCTCCTCGGGGGAGAATAGGATCCCGGTAACTGCGCGTTGAGCGCCGCGACCAAAGTTTGCGGATCGGGGGGATTCATGACGCGACAGTTAATGAATTCAAGCAAAGACACAGGTAATATTCAGAAGTGCGCGTGTAAGTACAACTGGTAATGTTAGTCTTAACGAGTCCTGGCAAGCTCGCCACTTTATGTAACCGTAAAATCAAAATATAGGAAAAGGGGGCCTAATTTTCACGGCTCACAAAGAATTTAGAATAAAACTAGAAAACTAAGAAGTTCCCAGGTTCCCGTTTAAAGGACTTATTGTCCATGACTAGCAATATTTTCGAAAGGATAGACTCAGAGTTGAATACAAAAGAACTTTTATTAAGCGTAAAGAAAACAATAACTGAACTTGACGCGAACACAGACTAGACTGCCCTTTTTTCAGACAGGCCGCGTCGTTTTATCGCGTATCACAAAAACAAAATGCGGCAGTGGCGCTTGAGGCGACACTCCGGGAGAACGGAATACAATGATAGGGCGCGTAAGGCGCCTCTCTAGAGTAATACAAAAAATGTAATGCAGACGACGCTTTCCCAGGAAGGAGGTGCGTGTGTGGACGGTTACAAGCTTTTGCGCAATTTCTACCGGGTGAAATCAGTATTATCGAAAAAGTAGCAAGTACTTTTCTAAAGAATTTTGAAATAAGCTAATGAATTGCGGATATCGTCAGCTTTTCTTTCAAAGACGAAGCGGATGTTTTAAGATATACAAATGTTGACTTTCAACGCGTTCACGTATATTTCGAAAAAGAAAGCGATGAAGGATGCGGAGAATCCATGGATACAGACGCGAAAAATGGCCCTAAAAGGCATTCAAGTTGATTACGACGAAAGCATCCGGTTCTTCGACTGTCTGACAAGGATGCGATTCCACTTTGTGAGAAGGGTTCAGATCCTCGTAGCAATCCCCTCAGTCAGCTGGCGCAATCTGACAAATGAGAAATTTATCTCTATCGTAATTAATGCAGAACTTAAGAAAGGGGAACTAACCTTTTGTTGATTGTCTCAATCAGGGTTTTCAAAATGTTTCTGCTGAAATGTATCGCCCAGTAGGATGCCCTTTGATGTGTGCTTAATTTCGTTTTACAAGTTCCTGTCTTGGCGTATCTGTTTTTGATAACATTCCACAGAAAGGTTTCACGAAAGATGCCGAATATCTCTCGACTTTCAATTCCCGCATGAATAGTTTCATTTTATAATAAGTTACTTTGCTCCTGGTAACAGGTATGTGGGCTCGCTTTGTTACTTCTGCAACTGCAGAAAAAAAATAGGATTCCCTTCGCCAAATTATAGGATTTGATAGGACCAGATTCATCAAATTATAAGATTATAACGTTCTAAGATAAACTCTTTCCATTCAAAATGGAACCTTAACGTTATAAGATAAACTCGTTCCATTCAAAGGGGAACCCTAACGTTCTAAGATAAACTCTTTCCATTCGAAATGGAACCCTAACGTTCTAAGATAAACTCTTTCCATTCGAAATGGAACCCTAACGTTCTAAGATAAACTTTTTCATTCGAAATGGAACCCTAACGATCTTTTCTAAACTTTTTTCATACGAAATGGAATCCTAACGAACTTTTCTAAACTCTTTCCATTCAAAGTGGAACCCTAACGTTCAAAGATAAAATCTTTCCATTCAAAATGGAACCCTAACGTTCTAAGATAAACTCTTTCCATTCAATATGGAACCCTTACGTTCTAAGATAAATTTCTTCCATTCAATATGGAACCCTTACGTTCTAAGATAAATTTCTTCCATTCAATATGGAACCCTTACGTTCTAAGATAAATTTCTACCATTCAATATGGAACCCTAACGTTCTAAGATAAACTCTTTCCATTCAATATGGAACCCTAACGTTCTAAGATAAACTCTTTCCATTCAATATGGAACCCTAACGTTCTAAGATAAACTTTAAACGTTAAATTTAGAACCCAAGATTCTAGAAACAACTTTAACGTTACATAAAGAACCTTTATTCACACTCCAGAACCCTTTAAGTTCTAACTAGAAATGTTGGGTTCTAGGAAAAACCATGAAAGAACCTTTTTATCTAAGAGTGTAACATCTCTTCTTGTTGCATAATTTTGGAGGGTTTCACATTCAACCGAGTCCAGCTATCTCGTTCGACGTAATTTTTATATAGTTTTCGAACTCTCTTAGCTTTTCCATTGTTTGATCTAGTTTGATCTTCTTCATAAACTTGGCGAATAGGATTCCAGCCAAATTCCACACCGAGAAAGTTAAACATTTTCGTGCCGAGGGGCTGAGATGAAAATAATGCCTGAACAAGGCTCTTTAGCTCATGAGATGGGCATATAGTGCTATTATTATATTGAATGAAAAATACCGTGGCATGGCGCTCCAAATTAAATCCACTGATTCCATTAAATTTAATTTTTTTCCCGCATTGCCGGCATTCTCCACAGAAATTCGACTTCTTTCGCTTTGCGCCAACCGCTGTCTCAGGTTCGTGTCCCAGATAAAAGAAATGGTCCTGGATGTTTTTGGTGCCAAATCCACCACTTTCAAATTTAGCCTCAAATACTGTATTGGGCCTCAACTCGTCCAGGCTGAAATTGCTCGACCCAGAATTGGTGGCACTCAATCTTGGCGATGATTGTCCAAAGAGGAATCAAAAGACAAAGAAGCTTGGCTTGACATACTGCAGAACGAAAAAAAAAATGAAAGTCAAAAATCAAAAAGTTCACTTAAAAATTGCGAACTAGGAACTCTCCGAGTTAAAAAAACTCAAAGAGTTCAAAAAATTCAATAAAAAATATTTCTCGTTGAAAAAAATAATGGTTGAAGAAGTTTTTAGAAAAACTGTTTTTGCTAAAATTTAACTTTAAAAAGTAAAGAAAAATGAACTCTTATCGATGCAGAAAGCACAAGAAAATTGAATGTAACTTGAGTTTCTCAGGCGAATTCCATTCAATTGAACGGGGGGGGGGGTGAGTAGTCAAAGGTGGGCCTGCCAATAAACGGGGCCCTTTTACAGCGTCCATCGCGCACCCCGCGAAATTTTCAACACAAAACTATCGAAACCCCTTTTCAAAAACTATCCTTTCCCCCAAATCGAAGTATGGAGGATAGTTGGCGGGAAAGTAAAGTTTCTCTACGACTCACAGTGGTGGAATCTCCAGAACAATCTTCTTTTACATATGTTAATATTAAGCATCAAATTACGGTTTTAATATTGAGCATAAATCTTTTAATCTTATAAATATCAAACTTTCATCCTATTAATTGTAAGCTTATGTCTAGCCAGTTTAAATATATAAATATTCGGTTTACACTCTTATCAAAAGGTAAAGCAGTAGTTGGTTAAAGTTAGTTAAAATAAGTATTTAAGTAAGAGCAAAAGTCTCAACTTCGTTTCTTATTTCGTGCGAGGGGACAATCATTCTGCGATTGCGAAACAGTAAAACTCATAAAACTTTCAATACTTCAAATTTAACGCAATAAATCCAATTATTATACTGTATGTAATTTGACTAAAGCGGGGGAGTGTTCACCTTCCTTTCCATTTCCTTATAGAAATCCCAAAAAAATATACCTTCCTCTTTGTTTTACAATAACTAAACACCGAGGGGCTAATCAGTATCAGATTCCCTGAATGTAGAAATTTTAGCATTGCGAAGTGCAGGAATTTTAAGGATTATATTTAATCCTTTACAGTACGCTGGGTCACCGGCCCCATTGAACAAGGGTCATTGCTATTCCACGATAAACCTTTTGGCGCCAGTAATTTCCATGAAGTGGGACTTCGTCTTTTTCAAAGGTTAGGTATTCTGGCGCGAAGTGAATATCAACGTCATGAAGGCGCAGTGGGGGGGGGGTTGACTTGTATCTAGATTATCAGATGAATGGTGCTTTTTCCTTCTCTTTTTTTGGAATATCTCGCTATAAACCATTTCGGAAATTACATTCAGAGAAACCAACACACAGGAGCGTGGCCGCCATTGCGGTATTCTCCCTCTCGCTCGGGCTCTTAGTGAGAGGGAGAATACCCCAATGTGTGTTGGTTTCTCTGTATGTAATTTCCGAAAATGTCTATTAAAATGGAAAATCAGCCTGACAGTATGACGGGGGCCAAAACCCGAGAAAAATAAAATAACAACCAGGCATAGTTTCTTCTCTTGGAAATTTCCTATTGAAATAAGACGATTTTTATCACTTTTATAGTATCTATAAAATTACATCGTTCAATTAATTAATTTATATTTATTTAAGCTCAATTAAAACTATTAAACAGGCTGGGCTTTGCTTATTGATTCTAATGCTTGACAACGGGACTGGGTTGTAAAAGCAAAACAAGGATTTATGAAATTAGTATTCGTGTTAGTTTGGTATATGATTTCAACTGCTTTCATTGCATTTTTATGAGGTTTCGTAAACTACGCCTCATCGATTAAAGGGATGCTAATTAATTACAAGTTGGTCAATCATGGCTGTAGGTTAGTATATTTTGGTGTTTGCGGGAATTTTCTGGTATAAGAGAAGATTATATTTTAAAATACCCTAGAAATTGGCACCCTTTTATAACTTGGTTGTTTTTTTTTCTTTTCTTTTTCTTTATGAAAAGCTTTTTCCTATTTCAAGACGATGAAGTCAATAGGAAAACCCGTATACCACGAGGAACGTAAAGATGGACCAAGCATTGGGCCTCGCGTTTAAACCGAACTTAGTAAACAGCTCTCCTATACTCTTTTAGTGGCTTGGTGTAATATGGAAGGGTAGCAAAATCAGTTTTTTTGGGGGGTTTTGTAAGGTACTCACTATTGACAGCTTTGCATTCACTAGGTTTATGAGGTGTCTCTAATCTTTCAACACGCCCAAAAAAAAAAGATAACCCCAAAATCTGCCCCTTTGTAACGATGGAATGACGTAGCTAAAGAATTTCCCTCTTCCTAAATTGTAAAGCGAAAACCCCTAGCGTGTTTTCGTTGAAGAGAGAATGGAAACTTCTTATTTCAACGTAAAGTTTCCAAAAACCCATCCTCGTGTGTATAAGCGAAATCTCCGGGTTTGGCCACCAGGAGAGACCAGTAAAAGCATCGAATGCCTTTTGTTAAAATGTGTTAGCTTAGGGACCTATTTCTAGTTTTAAAAGAATAACCGCGTGACAGTGACACAGTGGCTTTGAAAATATAGAAGGTAGTGGTTTATGAAAAAACCGGTGCAATGAACTAAAAATTGAGGGTTAAAGGTTGCCAAAGAAAAAAAAGTAAATTCGTACACTATGCCCGGTTAATGTAATTTAACATGCATTCCTCGTTGGAAACATAATAATAACACCAATTGGTGGTGGGGGTGTTATTTTTTCATATATCTCACAATAACCTAGTTAAACTCATCTGCAAATTCCCAACCTCTGACCTGAGAGTATGTATACTACAATTGCTCCTTGCTCCGGCCTCGAATCCTCATATAATTTGACTAAATATACACACAAACAAACCATTTTCTCAAAAATATACAGGGTTTTCCAAAAAGGGCCGTCGAACCCAAGGTACAATTGATTTTGAGTCGAAAATAATAAAATATAACCTCTATGACAGTTAATTAATTAAAAAATTGTAAGCAACATGATGGCTCTGGCCAGATTAGAGGCTTAGAGCCCCATCGATTGTAAGGCTCCAGCAATTGAGAACGTTTCACTTGTTAAACACTGTAGTTTGTACGCAGGCCTAAAAAATATTAATTAGTTAACATGAATATACTCATAGTGCATGGCATTTTTTATATCTGAAAAACAAGAATAGACAATTAATTCCAGAAGAGAAGGAAACACTTCTCGACGCGTTACCTTTAACAGTGCTAAAATGATTACTCGAAGTAATCATTAAACTCTTAATAGAATAGCAGATAGTTTCAGTGATTATCCCCTCTATGAGTTTACAACATAGACTTATGCCGATGCATACTTATAAAATTCACTTATGCCCAGAAGCGTTCGAAAGAGAAAGAATTTGGTGAAACATCCAACTTCAGTTCTTTCCCTTATGCGGCCTTTACATGCTTAATATTTTGCACAAATAAAATTGGGGACACATAAACTATTCACTAATTGTGCAAATTAAAATCAAACATGTTCAATAGTTTGAATAAAATTTTCAGAAATAAAAAGCTCATTCAATATATATTTTCAGAATATTACGCAAATATTGTCCTAAATTTACCGTAAACGGTGTTCAATTTCCTAACAAATATTGTGGCATTATATTTGAACTTTGCACAAATGTTGGATAACGTTTTATTTAGACTTTGTAACTTAAACAACGGGCCTCCCGTTCTCCGCGCAAATTATTGAGTGTGTCCCCATAAGTAAATACCGAACTTTTTATAGTGTGATAATTTAATTTAGTAATTAAATAACGAACCAGGAATTATCCAGAAAAGAGGCTTATATTAAGGAGAATATTTAGTGATAGATCTATAATTGATAGTATTTCGTTTAGGCTAAGGAAATACTTTTAATATACACCTTTAAAACCTAAATTGTGTGTAATTTACAGCCCAAATTCCAAAATAAATTTTACCGCCATTTAATCTACTTCTGCCGCATCTTGTCATTCAACCCCCAACCTGAGTTTCAACTTATCTAGTTGGGACAAAGCTGACAGTAAAAAAAACCCGCGTTGCCTAGCATACAGGGTGTATCTGAAATGGACGTAGGAGCGGAAGTATTTGGGTTCCTGGGGCCAATATAAGGCGAAACTGTTCTATGACATTTTGTCGTACGCCAACCCATTTGCAAGTTTCTTGAACCTAGCCCTTGCTAGTTTGCATAAATCACAGCATGTTGACTTCGTCTAAAACAGTAGGAATTAAGTTCAAGATAGGATGATTATTGCAAATTAGTGGTTGCCAGCTAAAACAAAAAATGCCTCATAGCCATAGAGTTTATCGGAAATTTTTAAGGAGTAGAAAGTTGTACAGTTGGTGACTCATAACGAACATCAATTGTAAAACAACATGTTACGATTAGTTTGTTGAAACAACTGACCGATACTAACGGGAAACTGACAGCGATAACTAGCGGAAACTAATAAGGAACACCGACATTTTGCTTCATTTTTCAAACAATCGAAAGGTTGTAAAAGCGTTCATTTTGGTTAGTGTACAAGACTACATATCCGGCGACGTCTTGTTTCCATTAAATTAGTAAATTATTTTTTACATGCTTTAAAACACTTTGAACCTTTAAAAGAAGTACCTTTTTTACCGTTTTTAATGGAAATTTTCATAGAATAATTCTAAGGAGTAAGAATGTACATTTTCTTATGGGTACATTACATTGCATCTCGCATTGCACGTATGTCTCCTGTCGTTCTCAACGCTTGCAGATTGCTACCAGTTAGTAAACGTCATAAGTCTAAAGTTTTAGGGTGGTCTGCAAATTTACTAAGGTTTAATAGTTTATTAATTTATTTGCGAAGTTTTTTCTTAGTTTTAAGTTAACCCTCCACTTTTGGTTTTTTCTCGAATTTTCTTTAGTTTTATTTGCGGTCATCCGTTCGGTTTCGAGGTGAAGAACGAAAGTTTCGTCTTAAACGTTTTTCTCTGCTATTACTTTTGGTGGTACCTCGTAATCAGTGTAGGCCAATCACGAGCCTTTCAACCCTTTCTTGAACAAGTTAGTAGTGTGTGACCTTGAGAAGGAATGCAAGGTTTCATGAAGCCCACTCCTAAGTACGCTATTCAACATAGCGTACCTAATTTGTTACGGGCGAAGTTTCGGGTGAGGCACCATTACTCCCTCACTGTAATTTTTTGGAGAAAGGAATGTTCCCTTTTTTGGTCACATTGAACCATAAAATTTTTTAATTCATTTTCAACATTTAGGTTTCATCAGTATTTGTTGATTTTTATAAGGGTTTAATTTATTTTCAACATTTAGGTTTCATCATTATTTGTTGATTTTTATAAGGGTTAAATTTTGCAAATTATGCATTTACTGCTCAGTTTTAACAGGCGTTGCCCAACATCTCACCCCAAACATTCGCCCACTAACATTTATTCACGAATACCGATTTCGATAAGTTGCAACATAAACCTTATCTTTAAACTAAATGCAACCTTTCGATTGTTTGAAGAATGTAGCAAAACGTCGGTGTTCCTCATTAGTTTCCGCTAGTTATCGTTGTCAGTTTCCCGTTAGTATCGGTCAGTTGTTTCAACAAACTAATCGTAACATGTTGTTTTACAATGATGTTTGTTATGAGTCACCAACTGTACAACTTTCTACTCCTTAAAAATTTCCGATAAACTCTATGGCTATGAGGCTTTTTTTGTTTTAGCTGGCAACCACTAATTTGCAATAATCATCCTATCTTGAACTTAATTCCTACTGTTTTAGACGAAGTCAACATGCTGTGATTTATGCAAACTAGCAAGGGCTAGGTTCAAGAAACTTGCAAATGGGTTGGCGTACGACAAAATGTCATAGAACAGTTTCGCCTTATATTGGCCCCAGGAACCCAAATACTTCCGCTCCTACGTCCATTTCAGATACACCCTGTATAATGGTACAATATTAAAAGTAATTAGGCTCAGGAAATACTTGTAATATACACCTTTAAAACCTAAAATGTGTGTAATTTACAGCCCAAATTCCAAAATAAATTTTACCGCCATTTAATCTACTTCTGCCATATGATATATCTTATCTCACTTTCATTTTTTTTACGACATACCGTAGTTGGGTCAAGCTGACATTAAAAAAAACCCGCGTTGCCTAGCATTGTTACTTCACCAGTGACGGTTTCTTTTAGGGGCGTGGTTTGTAAGAGATCTCCACCATATAAGGAGAGAGAGGGTTGGAGAGAAATATCAGAAGTTAACGAGCTGCCACAAACATGGGTAACAAAATTTCATAAAAAGCTAATATCCTCCACCCTGTCGCCGACTTCCAATCGGCCGCAGATGTCGTCCAACCCGCAGCCGATGTAGTCCAACCGCCCGCAGCCAATGTCGTCCAACCGCCCGCATCCGATGTCGTCCAACCGCCCGCAGCCGATGTCGTCCAACCGCCCGCAGCCGATGTCGTCCAACCGCCCGCAGCCGATGTCGTCCAACCCGCCGATGTCGTCCAACAGGCCGCCGATGAACTCCGCCCAAGGCACAAGCGGCCCAGGAAGGTCCGTGGGAGCGGAACCTTCGGAGTTGTTCCGTTGCCACCCGGACACGCTCCCCGTGTCGCCGCCCAGCACCCCGGACGCCGGGACGACCGACGCGACGCCATCCAGCACCCCGGACGCCGGGACGACCGACGCGACGCCATCCAGCACCCCGGACGCCGGGACGACCGACGCGACGCCATCTAGCACCCCGGACGCCGGGACGACCGACGCGACGCCATCCAGCACCCCGGACGCCGGGACGACCAACGCGACGCCATCCAGCACCCCGGACGCCGGGACGACCGACGCGACGCCATCCAGCACCCCGGACGCCGGGACGACCGACGCGACGCCATCCAGCACCCCGGACGCCGGGACGACCGACGTGTGGGCGTCCAGCACCCCAACCGAGCGACTCGAAAAATCGACCCACAACCCCGTCGGCAAGAGCTGAAAACATGTTTCAAATGTGGGGTTGTGGGTCACTCATACAAAGTGTGCGGGGCGACCCGTCGGGTGGCAAAGAAGCGGAAGGGGGGCCCAATTTTCAATTTTAATTTTTAAAAGAATAAACATTAATTAAACAAATCTTTGCAATATATTATTTAACCTATCACCTATCACAGTTTTTTTCCACATTAACCGAGAGGTCAGGTGTGAGCTTAAAGTTTAAATTCTAATTTCTATCTCTATTTCCTGCTGCTAAGCAAGGCACGGAAATATTTTTACGTTTTGAGTGAGTGAAAAAGAAACTACAGGCCTTTAGCCTTGCTAATATTCCTCAAAGTTGTCGCGATTGATACTTTCATGATCTGCACCGTTTATCTATTTTTTCAATTGAAGCTATGCTGTGCTGGGTTACGTCACGTCATAAGTTAATAAGATATGTTCCATTAGTTTGTAAATGGTTACTGAGAGCTTGCAGGGAGCCCACCGGTCCTATAATTCCTATATTTTTGAACCAGTCCTATATTATCCTATAATTTCATAAAAGGTCCTATAATATCCTCAAACGATGGTGAGGCGCTGTCAAGAGCTTAGTACAGATTAAATAGGAAGATACGTATAATAATAATTTTATTTACGGGATTAGAAAGCAATAACTGATTATTGTGACCCGCGTCATGTCACACAGCACAAATAATAAGAGTAATAAAGGAAAAATAAAAGAGAGAATATAAAGAAAAACCAGATGGCCCAAGGGCTCGTAATAGTAGCCATATCGTACGAGTGAATAGCCCCTCGATACCCTACCCTAATGAGTGGATAACCCCTCGATACTTTACCCTAATGAGTGAATAGCCCCTCGACTCCCTACTCTAAACAGTGATTAAATTATTTACTACGATATGGCTAATAAGACAACTAACGAAAATTAATTAAACAACAAAAAGACTCAAACAAAACACAATAAATTAGCACTTGCACAAAGCAAGTAGCCTCAAATAGGTTGCCACCAATCACGTAATTTGTCCAGTCTAGATTTAAAAGCAGAGACGGACGACTGCTGTTTAACGGCGCTAGATAGGTAGTGTCATACTTATGGAACATATCTTATAAACTTATGGTCACGTCCATTTCCCAGTTTAGGTTGAATTTGAGGGGTTGGGATAGGTCAAGGTGTAGTTATAATAATAATACTAATTTTTGTATAGCCCCTCCTCTTCCATTTTAAAGAATTTCATAAGAATTAAATTATTATAAAATGCACAAAAGCATAAAAATATAAAGTTTTAATTCGGGTCTAGGAGGAGGAAACCTTTCAATAGAGCTACCAAGTCGGCGTGAAGATCGCGGGCGCCTGAAAAAGCGATTTTCAGGGAACGGCAGCTTTGGCCTATAAAACTCGTAATATAGCATAGAGGTAAGCCTGACGCTGCCATCCCCAAAAATGTGCAAAATCAGGGGAACTCTCTCGTGCCCCGTTGCGCGGAATGAACGTCGCCACCGGGACAAGATGACCAATCACAGGGCTAGTTGAATTACCTTACTCTATCCCCGGAGGCGCGTACGGAAACCTAAAGTCGGCACGAGAGAAAACTAAGCTACGAGATTCATAATGAATTCTCTGGAAATTTGTTGCTATAAAATATTTCAATTCCTAGATATACAAGTCTGTCTTAAAGGGAGGGTGAAGTGGAAAATAAAGTGATTTTTAATCGATTCTTCTACTAGTTATAAGACCTAGCAATATTTAGGGTGGCCTACTGGCCAATAGTTAAAGGGATAGAATCGGATATATCTGAGTTGGTCACACTAACATTGGTTTTCTATAAATTAACCAACAATAAAAACATGGGGGTCAGTAGAAATCGCGAGAAAAATTTATTAATTAAAATAAACGTGAATAAAAATTAAAATTTTGAACGCCAGATTTAAAATCGGCCACCATTTTCAACCCATTACCTACGTAGGTAAAGTTCGGCCTCTGATTGGTTGGTAGTAGTTGGAATGAAAACTGTCGTTTAAGGAGTAAAAAGTAGTAGGAACGAGAATCTAGGTCAGCTTGCCTGGTGAATCGTCGTCTGCTTATATGCATAAGAATGTCAGACGAGAAAGTATTTCTGATCATTCCGGTCCTGAATCTGATTATGAAAGTTCGAACTCTGATTCTTTGGATTCAGAAAATTCGGAACAATTTATAATAAACGAATCTGAGGGTAGTTCTTCTGAAGTTGAAGAATTTGGTGTGCAGCCATACCAATTCCCGTCAATCTGTATCATACTGCGCTCACAGAATGAATCCCCCTACAGGTAGGAAAAACACTACGGAGCCTTAGAGACTTATGAAGTCGAAATTGGTAGAGACGAACTAGTAACGTTTTTCGGTGGTTCGGCTCTGTGTCACCAGGTGCCCTCATGATCGCAAAACAAGAGCATTTTGGATCTTTTAATCGTAATTTAAAAATCATTAATTAAACTAAAATATAAAAACATATATATTTTCAGAATCCTTATTTGTCTATCTATCGAAATAAATTAACCTTATAGGGATTTATTGCAATGAAATTAAAAGAAAGTATCCCTTTAATGTAAGCTTAATATTATGTGTGTTATTTCAATACATTTTTGGTAACAACCTATAAACACGATGGAAAGTGGCCCTTAAAAGGGCCGTTTTTTTGAGCAGTTTAATACGTCTTGCCCAGGAGCAAAAATTAGCTTGCCTTTTCAAAATAAAAAGGGCAAAAATTATATATGGTGGCCCTCAAAAGGGCCGTTTTTGGAAGTTTCGGTTTCCCCACTGGCCTAAGCGGCCTCCTCCTTCCATTCGTTTTTAACCACTCTTTGGCGGGGGGCTGGGTTGAGTAAAAAGCTTTTCGAAATCCAGGGACCAAAAGCTTTCAGGGGTGCGGGGTCTTTTTTTGACGGATCTATGTCGTGAACATAGGTTCTGCCGCCGCTTCCGCTCATTCTCGGGTAAAGATGAGTAGTACTAAAAAATATTTTTAAACACCGCGACTGAATACGATTACTAATAATAAATCCATATACCCCATCAGAGTCTTCGCAAGAATGGCCAGGTAATTGCATCTTTCCCCGCACTGGAAAATTAAAATTTTTCTCATCCACTTTTCCTTTTTCTGGACTGCAAAAATAAAATAGTAAAACTATTTTACTGCGCTTAAAATTCGCCATAGTTAAATATAATTTCTCATCAAAACTGTCCAATCGCGGCATTTTCGCGGCTTTCCGCTCATCCAAAGGAACAGGAGAGAGTATAGACCACCGTATACGGACAGGATTGTCCGTATATGATGGTACTTAGTGTAGCTGGGAGGAGGTGGTTTGTTTCTCCCCCCTTTTCTATCTATCTCTTGCCTCTCGCTCTAGATGGTACCGTGCCAGAGGGGGGAAATATGGTTGGGGGGGTTGACGACACTTATCACGTGATGTTGTTGGCGGGAAATTTGAATTTATAGAGGATTTTCGGTGTATCGGTATGACGTCACGTGACTTGGTGACGGCGCTCAGTGTCCATAGTGGTATTATTTTGGTGTATCTTTAGGATATTGTATACATTTTGTGTTTGATTTATTGGTAATTCTATAGGTTCAGTAGACCCTTTCTACACTCACCCTTCCCGTAATGTTGTTCTTTGTACGATTTTAAGGTATCTCCATGTATGCTTATGTTATTCTTATATTAAAGAACTAGATTAGGTTTACGTAGTTTATTGAAAATTAAGCAGCGACTAAGTTCTACAGTTAGGGTGCATGTTTTGTATTGTAATTATTTGGGTGTATCTTTAGGATAGTGTGCACATTAATGGTATGATTTAGTGGTAATTCTATGGGTTCAGTAGCCTCTTTCTACACCCACCCTTCTAGTAATGTTGTTCTTTGTATGAATTTGAGGGGGACGTGGCAGTGCCACTAGATTCCTTGCATTCTTATCACTGTAATTAATTTTTCATTAATTGGACCACCCACCAGGTTTTATGACATTAAAGGGGGGTTAAACCTTTATCCCCATCTATTTCTTATTTATAACGTAAACATATCCAGGCGTGTCTTAATGGCTTTGGGGGGAGGGTCGAACCATTTGTATTGAATCAATGGAATTTATATTTAGAGTGATTTATAACTCACACAAATGTGTTATGTCCAAGTTTATGTCATTGAGGGGGCGGTGACACATCCTACAATGGGGTTCAAACATTTGGTATAGTCCCAATGAACCGAATCCAATTGGACCGAAACCGCTTTTTGATTTTTTATGGAGAATATATTTAAATTTCCAGCCCAATGGCGGGTTTCTGCTGAATGGGAATTTATTTGAGAGATTTAGTTAATTTAATGTCTGTGAGGATTTCGAATTACTGCAGCAGCATATGGTAGAATATCAGGCTTTTAATTCAGAGGCTCGGGTTCAAACCCAGAGAAGGAAATTGTATGTTAGGTTAGGTTAGGTTATTATCCAATTAATTAGCTGGCACCTTTTCCAAAACATTCTCCAACTAATTAGCTGCCACCTTTTCCAAAATATTCTACTAATAGTTAGCTGCCACCTTTTCCAAAATAATGGTTCCAATAATTCGTTGCAACCTTTTCCAAAATATTCTCCTATCAATTAGTTGACACCTTTTCCTAAATATTCTCCTATTAATTAGCTGCCACCTTTTCCAAAAAATTCTCCTACTAATTAGCTGCCACCTTTTCCAAAATATTCTCCTAATAGTTAGCTGCCACCTTTTCCTAAACATTCTCCTACTAATTAGCTGCTACCTTTTCCAAAATATTCTCCTAATGGTTAGCTGCCACCTTTTCCAAAATATTCTCCTAATAGTTAGCTGCCACCTTTTCCAAAACCATGCAATTCTATCCATTATCAATCACTCTTAAAATTAAAATTTGCATTTTAAACATCAATATATATATACAACGAAAACTGTAGGGTAAAAAAATTCTTTAAAAAAAGTGAAAACGTTTGCTTTTTAAATTTTGATATATATTTTCCCAAAACCGCACATTTGGGCTGTTTTCGGTTCAATGGGAAACGCGTTCGGTCGAATGGGGCACAAGGAAACATTTAATTGATTCCAGGTGGTTGCCCTGAGGGCATTAAACGGACAAGTCTCAACAAGTTTAAGATGATTCCGTTGCGATAACAGAAAAGCAGTATATCATTAGACCGAAGCATTGACCTAACCGTACTATATTTGTCAAAATTATCGGCAACGTAATCAAAAATTTATGGAAAACGTAAAACGGTAAAGAAAGAAGCATCATTCACAACGCATTTCGTGTTAGAAGTAAAAGACAATCGAAACTTTTTTGATCAACTACGTTACATTTTTTCGAAACGAAGTTGATCATTCAAAATTCCTAAAATCCCATAGAAATACATGGGGAAATGTATAGACCACCGACACGAAATCAGTCATGTACGTGGCAATTGACTGACACGAAACGAGTCATTTGAAAAACATTTCAAATTGTTAAAAACGTTTCGATAAATTTTAGCTAAATTTATCAAAATTTCTCTGTTTCACCAAAAAACATTTCACCAATTTTTTTCTATTTAAATAAAAATTTATTACCTCTTGACTGCCCCCCCTCTTCGCAGAAACTAGTATAGCCATCTTTTACTATAACAAAGACTAAGCTAATTAACCAAAATATTTCTAGGGAAACGTCAACCAATTCGAGCACGAGTATTAAAATACCAAAGTATGTCTACAATGCCGAATCATTTTACATAGTTTCTCACTAGAATTTCACTGCTATTTACACTGTTCTAGGGAAAACACAGATTTTAACTAACACATTTAGAAAAGACATACATCTATATATACTAAAACAGAATATAGCACCTGCGAAAAGTTCAAAGTACAACACAGAGTGTCATTTAGCTAATGTCAGTGCATGAATCGTGGATTTCTAGCATTAGAAGGAAATATTGTACCCAAGATTTTTCTAACATATAAAAATGCTTATTTGGGTTTCCTAAATTCCCCAAAGAATTGCATACAAAATTTGAAAAAGTACTGACTTCAGTTAATCCAACTCACTTTGTTTCTTTAGTTGCCTTAAAATGACGAAACGGGTCATTTGTAAAAGAGTTCACATGACTAAAAACGTTGTGATGATTTTCGCAATATTTATCAAAATGATTCGATGAAAAGCATATTTTCATTTATTTCAGAATCATCAATTTCAATACATAACTAGATGGTGTTGCAGACTTAAGGAATTTAATTTTCTATGCCTCAAAACTAGCTTTACTCTTATCGTTGAAATTTATTTATTTAATAAGGCTCGAGGGATAGGGTCGTGAAGCCGCCAGGGCTTGAGTACGACCCTCCTCCATGGCACAAGAGTTTAGATACCATACGAGAGTACATAAAAACGGGGAATATTACAAGCAGAAACGTACAAATGAAGTAACAAAAAGAGAGAAATCTTACGAAATGGTTGAATTTAAACATCCAGTTACGTCATTAAAAATGTTCCTTAATAATACATTTGAATATCATGAAAATTACCGGTTTTTACACCAATAGTTACAAAATTTGACGCCTGCTTTGACTATATTTAATATTGAATATGATAACACTAGTATTAGTGGTTAGGGTCGCTTATTCTTGAGATGTTCAGACTTTAGGGTGGTGCTTCCCTCGATTGTTGTCTGATGATCATAGATTTTTTAGATACATTGGAATTTATTGTCCTTTCTTTAATTGGACCACCCACCTAGTTTTATGATATTAAAAGGGGGTTAGGGGGAAGAGGTTGAACTTGATCCATAACAAAAGGATTTATCCCCATCCGTTTTTATTTTTACTATAAAGACGTGTCTTTATGGGTTTAGGGGCATGGTCGAACCAGTTGTATTGTTATGAATGGAATTTATTTTGTGATTTATTGCTTTGTTAGCTGGTGACTCTTCCTACCACGAAACGTTTAGTTCATTCGAGGGGTTTGCCCCGAAGCCATTATCCTGACAAGTCTCAACAAATTCAAGATGTTTCTGGTGCGTTAACCGAAACCATGAAAATATAGGAGTATTTTTCCAGAACTATAGACTAGGAGACTAATTTCGTTCTTTTTTAAAGGAAATAACGCTTTTTGATCATCTTTACCGTATCAAATAATGTAACAAAGCTATCCTAAATACCCCATTTTACCTTCAATCTGTCAGCTAAATAAAAAACTTTCTATGCTTACATCTCAAGTAAACGCTGTATCAATCTAGGATTAAACAAAACATTTGTAAAAAAAAGTACATTTTTTAACCTTTTTATCGCAAACCTTATATTGTGTTTTTCACGCTCGATGAAGTCTCTTAAGCCGATCTTAAATAGCTGGGGCTTCAACATTGTTAACAAGTTGGGTAGTAAAACATTAACAGATATTTACGCCCATATAGAACTTTGACGAGATTAAGAATACTTTGGTAGAAAAATCATGCCCAAATCCTTGTTTGTTTCAGTCATTCTCACAAAGTCTCTGATTTTTTACATCTTTTTACTGGGATTAACAGGTTTATTTATTTAGGGTTTACAAATGAACGTTAGAAGACGAAACGTTGTGTGCCGTTTTTATTACTGAATGATAAGAGAAATACTTTGACTATAACGTCCACATGATGCGGGTTAATATTTTTATAATTCAGTGCTCCAAAGTCTTATTCCCTTTTCAGGCGGATCCATATTTTCATTTTGGACCACTAGAATTCTTTGTCCATATAGGACCAAATTGCTCTAGGTTTAGCTTTCTTTATTTACAAACCTTTCACAATCAATTGTGTTCTTTATTAAAGATATTATAGTCTATCACTATACTAGCCAGTAGCGAAAATTACCATTGTACTCTGAAATCATCCCAATCAATCTCATTTCGGTATTATACACGTTTAAATCTTTTTTATACGACTTTTGTATACACATCGCTGGAGAAAGGTCTTTTGTTCTAATCCATGCGAAAGACGCCAAATGTTTGCTATACGACTTGTTTTGAGAATTTCATTCCGTTAGTGAACATTTTCATAACGAATACTAGCTCAGTGGGCACTGTCTCTTCTTTAAAAGTTTAGAAATTTAGCCTCTTAAGGAATTAAATATAATATATTTAAATGTCTAGTTGCTACCGGGTTGATGAATGATTAAAAATATTTTATTGCCTATTCCGTAAACACGTTCAGGCAAGGGATTTGGGGGGTTGGCCGAACCATTTGTTATCATTGGAATTTACTTCATTCATTCATTTCTTTTTTAATTGAGTAGGCTGAATTCTCGCCTACACAACTTAAGGTAGAATTTTTTTGAAAAGTGTACAATGTGAATATAACAAAGGATATTTTCACAATTGAGAATCTCTCAAAACGCTTTACACACCATGTTTTTTATTTATTACCCCAATAAAGTATTGTCCCTTATTTGCAGTGTTTGTAACAAAAACTATTTATATCCCACTCTTTTCTTGACAATTTATTTGACATAAAGCAAATCCAACGTTCTTTTACTATAAAATCGGTAAACTATTAACAGGCGTGTGTCCGAAAATGCATAGTGAGAAAAACATCCGTTGACTGATAAGATCAAGCAATTAATCAGGCTATTGTTAAACGATTGAATAATGTAGGCGTGTCTATTAAGAAATTTCGTTGGCTTAAGGTAGCATTTTTTTGAAAAATGTACAATGATTTTATGACCTATTAGAGAAATTAGGAACGTTATTATTTAACAGACATGAAGATAACAAAGGCTATATTCACAATTGAGAATCACTAGAAACGTTTTACACACCATGTTTTTATTTATCAACCGCAATTGAGTATTGTCCCTTATGTGCTGTGTTTGTAACAAAATTCTATTTATAGGCCCCTCTTTTGTTGACAATTTATTTGACATAAAGCAAATCCAACGTTATTTTGTTATAAAATCGGTAAACTATTAACATGCGTGTGTCAGAAATGCATTGAGAGAAAACATCTGGTGATTGAGGAGGCAATAAATCAGGACATTGTTAAATGATTGAGGAATATGGGCGTTTCTATTAAGAAATTTAGTATAAAACCGGCTGAGGAAAAGATCAAAATACACAGTAGAACTTCAAACACCGAAAGTTAAACATGGATCTTGAAACTCTCCGTACAACTATGAACGAACTAACTATAAAACTCTCCGTACAACTTTGAACGAACTAACTATAAAAAAACCTGGCCGTTACGTTTAATTTACGAGTTTTATTTTTTCCTATGCGCCTATCTGCGAATAGATCCGTTGTACGGACCTCAGACTCTACCACAACTCGTAGTACAGGATGACTTAAATAATAATCAAGCTTGCCTCGACTTACTCGAGTATTGAAAACAGTTGCACGAGTACCAGAGGACTGTGCTACCATAGAAGAATTGGAAAACCTAAGGAATCTAATTCCTAATCCCTTAAGAACTGAATACGCAGATCGCCTAGCGAAACGACAGGAAGAAATTGAGCGTGGTATACAAGAAGCTCAAATCGCCGACTTCAACAGAGAGATAGCCGACTTTTTAGACCGAACGGACCAAGGACCACCCGCAGAGGAGACACTATTGAACGATACCTTAGAGAGGAAGCACGGATCTGAAGAAGCGCTTTCTGACGATGATATCGACGTACAATGGGGAGGAGGAGAAACGGACCAGTCCGCACCTATTGACACCGTACCCTCTTGCGAAATAATAGGAAAAAGTGAGAGATTTTACAAACATTTTAACATGTATGGTGGAGAGGTAGTTCTTAGAATTACTGAAGATCCCGTCGCTAGTGTATGTACCGTAACCAAATGCGTTCTTAGTAAGTACAGGCCTACAGATTTCGTCCAAATTACTTTAAAGAATGCGGCAAATATTTGTAGGTCCGAACTAGAACTATCTTTTATTGACCCCAATATTATTTTCGACCAGCTTGGTCTTATGCTTTATGATGACAAAATGGAACCATTTTTCCTATGTCCTATTAAACTGATTTTTAGCATTGTAAGAATACCGGAGGGTAAAGGGCGCTCTGTAGCCCGAGGGATTAAACCTTTTAATCTATTCTGTAAAGATAGACTAGGTATTGTACGTATAGTCAATTCTGATATCCTATGCCTAGCCCGATCCCTTTGTGTGGCTATAGCCCATAGAGCTTATGCTAATGATACAACCGAAGACAAGACCATAATGACCCATTACGAATAAATATCTAAATCTAGAGATGAAAACAAAATGCAGAAAGAATCTGCTTTAGAACTATGTTTTATGGCCGGAGAAAGGGCAGCCTAGTGAGTGTGGGACGGCTGAGTCTTTTGAAAGGTTCAAAATTTATTTAAGTCAGTATTCTATTTTCGTGTACAAATTCGAAACTAGCGTTCCTATCTTGATTTTAGGTGAAAACAACCCCGATGATACTAGGCCCCGCCTCTTTTTATTGAATGTAAATAACTATTATAACGTTATTACAAAATTAAGACCTTTTTTAATCACGACCGATTCTGTGAAAAATGTCTCGTACCCTATTGGCGAATACAATCGCATAAATGTAATGACTTTTGTTTTAGTTGCATGAGACCCACTATCTGCCAAGGCCCCAAGATAGCTTGTGGGTCTTGTTTGCGAAAATTCTTAGGCGATGAATGCTATCAAAGCCACTTAGCATCTTCCAGCGACAAAAAATCCCTCTGTGAGCGTCTTTTTCACTGTAAAGACTGTTTAAATACTATTGATTTTTCCCGAAGAACCGAGATGCATACGTATGATGAGATATATTGCCAGGTCTGTAAGAAATATCAGCCCAGCAATCACTTATGTTATATCCAGGTTATCACAAACAAACCTCTGAAAGTGCCATCCGTTAAGAAACCTAAACCTAATCAGCCAAACCTTATGTACATTTTCTTTGATATAGAAAGCGTGCAAACGAAGGTTTGTCAGGAAAAGTTAGGAGCCTACGAACACCAGGCTATCCTGTTAGTCAGCATAACCGTGTGTGAGCATTGTATAGATGAAACGTTCCTAAATTTTAACTGTATTATGTGTAGTCAGTTTGGTAAGCGTAAACAACAATTTTCAGGCGGTAATCCTATAGCTTTATTTTCAGATTATTTAATGCAATTGCATGCCGTTAAGAACGTCATCATAATGTCACTTTTTGGTAGTAATTATGATAATCAGTTACTAATTCGAGAAATCATAAATAGAGATGAAAAATTCGATCCGTCTTTGAAAATTAACGGAACTCGAATTTAAGAAATGAAATTGTTTAATTTGCTATTTCTGGATTCTTATAATTTCATCCCTGTAGCTTTAGCAAAGTTCCCCGCTACTTTTGGTATACCCAACGCAGCCAAAGGGTATTTCCTACATTTTTTATTCAATGTAGTAGAACGCAATTTTGATGTAAATAGACCGAATGAAACCAACTATGTTATAGAAACTAATCTCCCCCTATCGAAGCGTATGGTTGTCAATTTTTTACAAGGAAAAATTTAGATGCCTTCTTAAAATGGCATAGCTTCGAAGTTAGTACAGGTAAAGGTTTCAACTTCCTGAACGAACTCAATAGTTATTGTGAGAACGACACGGTTTTACTATTCCTAGGATGTATAACGTTTCGTACGCTACTCTTTAAAGTAACAGGCGTTGATCCATTTAATTGCGGTGCAATTACTCTTCCTGGCGTGTGCTCTCACGTGTTTCGCCGAAATTATCTTAAACCCGATACTATAGGCATCATACCGGCAAACTATTATAGACTTAGTGAAAATCAGTCAATAGGGGCTATAGAGTGGCTTCAGTGGACCGCACACAAACGAAATTTATCTATCGAATCCTCCTTTAGAGGGAAAGAAACCAGAATCCAAAAACTTGGAGTAGACGGATTTTGTGAAATCAACCAGGAAATATTCGAATACTGGGGGTGTTTCTATCATGGGTGTAAAATACACTTTCCCTTAAACCAAAACAAGCCTTTGCACGGAGACCCTACGCAAACTTTGAATTCTAGATATATTAGTAGCATGAATGTGTTGACCAAGCTAGAATCACTCAACTATAAAGTAAATGTCAAATGGCAGAAGGAAAAAGTAAATAAACCAGAAATAATAGAGTTTTTAAAATGTAATGACATTAAGCCTACAATAGTAAAAAGATTAGACCCCCGTGATGCATTCTTCGGTGGAAGATGTTGCGCTACAAAACTATACCATAAAACAGCAGGATCAGAGCGCATTCATTACGTTGATTTCACAAGTTTATACCCTTTCATTAACAAAACCTCCAAGATACCTATAGGACATCCTGAAATCATATTAGACAACTTTCCAGACATATTTTCGTTTGATGGTCTTCTAAAATGCGACGTATTACCGGCCCAAAACCTAATTCATCCCGTTCTGCCCGCTCGTATTAATGGAAAATTATCATTTCCATTATGCTACACCTGTTGTAAAACCCAGTTTCAAGGTGATTGTGGACATACTCCTGAAAAAAGAGAATTGAGAGGTACATGGGTAGTCGACGAGTTACGTCATGCAGTAGAGAATGGTTACACAATCACACGAATGTACGAGGCTTGGTCAAACAAAATGACGCAATACGACCCCAAAACAAAACAGGGAGGACTGTTTAAAGATTATGTTAATACCTTTTTAGAGTATACAAGTTGGGAAAACCAAAATATTACCTCTCCGAGTCAAGACGACTACTTACAAACTTATTTACCCAGATATGGAAATGTTTCTTAAGTTAAAATTTATGAAATATTAAAGCAGTATACAAAGCATAGCAAATTTACTGTAAATCAGACGACATTTTACATCCAATAATGATATACTTGTACACATTAAAATCATCCGATGGGGGAAAAACGGGTCATCGACGTTTTATAAATGACGCTAGCCTAATAAAGCGTGCAAGGTACCAAGGCTTAACAAAAATTGTAGGATAACATATTTATAGAGATAGATAACAACTTTTATAATTAAAATTAGAAACTAACATATCTCTTAAAATTCTCGCGTGATCAACTGGTTTCACGCCAATTAAATAGCTATAGTCCCATAGAGCTATTTGTATTAATTCCTCCATAGTTTTTTCGCCAAGCTGAGAACTACGCGTTTTACGTCACGTTATCCAAAAAGCCGACTATTTTGTTTGAAGACCGCGCTAGCTCAGCGCTAAGCACCGTAACGTCAAAATTCAAAAACAAAATCCCTGGGCCGCGTTCAGCAACGCTGGGCTCTGCTGAACGCGGCCCAGATTTCCACCATGATAATAAAATTTAAGCCTAATTATTTAAAAGTGTATTTAACTTTCGGCTCACTCTGAACCGTTAGTGTCTCTGCATACAGAAACGAAAACCAAACGTTTACTTTTTGGTTCACTAGGCCTATTGACAAATAAGAGGTCATTTGACCAACATAGCAGCATTGTGCTTGTATTCACTGTGATTTTAGAAAGGATTATGCTATAAACAGATGTAGTATAGCTTAAGTAATATATAAACATCCATTTTAAATAATAATATTAAAAAAAATCTTTGGAATATCAAAATGAAATAGAGCTTTAAAGCTACAAAAGTACTAAATGCATCATAATTACGAAAATTATTTCCACATATTCACTTTATATTAAGGATAAAGGGAATATTATGGTTTCTTTACACATCAAAACAAAACGAACTTCTAACGCAGCGCACTACTGTAACAACGGACGGACACACACAGACAAAAGCATAGACTGCTTTTAACTCTTTCCGTATTAATTTTGAATTGAGAAACAAGATTATCTTAAACATTAAAATAAATATAATTAATATTTAATATTTTCTTCGTTAGTTATTCGCCTTATTGAACGTTACATCGTTTTGAAAAAGAACAATTAAACATTCTTGAGAGACTTGACTAATATTGGCGTTTGAAATGAAGCATACGCCGGTTGCTTCGCCTTCATCAAATAGGTAGTATATAAGGGTGTCGAATCGCAGCTATGGATAAGAACAGCGCAATTGCGTGAACCTTTGGTGGAAGCCCCACCATTGGGAGGCCGGACGTTTCTCGTAACCCTGGCCGATCGCCGCGTATGTCTTAACCTTAAGGAGTAGAAGCCAGGTGTACAGACTGGTGTCCATGTGGGATGGACAAAAACAAAGACCAGAAGATGGTGGTGTTAGAAGCCAGGTGTACAGGCTGGTCTCCATGTGGGATGGACAAAAACAAAGACCAGAAGATGGTGGTGTTAGAAGCCAGGTGTACAGACTGGTGTCCATGTGGGATGGACAAAAACAAAGACCAGAAGATGGTGGTGTTAGATGCCAGGTGTACAAACTGGTGTCCATGTGGGATGGACAAAAACAAAGACCGGAAAATGATGGTGATAGAAGCCAGTAAGTGCAAACTGGTGTCTATGTGGAATGGACAAAGACCACAAAATGGTGGTGTTTGAAGCCAATAAGTACAGATTGGTATTCATGTAGAATAGACAATTGACTAGTCAGATGAAGTAATAGTGGCCAGTTGATTTGTGGATAGATTCAAGTTTTGAAATTTCCGGGAACTGTGAATACGGTCCGGAAATAGCGAACACATTTGCTTCAATTCGGAAACTGCGAACACGGTCCCCTGGGGTGTAAGTCAATAACAACAGACAGACAGACAGACAGACAGACAGACACACACACAGACACGTCGAAATTAGAACCTCTCCGTGACATACGTCACTCGGAGAGGTAAAAACCCTAGCTAGCGGCTTTCCAGCAGATTGCCAGACTGAAGAAGATGAGGAGAACTATGTCAAAAGTTTCAAAGACGAAGAGGGTGTAGAACTGGATATCACTAAAGTAGAGAAAAATGAAGGTCTCAGATGTCTTAGCAAACTTATGCTCAACTCTTTTTGGGGCAAATTTGGCCAGTAAACAAGGCACACCTCTACCGAAATAATCAAAGATGCCAACAAATTGTATGGATTAATATTAAATCCCGACTTGGAGGTTAAAAGTTTACTAACAATCAACGAAAACACCATACTAGTAAAGTACGAACACATTCTAGAAAACGAGAATGTGCACAAACACACAAACGTAGTTATCGCTTGTTACACAACAGCTATGGCGCGATTACATTTACTAAAACATCTTGAAAAGGTCGGTGACCTTTGTTTTTATTATGACACGGATAGTTTAGTGTACCTTTCGCCAGACGGCGCTCATTTGCTACCCACAGGCGATTATTTAGGGGAGCTCAAAAATGAATTAGAATCCTATGGACCAGATGCCTATATTTGTGAATGGGGGAGTGCTGGACCAAAGAACTATTCTATGGACATTCTCGACCCTAAAACAGGCACTAAAACTAACATTATCAAAGTTAAAGGATTTTATTTAAATGCCTCTACTGAAAAATATATAAATTTTGAAACAATGAAGAACCTACTAGGCGTAAACAATGAAGGTGAACCTATACAGAACTCGGTTCAAGTCCCTATTGGCCCTCAAATCAGACGTCTACAAGATCACACTCTGATCACGATCAACCAGACCAAAACATATCAGGTCGTAGTGGATAAAGTTAGAATGATATCTGACTATAAAACTACCCCATACGGTTATATTAACTAGAATCCTTGACATTTTCCACATAAGTTACTCGTATTTATTTTAGATACCCAGTATCAGTATTTTAATTAGTATCTCAAGCATTATTTATAGTAATATTAACGTATTTCAACTAGCAACATGTAACAATATTTTAACGAATACGGAGCTTTTTTTTGGTAATATTTTTTGCATTTAGTAAGCTTTTTTTAATTAGTATATATTAACCCTTTAGTTTAAAAATTAGTATTGAATTTGTATAAGTGTAATTTTTGTTTTTTGATGATAATTATAGTAACGTTTTTAGCGTGTATAACGCGTCAGAAAAAATATATTTTTTCGTCAATCCTGTGAACATTTTAGTTTAATAATTAGCCTAATATTTGTTCTAAAATCGTATAATAACCATTGTAGACTTTAAATCATATTAAAAAGTAGTATTGCTATATTTTCTATGAAGGTACTTAATAATCTCGCGCATAGTAATATTGTTCTATTTTCTATGATGGTAAATGTTTATGTGCTTAATCATCTTGTACTACCATTTTTTTTGAAGAAGTATTAATTTTGCATTTTAGTGAATTTGTTTGATATCAAAACCATTGTAATTCGTATTTTCTAATGATGTTTTTTTAGCAATGATTACGTGTATAAATATTTTAGCGCGTAGGAAAATATATATTTTTCAGTCAATCCTATGAGGATTTTTAATTTAATAACTAGTATTGTGCTTATTTACCATGTATTCTATGTAACCCGTATTTTCTGATGTTTTTTTAGTAATATTTCGCATTTTAACTCAAGTAATTGTACTTATTCTCCAAATTCGTATTAAAACTAATGTAATCCTTATGTTCTGAGTTTTTTAGCAGTACTGCTTCATTTTAACTTCTAATCAACTATCCAACTGTGCAAAAACTGCCGTAATTTCCCTTTATGATACTAAAGTGTACTATTGTTTTCACATAGTAACTTGATAAACAATACACAAAACAGGAGAACACTTAGATCCCGATTAATTTGTACCCTTTTTCAATGTAAACCATATCTCATTTAAAACCGGTTCTTTAAGTATAACATAAGCCTACATGGAGAGATCTCAAAATCGTACAAAGAACAACACTACTAGAAGGGCGGGTGTAGAAAGGGCCTACTAAACATATATAAATCATGCCCTAAATGAACGTAATATCCTAAAGATACACCTAATAATAACAATACAAAACATGAGTACACCTAGACCTTCGTCGTAGCTTAATTGGTATCTTTTGCAATGCAAACCCTATATCACTTAAATCTAGTTCTTTAATATAACATAATCATACATGGAGATACCTTAATAATAATAACATTACGGGAGGGGTGCGTTTAGAAAGGGTCTACTGAACCTATAGAATTACCAATAAATCATACCCTAAATGTACACAATATCCTAAAGATACACCCAGATAATAACAATACAAAACATGAGTACACCTAGAACATCACCATAGTTTAGTTTGTACCTTTTGCAATGTAAACCATATCTCAATTAAAACTAGTTCTTTAATATAAGAATAACATAAGCATACATACAAACAAAGAATAACATTACCGGCAGGGTTGGTATAGAAAGGGTCTACAGAACCTATAGAATTACCAATAAATCATCCCCTAAATGTACACAATATCCTAAAGATACACCAAATTAATAACACTATGGACACTGAATGCCTTCAACACCAATAAATTACGTGACGTCATACCAATACACGATAAAAAACCCTATAAATTCAAATTTCCCGCCAACAACATCACGTGACGTCATCAATTCCCCCTTGCAACCCCCTCCCCCAGGCACGACTAGAGAGAAGAACGAAAAGGGGGGAGAAATGACCCCCCTCCTCCTCACAGTACCACCATATAGCTGACGCCTGTATACCGAACTTAGTTCGGTATACTGGCGTCTATACTCTCTGACGCCGCCAGCGCAGAAAAGATGGCCATTGTTAAAAAAAGGCTCCGAAGGCGGTCGTCACGGAGGAAGACGTGGGCCCAATCCAGAAGGCGATTCTAAGGGCGCCGTCTACCGCGCCTTGCGAATTTTAGCCTGACGGCCGGGGCCCTGGTATACTCCTGTGAGGATTCGTTCACTGGGGAATGGTTGAAGGTAATCTTAGCCTACTCGGTGGTGGGGGATGCGGTTCTCTCAGTAATGAGAGCTAGCGAACTCCCTAAGCCGTTTAAGGTAATGTTTCGCACCAAGGACCAGATTACCAAAGAGCCGGCGGTGCTGTTTCGGCGCCTAAAGGCCCTTAATGCAGGTTTTGCCACTGAACGTTGGAAATGCATCCGGACGTACGTGGACAGGGCCGTACGGTACTGGGTACTGCTCATTGATGGCTCCTCACTGGAAGCCATTAAGAATGCTGGTTTCGTGGGCTTTACTGGAGTGGACAAGGGTTCCTTCAAACTCCTTCAGAACACGGAAACCACCAAAACCACTGCAGCCGAGCCTACGGCAGGGGGTGGGACTAGCGAGATGGGGGATCTCGCTGTGGAGCTCGCTGGTGTCGCTCTAGACACAGAGGGGGAGGGGGTGGCTCATTCAGAAGCTTGTTCTTCCATGGATGAGTCCACCCTACTGGAAGAATCGAATGGGACCCTTCGGGACCCAGCCGAGGTGCGTTCTAGTGGTCCTGGTGAGGGGGAGGATCTTGGGACTGGGAGCTTGCTTGTCGGGGGCGGAGGTGTCACTAGCCCTCTCGGGACCGATGAGGTGTAGCTTGGTCCCTTCTGAACCCCTCTCTTAAGGACCATGGGGACGCTACGTGCAATTCAAATCAATCTGCACCATAGCAAGGCGGCCTCTGCGGTACTCTGCAGGAGGTTTGCTATAGAGGGTCTCGATCTGGCCCTCATACAAGAACCGTGGATTTGCCATGGCAAAATCCACGGTCTTGACGCGGCGGGGTCACTATTTTATGACCATACTGCTGCTAGACCTAGGGCGTGTATTCTGGTTCGGAGGGATCTTTGTTGTATCTCTCTACCGCTGTACACGTCCCAGGACACGGCGGCCGTGAAACTAGTCCTGGCCACTGGGCATGTAGTCCAGGGAATCTAGACATTAACCTTGAATAAATTAGGAGAAAGCTGAATTTTTGCACAATGCTAGGATATGATGACCTCATCAAAATACCAAAGGTCCCCAGTAATCCGAGTGGTGCTTCCCCCGTTTCATCCCCCCCTTAAATCAAATTTGTCTTGTCAGGCTCTCTTGACATATCTATTCACAAACGTTTCTCAGAATGCTGAAATACGGCTCATTCCTTAGAGAAAGAGCCATACTACATTTAATTATAGTACGCCAAACACCTATCTTTAATCACAATCAAATTAATTAAGTCAAAATAAAAAAAAACTTAAAACTTAACCCTAACATTTACAGTTTAACTGAGTTTTCCAAAGTAAAAATTTGAATTATACTTTTTTCTTATTATCATCGTTTAGAGCTGGTTGTAAGCTTTAAAATAGTATTATTGTACATTATAATTACTTTAGCGAAAATTAGCTGAAAAATTAAATAAGGATTCCCTCTCCCTGAAAGGGGTGTTGCCAGTTGCCACGGTATCTGTCTGTATGGAACTCAAGGAAGAAGACAATTCTTTGGGTCCTTGCCCGTTTCGCCTTCTTTCAAACCAAAAATTAAGAATTTAATACTATCACAAGGTAAATAATCTAACACCAAGGACCTAGCTTTCCAGCTTAGGAATGAGGGTATTGTGTGTCAGGTTCTCTCTAACGAACGTCTCATCTCGAGTGTTCCTAAAACTTGATATCCCAAGGCTAGGCCGAATGTATCTACTGTAGAGTAATAGTGGTTGAACACCCAAAGTTTTTCTCTCCTAACATTTTTTCTCGGCGCCAACTAACATTAGCGGCGGAAAGCTGGCTCTCACTAAAAAAATTCCACCCCCCTTATAAAAGGTACGAAACGGATTAAGGGCTCTCAAAACAAACTCAGTACATCCGTGACAGAAAAAAATAATTCTGTCGCCTTCTAATTTATCCATTATGTCGACTTAATCACCCTCTTTAAAAACGTTAGCACTCCACTCGATACGCCGTTGCCATAAAAAACGTAAACACCGTGGATGAACCCTCCATGCTTGAACTTACTCAGATAAAAAAAATTAGCCCCGCCTGTTTTACTTCACTCTCCACCGCTGTGGAGCGCTGCTTCAAAAGCTCGTTCTCGGTCGTGGCCGAGATTTTAGAAATTTTATCTCTCCATCCACGCAAGCTCCGTTGGAAACTTTAAAAAGCTTAACGTCAGAACTTTCAGACACAGAGGCTACGGCAAAAAATCTTACATAGGAACTTGGTGTAAGATTATTATACTTGTGATACTATATGATTGAAATCATAATGATTTTTAACCAACTCAAACAAGTGAAACGGGGTTTAGCATTTAAAGTTCTTTTATCACTTTTATCACAAGTAGAATAATCTTACAGATTATTTATTAGATTATATACCTTGTGCTTTTATTGAAACAAATTTATGATAAAAGTTTCGTCAATTTACAACAAATCACAATCTTCTTCTTCAGCAGCGAAACTTATTGTTTGTGCATGAAGTACCATTACATTTGCCACACATCGACGTACAAACTAAATTGACGAAACTTTTATCGTAAATTTGTTTCAATAAAAGTGATAAAAGAACTTTAAATGCTAAACCCCGTTTCACTTGTTTGAGTTGGTTAAAAATCATTATGATTTCAATCATATAGTATTAAATTCTTAATTTTTGGTTTTGAAAGAAGGCGAAACGGGCAAGGACCCAAAGAATTGTCTTCTTCCATGCAGACATATACCGTGGCAACTGGCAATACCCCTTTCAGGGAGAGGGAATCCTTATTTAATTTTTCAGCTAATTTTCGCTAAAGTCATTGTTATAGATGTAATCATTACTCTATGATTAAGATTCCTATCTAGGATTTAATTAGTCTATTTTCCATTATCTAATCTATCGGAGTTTTAGACCATATGACGTAGCACCAACCTTATCTGTATATAAGCGAGCTGTTTATCGTAACGCGACACTTCTTATCGGGCTATGTAACGGACTACACATGTTGTATTTGAATTGACGTAATGTAAAATAATAATATTTTAAAGCTTACAACCAGCTCTAAGCGATGATAATAAGAAAAAAGTATAATTCAAATTTTTAATTTGGAAAACTCAGTTAAACTGTAAATGTTAGGGTTAAGTTTTAAGTTTTTTTATTTTGACTTAATTAATTTGATTGTGATTAAAGATAGGTGTTTGGCGTACTATAATTAAATGTAGTATGGCTCTTTCTCTAACGAATGAGCCATATTTCAGCATTCTGAGAAACGTTTGTGAATAGATATGTCAAGAGAGCCTGACGAGACAAATTTGATTTATGGGGGGGGATGAAACGGGGGAAGCACCACTCGGATTACTGGGGACTTTTGGTATTTTGATGAGGTCATCATATACTAGCATTGTGCAAAAATTCAGCTTTCTCCTAATTTATTCAAGGTTTGGCCATTTTCGTGCCTAGATTTCTTGGAGTAATGCCAAGTTGACTATCACGGCAGCCTCTGCATACTTTGCCCACGACGCGGACTCTTTCCCGACAATTGAGTTGATCAATCTGGTCAATCAATGTGAAAAGAGAGGGGACAAATTAATCATTGACTGTGACGCCAATGCTCATCACGTCACGTGGGGCAGTTCTGACTGCAACAGGAGAGGTGATGATTTACTAGAATATTTAGTTGGTTGTAAACTCTATATTCTTAATCAAAACAATGAACCTACTTTTGTTACTTCTAATAGAAGGGAGGTCATTGACCTCACGCTAGCCACGGAAAACCTCGCGTATTCCGTGTCTAACTGGCATGTGTCTAATGAGCCGTCTCTTTCAGATCATAGGCACATCTGCTTCACTGTCGCGACTACCTCTGTCCCGGCGGGGACGGAGATACGCAATCCAAAACGGACCAATTGGGCCGGCTATAGGGAAGACCTAATCCTACGCTACGGAGGGGGGTCACACTCCTAAACTTACTTCATCTAAGGATCTTGACAGGGCTGCTGGTGATTTACAGTGCTCCACCATGGAGTCGTTCCACCGGAACTGCCCACTTAAGATCGTCAACCGCTCGAGGCTTGTCCCTTGGTGGAACGCGGATCTCAGCCGGCTTCGCAAATATACGCGCAGGCTCTTTAACAAAGCCAAGCGCGCGGGTGACTGGGCTGGATACAGGCAGTCCCTTAACACCTACAACAGGGCCATTAGAGCTGCTAAGGACTCCTGGCGGACCTTCTGTGAGCAAGTCTCCAATGTCTCTGCTACGGCTAGGGTCATGAAGATTCTAGCGCACGACAGCTCACATCGACTTAATGCTATTAAGCTGCGGGACGGTGCGTACACTAAGTCTGGGGCTGAGACTCTCAAGCACATGCTGGAGGTCCATTTTCCTGACTCTACTTTTATCAATTCAACAAACCCTGACTCTCTCTGCCCTGTCCTGCACAGGGCTAAGAGGGAAGACTGACTTGTAGCCAGACAGGTTGTCACGATTCCCAAGCTTCGGTGGGCTGTCAACTGTTTTGAGCCCTACAAGTCTCCGGGACCCGATGGGGTATTCCCTCTGCTTTTGCAGGAGGGCTTAGACCACATCGCCTCTCCGCTATGCAGGATCTACAGACTCTGCATTGCTCTCAGTCACATACCTCGTGACTGGAAACGCTCTAGGGTCATCTTTATTCCCAAGCCCGGGAAGACTTCCTATCTCGAGGCGAAGGCATTTAGGCCCATATGCCTGACCTCCTTCTTCCTCAAAATTCTGGAGAAGCTGGTGGACAGGTACATTAGAGACGAGGTACTTTCGGTAACTCCTCTCTCTTCTTCACAATTTGCTAACCAAAAAGGAAAATCCACTGAGACGGCCCTTCACGGCCTTACGAATTGCCTGGATAGGGCATTCGAGTTTCAGGAAATTTCACTGGCCGTCTTCCTCGACATTGAGGGGGCCTTTGACAAGGTCTCTAGCTCGGTTATTACTGAAGCTGTTAAGAAATTTGGCATCAGCGACACTCTTGGCCGCTGGATCAAGTCCATGCTTACCGACCGCGAGGTGTCGGCGTCCCTCCTTGGGGACTCTCTAGGGGTGACTACCATCAGGGGCTGCCCTCAGGGTGGAGTGCTCTCCCCCCTGTTGTGGTGCCTGGTGGTGGACGAACTCTTGGGGAGGCTCGGGGGTGCTGGGGGCTGCTGCTGCTTCGGGTATGCGGACGATGTAGCGATAGTCTTTACCGGGAAGTTCCCGGATACTGTTACCGCGCTTATGAGATCTGCTCTCTCTAGCGTGAAGCAATGGTGTCAGGCGGTCAACCTCATCGTTAATCCTGATAGAACTGTCCTTGTTCCTTTTACGAGGAAGAAAACTAAGGATCTGTTCAATGATATCTCTTTCTTTGGCCAGGTCCTGACAAAGTCCTCCGAGGTGAAATACCTGGGGGTGACCTTTGATTGCAGACTCACATGGAAGCCGCATCTTGATCGGTGTATTAAGAAGACCAAGATGCTCTTCTGGAGGACCAGAAGCTCTGTCGGCCAGACTTGGGGCCTCAACCCCAAGGCTGCACACTGGCTCTATACTGGGATCATCAGACCCATACTATCTTACGGGGCACTTTTCTGGTGGACAAGGGTCGGGCTTAAGACGGTGCAGGCTGCCCTGCGCAAGCTTCAAAGGCTTGCCTGCATTGGTGTTACGGGGGCCATGAGATCGACCCCAACTGCTTCCCTGGAGGTGCTCCTTGACATGCTTCCTCTTCATCTCTTCATTGAGGAGGTGGCTGTCATGGGGCCTACAGGCTCAACATTAGTGGCTGCTGGGCTCCAAGACTTTGGGATTACAGCCATACGAAGCTCTTTTGGGAGTACGCCGCACTTGAGCCGTCGCTAACGATGTGCTCTGACAAAACCGTTTCCAGTTTCGATTTCACAAAGCCATTCAGCATCCACTTCCCCAGTCGAGCAGAGTGGACTAGCCTGCTCCCTCTTGGCACTGGGGGTGAAACTATTTGGTTCACCGATGGTTGCAAGACTGATTCCGGCGCTGGCGCCGGCTATTACTGCCAAAGCACAAGGGTCGGCTTTTCTGCTTGCCTGGGCACCTTCGCTAGTGTGTTCCAGGCGGAAATTGCCGCAATCTGTTATTGCGCAGATTACTGTATTAACAAAGGGTATACCGGACGGACTGTGAGAATCTATTCTGACAGTCAGGCCGCCCTGAACGCGCTGAACCAGTGTCAGATTACCTCTGAACTGGTGCGCATCTGCCTTGATCTGCTAGCGCGACTGGCATCCTGCAACAGGGTTCTGTTGTACTGGGTGCAAGGGCACAGCGGATATTATGGCAATGAGCAAGCCGATAGATTTGCGAAAAGGGGCGCGGAGGCCAAGCTCTTGGGGCCGGAGCCGGCCGTCCCCATCCCCTACAGGCACGTCAAACGGTGTCTGCATGACAGGTTGACCGTCATACAAAACCAGCTCTGGCATAACATGGAGGGCCAGAGACAGACAAAACTGTTTAGTCAATGGTCCCTGCAGGTCTCGTGCCAGAGACCTAATTTCGCTCAGCAGATGGGATATTAGGCTGGCCACCGGTCTTCTGACCGGGCACTGTCGGCTTAATAGGCACCTCCATCTGATGGGTTTTGCCGACGACCCTCTCTGTAGGTCGTGTCAGAAGAAGGAAGAAACATCCGCTCACGTACTTTGCGAATGCGACTGCTTCGCCTCGCTTAGACTAGAATATTTTGATTCACACACTTTGGAACCATCGCGGGTCTCCTCTATTACGGTGGAGCGAATTCTTCGCTACGCTGTGGCCACGGGTCTATTCAAGGCCTGAATACGTGGGAGCACAATATGCCTTTTGGCATCAGTGCAAGGGCGCGAGCCCCCTACTCACTAATAATAATACTGAAAGGGATCTTCGTTTAGGATTGATGTTGTAGCTATCAATGTTTTCTGAAGCACGAGGCTCATTAATTGGACCGGCTAATCTATCTTAAAAGAGCACTAAAAATGTATCATGAGATCCACCAATTCCCGATAGCGTCACCTCTTCGTGGTCAAATTATCCATTGCACCTCTAATAGATTAGCCAGGGAGAATAGCGGGTGTTATTGGAAGTCGATGAACTTCGTAGAATGGATCTATTAGCCAGCACTTGGTCTTCCCTGAGAACATCGTCATAACTAGTACACAGGCCAAGTCGATTGAAGGAAAAAATCAAATTCTTTGACCTGCAGGTTTCATGTATCATCTCAGCGTTACTAATGTGCAATGGAGTCGTCTTCTGGCCGTTATGTATTAGGTTGTAGAAGCACTTAAACATCATATCACATTTTCTCTGAATTGATTGTGAGTTGTTATATGATGGGAATAACGTTCGGAAGAAACAGGTCCATTGCCTTGGACGGTTTTTCTAATATTCTTCAGTGGCTTCAAGAAGATCTTGCTTATGATAGAATTTCCCCTCAAGCTTGAAGTCATAATCCTCACATTCTTTTTTCAGCATTTTTGCGTACTCCTAGACTTGGTTAACTGATGCAATTATGCTAACGGTTCACTCTAATTGTATTTTAGAAGAAAACACTGTCTGTGAAAGGTTTTTCCCTCCATATATGCAAATGAAATACTCTCACCAAAGCGTTGAATTAACATATGCTTGAGTTGCTTGTTTGTCACGCCATGGTCCTTTAGGTATATCATGTTGAAGGTTGTTCTTAAATCGGAAAGACTATAACCATTTTTTTCTAAGTTAACTGTTAACAAGAAGTACTCCAGATTTTTTCTCATCGGTATGGGCAATTTACCTCGTTTGACTTTCTCCAATTTCTACACTTCACCTGAAAGCGCTATTAGCTGGACTTGAGGAATTTGAAATGTTCATTTTCTCGCGCTTGGAATTTTAAATGCTCATTTTCTCGCACTTGAAATTTGAAATACCCATTTTCGCGCGCGTTTCGGTCCAGCTATCAATGCCATCTCGCGGTAAAATAGGGAGAAAATAAGAAGTTGCGTTTCTTAAAAGTCGCCCCTTCGAAACTACCGCGCACAGGCCTTGATTAACGTAGGAAACGGACTAAGCAATGACACTAGTTCTTGAGAGTTTTTCGGACGACTATCATAACTATAGAGCCGTCTTTGTCTTTTAAATGCGCTACTTGTAAGTTCAATTTACCAAATGAAAAAACTAATATGGTAAGTTATTTATTATTTCGGGAATGTTCTTGCTCATTGTTTATCCATTTGTGATGAGGCTAGATCACTTTATTCACTTTAATCGGTTAATAAGACTAATCTAAACCTCATCAGGGTTAATATTCACGGCTAATCTAATCAAAAACTCAGTCTAAACCAAAGCTATGAAATATGGGAGCTAGTAGCTTAAGGGTTGGTTTTTAAGTTAATCAGATGAATGATTTGCGTCGTATAAATCTTAATTATAATTGTTATAATTATGAGTCCTTGAGCGCCTTAGAATAATAGCCAACATTTCCATAAAAACGTGATCGACGAACCTTCAGTTTTTTTAAGACATCCAAAAACAAAGCTATCAATTATTATTCAACAATAATATAGAAAAGTTTTAGAAAGATAGTACGTACGTAAGATGGAAGTACTATTGCAACTATTAAGTGTAATGAATACGACATCAGTTATATGAACTTATAACGCCTAGTTTAGAATTATCTAGAAAACTATAACGCATTGAATTAAGTTTTTTAATGTGTAGTACCTTCAGAGTAGTTGTAATATTGGAAATAATTGGTTGGAAAAGTAAATATATTCGTAGTATAGTGTAATATTTGAAGTTGGAAAAATATTCCAAATATTGTGTAATTTCGAAGTACTCAGTTTTATTTAGAAGTATATTCGTAGTATGAGGAATTACCGTGTAATATCTGGAAGTATGTTCGTAGTATGAGGAATTATCGTGAAATATCTGAAAGTATATTCGTAGTACCGTGTATTATAGAGGTGTGCGGTTAACCGTTTCAATCGAATAACTCGATCGAATACCGAACCGAATAATTCGATTCGGTATTCGATAAGCCCATTTTCACTATTCGATTCGAATATCGAATACCGAACTGAATATTCGGTTAAAGTTCAACTACCATAAATTTAGGTCCTCGGCACTAGAGCGACCCACCTTATTTAAAAAATATCATCCCAATTTTTTTTGTCTCCCATCAAAAACTACCAGCAAGTGCATAGGAAAATTTTAAGAAATACTTGACCACCAATGAGGAAAGGTATTTTGAAATTTAGGAGCTTCTAAATGTTCTTCCCATTGCTTTGTATTGACTATTGGCGAATATTAAGGTTATTACCCGATTAACCGCGAATAGTTGGCCTAGTATTCGCGAATATTAGGGTTAAATATTCGCAGTTACTAGGCTTAACTATTCGCGATTAATCGGGAAGGAAAAAAATTACCAAGGCCCAACTATTCGGTATTCGATTCGGAAAAAACTATTCGATTCGGTATTCGATTCGGAAAAAACTATTCGATTCGGTATTTGATAAGGAAAATTTTTGGGTATTCGATAACCGGTTTGATACCCAAAAAGTGGTATTCGCACACCCCTAGTGTATTATTTGTAATACCAAGAATTTCGTAATAAATTCGTAGTACCGAGTAATATTTAGTATGGTGTACGTTGAAAACGCTAATAGCTACCCACTCGAGGGCGACTATAGACAACTGCATGAGAGGCCAAGAAGTGGGGAAGTTCCATTTGTGACATAGTTTATATCTATTTTGAGCGCATTTAGAGCCCAAATGGATATATTGTGGAGAAGATTTGGCTAAATGGAGTTCTGGTGCTCGAAAACCTCTTAATGAAAAGCGATTGTTATATTTCACAAAAACGTCTCTATCTACTCTTGAATATTATGCCCTCAAAAACCGATTTAATACCCCATACATTTGTACAAATTGAAAACTTTCTGCCTTTTCCAGAAGCTTTTAGTTTGTTGAAGTTTCTTACTGCGTTTAAGTTGATCAAATGGCCGCCTTTGTTTGCAGTTTTACACTGCATGTGAGAACTACCCTTACTTTAACGGGTATAGTTCTGCATGTACGAACTGCTCTAGCTACGGGGGATTTCGTTCCCTCAAGGCGGAACCTTCCTATAAATGTAGAGTTAATCGTTATTTATAATAATAAATTATATATATAGTAAAACCATACGAAACCGTTATAAGTCAGAATTTAGCTATCCATAGTATTTTCTCCGTCGTCGGTTTAGCTTTTCGGTTGTAGGAAAAAAGACTATTATTTTTACTACTATCCTACTAAAAAAAATTCCCACTATCGAAGGCGGCCTCTAAAATAGGAAAGATCCGTGACTTTTCTGCTGCACAATGCACAGCAACATAAGCTTGACAAAGGCTTAGTTTTTACTGGGCCTGCCCTTCCCCCTTTCGTGAAAGAAAAAGAGTTTTCCCATTGGTTTTTGCCTTTGCCAACGTATTATCGGTGTTTAGAAGATTAGGCAGCATACTTGGGGCGCCAATGGAGACGCGCTGTGCTTTATAGGGATAGAACCATATTTTCCAAACAAGTAGAAACTGCCTATAGTTTTTCACTCTAAAACAGCCCCCAATTATGTGGAACACACAAAAATTCTGAATTTTAAGTTTTAATTATAATATGCGCATTTAAAAATTCAAATTTGTAACGGCCAAGTTTGAAGCGTCCGCCATGAAATACCCGTGCTTACGTAACAACGGAAAATGATTTGATTGGTTGACAAGAGTGCAATAGGTTTTTGAGGACGCAGTAGGATTTTATAATAAAAGTAGGATTGATCTTGGGAGAAGCGAGTGACTCGCGAGTGGGAATCATTGCCGGTTTTGGAAAGCAATATGTCGGGAAGTGAGGTCTTTGAGTCTGACGCTGACCTTTCTGGTGTTGATTCTATTGAATCGGAAAATTACTACATCGCTGAATCGGACATTTCTGACAGTTTACATTCTGAAAAATCAATAAAAATCAATCAATCGAACGAAGAGGGCTCAAGTTCGGAAGTAGAGGAAGGTTTCGGTTTACAACCTTATCAATTTGAGCCTATGGTTCAAGACAATGTCGAAGGTAATAATGAAGAGGGTCCAATGGAAGAGGATCATGAAAGATTAAATAATACCGATTGGTAAGTTACAGGGTCTTATAGTTTTGGAAAATAGCAGTTACTTGAATTTTATATATTTTTACAGGTGCAACTGTGGCTACTGTTTTGTTATGGCAACAGTAGAGGGAAGTTTTTGTTGTAAATTTAATGACCGGCCAAATCATCGCTTAATTGAACAGATTGGTCCATTAAATTGTTTTTGAAACGGAAACATTTGAAGACATTATGACGCCAAACATTTTGCACATATTGTTTGAAGAGTTTCGAGAAATAACTTTGTCCCAGCGGAGAACGAAATAAGCCCGTAAGTATTTTGTTTTCCATATTGTGTTACGCCTTTTTAAAAATATGAAGCTTAAGCTGGAAAAAAGGTGATAACCAGTCGCATTTCTATTTCAATCGAGCTCAAATTGGCTTTAGGCTATTGCCTCTCTTATGTGTTAAGGGCTAACTATTGCAAAATTAAATATTTTCAGCCAATAGGGCAGGAATTACATTTGGACAAAAGATAGTGCGGTCGTAGTCTGAATATGACTAAAACCAGTAAAACATCTTCAGTGTTTACAGGTATTTAGTCTATCGCTTCTACATTGATGGATTTGTAGAGTTCCCGTCTGATGACTATAGGGGCAACATGGAACCTGGCCATAGATAAAGGTGGCTCCACACTATTGTAAATTTGTAATAATGAAAGAATGAATGGAGTTTATTGTGTATAAAATAAGCCTACTGGGTCACGACAATAATAATAATAATAATAATAATCAAAACTGTAAAATTGCTTGAAATATTTTTATTAAAGCATGAATAATGTTTTGAAATTTTTTTATCAGTTTTTTGGTTAATGTGTAAATAATCGTTTTTTTATAAACTTCCATCGCTTCTTCCTTGTGTGGATGTTCAAACTGTGCTGATAATGGTCTGAGAGTGACAGATTCAGGTCTAGCCATTTCGCTTTCACTGTAACCTTCTTCGTACGTTTTCTGGCATTTTAGAAGTAGCTTTGCCAGCAGTCTGAACATATTGTACAAAAAATTCCGTGAAGAAAACTGTCAATACATTTCAACTTTCTTACCAAACGTTGAAGCCTGCATTATAGGTTTCACAGAATATTCTCCCTTTTTAGTTTTTGGGAAGTAAATGTTCCAACTCAATTTTCCGTCTTTGGTTTTTGCTTGAATTTTATCCGAGTTCTCATTAAAATGCAGCGCCGCAATTTGCATCCTGTAGATAATAATCATAATATTCGCAATTAAGTTTGAATGTGGCTTATCTAGAGATGAGAAATTACCGTAATTTTTAAAAATGGTAATTTACCGGGTAAATTACGAAAAAATTACCGATTTAAGTTATGAAATTACAAAAATTACCGTAGTTTTATGTTTCAACAGGCTTATTACCGCGGTAATTTGTAATTTACCATTCTAAAATTACGGTAAGATATAAATCGGTAATTTATGCGGTATTTGGTAAATTACGGGTAATTTACTGACGGTAAATTACCGACTCACATCTCTAGGCTTATCAATATACCTAGCTTCCATTCCATGGTACGAGTAGTGGGTGTTCTTTGGGGAAAAATGGATAAGAACTGAATTGTATGCTTCTACGCATGATGTTTGTGTTTCGGGAGAAATTTGTAACATATCCTTCTCGAATGTACTAATAATTTTTTTACATTTTTTTCAAAGACCGGTGTTCCTATGTGATAACAAAATTGTTCTTGATCAAATTACTTCAAAAAGAAATATCGTCGTTTTACCTGGTTGAAGCCACTCTCTTTCTTTTTCATCCAAGGCAAGATCTGCGTGTTTGCATTTTGAAAAAGGCTTGCCATGCCCTTGATGGATATTTGCAATATGGCGAAGCACGGACATAAATTTAGCTTTAATTCGATCAGGTTTTCTATTGCTAGAAGTCGTGCTCCAATAAAGATGATTCTGTATACTCTTGTTCCATTCGTTTAAAACTGAATATTCCTTTTTGGCTGCAGCATGAATTTTTTTCTTTAGAGCTATGACGGATATTATAATGGATGACGTGTAACATCTTTCACAATTCTTTTATAAAGTCAAAACCCTTCCAAGAACGCAACTTACATTTCACCATGTGCCAACAGTCAAACAGATGTTTTATTTTTGGATGAAATTTATTCAGATATGAACGAACCTGAACATGGCGATCTGTAACAATGGATGCTACTTTGAGTCCACCCCCAATTATGTACTTTAGTCCACGAGTAAGGCTCTCTAGCTCCATGGCCACACTATTTTTTACTTTGGTACTCTATAATTTATTCCAAATTAACTTCTGCTCTTTCGTTTATTCATGATAACACGTAAATCATACTTGAACCAGAACCAAGTGAATAATTTTTCTTCTTTGGCTTTCGAGAAAACATACGTTCCATATTTGGCACTAAAGCCAGGTGAATCTCCAACCAATTTCAGCTTCTTTCTTTTTAGGCTATCAAATAACTTGCCTCGCTCTTCTTGCCAAACCTAGTTGATGAAGACCACAGAATTACACGGTTGTAATTTAACCTTTACCGGGAGAGTAAAAGGGAAAATGAAGCGATTTTATTATTGACTACTAAGCTAATTCTAAGACCTAATTAAGGAATTATTTCCCCAATGACTTTAAATTCAAAATAAATTAATTTGCCAATGATAATTTTTTATAAAGTAGTAGAGCCAATAATGGGTAAATAACAATCACACACTAAATAATATGGGGACGTTTTTACGTCTTACAATTGACAGAGGAATCAAATGAAAATCTCTTTGTTTTCCTTTAAACACTCCTTTTAAATTACGTACTTCTCCAATTGTTGGGAACAGAAAACTTTTTTGGATTCGAAAAAACGTTGTCCGGCATATGCTTGCTATACGAGCAAAGTTTAACATCCGTAGGGCTTGTGTTGGATTAAGACCAGAAAATAAGATCGACGCAGCGATAAGAATGTTTCCTAATGGCTTTCGACCTAACAATGGTTGTCTTTTCCATATGAGAAAATGCCCTTTCTCGCAAATAGCTTTAATAGTGATCATAGAACCCAAAGTACTAGTAGTTACAGTGCAGGGCAAGAGACATTGAAAGCAAAAGTGGAATAGCTGGAGAAGCGCACTTTCAAATACTATGAATTTTTTCTCCTTCATAGCTATGTTTGTATCCAAATTGAATTTTCGAATCCTTAAAATATGAACCCTGAATATCAGCAACGACATATTCATTTCCAACCACATAATTACTTACTCATTTATATCCTCCACTGGTAATTCTGATGGAGTGTAGCTGCTGTCTAATGGATTGAGGGTTTCTCCTTCATCTGGCTGACTATCCAAAAAGCTCTCAACTTCTTCACTTTCGCTCATTTCAATTTCATCAGTTTCATATGTTATTTAATCTGTCTGAGTTGCTTGATCACGCCTGATGGGTGGGTCCGTTTGGCACCCTATGGCAAACCAAAGGAAACAACTCTTAGCTGAAACATCAGAGTTGCCAGTATTGGCTTACTTTTTACGCCCAACTGCTTAAGAGGCGTTTGTGTTTTGGCATCTACAGCAAAACCCAGCATTTTAGTTGGTAGCGTTTGAATGTATTGACTACGACTCAGTCGCAAGATGCGCCATGATGAACATGACTCAATTTAACGGATTGCATGGGTGTCCTTGGTGTAAACACCAAGGAGAAATCGTGGACAAAGGCTTTGGAATCGCTCGTGTTTATAGTATGGAAAATATTGAGACATTTGAGACTAGAAATCTTCAATCGGTTTTGGATGACGTTCGAAACGCAGTAACTAGAGGAGGAGAAAGGCCCGTCAGTTTTGCTGTATCTTAAACATTTTGACATTTGTGACGCAATGGTGCCTGATTATATGCATTGTTTATGTTTAGAGGTAGTTAGGACCACCACAAATATGTGGCTAGATAGCAAAAAATAACAAGTTATCTTTCTTTATTGGCAACAAAATAGAGGCTCTTGAGGAAAAATTGCTAGATATTAAAGTACCAAAAGAGTTTTCAAGGCGGCCACGATCGTTTACTACACGTAAATATTGGAAAGCATCAGAATGGCGATCATGGGCCTAATTCTACTCATTTTTTGTGTTAAAAGATATTATGTCCAAGAAATTCCTCGAAAATTGGGTGACATTTGCTATTATTTTTCAAACTCTAATGATGTCAACTTTACCCCTAGATTGTCTGTACGACACCAAAAATAATTGCATAGATTTTCTCAGAAATTTTGAGCGCTTATACGGGAAACAGTCTATGGTTTTTAACTATCATCAATTAACTCACTTAGTTGAATGTGCATCTAGGTGGGGCCTTTAGGCTTTTTGCTGCGTTTCCCTTCGAAAATAGCAATGGCCGTTTGCTTAAACTTTTTAATGGCACACAGTATGTCCATTTTCAAATTGCCAAAAAATTTATTTTACTTCAGTTCTTACCCACCTTAATGATAGAACGAAATATATTTAAAGATAACCCACTGGCGAAAACATATTTCGATTCCCTTACTAATTATTTTAGCCAGTTTCCATCAACAACTGATGTGAGGAAATTTGCAATGGTAGGCCCTGCTACTACAGTAGAGATTTGCGTTAAGGAGAGAAATATTTTCAGGTTGAACAATTTACTCGAGAAGACATTATATTTTTATAAATCTGTAAAAATTAACGGAATAACATTTACAACCGAGTCTTTCTCTAGTAAAAACAGAGAGAACTGTTTTGCAACTCAAGAGGCTGATCATATATACATAAAAGTATTCAAGAAGAATATATGAATTATTTCTGTAATGAAGGCGCATTGGAATTCCAGTGGAACAAAATTCGAATTTATTAAATCACATATCCTCACAAGCTATAGCCATAAAAATAGAAAAATACTTCCATTTCTTGTACATTCTTTTATTCGTAATCAAAATCCTGGTTTTGTTTTTTGGAAAATCATGTTCATAATTTGGCATTTAAGTTTGTCAGCATCTTTGGCCTCTAAAAGTCTCATTTGGCTTGCAACGAAGGCCCCAAATATATCATGCTCGTCACGTACCTCAGCAACTGGCGGCTTTTGCGGGGTTTTTAGACACGATAATGCTTCTCCTAAAAATTCATCGGTTAACGATTGATTATTTTTTTTTCGTTGGTCTAAAGTGGAATATTCTGAATGGGTGGAGGATGTAGTTGATGTGGACGGTGCTGGGGTAGCCGCTTTCGATAGCTTTTCCTTGGGTCCATTATTATCATCTTCATCATCTGCCGGTTCAATAATTTCATCGGCAAAGAAACTAAAAGTTGCTGAACATAATTCGGCTGGATCCACCTCCTTGGTGTTCAAAACCGAACAAAAATATCTTTATAATTTCATAGTTGTTATTATTTTGTTTGTTTTTAATGTTTATCTTACCGCCGAAGAGTTCTCATTAGATTTACGTGGTTTTTCTGGCACTGAGGTTATGTCCAGATTTGACCGACCCTTTCTCGGTTGTAGGGATGTTTTTAAAAATAACAAATCCGTAAAAAAGTCCCACTTGGGTTCATATACGTCATCCGTTCCTGAACCACTTTTTTTGGATGAGACAACCTTTGCAAGCTCTCTTGAGAAATAGGTTCTCAAACCTTCCCATCGAGATTTGATATCCAAAACTGCAAAATTACAACAACCAAATGAAGGCTCCACAATATCATTATCTTGGTCTCAGTAATTGCTTTGGTCATAATCTATTCATGGTTTGGTTAATTGGCTTATCTTTAGAATTATCAAACAAAACCAACAAATAATAAAGATGTTGGATGTTCACAATTGTCCAAAATCAAGTATTTTTCGATGTTTTAATATGATTATTAGTAACAATGAATAAAAATAACCTTCATTCCTTACCTGAACATCCAATCAAGCTTGAAATTTCTTCAAAAGCCTCATCTCTCAGGCCTGTTTTTTTATAGTTGGCATGTTTAGAATTATATATGAAATCTCGATCTTTGATAAATTCAATTAACCTCCGCGTGTCGCTGCTTCCCCAATTAAACTTCTATAATGGTTTTAAAAATGGATGTAGGTATTTTATAAGGTATTAATTAAAATGCACGTACCACGGCTTTCGTTTTCGTTCCCATTCTCGCTAAGCCTTGGTTAAACGTCAATCGAGGCGACCAAGGTGATGGAAAATATATGCCATATAATGTCTATCATGTGACTGTTACGACTTTAAATGCAGCTCTCTGATTGGTTCAAGAGAGTTCCGACTTTGGTCAGATCGACTCCAATCGGGTCGTATACCGATTAAAATCCGGTCCACAGATAGACAAAACTCCGGTCAGGCCCCTTTTTCACACTATCCGACTTGGCAGACCGACTTGTCAGTCCGACCCAGTCAGCTGACAAAAAACGGGTAATCTGAACGCTCCTTAAGTATAAGAAGTACAAGGGGTAGTAACTGTGACAGGCCCTTTCTTCGTAGGAGAAAAACAGAAATGCCGAGGGGATGTGTCAATTATTTGGTATTGAAGTAAATTCAGATTTTTTTTTCGGGAATAAAAAAATAAAGTATGGATGTAAATATTTTATATTTTAGAAGTCAAAACCCTGCCCATCTTGCAGGGTTGGGGAAATCACTTCTTGTTCTGATTTTAATTCCCCTTCATTTAACTGATCCACAGGCAAGATTCCTATTCATTTAACTAATAGCTGTTAAATAAAATGGATTTTGATAATTAACATGAAAACATTACCATTAATCTTTCATAATTTCAAAATAAGTGAGGCTTGGCCATCGCTGATTTTTCTCACTTTCTTGAGTTCCTTTTTTAATGCAAGTTTCCTCTTTTTCTGTTTTGTGATTTCTATTTGGGTCTGTTGGTTGAGCTCTCCACGTGCAAAAACATTGACTGTTGTCAACATATTCTACTACGGATTTACACTTTCTAGAGACCTTTTAATTGGCCATTCTCATTTTCAAGATGTTTAATCTTTACCATTTGTTGAGAAACTGTTTTCTTGTAACTTTCTATCTGAACAAGATAGCTAGGCCGTTCATAGTCTTCGTCATCCAAAGTCAAATTCAAAGAATCAAGAGCACAGTTTTTCGTCATTTTCTTTATTAAATCGCGTTTATTTATAAAATAAGTTTAGATAAACTATGAAGTTTCCGTTATTGCAGTTCCACTGAATCCCCGCAATGAATTATATATTCCGACAAGTTTTGTTGTAGGCCACAAGAGCTCTTTCCTATTTCCAGTTCCTATTTCTAGTTAGTACCCCCTTTTACGAAAGCCGTACCGAATCTAAAGATGTACACAGATAAGAAAAAGGGCGTTACTGTGCGTGGCTGTTACCAGCTCTCTCCTCCCTGCTGTTACTAAAAATTCTTGGAAAGAGTGCAGTTTCAACCAGTTCTAAGAATCCTTTCCGTGACACAAAGGTATTGGTAACCTTGGAGCCTTACTGACGTTCTCTATTCGTAAGATGAAAATGCAGTAACACTATGGTCTTTCAAACGTTACAATAGAGTAACCTCCATGGCTCCTAGCTTAAAAAACTCAAAACCAATATAGTCACCTTGAAATACGGAGAAAATTTATCAGACTTTCCTCTGAATCTTTGTGATCTGTTCTGAGTGACAAAACTGAGTTATTGTACCTGATAAAATATGGAATACCGTTGCTTTATGTGTCGTTTCTACTCAAAGCGTTTTTCGTGGCTCTTAAGTCATATTAAAAATACTCATGAAAGTCAGAAAGACTTCAATATGGTGTGTGGTTTAGATGGTTGTGGAAGAAGTTTTAGAAGAATTGATACGTTTCGAAAACATGTTGCTAAATATCATAAACAAGTGATTGAACAAGATAAAGGTAGAAACGAATTTTCTTGTCAAGACGAAATAGTAAATACAGAACTACCTGAACAAGGAGAAAGCGTTTACATATGCATAGTGTGAAAATAATCGGGGCCGGATTTTGAGGTGTGGAAGGCCGTGGAGCAAGAAAGGAGTGGATACCCCTTTTTGGGGGGGGGTTGTGCGTCGGGTGTAGAGTATTGCTATACAATGCACATTCGCCACTTCGCGCTCGTATGTTAAAATGAAAACAATTTATCTTTGGTTTTTTAATGGTTTAAGTAGGTTTTTGATGCTAGTTTATCTGCTCAGGAATTCGGTGTTGTCTCCACCATTTCTTAGTGTCTTTGCTACGTTTGATATAAACCGATTTTAATATCACATAGTTCTAATGTAAATTTAAATTTAATTTAAAATTAAATGATTGAGTTTCGGGTGACCATAAAAATATCGAAAGTTAATGTATTTATTATTATCCATTTTTCGAGTAAAATGGAATAAAGATCGTTTTAAATATAATTTCAAAAGCGTGACTTTTTCCCTTGTAACTGTCCTTTGTATCATGTCTTTGAAAATAATGGAATTGGAATGGTTTAAAAAAGGATTAAATGTATAAAAGCCTTTAAAATAACATCAAAAGTATTGTATCGAAAAGGATTTTAAACAGTTTTAACTGTAAATGTTGTTTTTTGGAACTTTAAAATAAAGGACTTAAGACGGCTTGAAAAAGGTTTAAAAATTAATAAAACCTTTATAAAACCATTAATCTTAAAGGAATAGAAAAGGATTAGATTAATAAAATGCCCCTATTTTAAACCCTTCGGGGTTTATATGTAAAAAGGGTATTGTTTAGAGGGTTTAAAAATATTTTTAGCACCCTTGGGGTTATAAATTGTTAAGCAAAGGGTTTATTTTTTGAAAGTATTCCTTTTTGAGAACTTCAACAAACCCTTTTTTTTAACAGTTTATGAAATAGGTATGACAATACCTGGAAGATTGTGGTGTTTAGAAGCCAGTAAGAACAGACTGGTGTCCTTGTGGGATGGACAAAAAGACCAGATCTTTGTGGTGTTCAGAAGCGGGTAAAGAGAGAATGGTGTCCATGTGGCATAGACAAAAGGCCGGATGATGGTGTTGTTTGGAAGCCAGTAAGTACAGACTGGTTTCCATGTGGGATGGACAAAAGACCAAATGATGGTGGTGTTAAGGCTCGTTTTCATAGAAGCTAGAAAATTCGAAAACGCTCACGCTTCGCAAGTTTGAAAACGCGCGGCCCAAAAAACCACGCTTACAAACGATGTCGCGCAAGCTTTCTCTTTCCTTTTTAGCTTATTTCTTTTCATAGAAGCTAGAAGTTAAATAAGGGTTTAAATACACTTACCTACTAAACTGACTTGCTTAAGAAACTGCAAATTCTACTTCTTCCCAGGGAGGCTCTATATTTCTTATTTCTTTTAATAGCTTTTCTTTCCTCCCATTTTGAACCCAACTTTATTCCTCTATTTTTTGTTTTAGTTTTTTATAATTGATTGAATTTCGCTGAATTTCCTTAGCTCCACCTCCAATAAAAAGTGATTGGCCATTGACACATCGAGACCGCGTTCTCTCTTCGCTTTAGCGGAAAATATCTATTCAAAGCTTAAATCGTTCTAGCGCGACTTTCGCGCTTTAGCAAAGACGGTTCTATCTAAAGCGAGCATTTCTGTCCTGAAAGAAAGTGGTCTCGCTATAGCTGAAGCGTACTTTTTTATTTTTTTGTCGCTTTCGCTCGATATTTTCACGCAACTCGCGCCTATGAAAATGAGTCCTTAGACATACAATTGAGTAATAGCTCGTCTTAGTGGAATACAATTTTCCAAATTTCCGGGAACTGTAAATGCGGTCCAGAAATTGAGAACACATTTGCTCAAATTTGCAAACTGCTAACGCGGTCTCCTGGGGTGTAACAACAGACAGACACGTCGAAATTAGAACCTCTCCGTGACAAACGTCACTCGGAGAGGTAAAAATCATTGAAGGGCATTATACTTGAGGCTATTGGAGGCAACACAAAATAAATAGAAATGGATAGCCCAAATGAAAGTTGTTCAAAAGTAATTAATCAATTACCTGAAACATTTTATTATCACAGTTTAAATAATAAAAATAATCACTAGGAATATTACAAACTTGCTTTTAGTCATTAATAGGGTAGCTTCCACTTCGAGGAACATTAATTGGTACCTCTTGGGAAATTAAATTATCACAATTTATTAAATTACGACGAACAGTCCTGTTATTTATTTGAGAGTGAAAGACTAGTTTTTTTCTTTGTTGGTGACCTCTCTCCTTTCTTTGGGGAAAGGGGCTTTTGCAGTGGTAGTCTTCTTTAAATTGCTTTAATCAAAAAATGAAACTTTGGAGGAACTTGGTTTAAGAAGGCCACTTAGTCCTGATAAGCCCGAAGTTAATACGATGGGCACCTCTTCATTTTGCATCTGAGCTTTTTTCTTACTTTTCTTTGGTTTGTTTTCTTTACTAGTATTAATTAGTTTTTTTTATCACAGTGACTAATGAAATTTTGTTTTTTAAATTACAAAAAGATATCTCTATGTAGATCATTATCCAGGAAACTTAAATCATTGCTAGGATTTTCTTTCGTAGTGATGAGTACAAATGTCGCATTTTGAATTAGCCGCTTCTCTCTTTTCTTAGGGCTTTCTTTGATATTGCTCCATCACGTCATTGACTAGGCATTTGCCCCTGGTATTAAAAAAGGCATCTAATATCTTTGTAAAACCCTGCATTCAATATCATTTCCGCTTGAAAAAGTCATCTTTATCTTCTTCGTTTAACGAACTTTTACTTGGTGCTTTGTTCATACCAGCCTTTTCAGCTCCTTCACAAGGAGTGTTTGGGTGGTGAATTGCAATGTTCTCGGTTTTTTCAGTTGACGACTCAGCGCCACCAACAACCACATCAAACATTTCTTCGTTACTTGAAAATTAAGGAAGGAATAGAATATTAATTTCTAATCTTTGACGGTGTTTAAGGCGGATCCTAAAATGTGAACTTAAATAACTATTTCGAAACATTGTACTTTATGAACGGTTTGACATTATATAATATTCAAACAAACATCTATCGCCACCAAAATTACTTACTTTTTAATGAAAGAGCTTAATTCGAGTTCATCTGCCTCGTCAATTTCATCGGAATCCAAAACTATTACAGGTGTCGGCGAGCTTTGATTTCTGTTCAATAAGGTGTATGTAAAATTAAAAATTAACTATAGAGCAATAAAGCCATTTAGTGGTAGAGAATACATCAGTCGTCTCTTTAAGTCAGCAATAAGATTTCCCAATGATTTTATTTAGTTAAGGGAATCCCATATAAGGAATGAAGTGTCAAAGCTAATCAATAGTAATTTTAGAAGGCGACGGATCTATAGGCATAAAAGGGAAATTGAAAACAGTAAATTTCAGATGATTTTGCTAAATCTAAAGATTTAAATGTCGCGTGATATTGAGGTTAAGCTTATATTATTCGAAACTAATAATTAGAATTAGAATTTTATGTAATGAGACCTATAGCTTTAAATTATTCATATGACCAAATATACCAGCCGAGCATTTTGAAGTTTGGATACATTTAACATATCTTTTATTTCGGCTTTATTCTGAATTGCCGTGTAAAGATTAACGAATGCCCGATCCATTCTAGAATGGATCTTTCATCCCCAAAGTCTACAAGTGAATCGTCCATCTATAAGTAGTAGCAGATAACTGCCCACTAGACCCGCTTGCTATTCTGATGTGTAGGACTAAACTTGCTGAGACCCAAAAATTGGAAATTCGAACTGTCCTCGAAACACCAATCAGTAAACGCGAGAATTGAGTATATAATTTTTGGTGGGTGTAAATGACATAACCAATGTTACATCAACGTTTCTCTTCGCCTTCTTCATCTTTTTTGAAATCTGTTTATTCGTTTGCTGAAAATGTTTGACCACTTTAATATTGGAGGTGGTAGTCTTCTCATAGACATTTGTTTTTTAATGTCTTTATCCACTGACTGTTCATAAAACCGCGTTTAGAAGCCTCGTTAACACTGGCATGTTCCGAGGAATCGACAACCGTTGGTGAACCTGCACTTGACTCTCTAGCAGGTTGTATAGTTGTGTCTAGAGTCTTCTCAGTCTCAGTTTTACATCTCACTATTACAGAGACATTAACTATTGTTCCCTGAGTTTCGTTGACATCAATATTATTCTCAATGATAAGCTCAACGCTACCTTCAACGATATTCTCAATCTGAACATTATTCTCACCACTGTTCTGGACCATACTCTCAACCCTATCATCTTCAATTCTCTGGGTGCTCTCTTCAACGGATGCTCCAAAGACATCTCCCTCTTCTCCTTCCTCTGTATCTTCAGCACGTCTCTTGTGGGCGTAACGTTTTCTAATTTAATCTACCTAATTTACCCCTTTTATACCTCTCATAAAGTTCTTAAACTTGGTAGAGACCTTTTTTCTCCGAATTTTTTAAAAAATATATTTAATATCAAACCCCATATATCCATTTATTTTTAACAATATTACACATACGTAAAACATACAAAGCAACAATCAGGTGAATCTTCGAAAAGGGGATATTTCCTTACAAGATTCTTAGCCGTTTCAAGATGGGAGGGTGGATATTTAAAAGATGAAAAGGCGTGGTTTTATGAAGCTACACGTATCTGTAATAGTCAGTAAAAATAAATTTATACTTACAAGGAATATTTTTCCAAAAGATTATGGGTAATAAGCGAGACGATTTCTTTGTTGAGTTGTACTTTAAGCAGCATAAACAGCATCATCAGTAACAAAACGCGGTGGGGTTGGTAAAGAATATTCGACACAGAATCGAGTTCGGCTTTTGACAAACGTCCGAGTTAAGAAATCAGTAAATTAACTATAGGGACACAAGATGGCAAATATAAAAGAATAGCATTTTCGAAAACCTGAACCAAATTTGCTACGTTTCATTGTTGTGACGTTAAAATAGGAAGTGTAAATATAGATAAAAATTAAAAACCAAAGATCAGTCAATTCCCATAAATAAATCAAATTAAAAAGCTGTAACGGAATGCCCCCTTCTAGTTTAATTCTGGCCGGTCGTAGCGGGGGATTCCGTCACAGGACGTTCAGGTAGCCCTAAATTGACTAGGGGCACCGCGTAACAACGTTAAATTTAAGAGCGTAGGCCTATTCCGTTAACTTTATCCCGTTTGGAGACTTAATAAAACAAAATTACTCATACCTTCGGCTCATATTCTTGATAATTAGAAAAGCTCCTCTATTTGAAAATTGAAATGAAAACTCTACGAGGGACGGATCAGTGCGATCCAAAATTTTCGCGTTCGCGTGGCGCGGCACCAGAGTTCTCCCTTCCGAAGTTTTGACGAGAATAGACTGCTTTATTTTTTTTACGGCGTCCGCTTTTTATGGCTTGAAATTATAAAAAAAGAAAGGTGGGGGAGAGAAGAAACAAAAGGAAGAGGTGACATAGACGGCGGAGGGCTGAACATATTCCAAGGAATATGTTCGACCTTCAGTCGTCTGCAACGGTTTCGGGGAGGAATAAGTGAAAGGAAGTTGCCAGCTTGGCCCGGGGAAAAGGTTACTGGGGTGTTTAGAAAAATTGTTATTTTTCTTAATAGGCGATGCGGAAATTGAATATGCCGTTTTGAAGGTCCTACTGAATGAACTTTCTTGGCAGTGGCGTAACGACGTTTGTTGGGCCCGCCCGCAGCCCGAAAATAAGGGCGAGCTTTCAAAAAGTATGAGAGCGTCACTTGACGTTTAATACTACTACCATAAACTGCAATGCAGGGCAAAAACTCTTTTAGAGAGTTTTGTAATACAAAATGGACTCGCTTCCCAAAATTATAGCATTATATAGGACCAGGAGCAGATGACAAAGGAGTCTCGGACTCTTGCTTCCACAATGTAGAGGGCAATGTGATCCGCGTACGTCACAGCCCCATTAATATACATTGTTTTAGGTCATAAAAACTGATAAGAGCTGATAAAAAATGCATGGCTAAAATGACGTAACTCTATGACATAACTCTACAGAAAGCATCGCATTTTTGAATCAAATGAGAAGCTATGTGAAAAATGCGAAAATTATGAACTTTTGTTAAATGCAAATCAAAGTGAAGAACTATCAAAAGCAACGGAAATTATTAAAAAGAACTTTCCATTGGAGCTTGACGAGATCTTAAACCAAACCCAGAAACTAGGGATACTTTGAGAGAAGTTTGGGAAAATAATTGTGTCCAAGATAAGGAAAAAGACATAAGATTTTGCGTAGGATCAGTCAAGCAATTGTAAGTTAGATAGTTGTTATTAATAACTTTAATATTTAATTTGAAATTATTTTGAAATCTGATCTTTCTTAAAATTAAAGGTAATGGAAAGAAGAGCAACAGATGGAGCATCATAACTTACAGAATAGGTAAATATTTGCGAATAGAAGTGGATAACAGAATTAGAATGAAAATTACTTTCATTACCTAGAAGTAACCGACCCCCAAAATACAGAAGTATCCGACCCCAAAAATACAGAAGTATCCGACCCCACAAATAAATAGGACCCTCCCTCATTCCCGACCCTTTAGAGATAAATTAAAGGAAGAAAACTCGCTCTCTCTGAAAAGCCATCATGGTTCAGTGGTAAAGGGCCTTTTTGAATCCCGGCTCCGACCAAGAAAAATTTTAATTAAAATAAAATTTCTAACAGAGCTCAGCTCCACCTATGGGTTGGTTGATATACTATAGAGTTTCTTTTAAGCTAAAATCTAACGATAACGAAAGCGAAAACCCCGGCCACAACTACTACTACCACAACTACTACTATTACTACTTCGGCTCGGGTCAAACTAAGAGCCTCATCGTATAAGAGGACACGAAACAAGGTCAATTCTGGTTTAAATCTTATATCATAAACCCAATCGTTTCAACACTTATAGAAAGACAAAGTATTAAAATCCATATTATGTAAGGAAGTTAGAAGTTGCGTTTACACTATATATAAATGTAGTAAAGCTGAATTAAAAAGTAAACACCAAATTTTAAATGTTAATATCAAAAGATGTTCTTGGAATATTGAGATGAAACAGAGCTTTATAGCTACACAACTAATAAAAGAATCGTAATGCCGAAAAAGTTTTTAAATATTTCCATTTAATATTCTGCAAAAAGAAAATGTTATCGTTTTGTAAGAGATCTTATCATCCTACTCGCTTTATATTAACTTTGATGTGCGTGTAGTGTTTCGATTCAGATGCAATCTTCATTACTCGTTCTCTATAAACTCTCACTTGTGTCATTACATAGAAAGAAGTTTATCTTAAATAATTAAATAAATATAATTGATATTAATTATTTTAATAGTCAGTATTTTACGTTAATTATAGTTAAGTCGGTTTAAGAAACTTAATTCCTAAAACAAGTCGAAATGCGTTCAGTGCGCAAACCACATGGACTGGTTTTGTAAGTTTATTCGCACTGAACGTCTGGCAGCCCGGCTGTATGAAAGCCCTAGTTTGAGATTTTATCCCAGCGGCCGTATTCTGCAGAAAAGTTAAGCTCCTCCTTCTGCCCTTGGCTCGCTGGTTGGACCGTCAACCACTGCCCTTGGCCTTTTCATTGGCTACGTCTACCGATGACGTTCCATGCCTTGGCTCAGTGATTGGTGCAAATTCCGCGCAGACTCAGATGTAAACTATCAAATTTATACACCAAATTCAAAATGTTTTTTCATAAACTGACAAATGAGTTACCGGTTAAACACCGGTTTTACTGGTTGCTTCGGTAACGCTATGTGCTGAACGCACTTACAGCAGACGACATTTCAACACTTTCTATCAACCTCCCGACGTTGATCAACGTGTCGAGTAAAGTGGTGAGTGTAATTTATGAAGGATTAATTAATTTATGAAGTATTCAACTAAACTCTTTAATTTCCCCCTTAAAAATCCGATTTAAATAAAAACACACCATTTAATTTATTTCTTTTATTATTTATTACTTATTCAGATTGTGTGGCAACTGTCGATCGCAGTATAAAGGTCACTGCAGTAAAAAGGTGAGAGGGCTGATCGCCCGTGGTAACTGAATGGTTAAAGCCTAATTTGAGCACTTAGCATGACCAAAATCGCAAGAGCAACTCCGTGATTCGTTCATGCTCTTGTGGCATTAACAATTTTGCACTTATTATATTCTCATGGAATGGTGTGTTGATGAGCGAGATACACCCATACCCTTTAATCAATATTTATCCTTTCCTCTCTCAGACGAGGTATATCTTCCAACTGCTGACGAAAAAGCTTATCCAGAGTGTCAAGCCATTTGCGTCTCGCAACTAACACTGGAAGTCGCGGAAGCGCTTTACAACTGCAAATCGACATAACTTATAAAACATAACCAGTAACCATATTTACACTGAACAGTTACTTGAAAAGTAAGCATTTCAGTATGCAGCAATTGGTATAATCACCCCTTTGTTTCTCATAATATGAATATGGTAAATCTGAAATAGGTCTAATGAATGACAATAGAATAGTTAAGTTATATTTAAAATAGGTATGTGGTCATGAAGACTTCGGAGGATGTAAATTGCAATCATGCAACAGAAAAAAGCAATGAACTCTTGACAGTCAGAAATATGTAAAATTTAATACAAGTGGAAAATAAATTGCCGAATTTTTGGGTTTGAGAGCGTATCGGGACTGATTGGGTGCTGGCATGCTGGTTATAAATAATGTCATCTTGAGTACAGGCTAGACATCATCAACATAATTCTAATGTGAACAGATTAAAAACATGCCATTAACGGTTTTAAAGCATTAAAGGCGGTAACAGACTTTGTCTTCTTTTTTAAACCCCTCCCCGGCTCCACTTAGCTCTATGAGGATGACGAGCACTATCCACACAGGCTCACAACCCCTTTTAATAACAGTCAATGATAACAAAAATCCAACTAATTTAAAAAATGTTATGAAGTCTATCTAATAAATTATTCAATGCCTGCATATAACCCATGCAATAAATTTAATTGGCTTATTAAATGAAGCGTCTACTAAATTACAATATAAGTTAACAGTAAACTAACACGTATGCGAGAAATAAATCATAAAATACACGCAAATAAATTAAACGCGAAAAAATAACTATTTATAATGAGAGAATCAAAAAAAGTACGTGTCAAATTGGATATTAAAGAAACTTTGGTGAAAATGAATTAATAGAATATCTACAATGAGTACTATAAAATCACAAAGGAGAATACAATAATCAGAGAGAGTTCATGCCGTCATGAAGAGGGTGCATGCCAAATTGAGCATTGAAAATAATCGAAATACAGGGAGACGTTATTCAAACAACCTATCATGGCATTTAGGAAATTATCTACAGTCCAGTCAAAACCTTTAATTTTCAAACCTTAGCTTTTCATATTCGTTCCTAGACCTTTCATTTTCAGTCATTATTTGCCAAACAGACGCAAACATGAGTAGGGCCTCCAAACATGCGTTAGCGGAAGCTATGAGCGTTTCTTTGCTTTTCTTACTAGGCAGCGACTAAGCTATAAGAAAGTTTAGCCCATTTATAAATGAAACAATAAAGGAAGGCCATGCATGCTGAAACAATAACAAGGAATGATGGAAAAAAGAACAATGAAATGTTGAAGTGAAGAATAAAATTAAAAGGACACCGCAGTAACTCTTAATGGTTAACTGACTTTCAAGCAACCCTCTATCTCAAAAAAATGTCCAAATGAAATTTTCAGAAGGTGGACTATTATACCCTACATTGAATAGAAACCATTCTTATGACCATTTCTGTGTTCTTCAGTGGCAAGTGGATGAGCACCATGTTCATGGAAAGCAGAAGGCTCTTTGAGGAATCTTCAGCAAAAACTGGAGGAAGGCTATTCAAGAAGCTTGCACCCACCTGCAACAAAAAATAATGTTAATAACATGGTTAATACTTAATACATTACGAGAACTTACCAAATTTGCAATACGCAGAGCTTCACGTTCTTCTATAACAAGTGGAATATTGTTGAGGAATGCCTTTCAATGTCACCTCGGGAAAGGGTTCTCTGTTGGCGGTGGACATCATTTACCTGCTTTGTAATATGTTATCACATCTTTGTCCTCTCTTACCTAAGTCACTAATGACCAACAAGGGTACAACCTTCAACTCATAGAGGGAATGCGGCGCCGTTTTAAGTTTTTTTAAACATGTTTCATTACTATGTATAATTCAATACAATAACTACAAATAAATCTTACCAATTTTAGAACATATAAATATACATGTAATTACAACTTCAAAAGTTGAAGATAAATTACACAGGAATGAAACAATTACTGTTTCACTATTACCAATAAAACTACTGACACAAAAATCTGTGTGCCCTTCACGTTATGCCTTCATTACGCTTAGGTAGTTGTGGTTCGATGTTATCAAAGTAAAAACATGGAAACAGGGAAAGATTTGACGTTTAATGCTTAATTCAGCACTTACAATTGGTTTTTAATTTTTTATACAAATATGTCAAGCACATTATTTACGTGAAAATATATAACTTACTCAACATTAAACGATGTTACCTTAACAAGCGGCTGTCTCAAATACGTTGACGTCATTTAAAATTAAAAAAGAGCAGACGGCACGAAATTACTATTCAGTTCATACGATAGGTGGCGTTAATAGCTTAAACGTTTCCGGTGAAAGGTTGCAGCACTGACCTTTGGCGACAAATTTACACTGTACACTGACCTTACACCGAAATTTGGTTCAACTTGAAACTCAAACTGAACTGAATTCAAAGGCTTATTTTTGCCGGTTGAACCTCCAATCACTGAGCCAAGGCAAGGAACGTCATCGGTAGACGTAGCCAATTAAAAGGCCAAGGGCAATGGTTGACGGTCCAACCAGCGAGCCAAGGGCAGAAGGAGGAGCTTAACTTTTCTGCAGAATACGGCCGCAGGTTAAGTGGGGGATGAAAATCTTCGGAATAGTAGTACCATGGAAGAAAAGCATCTAATGTTGCCTCAGCCTTGGGCTTGTGAAAACCTATTATAGAATGAAGATTCTACAATCCCTGCCTGTCATATGTAAGAACGTCGTCTGCTACCATAAATTTAAATTGGAAACGTCACTCGGAGAGGTAAAAAAATTGTTATCAATGTAACGAACAAATTCAAATGATTCAATGTAAATTACGTTTATTTTCTGAAATAAAATTCAGTGAGTACTTTTTCAACACCTTAAAAATGTAACTAACTTTTGACTATTTTATCAACATGAAGGCATCGTGAATCTTAATTTCAGATATTTACTTGCATTTACACTTTTAGAAGCAGACTTTAAGAACACAACAATTATTAAATTCTCCGATTTCTTGGAGCTCTTGTAACGTTTCTGAGAACTAGTTGTACAATCTGAAACTAGTGTTATAGACTCTTATCAAAAATGGGGGTAAAATAGAGTCTGGTCTATGGCCGCGCCACAAAAGACCACACGCGGTTTTGAAATCCATCTTACTTTTCTGTCCGTACTAAGCATTTGACAGCGCCTCACTAGGCGTTGCTTTAAGAGAATCTATGACGTTTGATATTCCCCACTTCGTGACAAGGTCTCAGTAACCAGTTACAAACTTATGGAACGTATCTTATGAACTTATGAAAATACTAAAGTAAAGTTCACCCTAGGACATTTTTGTTACCTTTCGGGTCGACATCTCAAAAATCAAAATATGGTGGTATTTTCAACCGCGAAAACTACACTTTATAAAAACAAACATCTGTTCGTCCCGAGGCGAGGGACAATCCACTTTACTGGGTGTCTTAGAATTTCGCAAAGGTATGGGGAGGTGGTTTTGTTTTTGCAATTTCTATATAACTACTATTAACATCTTATCGACCCTCTCACGAGTGAAGTCAGATAAACGGGTTTTCTGACAAATCGTGCTTGGCAAAGGATGTATTTTATACCAAAAATGAAATGTCATTTCCATGTTAATTGTCATCAACAAGGTGCTAGTTCTATGTTATTAGAAACACAGTTAAAAGTAGAATTTATATTTTGCTCCATGAGTAAGTGCAATTACCCCAGAGATATGGATTGCAAAAGCTGATGCAGCCGCTGAAAAACAACGTAAAATACATATTAGAAAGTTGTTATCTCAATATTCTTTGTATTTTATCTTTAACATGAATAACTTGTTCACGAGATTTTCCAAAGCTATTTATATTTTTGCAATTATTCCTACCACGAAAAATACGCGTCATAGTTAATGACATCTTGAAATTAAACTATATCGACCGTTTTAACACAAGTTAAACTGCTTTAACGTAAAGGACAAGAGAACGTGTTCGATATTTCCTCCATCTTACCGACAACGAACGCAAGCTCATAGTTCAGCTCTACGAAAACTTCGAAAAACTTTCTCCGTCATTAAGGTAACCACCTAACCTATGAGCCTGCTTCAGATTAGATCCCGATGTTAGCTTTTAAACATTAACAATTGGAAGTTTGTTCATGCATTAGTTTCATCTCGGTCCTTTCCAAACCCAATTCAAAAAACAAGCTTCGGGTCTCGCTTCGGGTAAAATCGGGTAATTCGAAGACTTATTTGAAACTATTTTATAAATCTTCAACATCAACTGAAAAACAACTAAATATAAATTGAGAAGGATATGCCTCATATGTATATTCATTGCCTTTTACTACCATTGAATTAAACATTACGAACGCCCATAGGAAACTAATAACGTCGTTTATTTCTTAATTTATGCCGATTGCTGTAAGCGGTGTACTCTAAAATTAATTAAGAGGAATTCAGGGTGAATTGTTAACGAACCAGAAACGGTGTAAAACCATCGCAGATTTGAATTTACATAAAACAATAAAAATAGAACTTTCTTATCTTAAAGAAATTTAATTCTTTCTTTCTTAGCGCAATATGGAAGATGTCGTCTATAATATTACCACAATTCGAATGCCCTCATATTTGGTTGTAAGTATAATTTACGAAGATTTAAAACAAAATATTTCTCTTTGCATGCCTCTCGAGGGGGCCGTCATTACGCATCAGAGCGTGCGATATTTGAAATAACTATCGATTTTGATGATTTCAATGATTTAAGAATGATTTGCTGATTTGGAGGCGATTTGAATGATTTGAGTGATTTTCACGATCTTAAGATGATTTTGATACGATTTATTTGATTTGAAGTATTTGTAAGTGATTTGAATGATTTGTAGGATTTGAATGACTGGTGACTTAACGAGGATTTCAGTGATTTGTCGGAGATTTGAATGATTTATCGAGGATTTGAATGATTTGTCGGGTATTTGAATGATTTGGCGTAATTTGAACTATTTGGTAGTGATTTGAATGATTTGCTAGCGATTCGAATGATTTGATAGTGATTTTAATGATTTCATTGGTTTGATGATTTCTTGATTTGACTCCTTTGTATAGTGATTTGACTGATTTCACTTATTTTTATAGTTATTTGAATGATTTACTAGCGATTTCACTGATTTGATTGATTTCATAGCGATTTTAGTGATTTGCTAGATTTGGGGAGTGATTTATTTGATTTGAATGATTTGAAAACCTAGGTGTACGAGATTTGAAGGAGCGACGGCCCCCTCGATGCCTCTACGGTTCGCTTCAACAAAATTATAATACTTCTTTTTTAATTAAAAATATTTTTATTAATACCTAAATTTTCTTTGCAACGCATTTTAATTTCTCGTGAGAGAAGAGTAACACGAAACTCTCATGATATTTGTTAACTATTCGGCCATGGTTTGCGTTCTTCAGCTTTGAAATTTTTTAGTTAAATTATAAATTGTAAATGATTATCATGCACGATGAAAGCGTACCTCGCCCGCGAGCGTTACGCAGCGAGTAATCGAATAGATACTTTTCACACATGGAGGATTCATACCATTTACACGAGGAGGCCAGGCTACCTGGAGGACAAAAGCAGACGGGTTTTTGTCCTCCAGGTAGCCCGGCCTCCTGGTGTAAATGGTATGAATTCTCCGTGAGTGAAAACTATCTATAGAACACTTTGTGTGTGCCAGTCAGCAGGGCCCCAAAGGTCCTATAAATCCTATAAAATCCTATATTTTTTAAACTGTCCTATAAAATCCTATAATTTTGGCTAAAATCGCCTAAAATCCTATAAAATGCTAAAATTTTGAAATTTGGGCGTATTTTAAGCAACTAAACGGTTAAATCAGGACTCGGCTCTAAAAAATATCATAAAATGGGGATGGTTTCCCTAATATTATATCTTAACTAGTTAAAAATGGCTCGGTATATTATGGTTCTGATAACTGAACATTAGGTGTGCACCACTATGGTGAGCTTTGCGTGTGGACAGCTAATAGAGAGTCTATTGGTTGTCATTTGCGAGATCAAAAAAGGCGGGAGATATTTTTTTTCTCAGAAGTGGTTCTTTAAAAAAATAAAAATTAATATTTACTGTCCTATATAATACTATAATTCTGGAAACCCCGTTTGTTGTAGCCCTAAGTTTTTAGTATGGTTCGATGGGGGGCAAATAGCACTATAACATACTCAAAGGGCATCCCCGTATCTCTAGTAGACCCAGAGTTATGAGCCTCGAAAGTTGGAGGGTATGTTTTTGAACATTTTGCTTAATTGCTCGTCCCCTGTTTGCAGTACTGGTTCTTAAAAAAAATTAATATTTTAGTGTCCTATATAATCCTATAATTCTGGAAAACCGTCCCATAAAATGCTAATTTTCATGATAAAATTCTTATAATTCCTATAAATATTTTCGAAATTCGGCTGGGACCCTGCCAGTGGTTAACTGTCAAATGTTGCGAATGCATTTTCAAATTTGAATATGCCGTCAATAATATAAATTTTTGTTCATCTTTTGCTCCCAATAAAAAGTGCAGTGTCATTTCCATACCGATAATTCTAACAGTTTGAAAAAATCTTAAGCATTGATCACTACATAATTTATGTTTTTATTTCCTAGGACGATGCATTCACCAGAACAAATAATTATATTTTCGAAAACCACAAGCGTCTCAAATGTAGAATTCTAGATGACTCAGGCGATGAAGTAAATAAATTTTTTTTACCGATCTGGTAGAGCCAGCGATCCTAATAGTAATTGTTAAGAAACCTGGCTTTAAAATGCTTTATATAATTGTTGCACCAGGAGTGCAAAAAATGATGAAACCCATTGCGAACCGGACATGTCGAAAATTTAGTTTTATGCTACTATAAACCTGGTGCTTTCTAGCTCCTCCTTTAACAAATGGGGAGAAAACTTAGTAACTCTACAAAGAATGTTTGTTCCCAGGTTTTCACTGGGTGCTAGAGTCTGAGATAGAATCTGTGACCACTTTTCTGCAAGGCGAAAGTGTTAACCACACGCCTCTAGTGAAGCGAGACCAGAGCCGGAAATAAGCGCAGGACACTGGACGTTGTCCAATAAAATTTTAAAATGTCCCAAAAATATTTTTTTAAATCTGCACGGTTGACCAGTAAATTTTTCCGGAGTTTTGATAGCTAGACTATGAAGAGGTGACAAAATTTTTTCGCAATCCAGAAGAAATTTTTCTTATTTCCGGCCCTTAGCGAGTCGGAGAACACTCAAACCCCGCATAGAAATTAACATGGAATATTTGGGGGAAAATGATACCTATAGATCCTTATGGTATTGCGGTTCCCAAACTTTTTGAAGATGCAACACATAATTGGCTCGACCTTTGGATTTTTTTTCTATTTCAAAGAATATCATTGAATGTGCATTATACATAAGCAAGTTAAATAGTTTTATAAAAAAAGGGTATCTTAAAGGTACATTGCAGGTATTAAACGATTTCAAAAAAGATATTGTGGAAAAATTAGGTCTGTAATGAAACCATTTAGAGTTTCAGCGCTTCTGGTGGTATCGATGAGTACCTACCCTAGAAGTAGAAAAAGATTTAACAGATACCTTCATTAGGATCCTTTTCACTTCGGTCTGCCGATTATCAATAAAGCTATTAATGTAAAACACATGATGTAATGATTCTAACATGAGTTCTCTAACACTGTTTACTTCACCAGTAGCACAAGTAATGAGAGCATATAAGTAATCTCTTTTAGAATATATTATAATATAAACATAAAGAATAGGTTTGAATTGGTTTTCCGACTCAATAGGGTATCGATTATCTACCTTAGATTTAAATTTCCCGCGAAGTAAATACACGAGAGGTCAAAGATCAAACTGAGACAAATTTCAATCTCGGGTTTTCTAGTTTGTGGGTTTTCTTAAGTATTTAAACACATGAAATTAATATTAATTATTTTTTTCGACAGTTATGTACATTAGCATACGTTACATCATTTTGTGGCAATATACTTACAATACATAGTATACATTATTAAAATAAGGGTTTGAATCCGAGCGTACGCCTTCTGTCGCCATTCCCTAAATATCCTTGTATATGTGACCCTCAATTGCAACGTCTAATAAGTGTCATGTGTGGCTGAACTTTATAATTAGACTCTTTCGGTGTAAAAACGGGATAGGCAACCCGCGGTACCAGGCGTTACTATCTTAAGTTTTGTGTTTGTGTCGCACTATTACAATTGAAACAGAAGTAAATTTATTGAAGTTACGATTACTGGTAATAAATTTAACATAGTTAAAGGTAGACATCGAGGGGCTATTTTCTGTACACCTATTAAGTACGGTAGGATTTGGCTACTATTATGAGCCCAGCCCTTGGACTATCTTGTTTGCGTTTTACATGATATCTAATTCGGTAGCACAAAATCCCTTTCATGGCTTTAAAAGTAAACTTTTGAGCCATTTTGAGTGTTAACCGGTGATAAGGAGTACCTTTCCAAATATGAAAGTATAAATGAGACCTTTGTTCGGGTTTAAATGATACCCATTTCGGTACCACAAAATACCCTGTAATGATCAAAAACACCTTCTTTAAAGTGTTAGAGTCACCAAAAATCGCTAATTTTAAAAGTAAAAGGTTTTATTCCCATCTGAAAGATCAAATCTTTCTGATTCAGAATATCTATTTATACAGTGTGGAAAAGATCAGAGTGCCCAAATTTTTCGGACATTTTATAAAAAAAACTCGAGATCAATGAGGAAATTAATTGTAGTACATTTTACAGACTCATGGAAATTTAATTAAAGAATCTCTGTCATACACTATACAAATCGTTCATGTAGTTTCAAATTATCACAAAAATGAGAATTTGTAAGAAATCAATACAATAATTTTAATGAAAAATTTGTTTTTGTAAGATATCATAAATTTTGCAAGATTAATCCTGCAACAAACCGGAAATTAATGTCCTTTAGCTCAAATTTTCGATGTGTCTACCATCCTGATGTAGACATTCTTCAAGTCTACTGGCCATTGATTCGCGGGCGTGGCGAAGCATTCCTGGGGTGATGTTGGCAATGGCGATTCTTTATCTGGCTTTAAGGTCGTCGGGTGAATCTGGTTCAGTTGCGTATACCTTTCCCTTGACATAGCCCCAGAGGAAGAAATCTAACGGAGTTAGGTCAGGAGAGCTTGGAGGCCAGAGCGTTGGTCCACCCCTACCAATCCATCGGTTAGGGAACTCGTTATTCAGCCACTCTCTTACGGGTACGACGAAGTGCGGTGGCGCCATCCTGTTGGAACCACATATCCGTCACTACTGCCAATGGTAAATCATTAATGGCATCAGTAAATTCTTGACGCAAAAACTCCAAGTAACGTTGCCCGGTGATGTTCTCGTCAAAAAAGAATGGCTTAATGATTCTGTCGCCAATGATGCCAACGCACACATTGGTTTTAAAACGCACCTGATGGTAATGTTCCCGAAGCTAGTGAAGATTTTGCTGTGACCAATAGTGAAGGTTATGTCGGTTGACTGTTCCATCTCGATGGAATGTAGCTTCGTTAGAGAACATAAACTTGCTAAGGAAACCTGGCATTTCTTCATCTAGGAACCGCATTTGCATACAAAAGTCCTGACGCCTAAGATAGTCATCCCCTGTTAACGCTTGGTGTAGGTGATTTCGAAAAGGATGGAATCGGTTAAAGAATTCTCTGGCATCCACTAAACAAATCGTTCATGTAGTTTCAAATAATCACAAAAATGCGAAATTTTAATAAATCAATACAATAATGTTAATGAAAAATTTGCTTTTTATCAAAAATATTGGAATATTAGTCCTGCAACAAACAGGAAATTAATGTCCTTCTAACGACAACAAAAAAACACCTACTGCCATGAAAGGCAGAACTATTGCGGCTGTTAACAAGGGACAATGTGTATTAAGGGTTATTTTTAGGTTTGTGACCTCTAGGCCGTAAATACGTGGTTATCTCACGGTAGTTTACTTCGGAAGTGTGCCCCACCTACGAATTAAATTAGTTTCGTACTTGGTTATGATGGCGCGATATACTAATCGCGAAAAGTTGGATATGATTTACGCTATGGGTGAATGCTGAGGAAATTCTCGCCTGACAGTTATTTTGTACACCAAACGCTTTCCGAAGCGAAGGCCACCAGCTCGAAGGACTTTTGGTAAGCTAGAAGCTAACATACTAGCAGAAGGATACAGCTTTACGGTTCAAAAAACGTCAACGTAGGGTTGACCGGATAGTTGGAAACGAAGCTCGAGAGATGGACATTGTGGCAAGGTTCAAAGCCGACCCTCACACCAGCAGTAGAGCATTACGAGACGAGTGTGGCATTAGCCATCGTACATTTCTGTCGATTTTGCATCGGAACCGATTCCATCCTTATCGAATTCTCCTACACCAAGCGTTAACAGGGGATGACTATCTTAGGCGTCAGGACTTTTGTATGCCAATGCGGTTCCTCGATGAAGAAATGCCAGGTTTCCTTAGCAAGGTTATGTTCTCTGACGAAGCTACATTCCATCAAGATGGAACAGTCAACAGACATAGCTTTCACTATTGGTCGCAGCAAAATCCTCACAGGCTTCGGGAGCATTATTATCAGGTGCGTTTGAAAACCAATGTGTGGGTTGGCATCATTGGCGACAGAATCATTGGGCCATTCTTTTTTGACGAGAACATCACCGGGCAACGTTACTTGGAGTTTTTGCGTCAAGAATTTACTGATGCCATTAATGATTTACCATTGGCAGTAGTGACGGATATGTGGTTCCAACAGGATGGTGCCACCGCACTTCGCCGTAGCCGTAAGAGAGTGGCTGAATAACGAAATCCCTAACCGATGGATTGGTAGGGGTGGACCAACGCTCTGGCCTCCAAGGTCTCCTGACCTAACTCCGTTAGATTTCTTCCTCTGGGGCTATGTCAAGGGAAAGGTATACGCAACTGAACCAGATTCACCCGACGACCTTAAAGCCAGAATAAGAATCGCCATTGCCGACATCACCCCAGGAATGCTTCGCCACGCCCGCGAATCAATGGCCAGTAGACTTGAAGAATGTCTACATCAGGATGGTAGACACATCGAACATTTGCGCTAAAGGACATTAATTTCCTATTTGTTGCAGGATTAATCTTGCAAAATTTATGATATCTTACAAAAACTAATTTTTTATTAACATTATTGTATTGATTTCTTACAAATTCTCATTTTTGTGATAATTTGAAACTACATGAACGATTTGTTTAGGGGATGCCAGAGAATTCTTTGATTAAATTTCCATGAGTCTGGAAAATGTACTACAATTAATTTCCTCATTGATCTCGAGTTTTTTTTATAAAATGTCCGAAAAATTTGGGCACTGATCTTTTCCACCCTGTATAATGCATTATAATTTTCCAAATATTATTAAAACCCCGGCTTTCGGAACCTACTCGCAGAATTTTTTAAAACTATTTTGGCAGTTGAATACTCCATATACCCCTGGTGACGTCACGATTCGAGCGCGCGTGAGCACTTGGCACGCGCGACTCCGCAAGTCCTATTTTTTATTGATAGGTGGTGCTTTCAAAGTGATCGAATTTGACGGTCGCGCGATGTTTAAAAACTAGGCTTAGCTCTCGTAATGAAATCTGTCTCGCGCTGGTCAACCTCTTATGACGTCACCAGGGGTATATTTATAATTCCGTTTAAATGAGGTATGTGAAATATCAATTTTCTTTTTCATATTACAAAATGAATAAATTTCTATAAGACTTTTTACCTTGGATCTACTGTTATTATAACCCAATTGATGTTTTAAAACGAAAATTAGCCACTTTTCAAAAAACGTGGCACTAACACTTTAAGAGGTAGATTAGATTACCTTTACATAAAGGTATTTTGTAGTACCTTTAAAAGTACATCGGGAGATGCATAGAAAAAGGCTTTAGTAGTTATTAACAAGAAGGCCAAAGGGCTGGGCCTTAATAGTAGCCACATCGGTATCTATTTAATTAGCACTTAAATAAGAAGAAAATAAATAGAAAAACCCCAAGCATACAAATTCTGAAGTATCCGACCCCACAGATAAAAATTGAAATGTATCCGTCCCCACAGATTAAGAAGTACCCACCCCACCTCACCCCCGACACTTTAGAGATAAAAATAAACCATAAAAACTCGAATTTTCTATCAAGTCTCTATTGCTCAGTGGTAGAGTGTCTTACTACTTTGTGAGCGACCCGGGTTCGATTCTCGAGTTCAACCTGAAAATTTTTAATTAAAATAAAATCTCTAACCGACCTCAGTTATCCCTATTGGTGGGTTAAGGTACTATAGAGTTCCTTTTAAGCTCAAATCTGACGATAACGAAAGCGACAACCCCGGTCACTACTACTACGTCTCGGGTCAAACTAAGCGCCTCACGGTATACTACAATGTGGCTAAAACGTACTGTGTTTTTTACAGTGTAGATAACAAGTTTTTCAGTAATCTATGGTAAATTATTTACCGTTCTGAGTGACGATGACGTCGCAGAGAGGTATTACTCTGGACGAATCTGTGAGTCTGTCACCGCGATCGCAGTACCCAAATCGGAGAAAACCTGTTTGAAATATCTGGACCGCGTTCGCAGTTCACATAAATCAATCCTGGCTTTTACCCCATTATCATCATTAGGGTTTAAGATGTACGCGGCGATCGGCTAGGGTTATGAGAAAAGATTAGCCTCCCAATGGCAGGGTTTCCACTAAGGGTTCACGCAATTGCACTATTTCTTATCTCTTATAGGGAAACACACCACTTAAATATGATAACACATGTCGTTAAACAGCGTTAAGTAACCAATGTTTTAAAGTATGGAAGAAACGTTAATTCTGAAACCAAATTTCCCACACAAACCTGTTTTTTGGGTTTAACAATATTTTAACAGTTTCAGATGCCTATGCTGATATTGCACCCAACACCTTATCGCAAGACACGGTTCAATAATGGTCTATTTGTTGAAAGAATACCAACAGAACCATTCATGCATTATTGCTATAGATTTATCTCGGAAAAAAACACCACGTATATCAAGAATTCAGCTGGAGCCCTCAACGACATAAGCACCTTTTCTCAAGGAGTAAGAAACATTTTTGCAAACTCTTGGAGGATTTAAATTTTAGCGGAAGGAATTTTGAAGAGAAAGAGGACGAAAATTCTCCGTAATGTTGTGTTCCTTGGGTGAATTTCGGATAAAATTTCATGGCATTTACAAGACTAGACAGTGTTACAAGTAGTGTTTAATATGAATGTAGGACATAATACCCCTGGACATAAAATCCAAGGTTGTGATCTCTAAGAGCATAAAAAGGCAATCCTCTTTCAAATGGTCCAAAATCCCCTGGACAACATCCCCCAAATGGATGTCTAAGACATACTAACCATGGCTAGGGACATATTCTCTCCAAAATGTATTTACAACATTTGATAAAAATATATTAGCCCTGAGTGATCTCGTACTTTTTCTATTATGATGGATTATGACTTTTAGTCTGTTTTCTAAGGGTTATTTAGTCTGTATACCGTTAAGGAAATATGTCAATAAACTTGGTCATACACAAAAGTTCTCCTAAAACTTTACCATGGTTGAAATTTTCTTTTCCGCTATGATTTGAAATTATATTCTCTTTCTGTGTTATCATTTCTCAGATTTGGATCGGGTTGGTTTTCTCGTTTGCTCTTTTAACCCTGGTTGAAATAATTCAACGCCGAATGAATGGAATTCGAAACTCAATCGTACCTTTTGCTTTCGAGAAAGTTTTTCTATACTTCGGAGCCATATTGGGAAAAGGTAAACATCTATTCAGATGATGGTTATGTAGAAATGCTCGAGGGATAGGGTTATGAAGAATGGACGGTGAATTATAGCAGTGAACACGAATGAGAAGGAGACCCACCCCCTTTCAAAACCTGAACCAACATGACGTCTGGCGCCTGGGCTGTGCGTCGAGGTAGGTGCGCGTGAGACAGATATTGGGCTGTGCCGTTCTAGTTACTTTCCCTCTTTGACTCTCCCTCTTATACGTGCTCACTGATTATATAGGACAAGCAAAACCGTGAGTTCTCCCGAACGTTGTTCTTTTCCACTATCTGATAATATGATCTGGACTAAGTTTAGTGCTTTGTAAAAAACGAAGAAATTTCCGAAAGATGGAAAAACGAAAGTATTTTGTTGCACGGCCAGTTCAGCACATTTTTCACACTTCCACAGTTTAACTCTATTCTCCAGTTCCCGCAATGCAACACTAATCTTGGTTTGAAAATAGTTCGGTCTAAAAACCCTTTTTAACATGAACCGACTTTATTTTGTTCCACTAGGATTTGACATTTCATCGTCGCAGGCAATTCGAATTAGCGTGGGACTCTTTCTCTTGATAACTGTGATTCTCATCAACTTGTTCAACAGTTTCATGAAAGCCAATTTCGCCACTCAAAAAATTGAAAACGTCAACACAATAGAGGACTTCATGAGAGTTCCAAACGTTTTTGAGGGTCCGGATGTTCAACACTTCAACAGCTTCGGAATTTGTGAATTGGTATCTTTTATTTTATTATATTTTTGATCATAAGGAGCATCCTCACACCCTGATGTACCATTTTCTTCGAATATGACGAAGCAGTAAATAGCCAAATATTAAAGTATTAATTTGGGGATTTACAGAAGATGAACTGACCTAAAATTAACCGGAAAGTAGCCATAAATTTCAAAGTCGCTAAGCCTTGTCTCGATGGAGGCTAAAGCGATCTGAACGATGATTTTTTTAATTGAAACTTCCGTTTCCAAGTAATTTATAGGCTTCAAAAGCCACGGTATCTAACAAAACTTGATTTCTTTTCCATGCAATTAGATTAAATATTTTATTTTTTGAGCGACATTATTCTAGTCTAGTTGGAACGGTTTCTGTAATTTTATTAGCTACCGAAGACAACACACGCGACTTTCGGCAGTACAGTAAAAACCTTTACCGTATATACGCTTCTCATGACGTCATAACTGACGTTTTCGACGCGTCCATTAAGCCCGACCCCCTTTTACCAATATCATATCCTGAGAAAACGGCCTCATTTTGGATTACTAGTAGTGGTATAAATTCCTGATTACAGTAATAGATCAATTTTATAGTACACTAAGAATTGACAGGGAAAAGTTGCGCTAGCTACATTCTCCAGGGAATAGCTCTTCGCTGAGTAGAATGTGGTTTTCTTATTATTATTATTATTTTTTTCTTCAGAAAGACCCTGAAATAAAGACTCTTTGCGACTTTGTTAAGAAAAACAATAAAAGAGGACGCAAGTCAAACGTTTGGCCACCGTATGTGAAGTTTGAGGATATGAAAAACATTGCGATGTACATGAACGAAGAAACGTTTTACCTTGGCTCAGCTGAGTACTTGTGCGAACCGCAAGTTTATATCACACTTCCCACTCTACCACCAGAAGCCCTCAAGCTCATCAATAAAAGGCTAGTTTTGGGGAACTATATATTTAAGCAGGTTTTTGACAAAATTATCTCGATTAGGCTGCTCTCTTTCGTGGAAACCCGTCAAGAAACTCCTTGGCGTCGCGTTATTGAAAGAAAATTCGCTGGAAATGAAGTGGAATCTGACAATGAAGTTCACGCCATCACCTGGAAGGAAATTCGAATGGCCTTTGCACTCTGGGCAATAATGCTTACAGTCGCTTCTGTCGTGGCCGCAATCGAGCTACTGACAATGTTCCCGTTTCAATCACACAGCACTCGCAGACAAATATTTCCAATGTAAATAACACGGAACTTTGAAGACGTTAATTTTCTAAAAACCCGACCACATACTGAATGAAGTAAACGATAAGAGTATATCCCAGCACAATGGTAACGTTCAAAACATAACCATAATAGTGACGAATAAAAAGGAACTTTAAATGTAACAAACACAAATCAGAGAGAATTTATAATTGGGAGTTGAAACTGAGGAATATTATGTAGCTCAAAAATCACGTGATCAACATAACTGGCCAGGTCTATTTCCGGTAAAATCCATGTAGTGGGTCTAGTATGTTTCGGGAGGGTCTCTAGGGGAGATGGACACTACCTTTTTAGCGCAAGGGTAACGTCTGACTTAAAATAGCTCCAGATGGCGCCAGTCGCACTTGAAATCGCTGTTGAGGACAAACTTCAAAATTAATGGAGTGTCATATGAGCGAAAATTTACCTGACCAGTTTTAGCGACGCAGACTACTTGTTTGAGCTACATTGTATTTAGCACTGTCAAGGGCAAAAGCTTCCACTCCTCCACTCCCTATTATTAATTCTCTCTGCTCAAACAAACAAAAAATACTTGCAATATAACTAACATTAAATTTCAGGATTCAAATTTCAATAGCTCCTATTGGAGACAATGGGAAATACATTAAACGTAACTAACAAGTATTTTCTTGATTAAATATTAATGAGCATTTATAATTGCAAATGAAAAATGTTTTCTCGGAAACAAACAAATATTTTGGTAATAATTGTAAATGTTCACACATTGAACTAAATATATATTTGTTTTCAATACACTTATGTTTTTACGTGATAAAAATATGTTTTCGATGTATTCAACATTAAACATATAAAATTTTCAAGGTTTTTTAACTATTTTAGATAAACAAAACGTTGAAGGAATATTAAGCTAAGCTTTCTATTTTAGTTGCCAATGTTTACAATTTTGTTTTTTAAAAACGCACAATTAGAATCGTCCCCGACTCGTTGCAGCTTTTGTAATGTTTAATTTTATGAGTTAAATTGCTAAGCTAATCATGTTAAGTAATTATCTTTAAATAAAAAATAGTTTGCATGAATGTGCTTTTTCGGGAATACGTGAATTGCACTCAATATGTTATCAATACAACTAAATGTATCTTATTGAATCAAATTCAATTGACTCATGGAAAAATAATGAAGTTTAATGTACTCTAACTGCCCCTAACAAAAAAATGTTTTCAATGTTACTAACCAATTCAGTCAGAACCCATAGGACCCTGTACAAATATTTTTAATGTATCTAACACGTATATATTTGAAAAAAAAATCATCTATTGCACTCAATTAAAGTGTTTTCAGTATAACCAAGAAGTGATATCTAGTTTATTAGGGAGAAGGTATAAGATGCCTAAGTATTCACGCGCTATAGTCCCAGTCCCTCTTTCAAAATACAAGGGGGAAGTAAAAGGAGGCCGGGCTAGTTTTCCTCTCCTCAGTCGGAAAATACTTAATTTTTGTCATTCGCGTTGCGCTGAAGAGAGTTTTTAAGAACCAATGAGATGCTGGTTGTAATTTACAGGTGGTCATTAACTTCGGACCTACGTTTGGAATGGAGATAAAGCTGGAAATGTGGCGAATTAATACCTTCTCCTTAATAAACTAGATATCACTTCTGGTTTAAAAACGAGTGTTGTTTTTCTTTAGTTTGGTTTTATTATAAACACTGAATAAAGATTTGACGAAAGTCCATCATCACTATAAAATTTGTTATGAATGTAACGAACAAATTCAAGTGATCACCCACAGAATATTTTCAATGTAAATTACGTTTATTTTCTGAAATAAAATTTAGTGAGCACTTTTTGAACACTAGAAAACGAATCTTGCTTTACACTCTTTTATCAAGATGAAGGTATCGCGAATCCAAATTTCAGATATTTACTCGCTTTTGCACATTAAGATGCCGACTTTAAAAGTTCTACAACTATTTAAACCTCCGATCTCTTGGGGCTTTGTAATGTTTCTTAGAACTAGTCGTGCAATGTGAAACGATTATAACAGACCCTTTTAAAAAATCGAGGTAAAATACTGCGCCCTGCAAATGCAGTTAGGCTTAGATAATTGAACTAAACAATTAACTGGATATTTAGAACTACTTAAAGTGAGGATGAAGTAGAAAATCAAGTGATTTTTTTATCGATTCTTCTACTAATTATAGGACACGTCTGCATAGTGAAACATTCAGAAAATACTTCCGAATTATTTTAAAATTCAAATTAGGTTCAGATTTTAAGGATAGTTTGAAATAAGCCCCTCCGACCAATTGCGTAACGCCCTGCCTTCCAGTAAACAAAATTCTCGTGGCACGCGCCATGCCTCGCACCACGATTATCACATCACGCGGAAATTATATCAAATCTCGTGATAAATTTCATTTGACACGGAACATGCCACGAAAATTTTGTTAATAAAAAGGCAGGGCGTTACGCGATTGGTCGGAGGGGCTTACTTCAAGTTATCCATACAATCTGAACCTAATTTGAATTTTAAAATCTGTCTGAAGTATTTCCTGAATGTTTCACTTTGTAGACTGGTCTTAAAATTAGTAGTAGAATCGATAAAAAATCATTTGATTTTCTACTTCACCCTCCCTTTAAATAATAATTCGTTTTGGGTCGATATTTTAACTTTAACACTGGGCTTTTTAAGTATTACAAACATTTACTTCCAAAAAACGAAATAAAAACAAAATTAACTTACATTTCCATAGTGAAATTCATCAAGAGTTTGCCTCTGTAGTCGGACGTTAACAGTCTGCGCATTCCTGTAGTATTCCATGCGCGGCAAAGCCTCGTGGGTCGCTTGATTTTGACCATCGTCCAAGTCGAAGAAAAAATCGGGAATAATAGAAGTCGTCGTTAATTGAGCCAAACTGACCCTACGACTGGACGCGGGGACCGTCGCGGTTCTGGACAAATCATCAATTTCATCCGCGGTCCTTCCAGAAAGCATGGGATTTTCGAAAGTTCTCGGCATTTTGGTGACCTCAAACCGGTCTCCTCTACCCGTGTGGTTCAACTCCATCATTTTGATATTGTCGCAAGAATGCTTCGACTGACTTTGATTTCTACCTCGTGAGAATTTACGTCGTTTATAATCGCGACATCATTAAGCCGATTTTGCTCCAGATATTTAGATGACACGAACAAAAGTAAGAAGTGTATAATACTTCTCGAGAGAAGTGTCAAACTAATGGAGATAGTAAAATTGTAACAATTCAGCAAAGTTAATGGTGCAATTTGAGTCGAACGACAAAACTTTACATCTCTTTCCTTGGTGAACAGGCGTGCACAGTATTAACTTCTACAAAACTCGTAGAGAAATTAGTATACGTTATCTACCGCTAACCCAACTCTATTTATGGTTCAACAAAATACGGGCCCAGATATTTCTTAACCAACTCACATACGTTATTTTTTCAAGGGAATTTTTAACTCAAGTATAGCACTGTAATACTCAAAATCTTTGTCCATTCTATCAAAGAGGATATACAATAGAGGAGTAGAAATTTCTGGTATTCAGTTTTCGTTTTGCCACTGGGTTTCCAGGTTGTCTAAATATCACTCCCTGATTCTATCGAGGAGATACAGTAAGGCAGACGATATTTTTCAACCAATAATGAAATGTCTTGTAGTACAGAAGGCAATCAGCCAATGGGGAAAAAACCGGAAATGAATAGTTAAAATTTGGCGAGATATTCCCCTATGAATTGGTAAAGGCTAAAGTGTCAACTCCTTTACTGTACACCCTCTATGTATCTAATAGACAATAACGTGACTTACCCAGTGTTTCTCAAACGCTGTGTTGCTACAAATTAATGTGTTATCAGATTTGAATACTGTGTCATAGTTTATCAAACAAAAATGTGCCGCAACATTGAAACACTTAACTAGCCGTTGCTTACAAATTACTCAGTTCACGGAATACTAATTGTCCGTTAAAGAGTAACACCCTTCTTCTAGTATCACCTTCTGTTAAAACGTACATGAAATCATCCCGTCTGAACGCAACACAGCCGATTAATAACCGTGACGTCAATGATTGGCATTTAAATTCATGCTTATTTGCATCCCTTCTTCTGTTTTCGTTCTTAGTATAAAACAATATATTTGACTTCGTGGTAGACACGGCCGAGTCACCGTGAATTTGCAGCGCGTTTCCATCGCGAATCACCGGTAATTCTTTAATTAAAAAAGTTCGATCATTGCTAGATTAAGTGGTACTTGGATTTCTATTATACTTAATTAGCGAGAAGACTGAATCCATCACGGTTTAAAAGTGGTTCGTTGTTTATCTTCGATTCGCGCCTATTCCGGAGAATTAAATCGTGGAACTCTCGTTTTACGCAGAGTTAATACCCTGAGTTAACAATTGCAAAACATCGCCAAATAAACCGATACTATTTTTAAACATTGTTAAATTAGTACGCGTATTACATTGATGTACCTCGAGTGTTTTGGATAAATCTATTTTGAAAATAAAACCCTAGAAAATACTCTAACAACTATAAACATGAAAAAAAAAACTTTTACGACTAAATTCCCCAACTCTCTTATAAAAACGCTGTTATAAAGCAAGTCAAGAAAGAGGTCGCGCAGCGTTTAAACACTAAAACGAAAACCTTGAGACTTTGGCAAGGAAAAAATCTGGTTTCTGCGGGTGGAGCTACTGGACAATCTGAAACAGGACGGTGACTAAGGCTTAGAAAAGTTTCAGGTATTTCCCGCAGTGTTGATCAAGTACGTCTTCTCAAGAAGCCAATGTTTCTTCACTCAACTTTGTTATTTGTTTTCCTTGTTTTTGAAGCTTCTATAATCGATATTTCTTAACAAATTGCTTCTAGTATCAAAATGCTCGAAGCATATTAAAGGTCTAAACTAAATTTTGCGTGAGTAAACAGTTTTTTTCCGAATATCAACTATTACTAATGTTGAAAAGGCCTTTTTGATAAAAACGTCACTAACGTTTTGGTGAAGAGTTTTAGACCCAAAACTTCGAGTACATCTGATATTTATGTTACTTATTGAATTATCTATTTTATAAATTTAATAATAATTAACTACATGAGTAAACAAGTCGTTTTCGACTTTGCCTAAATTGCCTTGACCATTGAATTGTAACTACCCCACACTGGCAAATAAATTATTATTATTATAAGTTTCTAATTACTTAGTTGGCACATTCTTCAAATGGCTTATTTCATACAATAACTACAGACCGAATAGCGTCAGCCATCAATAGGCCAAAAAAACGTCAAACTAATTTTTTTTTGGAAAGAAAATGTGGAACGCATCATGTTTCCGCTTACTGGCTATAGGTTGCACTATAAATGTCTCCAACTCAGTTCCGAACCTTGTTCTATGAAAATAATGAACCACTCGAACATTAATCGACGGTTTAAATAGCGCCACCATCGGGTTTCGCCATAAGTTCATAAGTTATGTTTCTTAAGTTTGTCACTGGTTGCTGAGAGCTTGTAATAAAGTGACGTAGATGAAACGTCATAGATTCTTGTAAAGCAACGCCTGGTGGGGCACTGTCATAGATTTAGTTCAGACAAAATTGGAATATGGACTTCTAAACCGCTTTTAGTCAATTCTCGAATTATGGTTTCGCTATAGTTGAAACATGATGCATTCTCACGTAATTTTTTACCGATTGACTCTAATCGTTCTATAAAGACTCTACACTCTTAAGTTTTTTTCGTAAACCCCTACAAATTGCATCCAGTTAAAACTGGTATTTTAACATAAATGCGTTCTAACACTTTCCAGAAAATCCATGAATAAATTTATTTCATATATCTATGAAATGGAATCGTCGGAATATGAACTTAAGACTACGACGTAACCTCTTAGTGACAGCGAAGCATGACGGAGCGAGAAAGCTCCGAGTCCGAAATGCCATCATGACGTGAAAATACAATTACGACGAATCATGACAATTCGATTTCAGAATATAAAGCATTTCTATCATAGACCAAGGAGGAAACGAACGACGTGTGTGGCTTTTTTCAAAGATACTAATAAATAAATAATTTCCCAGTAAAATTGTTAATCACTGGAAATCGAGATATCTGCCTTTGTCCTCATTATACCATTTCGATTTTGCAACAAAAGTTGTAGAATATGCTTTATCAAATTGACGTGTGTGTTTATTGTTGTTTAGTAGAAAAATATTCATTTTATGTTATTGTTTTCAATGGTATTTTAGAGGAACTGTGTTACACTATTTTCAAGGGAATGTGAGAAATTTCTTTGAATTTTCATTCTAATTTGACTAAATGAAAGTCCAAGGTGGTTTTAAATTTGAATTCTTAAAATAAACTCCCATATTTGATTTACAAACCAACTAATTATGGACCCCAATGACACGTGGTGCTTTAACTATCGTTGTCGCTATTTGGTCGTTTCGTCCATTAAATGTGAAAGTTAGGCTTAGTACTTCAGCTTTCGATACAACAAAAACTAGATGAAATCAACAGAAGACATTTTTAATGATTTTGATATTATTTTACCAATTTAAATCGATTAGAAAATTATTGGCTGGCCGTTTTATTCTTCCTTTAACTGGAGTAATTAACATTTACAGACAAACTTTGCGCTGTTGTCATACAAATAATTTTGATTCCCATTGACACTGCGGGGTTTTTGGCGGTTTTGAAGGAGTTTTGCTTTCCTTCTTGATTTACTTTTGACAAGACATGTGTATTGTTTCCTAAAGTCTAAATCTACCGGACAACGAGAAAGTCTAAAGCTAAGTATACGTTTATAATTACTAGAGCCAACCAAATGTTATTTCCCGTATTCCCTTGCAAATGAGAACCGGAAGAGATTATAGGATTATCTATGTTATAGACTGCCACGAGACGTTCGTCTTTAGAGAAAGCCCAGTTTACATTAACCCCATTAAAAGTAGCTACCGAACAATGTCTAGAAATTGTTGATAGTTTGTTTACTATACTTACCAATATGCAATGCTTAGAGCTCTTGGATAGATGTTTCGTGCGATTCAGGGCTTCAACCATGAAATACTTTGAGAACTTCCTGTTGAAACCGTTGACTTCTTGGTTCAGAAAGCTTCTACGGCGGGAATTAAAAAAAGATCTTATAAACATTGATATTTTCGGCTTACAAAGTTGTTGCCTATTCGCCGGAAAGTAGAAACGGATGTCCTTGTCAACTGCACAAAGATCCTTATTTCTATTTGTACTTTTGGCGTCATTCGTGAGACAAATCAACCTATTGCTATAATACAGGCATTCATTAACAATTACTAAACCATGAATTATAAAAAGGCGATTGATATAAGTCATCGTGTATTTGTTGGGCTAATGCCTAAAGCACAAGGAATATCTATCTTGGATCTTTCAAAAAAGCTCTATCTGGAAATAAATAACAGATATACCGTTTTGAACAACTTGGAAAGGCGTAACCCATTTACATGAAATAATTGCATGTTATCATAAAAGATATCTGAGCTTAACAGCATAATGCTGAGGTTGGAAATCCTTTGAAAGTGTCTAGTGTAAACGCGGCTTTATGCTATTGTTATCAGCTTACCATTAGACCCGTCGGGGTAAAATAGAGTTTGGTGTTTTTACATCTTTTTTCTAAAGACGTTTGATAATCTGGGACCAGCCAAGTCGAGCACTGACATCCTTTTCTCGAAGCAACTCGTGGCACTTTTAAGCCCACTGTAACTTCGTGATGGGTACAGGTAAAAGTCTGAAATTTTGCTTGCCGCGAGGACTGTCAATCCTAGCTATAGTTTCCAAATTTCAAGTTCCTACCCTATATACTTTTCGAAATATCACAGGTGAAATTTACCTTATTTTGTCACTCACTCACTCACTCACCGATCATCAAAATTCTAAGGTACTTCTAGGGTAGATAAAAATTTAAAATTCAGGATTTAGTTTCATTTATTTTATAAAGCACAGAAAAATTAATACATCACGAAATTTTTATAAAATTGTTCTTTAGCTCTTTATTTTAAAACTAGATGGCGAGTAGGGGAAAGTGCCGGTCCCGGAACATACAGTGGAAGGCAGGGAGGATTGAGGATTGAGGATATAAGGATTGAGGATTGAGGATTGCAAGATGGCGGGTGAGAAAACAAGATGGTGGGGGGAGACTTTGTACGTAAGCCCTTTGATTGACTCACCCCTCTCTCAGACCGGCAAGAGGGCGTTTTTTGATTGACTCACCCCTCTCATCACCGCACCTGCAAGGGGTGTTTTTGATTGACAGGTCAATGTAGCGTGTTCGATTCTCGGATGTAGAAGTACATACATTGGAGTATGAAGATAGGGTGAATTATGATTTAAGAAATAAACAGTATTTTAATATGTTAATTAGATTAAAATTTGAACCATTAATTTCCCCGCTATTAATCAAATGGTTAAGGGGGTATGAAACTCCAGATGACGTTGGGGGAAAATAAAGAATCCCCGTAAAAACCCAGCTCTACCGATTATTCTAGATCATTCTAGAAAAATTAAAATGCGCCCCGTAAAACCCAGGTTAACGTTGTTTAAGGCCATGACGTAAAATGTACAGTCAAAGTTGTAGATTGTTCGAGAATAATCCCCCCGAAAAAACCCACCATTAATGTACAGTCAAAGCTAGGATGATGATCTTATTAAATAGTATAAATAGCCAGGACCCTGAGTTAAACCACCATCACAATCTCTCTAAAGTACGACGAGGAAGGAAGGAACAGCCACCAAGTACAATGTAAGTATAATTTTTGTGGACTTGGTGTTTTTTAAAGTTAAAGATTGGATGTAAAACTTAGTTTTTTTCCATTTCACAGAATGTCTGCTGTAGTGCTATTCCCCCTATCAGATGAGAAAGTAATTGAGGTTACCCCGAAGTTAGACGTACGACTAGGGTTCAAAGAAAGTTCAACGGGACTAATTTTACAAGAGTCTGAATTCCATGAACTATACAACAGGAAGGATGAAATATTCAAGTTCTTCGAAACCGACGACGCCCCGGAGACATCATGGTTCTTTACCGCGGTTCTGAAACGAAGCGTGTGGAGTTGTGAACATATCGAGACCGTAAGATTATAGACATCAGGGAACTATACCCTGGAACAGGTGCTATGTACGGCAAGTTCTTCCCAACAAAGAAGGGATTCGCTGTTGGACACTACCTTGCCAAGACGTTAATGGATACGTATAAAGACGTAGTCACATTTCTTAACGAGGCGAATCGGGTGCGCACATTATTAAGAAAATGTATTGTAGAACAATTGAAAACGGGCATCCGTAAATGCTGTTACGGATGTAGTATTGACCACCCCTCCAAAACCCAACACGATTGTTTAAATGGATGGGAAATGCGTGTTTCAATGAACTTTGACACCGCGATAAGTAATCTTGATTATGTTGAAATTTATAAGATATTTACCCTAAGCACTTTTTTAAGTGACGAATTTTGTAAGTCTATGATTGGTCAAATCGTATGTAATGCCAAAGAATATTTGTAAATAAAAACAACTTGATCCTTAAAAGTGATTCATTCCTTAAAATGGACTTCAGCTTACAACACCCATTTAATGGTCTCATAGCCGGGGCGACACAGTCGGGAAAATCATACTTTGTAGCTTACCTTATAAAGTATAAAGATATATGTATATCACCCTCCCCAGATAGGATAATATGGTGTTACACTGAATATCAACCGAAATTATTTAATTCGGTATTAGATCACACGCCTACCGTGGAATTTCACGAAGGTATATTAAATGTGAATATACTAGACCCCAATATCAAGAATTTTGTTATACTTGATGATTTACTTTGTGAAATATCTAATAACAAGGATGTAATTAATTTGTTCATACGGGGATCGCGCCATAAAAACACCTCTGTTTTTATTTTGATGCAAAATTTATATTACCCCGGGAAGGAAATTAGAACATTAAATTTAAACGCCCACTACTTGATAATATTCAAATCTCCTCGAGATAAATCGGCTATATTTCATTTAGGCAAACAGATTTATCCCACCAATAGTAAATACGTTATCGACGCGTTCCATCAGGCAATTGCTAGAGTTTTTGGGTATTTATGGGTTGATTTAAAGTCAACGACGTCAGATGATCATAGACTACGGACGGGACTCATACCGGGCGAAGAAGCCGCAGTCTATATTCCAAAATGAAAAGAGTGCATACGCATCAACATTTCTTAAAGTATCTGACTACTTGTAATGCGTGTCAGAGAAAATACGCTATCAAACACGCTAGTAATGACTCTATCAAGGCTATAGTGGAATGTTGTATAAATGTCCTACGCGGTAACGTGAAGTTATCAGATGACCAGAGGAAACGATTGAAGAAGCACTGTCTAATGTTACGGAAGTTATCTAAACAAAGCACTGTAGCAAAACGAAAAAAGATCCTTATTCAAAAAGGTGGCTTTTTACCTCTTTTGTTAGCACCCCTCTTATCACTTGTTAGCAGTGCTGCCGGTGCAGCTATAAGCAGAGCAATTAAAAATGGCTAGAAAGATGATTTTGGTACCTGAAGAGGTTTACCGCCGATTAAACTCGCAACCAAAAGTTGAACATAGTGAAAATTTGGATACGAAGACTGTTTTGGTAGACAACAAATTGAACCAGACGCAAAAAGTTAACATGTACAGTAATTTACTAACGAGTGCTATTAACAAAAGAAAAAAGAAGAAACCTGTTAAACAACTGAAAAAGAAAGATTGGTATTCTGAAATAGCCATGACAATACCAGATTCACACCTCAAACCAGCCATTGCCTTATACAAGTGGATTGATATCAACTCCAAGATTAATTGGTCTCCTAACGGGGAACTTATATACAGGGGACAACCAATCGTCGGGTCGAATATTATGGATATTTTACACGAATCTGTTAAAGGTTATAAAAGTAAACCGAAACATACTGTCGTTGGAATAAATCAGTTTTACGAAATGTTAATAAAAGAAAATGTACCAAAAACCATCGTGAGAAACAAATTCCCCTTTGGAAACTCTACGAGTGTTGTACCAAATACCTATCTCGATGTATCTAAAAGCGAATTACCGAAAATTGATTGTTATCCCCCAACCCCGGATTCCCACTATGGTAATGGTCTCCACACCTGGATAAACTTGAAATAAAGAATATATATCAATACCACGTTTCATTTCTTTCACAAATTACTTACACGTTATCATGGAAGGATGTAACGACCCTTCTCCCACAGGGCTTCTAGCCTCCCTGTCCGTTTCATTTTTAAATAATCCCAAAGTTATTACGGCGCTTTTGATATTATTTCTTATTATAATTATCGAGTTATCTGATTTCGCTTATTGGTATACTCAAAAAACCTTAATCTGCACGACTAATGGATAAACTAGAAGAAATATACTTCAATGAAAAAGATCCGGGGAGCTTCGGAGGTGTACAAGGACTATATAGGGCTGCGAGGGAAAAGGGGATTAACGTTTCCTTAAATGATGTTATTGAGTTCCTACAACGTCAAGATACGTATACACTGCACAAACCCGCGAGGCACAACTTCAGAAGGAACAAGACTATTGTGTACGGTATAGATGAACAATGGCAACTTGATCTGGCGGACATGCAAAACATTAAGCGTCGTAATGACGGATATAGATTTCTACTGTGCTGTATTGACGTATTCAGTAAATTTGCTTTCGCCGTCGCTATTAAAGACAAGAAAGGGCCTACGATGGTTGCGGCGTTTAGATCCGTTTTAGAGTCTGGTAGAAAACCCAAGATTGTTCAGTCGGATCATGGGAATGAATTTCTAAATAAAGAACTGCAAAGTGAATTGAAACGTTTGGACATCAAGTTTTTCGCCACACACTCGGAAGTGAAATGTAGTATCGTTGAACGATTTAATCGAACCTTGAAGGAGCGAATGTACCGCTATTTTACGCAAAACGACACCTACAAATACATTTGACGTATTACCCGACTTATTGGAATCGTATAATAACAACTACCACAAATCAATTAAATGCAAACCCACTGAAGTGACAGAGGAAAATTCGAAAGAAATCTGGTTAAATTTGTACGGAAAAGTAAACTTTTCGCCGCCAGTTTCATACCCCTTTGAAATTGATGATTTAGTTAGAATAAGCAAAAATAAAAGAACGTTTGAAAAAGGGTATTTGGCCAATAATACCGAAGAACTATTCAAAGTAACAGAATAAATCCCGAGAGATCCACCCGCATATAAACTGAAGGATTTGAACTCCGAGCTCATTTCCGGTGTGTTCTACAAAGAGGAAATACAGAAAGTTGGCAAGGACCTAGAAAACTGTAAATTTAAAATTGAAAAACTATTACGAAAACGTAAAAAACCTGACGGTACTAAAGAACTCCTCGTACGGTGGAGAGGGTATAGTTCCGAATTTGATTCCTGGGTGCAAGAAATCGACGTAAAATGAGTTTCTACATCACACTACCCTCTGACTCGTCAACGCAATATTTCAAAGGAAATACTATAAGCAAGTTCAGAACATATCTACCGGAGTCTATAACACTAGAGGGATCTCACGAGGTTGCTCTGGCTGAAATAAGCTATCCCAGAATATGGAATAATGTAAAAAGGGAGTGCATAGTTCGCATTTGGGATAAATCGTTCGAAGGTGTTGTTTCGGATGAATTCCCAGAGGAAGGTTCCGGTTTAGGTGAATCTGAAGAGATAATTAACGGAGTGAATGAAAACCGGGATATAGCCATAGTTATACCTCCCGGATATTACGGTTCTGTAGAGGAATTACTCGAAATATTGTCAATCGACGATGCTGGTGCTACTGAAAAAATAAAATCTAGGGTTGAGTTCTCATACAACAAACCAAATCGACGGGTGATGGTTGAGTTAAAAGGGACGAACCAACTTTATATCCCAAGCGAAGTTGCCGTTATATTGGGGTTCACTAGGAAACCAAAGAAAGACGTTACCGTGGTCACTTCCATGACGGCCCCATTCAGTTGCGATATGGATGCTGGAATGCACTCCTTATTCGTATACTCTGATATAATTCAGTCTCGATCAGTAGGAGACTCTGACGTCCCTCTCTTAAGAATTATAAGAATCAACGGGAAGGATGGAGACACGGTGGAAAAAGAGTTTGCTAAACCTCATTATATGCCCATAGCGAAAAACAAGTTCCAGACAATTGAAATTAACATTATGAGTGAAATGGGTGAACCGGTTAAGTTCGAACGTGGGAAGGTTCACGTCACTCTACATTTCAGACCCAGAAGAACTTGGCACTTGTTATAGGAACTACGTTGAATTCAATCCCCGCCCCATTTATGACGTGATTGTCAAAGTGTAAGGATGTCTCCATATAATACGGGTCACGTTTCTGTTAAGGATTATGAGGATTATTATCGAAATCAAATTGGACATGGATCCATCCCAGTATATAGAGGTTTGGCCGTGCAACGTGGTTATGGTCTGGGGTCAATTATCTCCTCGGCGTTCAGATCAGCCATGCCATTACTTAATAAAAGGGGTGCCACGTTCCTAGGTCGAAAGTTTTTAAACACTGGCGCGAAAATTGCGACGGATTATTCAAGCGGTGTACCCATTAAACAAGCATTGAGAACTAGGGGTAAAGAAGCGGGTAAGGAAACATTGAGAAGGGCGGCCGAAGAAGTGACCAAGCGAACTGGAAACGGACGTAAAAGGAAACGCAAAGTGTCACCCATCATCAGTTCTGTTCGAACTAAGATGAAGAGAAGGTCGACATCTTTACACCCGGATATATTTTCATAATGTCGCTCGCACACCCAAACTCTATGAACAGCGTCAGCTCGGAACTAAATGTTTTTCACGTACCCTATACCCAAACTGGGATAATAGGAAGTCAATGGGTGGAGTATAACTCTACCTCCAACGTAGATGAAAATCAGGCTATTATATTTCCCGTCACCGGGAACTCCGAGTCATACATGGACTTGAAAAACACGCTCCTGCATTTACAAGTAAAAGTGGTTAAAGCGGATGGGTCTCTACCGAAGGCCGCTGTGTACGATGCGAATGGTACTTTGACAACTCAGGCGGATAAAGTTGGACCCGAAAACCTATTACACTCCAGTCTTTTTAGTGAACTACACGTATTATTGAATGATACATCAGTCACATCATGTCCTCAACAATACGCATTCAAGAGCATGATTCAAACGCTATTGACATTTGGTGGTCCAGCGAAAAAGAGTTTTTTGACCGGGGCACTATTCTACAAAGATACGGCGGGACATTTTGACGACTTTTTCGAAAATGAAGGGTTTTTGAAACGGAGTAAATTTGCCCAAAATCGAGTTATAGACTTGATTGGTGTCGTACACGCCGATATATGTCAGCAAAATCGCTTTATCCCCAATCTTGTCGATGTGAATTTTAAATTTATCAAAAGTCCCAACGAATTCTGCTTACATGCGGATGGAATTAAAGCGAAAGTTATATTTACCCACGCTTCGTTATTCATAAGAAGAGTTAAACTAACCCCCGAGATTATGATATCACACGCTAAAACCCTGGAATTGGCCACGATGAAATACCCCATAACACGTACGGAATGTAATACGTTTTCCATATCTCAAGGAAGTAAGATAGCAGTCAAAGACAATTTATTTAGCGGTCAACAACCGAATAAAGTTGTAATTGGATTTGTAGACCAGAACGCGTTTTTGGGTGATTATAAAAAGTCGCCTTTTAATTTTAAAAATGAAGCGGTGACTCAAATCACCTTATCCGTTGATGGGGTTAGCATACCCCATAAACCCTTAAACCCCAACTTTAGGGATAACCTATGTATGAGATCGTACGCCAATCTCTTTCTTCAAACCGGACAATTGAATATCGACGAGGGTAATTTCATTGACCGTGACGAGTTCGCCAATGGTAATGCTCTTTTCGTATTCGACTTGACCCCCGACCTGAATGGTAGTTCGACTGAAAGTTTCAACTTTATAAAGAACGGTAGTGTTCGATTGGAGTTAATATTTGCCGAAGCGCTACCGGCTACAATTGCCGTCGTTTACTATTCCGAATTCCAATCTTTGATTGAAATTGACAAAAACCGAGCCGTTTTATTCGATCAAAGCTCATAATGGACTCTCGACAACTTGAGAAAATATTAAGGCGCGATCCATACACTAGGAATTTGTTCCGGGGAATATTTCCGGCGGATAAACTACCACTAACTGTTAAAACATTTCCATCTCTATATATTGTGAACACTGATACGTCTAAAGGGACAGGCGAACATTGGACGGTTATATACATTTCGAGGAAAAAGAATACTGAATTCTTTGAAAGCTATGGAAATCCTCCGGATTTATTTAAATTTAATGATTTTGTAGAGCGAAACAGCCTAACTGTTACGTTTAATTCACGCCAACTACAGGGGGAATTAAGTCAAACTTGTGGTGGCTATTGTGTCTATTTCTCGTTGTATAGATGTAGGGGAGTTAAAATGTTTGATATAATAAAACGATTTTCTAAAAATAAAAATGTTAATGATCGTATGATTTCTGAATATATGTATAAGAATTACTCAATGAATTTGTCATAATTTTTTCTCTTTATTTTGTAATTATATGCCCGTGGGCTAGAGTGGAAATACCGTCATTTAAAATATGTCTTTCATCGTCACATGGGTTTAAACAGAGTTTTGTTTGTCTTAAAGTTTTAACAATGTGCTTCTCATTAACAATTCTAACCATCTCCGAGGTGGTCAGCTCGCGGTTCAGTAAGCATTCGCGATAATGCGCGTGCCGGACGCGTTTCCGCACGACGCGCTTGCAGACTCCCTTACACGTCTTCTTCTCTCCCTTGGCCGACAGGATACTATACATTTTGGGTCTAAGCCCACAAAACTCCATGATCGGAGTACCGTCCAATTCATCTTTGAATTTACCCAGTTTTTTCTTGTTAGCATCGCTGTGAAGTGGATGGTCACGTGGGTACCCCGAGAAGTCATACAGTTCAGCCCGAGTGGCGAAGTCCGCGTACAGATCTTTAGTCTCGATGTGATAGGTGAGACTGTCTGTAAATAAACGGTTTGTTAGAATGGAAACAAATAACATATAAAACATCGGACACAAATAACATATGTAAAACATACCAGTATCGGTGAAAAGGAGTTTCGCTCTATCCCCGTATTGTGCCCAAATTTCATCGTAATGAAATCGGTACATCAATAACTTTGACAAGTCCAAGATGACGAACCCTGTATACAGGGTGTTTCTGATAAGTCTGCCATAAATCAAGGGGCGTGTTCTTTGGGTCAAACTGAGTGGAAAGTGTCAAAGAACATGGGGTGTACAAGAATTTGCAACGAAGATATGGCCCCCCAAACATTGGCCCCTAAAACAAGAAAATATTCGAAAATGTAGACTAAAACAAATTCAGCCTTATCAACTTGTTTAGAAATATGAGACAATTTCAATAGTTTCCCTCTAATATCGTTATTGAACTTTCACCTGGCAGAAGTGTATTAAATGAGTAGAAGTATGCCTACTCTAGTAAAGTAAATTCAAAGTATCATGGTACCTTTCTGTTGGTATTACTTTTATTCTTAACAAGTTAACATGGACGTTACAGGTATTGTTCAAAATGTCCACCAACGGCGTTAAGACAAACATGAACCCGTCTTTCGAAAGATTATTGGACATGTTGGAAGATTCCTGGCATGTTCCTGATTGTTTGACAACCTTCAATAATTCGTCTTCGCAAGTCTTCCTCATCACTGACTTCATTCTTGTACACGATGTCTTTGAGATGACCCCAAAGATAGAAATCGCACGGATTTAAATCCGGAGATCTGGCTGGCCACGCAACTGGTCCTCCACGCCCAATCCACCTCAAATTAAACGTAGCATTAAGATGTTCTCTAACTGCACGGCTGAAATGTGGGGGTGCCCCGTCGTGCATAAACCACATGTCACGAAGTAATGCTAACGGTATGTCCTCGAGTAGTTCAGGTAAAGTGTCTCTTAAGAACGTGAGATATGCTTCACCATTTAGTCTGGGTGGAAGAAAATGCGGACCTAGTAAATGATTACCGACAATGCCGCACCATACGTTTAAAGAAAATTGCTGTTGGTGACTTCTAACACTAGTTGCGTGTGGGTTTAATTGGCGCCATTCGTGGTGGTTGTGATAGTTCAGAATTCCATCCCGGGAAAAATGTGCCTCGTCGGTTACTAAAAGGACCCGTGGAAATTGATTGTCCTCTACTCTGGCCAAAAACCACTCGCAAAAGTCGATGCGTCTTGGATAATCTGCCGGGTTAAGAGCTTGGACCTTTTGAATATGATACGGGTGAAACTGATGTCCGCGGAGAATTCGCCAGACCAAAATGTGATTAACAAGTAATTGTCGTCCAACTTGTCTGGTACTTGTCGAGGGGTCCTCATCGAACATGGCAAGGACGTCTTCCTCGATTTCCTCCATGTCTTCTGGAATGTCTCGCTCTCGAACGTTGTTGGGTTGTACTTGTCCGATGTCCCTCAAGCGCCTGTCAACAGCCTCGAACGTACGACGATTTGGTATGCGTCGTTGCGGAAATTGTTCCTGGTATCGCCGCTGTGCTTCCACTGAATTGCCCTGCGCCAGTCCATACATGAGATGCATGTCTGCATATTCTGCATTGGTATACGCCATACTGTACTACCACGGGTCTCGTACATAATCCCCCTGGACATAATCCCCCCGGACCAAATTCCCCTATTTTGGATTTGCCAAGACTTTTTCCCCCCGATTTTAGACGTGTTTGTACAAAATCCCCCCAGAGAAAACGTCCAGGACAAAATCCCCCAAAAGGAAAACTGTTCAACAAAATCCTACCGAAAGGATCATTTTATTGAAAATCCCCCATTTAATAGGCATTTAGAAGTAAAGGTAAACGGAAGCCCAAATCCAAAGATTATCTTTAATTATAATGCAAAAGTATAATTCACAAGAGTGAAAGGTATTGCAAACAATGTCCCTAAACCAAAAGAAGTAAACTACTGATTTTGTTTTAACTTATTTCCAAAATTCCAATATTTTGGAAAAGGCGGCATTTTATGGTTAGTCAGCAATATTTTGGAAAAGGCGGAAATTTATGGTTAGTCAGCGATATTTTGGAAAAGGCGGCAATTTATGGTTAGTCAGCAATACTTTGGAAAAGGGGGAAATTTATGGTTAGTCAGCGATATTTTGGAAAAGGCGGAAATTTGTGGTTAGTCAAAAATATTTTGGAAAAGGCGGCAATTTATGGTTAGTCAAAAATATTTTGGAAAAGGCGGAAATTTATGGTTAGTCAGCAATACTTTGGAAAAGGGGGAAATTTATGGTTAGTCAGCGATATTTTGGAAAAGGCGGAAATTTGTGGTTAGTCAAAAATATTTTGGAAAAGGCGGCAATTTATGGTTAGTCGGCAATATTTTGGAAAAGGCGGAAATTTATGGTTATCAGCAGTATTTTGGAAAAGGCGGAAATTTATGGTTAGTCAGCGATATTCTGGAAATGGCGGAAATTTATGGTTAGTCAGCAATACTTTGGAAAAGGGGGAAATTTATGGTTAGTCAGCGATATTTTGGGAAAAGGCGGAAATTTGTGGTTAGTCAAAAATATTTTGGAAAAGGCGGCAATTTATGGTTAGTCGGCAATATTTTGGAAAAGGCGGAAATTTATGGTTATCAGCAGTATTTTGGAAAAGGCGGAAATTTATGGTTAGTCAGCGATATTTTGGAAAAGGCTGAAATTTAGGGTTAGTCAGCGATATTTTGGAAAACGCGGAAAATTATAATTAGTCAGCGATATTTTGGAAAAAACGGAAATTTATGGTTAGTCAGCGATATTTTGGAAAAGGCGGAAATTTACAGTTAGTCAGCGATATTTTGGAAAAGGCGGAAATTTATGGTTAGTCAGCGATATTCTGGAAATGGCGGAAATTTATGGTTAGTCAGCAATACTTTGGAAAAGGGGGAAATTTATGGTTAGTCAGCGATATTTTGGGAAAAGGCGGAAATTTGTGGTTAGTCAAAAATATTTTGGAAAAGGCGGCAATTTATGGTTAGTCGGCAATATTTTGGAAAAGGCGGAAATTTATGGTTATCAGCAGTATTTTGGAAAAGGCGGAAATTTATGGTTAGTCAGCGATATTTTGGAAAAGGCTGAAATTTAGGGTTAGTCAGCGATATTTTGGAAAACGCGGAAAATTATAATTAGTCAGCGATATTTTGGAAAAAACGGAAATTTATGGTTAGTCAGCGATATTTTGGAAAAGGCGGAAATTTACAGTTAGTCAGCGATATTTTGGAAAAGGCGGAAATTTATGGTTAGTCAGCGATATTTTGGAAAAGGCGGAAATTTATGGTTAGTCAGCGATATTTTGGAAAAGGCGGAAATTTATGGTTAGTCAGCAATATTTTGAAAAAGGCGAAAATTTTTGGTTAGTCGGCAATTCATACTATTTTCTCCATCATTGGTTCCGCTTTTCCTCGTAGGGGGAATACTACTATTTTTACTACTATCCTACTAAAAAAATTTCCACTGTGGAAAACGACCTCTAAAATAGGAATGACCCCTGAAGGGTTCGTCTCCAAGGTGGGGATTTCGTTCCGTAAGCGGGGGATTTTGTCTCCAGTTTGGGGGGATTTTGTCTGCAAATGGGGGGATTTTGTCTTATGCCCATTTAGACGGGGGGAAATTTTTGGGGGGATTATGTCCAGGGGGATTATGGGAGTCACCCATCACCTCAGAAATAAGAACGGACTTGGTCTTATCAACGACACAAATCCATGGTAGATCGATGAATGTCGGTGAACTTAATGTAACCAGTGTTTCCAAAGGAAACAAGTCATCAGGGGTAGATATTAGCGCCAGTAAAGCTCTCAAAGGAAATGAGGATCAAAGTGATGACGAAACGCCGTTACCTGATCAAGACCAAGATGATGACGAAACACGTTTACCCGTGAAGCAGCAAGAAAAATGTCCTGTGAAACCTGTCGCTTTGCCAGATCACGACGATAAAGAAAATACTGAACGGAAACGCATTAACGAGCTTGAAAACTTAAATAAAGATTTACAAAATAATAATGGAAGTCCTAAGGCTAAACAATGCAGGAAAGCTTGGACCGGGGACGAAGAAAATCGTTTGATTATTGGTGTTGAGAAATACGGTGTTGGATCGTGGTATAAAATTGCCCATGAATTCGAAATTAAAAGGTCGAACCAGAAGCTGAGTGGTAAATGGAGGAACCTTTCTAAAGGCAATAATATGTTAAAGGTTAAAACGAGGGTTTTAAGCAAACAAAGGAAATAAAAAAAGTGTTCATTAAATGTTATATAAGTATTGTAATAAAAAATAACAAATTTTACAGGATCATTCACCCATAAATAAAAAATCAATCATTTATTGATAAAGTGACAAAAACTCTGAAAATATAAATAATACGGATAGTAATTTAAATGGGCTTGGCAAATTTACGTAAAACTTAAAAAATAAAATTGTAACTTATACCTTCGAAAAAAAAATATTTGGCGGCAAAAAAATATAATCAAACATTCCAATTTCAAAATAAAAGGGGCCGTTATCTCTGGCCAATCAGGATCCAGTTCACAGCGTTGTATCGGAGGGCCTCCCATAGTGACGTCATCCCTTAATATATGCGTCAAATCATAGCCGAAAACGTCACTGCCTTTGCTTTGCCAGCCGTGTTTGGTACAGCTTTGGTTTTATGGTAGGGGTGTGCGAATATTGAAATTTGCAATCGAATAGAGTTCGAATGGGGGGGGGGGAGCCCCGCTTAACCCGAAAAAATTTGGCAAATGAAATTATAATTTATATTTATATGCCGCCAGGAAGACTCGCCACAACAATTACGATAGAATCCTTCCCATAATAAGTAGAGATAATACCTTTGGAATTCCGTGTTTTATCAGCGTGTATAGCGTGTGTATATAGCGTCGGTAGTGATAGATCTCAAATTCTTTGGTTTCATTCTAAATCTTTAAATGGTGGGATGACTGTAAGCAGAAGTGAAATGAGACTAGAAGTACTGAGTTAACCAAATTCTTCACTCGGCGAAAGTGAATATTCTTGATAACACACGAACGGTTGGCCCTCTGGTGGCGGTTTCAAAATTTCCCCTCCAAAACGTGAGACGCTCGCGGTGGTAGACGGCCGAACTAGATTCCAGCACCCGCGTCCGTGTTCCGCGACTTAAGGTTGAGGGGAAGGGGTAGGAAATGTTTTTGGAACTCGACCAATTTTTTACCTCTCCGTGTGACGTAGTCCAGGAGAGGTTCTGTAACGCCGTGTCTGTGTGTGTGTCTGTCTTTGTGTCTGTGTATCTGTCCGTTGTTACATCCACGTGACCGCGTTCGCAGTTTGCGAATCGGAGCAAACGTGTTCGCCATTTCCGAACTGCTTTCACAGTCACGGAAATGACTCCTCTATTTGAGTTCTCACACCACCATCTTCTGGTCTTTGTCCATCCCACACGGACACCAGTCTGTTCTTACTGGCTTCTAATCACCACCATGTTCTGGTCTTCGTCCATTCGACTTGGACACCAGTCTGTATATACTAGCTTCCAATCACCACCATCTTCTGTTCTTTGTCAATCCCACATTGACACCAGTCTGCACTTACACTGGCTTCTAACACCACCATCCACTGGTCTTCCGTCTATTCCACATTGACACCAATCTGTATCATTGGCTTCTACTCCATTATCATCGTTTGGTTTTAGGATATACGCGGCAATCAGCTAGGGTTACGAGAAACGTCTAGCCTCCCTAAGGTGGGATCGCCACCAAACGTTTTCGCAATTGCGCTTTTTCCTTACTATTATAATGGAAACGAATCGTATATATACCCCAAAATTTGAAGAAAGCGGGCAAGAGGGGTACCCTTCACTTTAAACGTCAATATTAGCAAAGTTTGAGATGATAATAGGTATAACTTTATTTTAAACGATTTAACTATTATTAATGTTAATTATTGAAGATTAAAATAATTAAAAATAATTATATTTATTTAAATATTAAAGATACACCTCTCGTGCAAAGAGAGAGATTATCATCGCCTCCTATATCTATCAAGGCCCGTGCATGCGATATATTTCCTTCATTGCCTCCTATATCTATCAAGGCCCGTGCATTTCGATATACTTTTCAAAACAACAACCAAAATGGGAAGCTCCTCTCAGAAACATAATAATTTCTTTTCTCTGTATATGAATAATAATAATAATATTGCGCTCCTTCTTTAATGGTATGAATCCTTGCCTGTCTATTAATATTTTACGATGGAGTAATACGTTTTTAGCAAAGTCTAGAGAGGATAAACATAAGCGAGATTGTTTCGGGAATAAATACTGCTTCCACTAATGGGTTTATACTCCTTGTTACTGTTGTATAGAGTAATCATGATAAAAGCTTAAAAAATTACGAGAGGACAGACCTTTTTTATCCTCTTGTTTTATTCTTAATAAGAATATAAAACATTTATTTTGTATCAAAAAATATTTTTAGTGCTAAGATTGCTTTAAAAAAATCTAAACGGTTAGGCATTGGTAAAAAAGACAAATGATGTTTTTCAAATCAAATGAGATAACGCCCACCTAGTTGAAAATTGCAGTTTTTTATCCGCGGGGGCCATTCTTAATGAGAATTTCGATGCTAGTAGGTTGTCAATTAAACTACCGGTATATTATTGTTGTTGGAAATTGGATATTAAGTCAAATTAAGTGGTTGTAAATAGCCAGCAGGTTTTTGCCGCTTCTTTTTGAGAGTATTTGATTTTTTTATGTAAAATGGAGGAAGATAATGTTGAGAGTAAAAGGATGAAATGCGGAAGCGCAAAGCGCGGGAAAGCATGAGGGCAAAAAGGTCGACGTTTTCATTGGATACTGAAGTTTATATAATCTTCTCGACACGGAGAGGTAATATTTTGGTTTTCCCAATTTGTTTCCATCTAGTTTTAGCGCGTGGGAAGCGGCATAAAATCCTCAAATTTGTTCACTAGTGCCAGGATTTACTATCAATGCTAGAGCCCTTCACTTCTAGTCTCATCTCACTTCTGTTGTAAGTGAGTGATAAAATCTGCAATATACTTGAAAGTTGAGGAACAATCTTGTTCTTTACATTTGAAATTTCCAGGCTGACATTCTTTTTTAACATGTTCGCATTTCCGTCTATAGGTAAAATACGCATTTTTCGAGGCAATTATTTTGCCGCAATCACAAGGTTTTTCAAATTTTGCCCTTTCTGAATCCATTTTATTAATTAATTACAATATCGTACGTTAAAGGACCAAGAATTGACTGTTCACACACGCAATAACGACAGTACCTTTCAACCAATTTTCCAAAAAGCGCGGGACAATACGACATAAGCAGACGACTAATATGAGGGAAACAGTAATTGGGCGAGAACGAAAGACCTGACTCGTGACACTTACGGGCCTTCTTATTGGCTAAACAACTTTGGTACTGGTCGGATATTTATCCGTTCGTGTCATGGCAAGCAAAAAACCACAAATTAACGACGAATATTTAATTAGCGAAGTTAGAAGTTTCCCAGAACTTTGGAATAATAAGCTACAGGTTTACAAAAACAGCGGAAATAAAGATTCAGCGTGGATACGAATATCAGAAAGAATGGGCTATACAAGTAAGTTAAGCCAAGGCTTAATACATTGTTTATAAAATCAAAGGTTTATAAATTTTAATGGATATGTTATCTTTAATATAAATTGTAGTTGATGAAGTGAGAGCCAGGTGGAAATTCTGCGTGACAAATACGTGAGAGAAAATAAGATAATTTCCACAACACAATTAAGCGGAAGTGGTAGAACATCGAGGGATAAATGGGATCTCTTTACATCTATGGATTTCTAGAACGACACAGTTAAAACAAAACCGTAAATATTTAAAATGTATATAATATAAATCGAGTATTAAATAGGTTTGAAATAATTTCAGCACAATTAGCAATATGTCTTGCTCAACGGTGGATACAGTAATTATTGCTGAAACCATTGCTAGTACCTCATCTGCGAGTAACGTGATTCCAAAGTCATCTAAAACTATTTTGAACGGAGCATTAACAAGAGATTCAAACGGAACACCAACTGATAAATCGTACGTCGTGGAAACGGTTACTGGGGACCACATTATCGAAGATTATGAAGAGCTTTCAGAAGAAGAGTCCTGCAGTAAAACAAATTCTTCGGATTCTACCAAACGTACTGCGGAAACCACTGACTCGGGCTCGGTAGACCAATCTGATGCTAATGTTGTTCACAAATCAACCAAAAGAAGGAAACCTCAGCAAAAAGACCAATACGAGGACACTGCCGAAAATATGGAAAGAAAACACCGAAAAGATGGTTAAAGTCTGCAAACCTGCCGAAGTAAAGAAAGAATATAGTGCCAATGAAATGTTTCTGCTCAGTTTATCAAAAGACTGATTCTTTACGGCCTAGTAATCAACGAAAAGCCAAACGATTGTTTTTGTTCACATTAGATGAAATAATTACGGAAGAAGAACAGGCAGGCACAAGAGAGTAATGAAATTAATGAAATGTTATTTTTTAGATTGAAATACATTTTGGTTCACTTTATGATATTTTATTTTATATTAATTTATTTATTTATTTATTTAATAAGGCTCGAGGGATAGGGTCGTGAAGCCGCCAGGGCTTGGGTACAACCCCCCTCCATGGTACAAGAGTCGAGAAACAATTTGCGAGTATATACAAACGGGAATATTTACAAACAGAAACGAACAAATGAACAAAAATAAATACAACATACATCGAAAATACCAAAAACAAAACAGAGCAAAATAAATAAAACTAAAAATAAAGAACCCAGGGTAACCACGGGCGCGAGGATTAAGAGACCGAGGAGAGCCAGGTCGATACAGCGGAACGAAACGACTGGCGACCAGCGGAGTCGAGGAGGGCGGGAGGTAGCGCGTTCCAGTCAGACAAAACGCGGGACGTAAAATGGTTATGGCGATGGCGAGTGCGGGCGCGGGGCTTTCGGAGTTTCAGCCGATGACCGCGAGTGCGCGACACAGAGTTAAGGTCAAAGTACTTCTCGACCGGAGCATCGATGGCCCCCCGAAACAAGTCGAACACGTACACCAGGTCATTGGCCTGGTGGCGAAGGGTGGGCGGCAGGACACTAAGCCTAGTGTCGCGTTGGGCAGGTAGGAGACGTTCACAACCCTTGGTTAGCTTCGTGAATCGATTGTGAGCCTTGACTAGCGAGGTTCGTGGCCCCGCCTGCGAAGGAGACCATATGATGGACGCGAAATCGACGGACGGGAGAAGCAGCGAATTAAGAACATGTATGGCGGAATATTATTTGTTTCTTCTTTGCCATTGTACTTGACCACTTCCTATAAAATACTCTTTGTACTTTTCACGAATTTGAGCATTATCTTTTTTATGGGTTCTTGTTCCTTGTCGTTGTAATCATCCCATGCAGGTATTCGGGTTATTTCTCCATTCTCCAGTTTGTAAATTGCCACCTTCTAGCCCAGGACTTTTAGGGTTTGACCTAGAACATATGAACATAAAGATGAAAATTGGTACATGTGTTATTTTTGACCCAACAAAAAATATACTAAAAGTCACCTGCTGTAGAGCGCGAGCTTTCGCCGCCATCTTGGAAAATTGCTGCCGGGAATGCCAGCTACAATTTATTCCACATTCTTCTTCAAAAATTATGAAAATTAGTACACATTATGACTGGAACCACATAAGCATCATAGATAAATTTAACAGCTCTGTGTTTGATAGCTTGGTCGCCATATTGATAAATGGCCGCCGCGAATTCAGGGTACAGTATATATCACCATGTGGTTATATAAAATTGATAGATATTATAATCAGATCTGTGTAAACCTCATAGTTAAATATTGAAGCCATTCATGAGATAGTTTGGCCACCATGTTGGAAAATGGCCGCCGGGGATGTCATTTAGATACAGTATATTGTTCATAAATTATGAAAATTGGTAATAATTATGTTGAAGACGGTCTAAACATCATTATTGAATATTGAAGACGTGCTACTGATAGTTTGGGCGCCATCTTGGAAAATTATGCTGGAAATGCTAAATATATTTCAAACATATAAATCTTTTCGACATTCCTATATTGAGTAGATGATTTTCATTAACGTAATAAACACCAAAAAATAATCATCTCCAAGTCGATATTATCGAGACCATCTTTAAAAATGGCCACTCGAAAATTAATACCCTAAATTCTGAAAGAAAGAAAAAGTTATTCAAAGCTGTAATTATCAACATTTTGATTAGGGTATATAATTTTATGGGGGTTTATAGATTCTCGTGTTGTTAAAGATTAGATTTAAGACAAATCTCTAACGGTTCGTTCATATTCATCTCGTCAGCCTCAAGATTTTTTTCACAATAATTGCATGTCAGAGGCCTTTATTAGGCGCAGCACCTAGCTGGGGGGCTCATCATATTCCAAATTGAACCTGCAGAAACGCCGTCAAGGCATACGGGATCGGCCAGCGGCCCCGACAAACGCCCCTTGAGCAGGTGACAAAAGCTGGACACCGTCAGTGGCGAGCCCAGCCAGAAGGTAGTCGGTGACAGGGAAGGATTAAGGCAGCAGGAGGCTCGATGAGACGGAGGATTTCCCTCCAAACACATCAGTGCCACACGACCGAAACAATGTATCCGCGACCCTCAAGAGGGTTGCCAATATCGGGGTGATCCAATTAAGGCAATAACTGGGCGGGAGCGAAGCGGCCGAGCAAAAACTTCAGGGAACGGGGCAAGGAACGGTCTGAACCAAGGGCGAACCCAAGCAACTCCCGAACCGGCACACCGAACTCGGGCCCCCTCCGCCACAAGAAGCCCTTTTGCTCTGATCCAGCGACAATGTCCACGTAATGCTGAGCAAACTAATTCGGATCGTCTACATCCAGTTCTTTACACAAGAGGTTCCGCAGTTACAGATAATGAGTATTAAACGTTGTTCTTGAGTGTCGTGAATGGGACCTAGGATTCGGGATCGCGAACCCATCCCCATTCTTCGCGCAATAAGATTTATATTCTTGCCATCTAGGGCACCCACGCAGTTTGGAAAGTTCCATTTTTTTAAAAAGTGAAGTGCAGTGCAGTGTTCATCATAGTTTGTTTTGATATTGGTGAAAAAACTATTGCTTGAAGAGTCTCCCAGATAGCGTTGCATGTCTCGGGTATAATTTTCGCCACTGTAGATTTGCCCATTCTAAAGGCAAGGGAAAGCGATCGATAGCTATCACCAGTTGACAAGTATCTACAATGGTTATATTAATTAATTTCATTGACAGTCCATATAATTATAAACAAAATGCCATAAAATGATTTAGTCACGTACCGTAAGTAATCAATTACTATGCCACCGACCAAAGCGAAAATCATATTTTACATCTTCTGTGATTTCATAAATATGCATGGGAAACAAGATTCCGGCCACTGTTAAGGCGTGGACCGGGTTTTACGTACTCTCCTCTTTTTTTCTCAACCTGTCAATATTTGATAGATTGTGTAGGCTTATAGATTTGTAAGCTTATAACAAAAGATGCTTTTGTAGGAATAAACTTATAAAGATCATAATATAAAGTAAAAACTTACTTTCTTTAAAAGTATATATATATATTTATAAAAAGGATATTTTTTCAATTTTCATTTTAAATTACATTTGATTTAACCTATAGTAATTTCTTCTAGACTCGTAAGGAGGATGATAAATTTTAATATTATTTTTAAATCTTACGTAAGTCATTAGTTTTTATATACAAGGCGTTTAGTTGTTTTCTAACGTAAAGTTCCAAGACTAATCTTTCGAGATGTGTAGTTTTAACTTTAAAGGTATGACAAATTTCTTCCGTGTTTTCTGAGGGTTCTTTCCTAGGTCGTGATTTTGTTTTTTATTGACTTGGTGTACGCCTTTGTTTCATCAAAGCTAAAGGGAATGTTTTTTGTGGGCTAACCTCTGATAAAGCTGCACTTAGGGAAATGTTTCAAATGTTCTTCGTAAAGATTATCGGTGGGTTTCCAGGCTAATAAAATGCAGTTGCATTCGGTATGTAACGAATAAAACCCCGCTCTGCTGTCTCTTCTTTGAAAGTTTCGAAATTTACTTTAGTTGCATATGAAATTAAGACCTATGTTATATTTAAATGTCTAGTTGCTACCGGGTCGATGAATGATTAAAAATATTTTATTACCTATTCCGTAAACATGTTCAGGCAAAGGCATTGGTGGGTGGTCGAACCATTTGTTATCATTGGAATTTATTTTGTGATTCATTGCTTTTTTAATTGAGTAGGCCGACTTCTCGCCTACACAATCATAGTGTTATTCATGACGGCGAGAATATCTTGTCATAGGTTAGCATTTATTTTTTGAAAAGTGTACAATGTGATGATATCAAAGGATATTTTCACAATTGAGAATCTCCAGAAATGCTTTACGCACCCTGTTTTTTTATTTATTACCCCAATAAAGTATTGCCCCTTATTTGAGGTGTTTGTAGCAAAAATCTATTTATAGGCCACTCTTTGGTTGACAATTTATTTGACATAAAAAAGCCATCGTTCTTTTGTTATAAAAATGGTAATCTGTTGACAGTTGTGTGTCAAAATTGGTATGCTCCCAATTAACAAAAAACCATTTCTCCCAATTCTCACTTAACCCAAAAGTATTTTGGTTCCCATTTAAACCAAGCGCGTTTCTCCCAATTCCCACTTAACCCAAAAACTTTCTTAATCTAGCGTTTTTACCTCTCCGAGTGACGATGACGTCACGGAGAGGTATTGCACTTTACGTGTGTGTGTCTGTCTGTCTGTCAGTCACACCCCACGTGACCGCGTTCGCAGTTTGCGTATCGGAGCAAACGTGTTCCCAATTTCCGGACTGCATTGACAGTTCACGGAAATTTGGAAAATTGTGTTTGTCTCCGCTGGCTATTCTACGTGAGTTCCCACACCACCAGTTTTGGTTTCGTCCACTCCACATGGACACTAGTTTGTGTATACCACATACACCTTAATCCATCCTCATTGGCGTCCAACAACCACCATCTACTGGTCTTTCGTCTATACCCACATAGACACCAATCTGCAACATTGGCTTCTAACACCACCATCTACTGGTCTTTCGTCTATACCACATTGGCACCAATCAGTTGCATTGGCTTCTACTCCATCGTCGTCGTTAGGTTTAAGATTTACGCGGCGAGCGGCTAGGGTTACGAGAAACGTCTAGCCTCCCAATGGCAGGGCTTCCACCATCGGTTCACGCGAAAGCGTTTTTATCTATTGTTATAATGGAAACGAATCGTATATATACCCCAAAATTTGAAGAAAGCGGGCAAGAGGGGTACCCTTCACTTTAAACGTCAATATTAGCAAAGTTTCGAAAGATACTAGGTCCAACTTCCTTTTTTCCTATGTCGCTATGACCAGCCTCTTCTTTCATATCCCACCGTCCCGAGGAAAGGGGTCCGGGACTTTGACGCGTGCACAGATTACTCTGTTTCCTATTTCTGCTTCTAAAATAAAAATCTTTCAATGACCTCACATTTGCGCTAAACGCGGGAGGCTATGGGCAACCCCAGGCTCCGTTTAGATAAGCTCAATCGCGTAGCGAACGTTCCTATCATAGAAGCCATCTCTCCTCTGAAGTTGTTTCTTATATGGAATAGTCGAATATGTCTATTTGAAGGGATGTCTTGAAGCGCATATGCCATCATGAATGAGATTTTCACTAGGCTGCAATGAATCGGGCTGAAGACCTAGACGTAATTAAGAGTTATAAATATTATGATATCATGGCCCAAATAACAATATTTTTAAACCACTTCTCCTCTTCAAAAGACGCGAGTTTTCTCTTAAAGGTACAGTGCCACCCAATTTTGGACCAAAAACCTGTCGTATGGTGGCGCCAAAGTAGAAAAAGCGGACAAAACCTGAAACTTTTGGTCACGTGTAACAATTTTCGGGGAATTTTAAACTCTCCGACCCTTATTTCAACCCTCCAGGTTGTCAACCCCCAATTTTAGTTTACCCCTTTTTTGGCATAATGGGATGGGTCTTCCATGAAAGGAGCTTGAAATTCCAATTTTCTTTTTATCAAAAAACATATTACTATCCCACTGTGACCCTAAAGAACGAAACCAACTAACTAGTTAAGCTGACGCCAAATAAATGTCACATATGTGCATTAGATAAAGTTTTTGTTAAAAAAGACACTATAACCTGATTGCAGTTGAAAGTTGGAAAACTTTGTTGACCTAAAAAAACGGAAAACCCTACTTCTTTTCATTTCATTTCAAGTACCCCACCCTCTTCTTTCTCTCGCTCTCGCGACTCGCGCGCGCACATTCGTTTTCGTTTTACAGTGTTAGTGTGTAAATTAACAAAAATGGAAGGAATTCTAGAAATGCCGTGCAATTGTAGGAATTCTTGCTCCCGATCAATTTCCGCAAATTCAAGAAATGGTACTGGTACTGTAGAGCTAGAGGCATCAAATGTCTCTCAACATGTGGATGGGCGCCTGGAAAGGTGCCATGTTCTAATATGCTAGAGAATGTAAGTAAAAACAATTGAAAAGGTCTATAGAGTATTTTCGGTAGAGGGGGAATGGACTATGTATCCCTAATGTTGTGGCCAACTTTGTAATAGAGAATACTATTTTCCCCCGGAAGGGGGATATCCCTAAGGTAAGAGAGAGAGAGAGGGGGTTTATACGGGAAAGGAACTAGTCTAGCAAATCCGTACCATTGACAGTGCCAAAATGATTACACGCAATTAGTATAGGTGTACGTACCCCGAAGGGTCCGTCATTCGAAAAAAAAACGTACGGGATTTTTATGGATTTTTACGTTTTTTTTTAAATGGATTTGTCAATTTTTTATAAAAATCCAAAATCCAGTAGTATTTTCAAAATAACCGTTGTGATTTTTAATTTTTTCATGGAATTTCGTATTTTTTTCGGGATTTCGTATTTTTTTTCGGGATTTTGTATTTTTTCGGGATTTCATAATTTGTTTTGGGAATATCGTTATTTGTTTTGGGATTTCGTATTTTTTTCGGGATTTCGTATTTTTTTTCGGGATTTTGTATTTTTTCGGGATTTCATAATTTGTTTTGGGAATATCGTTATTTGTTTTGGGATTTCGTATTTTTCTAGAATTTTGTATTTTTAACTGTAATTTGTATCGTCTTCCTGGAATTGTGAATTTTGGTTAATGTGGAATTTCTCAAAATTTTGAATTTTTTTGCTGGATTTTCACAAAATATTGAATTTTTTTGGTGGATTTTTACAAAATTTTTAATTTTTGTGGAATTTCTCAAATTTTGAATTTTTTTGGGTGGATTTTCACAAAATTTTGGATTTCTAAAAAAATTACGAACACACTCCCGGATTTAAAGTGTTATTTTGGATTTCTATTTTTGGATTTTTGGTGGATTTTTGGATTTTTTACATAGTTTTATATATTTTGAAACTTTTGAAAGATCTTCGGATTTTTCAAAAATACAAAATCCTTTTTGTATTTTCACTGGAATTTTGGATTTTTTTAGGATTTTTCCCCGAGCGTACGGGATTTTTTGGCAATGACGGACCCCTCGACGTAGGCCTACCCCTTGCCCAAAAAATACACTACAAGAGGTCTAATAGAGTTCCTAAAGCATTCCTCAAAACTCTACAGGTGAATTTTTCTTCAAAGGTTTTATATGACCATAAGTTCCCCTCTTGCAAGAGCGCGCCCAGATCGAGGGAGGGATACACAGTCTCTACCCCGCTCTACCGCCACTAGTCTATTCATGTTACTGTATTTACCTCCATTGAGACCGCTATGCGCTCAATCTTGCAACATAGGTAGGGGAGGGGGTCATGGAGAACTTCTTGAACTCACGAAGGTAGGCTCGTCATTTTCTATCCACAAATGGTGGATAACCGATAATTTATAAAGAAAGTTGTGGATATAATACAATTTAACATGTAAGTTCTGTGGATAGTTTTCGAGTATAGATACATATAAAATACCGTGGATAATGGATAGATAATGCCGAGCTCTACGCGACGGAAATATAGCACGGAAATTTTAAACACCTGCTAATTTTCCTCCTTTTCCAATATTTTCCTATTTGATGGTTTCGGTAGGTGTTTAAATTTTCATATCATAGCATGGATAAAGGATGCGAGTAAGGAAATTAGTTTTCACGCAACTACCCATTTCTGACCACAGCTTATTCGGTAAATACACCATTCCATCATCGGTTGTCAGCACGCGCAAAGGTAGGTCTCTGTGTTAGAGCAGCTTTATGCGTGCTGGCAAGAGACGAAAAAAATACTGATTGCCAGATTTTAAATTCTGAAAATCACCATTTCTTTCGTCTCTATAGACTAGTGGCGGTAGAGAGGGGCGTAGACTGTGTATCCCTCCATTCGGGCGCGTTCTTGTAAGAGGGAATAATGTGCGCTCCCAGTAGGCGGATGACACTGAGCTAAGAGATAGAAGGGTATGACGTTTGCATACGTAGTACTGCCATTACTCTATCAGTACGCCGGAATCTACGATTTCGGTTACTGCTAAGCAGCTTCAACATAGAGACCTAGCTTTGCGCGTGCTGACAGCCAAAACTGGAACAGAGTATATAGATAGTTTACAGTCTAGGAGGATTCATACCATTTACAAAAGGAGGCCTGACTTTATACTCACCTAGTGAGTCTGGCCTCCCTGTGTAAATGGTATGGATCCTCCTAGGGTTTAAACAACGTATATCGAATAAGCTGCTGTCGGAAATAGGTAGTTGCCTATCCTCTAAGCGTGAAAACTAATTTCATCACGCGCGTTCTTTACCCATGGGTATACTTTAGTCCTTCAATTTGCTCGAAACTACAATAGGAATATGGACTGTAAAACTATATCAGTTGAAGGGGGGAAACGTCATAGTTGGGGCTGCCAATAAATGGAGCAGGTTTTCACTCTCCCTCGTGCGGGCCGCTGAAGAACTCAATGCAAAATTTTGCGCACAATAGACTAGCGAAACCTTGCCTCAAAAGCTCTCCCCCCCCCGAATTGAAATAGCTTTGCAGTCATTTCTCGCGTCGTTCTCGAACTAGTACTCAGTAACTCAAGTCTCTAGCATTGGGAAGCATCATACTTATTGTACAAGCTTATAAACTTATGGTGCTATTTGAACCGGCTTTCAGTTCAGTGAAAACCAAAGACGCAGCATATAACTAGTCTTTGTGAAAACTAAGCTTTAGTTTTCCGTCATTGGAATATTCTGCGAACATTGTGACTTATAAAAGGCTCTACAACTTATTAATTCTTATAGGCAGAAATTTTGAATGTGGAAAAACGTAGCAAAAATATAAAGCTTAAAACTAGGCCTATATCGAAAAAACATAAGTCCTCGAATGAAGGACATGTTGCTGTTCCTGAATTTGACGAAAAAAGAACAGAGGTATATAAAACAATTTGGCTAAAGTATTTTGGCTATCAGCTAAAACGATAGTAACAGAAATTTATATTTAAAGGTTATTTTGTCCGAGGATTCGTCTGAAAGCGACCTGTTCCAACCATCACCAGTAAAAAAAGAAAGTGATTAAAAGAAAACCTGCAAGGGACAAGCCAGTTTTAAAACATCCAGCTTGCCCTACAAATTGTGTTGTTCCACATCAATTAATTGAAAAGAACTAAAGGTGAGTTCAGAGAGACACAAATTCCCATGGTCGACGTCGTCATAGTCCCGTCCCCATTGAATCTCGACATGTTATACCAGGGGGCGGGGCTAAAATGGGACCTTCCTGTGGAATGGAGATAAAGCTAGAAATAACCTAATTTGAAGCTCCCTTTTAAAATGAATATATGCCTTCCTGACCACGTTTAGTTTAAGGTTAAGTTAATTATTAAATAAAAAAATTAGGTTGCTGCTAAAAACGCCAGCCGTGAAGCGTTGGAATGGTTTGTTTTGGAAGTCGGACCGAAATTCCCAGAAGCTTTGTCAATAATTTATGAAAAATGTGACAGTAGGTATTTTATTTTGTTTCTATAAGTTAGTATTTTAATTATTATTCTATAGTTGAAGCAAATAAGGACAAAGAAATGCCATTTGTATGGGACAGAATAAAAGATCAAGAGCCCAATCAACAATACCCGTGATCCCTCCCACCGAAAAGATGTATTTGCGGTAATTGTCGTGAGATTCCGCTTGCGGTGGAAAACGTCTGCTGCAGGCAGGAGATTTATACTACTACTAGAGCAATGTTTGCTCTTGTTTGTTTATATCAACCAATTTTGACTATAAGCATGAGGTTCAGAAATGAAGCTGCAACTCGGAGAGGGTTAGTTGCATCAAACAATAACTTCAGGTAATCTCATTTAAGCGTCGTTTATTACACTCCTTAAATTGCTTTTAACTAGTATAAATTAATAGGCACCATGCGTATAAGAAATACACCCTCATGGATTATGGAAGGTTGGGGGCTGGCAATCGAGTCATAATACCTTCTTGTTGCGTTTTGCGCATCAGGCAAGCTTTTCCATCACCTGATGGGGTGTACAAGGGATTTATAAGAGGAAGAATAATTGAGGGATAGTGAGGTTTATTTTCAATACTAAAAGACTGAACATTTTAAGATTTCTTTAAAATCTTGATAAATGTTTTTCCAAAAGTTCTTCGTTAGACGGCTTTTCTATCATGCTTATGCTTTGGAATAAATGCCTTGGATCTGTTTCATCAAAATCTCTCGTGTCCGTAATTTTTCCCTGATGAATAAAAATCTTTCATGTTTAAATTTTTCCCTGATGAATAAAAATCTTTCATGTTTAAATTTTTCCCTGATGAATAAAAATCGTTTCATGTTTAAATTTTTCCAGAAAATTAATTAACATCTAAGCACAGTAGTTGGTATAGTAGTTTTTCTTCAAAGATCATCTCCAATAAACAGTTCATATATGCATATTCTTTTTCTCCATAAACTTTCCCGACAACATAAGTTTTTGCTTTTTGCTATAATAGAATCGGTACCTCAATTCACCAGCTTTATTGCGCGCTTGTGGTCTATTTGCATGTTCGTTGTAATCTATAGCAGCTAATATTATACGGACACGATAGCTGGGCCAACTGTACATTGTAAATAGATTTTAGAGAAAAACACTGAGGTTTTTGCAGGTGTAGAGTTTTTTTATTAAAACTTTCACTTACGTGTAGCTGTTACGTTTCGATACATAACCCAAAATTTGGTTGTGAAAGGATTCTAGAAACCCAGTGTGCTTTAATAATAATTAATTTGATTGTACAAGCAAATGTTAGCAACAGCTAATAAATATGCATGATTTACCTGAACCTTACATAGTACTGCAAGTTCCTTTCCAAATACTTGTTAAGCACAATTTCTTCTAATGCTTTGTAAGCCCGAGAATTAACTTGAAGCCATGGTTTGTCTCTGTCTTCTTCTGGCAAGGGCATTTCATGCTGACAAGCGTAACCTGCTCCAAAATCAGTGGCCCATTCGTGATAGTTTGTCACATGATTTAGCGTACTTTGAAATGATGCCTTTTTGATAATTTTTTATTTAAATTGTAAGTGCGAAGTAGTTCCGATTTCGTCTAAAATTATTACATACTAGCAATGTTTCATAACTCCCCCCACATTCTCGACAACAGTACCAAAGATGGTTCCTTATTTCTCCCGCCCATTTAGCTAGGTCAGAACAGTCTTTTGCTTTTGACGCCTTAAAAATAATATTGAATTAGAAAGTTGTAATTTGTGATTAAAGACTGCAGATATACTTCTAAAATTTTTTTTAGACTTTAACAATCAAATAGAAATCGATCAACTGAAAAACAAATTCTTTAAATACTTTCAAAAACGACAGATTTTTTTCAGTCGGTTTCGCGTTTATAAAAAACAAACTGCACCACTCTCCCGAAAACCGAACTATTCCGCTTTTGAGGATTAACGTCAGCAAAACTCTACGATAAAACTTTGATTCAAAAACATTCACTGATTCTATCTTTACATTTATATCCATTTTAGTACAAGTATTCCCCGCATCCTCCATTTTTCTATCACTGCCTCGGTCAAAACAAAGATGACACCCCTTTAAATTAGTTGTTTTTTTCGGAGGACAGGAGTGACCGTCACGCGCTGTGTAACAATCTAAATATCATAATGAAAATTTAAGAGCATCAATCACGCAAAATTCTCAAAAACCCTTAAAATCATTGTCGCATTTACTTTAAATTTACTTCCCTTTTATATATTTCAATATTTCCCTAGAAAATGCCCAAAGATATTTCCAAAGAAAATGCACAAAGATAGTTCCCAAGAAAATGCCCAAAGTTATTTCCAAAGATATTTCCCAAGAAAATTCTTAAGATATTTCCCAAGAAAATTCTTAAGATATTTCCCAAGAAAATTCTTAAGATATTTCCCAAGAAAATACTTAAGATAATTCCCAAGAAAATTCTTAAGATATTTCCCAAGAAAATACCAAAGATATTTCCCAAGAAAATACCAAAGATATTTCCCAAGAAAATACCAAAGATATTTCCCTAGAAAATTCCAGAGATTATTTCCCTAGAAAATTCCCAAGATATTTCCCAAGAGAATTCCAAAAGATTTTTCCCTAGAAAATTCCAAATATGTTTCCCGGGAAAATTCCAAAGATATTTCGCGAGGAAATTCCAAAGATATTGCCACTATTGAGAGACACTAGAGTTTTGCTCAAATCCTTGCAGTAATAGCTATCCATCACAAAAATCTTTAGAACTCTTTAAAAAATTCCTTGGGAAATTGGGGAATATTGGCATCTTTTTCTTTTAAATTTGGAAATATCTTTGTAATATCCTTGTAAAATAACTTTGGAGCTTTCTTGGGAAATATATAGGGAAAATTATGGGACGAATTAATTTAGCCCTCTAGCAACGAGGGTGAGACTACTTATTAGGTCAGACATTTAATCGACTTACAAACATCCGAAAACGGCACAAAGTTTTAACCTTGAGCAAATGTATGGGGTACTAAGTGGGGTATGGAGGCTTCAATTGCCAAGCCGTAGATATAGACGTTGTTGTTAAATTTAATTATGTATTTTCACTTTGAGTTTTACGAGTACCAGATAAGTGTTTTACCTAACATAATCTACAATATTTTTTAAAAAAATATTCTGTAATTGCGCTCGAAATAAGGATAAAACATGCCACAAGGGAATAACTTTTATGTTAATCTTACTTTTCAAAAGTGAAAGTTCCTAGATGATGAAAGTTCGTATAAGCAAAAGTTTCGACTGCCAGCTTATATTCCCTGTAAATCTAAACATAACGATTTTAATTACGCATATTTTACTTTTAATCTATTTTATTCTTTGCATAAACCCCTAACGGATTATTATAGGTAAAAAAGGTAAATATAATAAACCATTTCAGCACTTGCTGAGCCCTAGCTACGGGACAAGCCTTTGTGAAACGTTTTAAATTTTTTAACCATCAAGTCAATGTCGGTGTAGGAAATCTTTAGCTAAACCATTTGGGTAAAAATATTTTCAGATAATTATTTTTTAAAGCATATAATTGCAAATATATCTGGCCTTTTGAAATTCATCTCTAGTATTCCTAACGAATTTCATTGGGAGAAATGGATGAGAAGCTTCTTTTGGCCAAAAATATTTTTCTAGTATCTAATAATGTTTTTTTAGCGCCGACTGTCAAATCCGAAAAGCCGCCCAATGAAACAGAGTGGACTCCTCTAACAAATTTCACCGCTTTACGTACCGTTGCAACGAATTGGAATTGATTATTTCGTGGTGGAAACCGGTATATTATTGTTGGGATAGATTATTATAGTAAATGGGTGGGATTCCTGGCAACACCAGACGTCATTACCCTATCGGCAGGAAAAGCCCCAATACAAGAGGTAATTTTACGACTCGAATCCCATTGGACGCTGAAATTAAACGAATATGTCCCAGTGAACAGGAATTCACTCCCATTGAAAAGAGCTACAAAAGTGAAATTTTACCGATAAAAACTAGCAGAATGTTGTCGAATGAGTACATAACTATTGACAGAAGTGGATCATATTACAGCTCCCTAGAAGTACTGGACGATATAACATCGCTGTGCATCAGCATTGTCTTCCAGCACTGAAGGGAAAAGGGTATATGCGAAACGCAGCGGCGAATTTGTGCACTAAACCAGAGGAATGATTTTGGCGCATAAGAAATTTTTAAAAAGTGGGGCAAGCAAACGGAAGTGGTAGCCAATGAGGAAAGGTTTGAGAGAGAAGAGTGCGGAAGGAAACAAATGGTCCCATTCATAGTGTTGGGTTCAGAATATAATAGTAGAAGTCCACTTAATTTTTCCAATTTTAAAAAATAATTGGCGGTCAATAGGTATTTTTAAACGCTTGTGTTGAAAAGGAAATTCATTACTTTAACCTACAGAAGTTCCGGTGGATGGTTATGGCTGTCAGACCACCGTCAGTGTCGGGATTAGTGTGAGACTTGTTATTGCGATATACTTTTATTTAGAATGGCTTATGTTTCTTTGCTAATTACGAAAAACACCTAGGATCAATGTAACTAATTACCATCGCCGCATGCCCAAATGAAAGTCCAATCTGAACTCGATTTATGTGATATTAAAAGCACTTAACCGTAAGCGCCTAAAACAATTTGTAAAACTGAAAAATATTGACCAGTATCTTTTGCAAACGGAAAACGTTAAAGCGTTGAAAACATTTTTCAAACTTAAAAAAGGAAAACAAGTTTCTTTGTCGACGCACATAACCTTTAATTAGTAATAAATCGGGCCAACTATCTCCGCTAAAAACCTTTAAATCGATGGAAGCTCAGAGATGTATTAGGGATGCTTTAAAAATGTTCTAGCATGATGAAGGCTATTTTGATCATTTGAATTCATATTCCAGATCAGGGTTAATGGGAAAACTATACTTGCAAAACTGAGCTAAAGATGGCGGGATTGGATGTCTTGGAAGAAAACGCTGTTTACAAAAGCATAACCTAGGTCCAGTACTTACAGGGAGCGGTATATATGATCCACTTATGCTATAGGATTAAATTCTGCTGGTTTTTCACAACCTTCATTCGTGACGATGTATCCCAGTCAATTCTGAATCGAACGAAAACTACTATTGTAATGCAGATTATTGCTCCATCAATTGAAAAATCGCGGTAGAAGGCAAGACTTCTTTAAACTTCTGTCGAAAGCCTGGATTACATAACCATCAAAGGTTTAAAATCGTGTCTCGCTTTTGTAGCAATCTAAAGTTTTCGTGATCGAAAATTGAGAGTCTTGCCGTATCCCGTACAAAAATTTACGGCTGCATTTTGCTGTTATTTAGATTTTTTAGAATCTGCAATATATTGCAAATAAACTGGAATATTCTGGAAAAATACTGGAATAAACCTGAAAAAGGTTCAACTTCAGACAAAATTAAGATGCATTCCAGAGAGCAATGCAGAACATTTTAGACGTTTTGCTGAAAAAATATCTTCCGTTGGAAAACTCAGTACAGCAGTATACAAAATTTAGCTTCTCTAGAGTCATAAAATAGCTACCTTACAGCTAGAAAACAGAAGGGAAATAGTAACTACCGTAAGAAATCAGGATGTTTGTAGGCTCATTACAGGTACTGTACCTTCCAGATATATTGTATGCATGTTACAGTCAGAAATTGCCAAGTTTGTAGGATAATGGCAGGCGGGTTTCGGATGCTTTTTAGGATAATTGCAGGCGCGTTTCATATACTTTGTAGGAAAATTGCAGGCGCGTTTCAGATACTTTTTTGGATCATTGCAGGCGCGTTTCAGACACTTTGTAGGATAATGGCAGGTGCATTTCCGATTCTTTGTCGGATAATTGCAGGTGTTTCAGATACTTTGCAAAATCATTGTAGGTGCGTTTCATATTCTTTGTAGGATATTTGCAGATGCGTTTCAGATACCTTGTAGGATAATTGCAGGCGCGTTTCAGATACTTTTTAGGATATTTGCAGGCCTGTTTCAGATACTTTGTAGGATAATTGCAGGCGCGTTTCAGATACTTTTTAGGATAATTGCAGGCGCTTGTCATATACTTTGTAGGATATTTACAGGCGCGTTTCAGATACTTTGTAGGATAATTGCAGGTGATTTTCAGATAATTTTTAGGATAATTGCAGGCGCATTTCAGATACTTTTCAGGATAATTTCAGGAGCGTTTCATATACTTTGTAGGAAAATTGCAGGCGTGTTTCATATACTTTGTAGGAAAATTGCAGGCGTGTTTCAGGTACTTTTCAGGATCATTGCAGGCGCGTTTCAGGTACTTTTTAGGATAATTGTAGGCGCTTTTCATATACTTTGTAGGCAAATTGCAGTCGCGTTTCAGATACTTTTCAGGATCATTATTGGCGCGTTTCAGATGCTTTGTAGGATCATTGCAGGTGCTTTTCAGATAATTTTTATGATCATTGCAGCCGCATTTCAGATAATTTTTATGATCATTGCAGCCGCATTTCAGGTACTTTGTAGGATAATTACAGGCGCGTTTCAGATACTTTGTAGGATAATTGCAGGTACTTTTCAGATATTTTTAGGATAATTGCAGGAGCATTTCATATACTTTGTAGGATAATTGCAGGCGCGTTTCAGATACTTTGCAGGGTCATTGCTGCTGCGTTTCGGATACTTTGTAGGATAATTGCAGACGCGTTTCAAATACTTTGCAGGATCATTGCAGCCACGTTTCAGATACTTTTAAGGACCATTACAGGCGCGTTTCAGATACTTTAATTTGTACGATAATTGAAGGTGCCTTTCAGATACTTTGTAGGATAATTGCAGGCGCGTTTCAGATACTTTGTAGGATAATTGCAGGTACTTTTCAGATATTTTTAGGATAATTGCAGGAGCATTTCATATACTTTGTAGGATAATTGCAGGTGCTTTTCATATACTTTGTAGGAAAATTGCAGGCGCTTTTCATATACTTTTCAGGATCATTGCAGGTGCTTTTCAGATAATTTTTATGATCATTGCAGCCGCATTTCAGATAATTTTTATGATCATTGCAGCCGCATTGCAGGTACTTTGTAGGATAATTACAGGCGCGTTTTCAGATACTTTGTAGGATAATTGCAGGTACTTTTCAGATATTTTTAGGATAATTGCAGGAGCATTTCAGATACTTTGCAGGGTCATTGCTGCTGCGTTTCGGATACTTTGTAGGATAATTGCAGCCGCGTTTCAAATACTTTGCAGGATCATTGCAGCCACGTTTCAGATACTTTTAAGGACCATTACAGGCGCGTTTCAGATACTTTAATTTGTACGATAATTGAAGGTGCCTTTCAGATACTTTTTAGGATAATTGCAGGCGCGTTTCAGATACTTTTTAGGATAAGTGCAGGCGCTTGTCATATACTTTGTAGGCAAATTGCAGTCGCGTTTCAGATACTTTTCAGGATCATTATTGGTGCGTTTCAAATGCTTTGTAGGATCATTGCAGGTGCTTTTCAGATAATTTTTAGGATCATTGCAGCCGAATTTCAGATACTTTGTAGGATAATTACAGGCGCGTTTCAGATACTTTGTAGGATAATTGCAGGTACTTTTCAGATATTTTTAGGATAATTGCAGGAGCATTTCATATACTTTGTAGGATAATTGCAGGCGCTTTTCATATACTTTGTAGGAAAATTGCAGGCGCTTTTCATATACTTTTCAGGATCATTGCAGGCGCGTTTCAGATACTTTTTAGGATCATTGCAGGCGTATTTCGGATACTTTGTAGGATAATTGCAGGTGCGTTTCAGATACTTTGTAGGATCATTGCAGCCGCGTTTCAGATACTTCGCAGGATCATTGCAGGTGCATTTCAGATACTCTGTAGGATAATTGCAGCGCGTTTCAGATTCTTTGCAGGATCATTGCAGGCTCTTTTCATATACTTTGTAGGATAATTGCAGGTGCGTTTCAGATACTTTGTAGGATCATGGCATCGGCGTCTCAGATACTTCGCAGGATCATTGCAGGAGCATTTCAGATACTCTGTAGGATAATTGCAGGTGCATTTCAGATACTTTGCTGGGTCATTGCAGCCGCGTTTCAGATTCTTTGTAGGATCATTGCAGGTGCGATTTAGATACTTTTTGGAATAATATCAGATGCGTTTCAGATACTTTTTGGAATAATATCAGATGCGTTTCAGATACTTCGCAGGATCATTGCAGGTGCATTTCAGATACTTCGCAGGATAATTGCAGGTGCATTTCAGATTCTTTGCAAGATCATTGCAGGCACGTTTCAGATGCTTTGCAGGGTCATTGCGGGTTTTCCTATCAATTATTGTGAATCAGTCGCCTTATATACCCTAAATTTCCAAAAAAATTTAAAGAGGCTTACGCTTGAGTTCAAACGTCAACAATAGCTATGTTTAAAATTATTTTAGGAATAAAGTTCCTTAAAACGATTTAACTAGAATTAAGGTAAATTAATGTCGATTAAATTAATAAATATCAATTATATTTTTTTTAATATTTAAAAATAGCCTGTAAATTGCGTCTCGACTTGGAGAGGTTTATTTTGGATTCCCAACTTGTACTCATCCCTTACAAAAATATTAAGCTGTAATTTATCTGAATACACGCTTTTCTGACTTGCTAAAGTAATATCTGAGATGGTCCAACTGTTTAGGTACATGTACAAGTTCTTACCACATCTAGCTAAAAAGGTCTTTTCGTCTATCTAACATCCACAACATACACACTCACAGAACATAATCGAAAAAGTCTTTAAAACTTGTAGCTAAAAACCGATAACAACTGAAGGGAAGGGTCCCGACAGGCTTGTTTTACGTCTATTCGCAACCAGGAAAACTGCTGTAAACTTATATGATAGCGCTAAAGTACTTTGGTTCGCAATTTCCTTCACATTTCGAGTGCCATGGTGATAGTAGATCTTGTCCTAATCGGTGAAGTTGGACTGCAAAACCGAGTGTATTCAATTCTCGAGTCATTCTCGAACTAGCTCTCAGTAAGTCTCTAGCATTACGAAGTATAGGCAGTGTCATACTTATTGAAACATATCTGATAAACTTTTGATAACTGTATATACAATACTGGCCCTTTTATGACCAAAAATGTTTCAATTTTCTATCTTTTATGGTGGTTTAAATATTTTTAGGATCGAGACGTGACAGTATTAGATCAAAAGATCTTATTGAGATGAATGAGTAAAGCTTTTTTAAGATGCCTTTTTAGGCCTAACCAATTGTTTACTCAAAGTTTAGGAAAATAAAAGCAGTAATATTAATGCCTAACAGAAGCAGATAAAAATTTATGGAGCGCTCGAAGTTGACTTCCCGTACAAAAATTTTAAGCTGTAATTCATCTGCATACGCGCTTTTTTATCGCTACCACGCTGTAACCATTAAGGCTACATTTCTGCAGCTCAAAAAACGGGAAAATTTCACAGCAATTCAAGAACTGCAAATTGACTGCCGTTTCTACATTTTCTGTTTGTTAACTGTTAACTGTCTAGCCTGGCAGAAATATGCAGCGCAATTCTGCAAACGCTATGCAAAGGTAGAAATACCAGCTGTTAGTTTAAAACTGTAATTTGACCGTTTTTATAGATATGTTACAGGTCTGCAAAAGTGATGGAAAAGTAGAAATCCAGCTGCTAATTTAGAACTGTAATTTGACCGTTTTAATAGACATGTTACAGGTCTGCAAAAGTGATAGAAAAGTAGAAATCCAGCTGCTAATTTAAAACTGCAATTTGACCACATTTATAGGCATGTAACAGGTCTGAAAGAGTGATTGAAAAGTAGAAATCTAGCTGCTAATTTAAAACTGCAATTTGACTACATTTAAAGACATGTTACAGGTCTGCAAAAGTGATAGAAAAGTAGAAATCCAGCTGCTAATTTAAAACTGCAATTTGACCACATTTAAAGACATGTAACAGGTCTGAAAGAGTGATTGAAAAGTAGAAATCTAGCTGCTGAAGTAATGAATGCGTTTTAATTTGGAAAAAGGTTGAGGAGGTGGTTAACGAATATATTTATGAAACATTGAACTGATCCAGCACTATGGTCCATTTCGTCACTAATAATGCTCGCGCTTAAACAGTTCAAATTTTTTTGAACTACGTTCTTCGTGTCAAAAAACCCATGCCATTTGGGGTTGAAAACTTGCTCAGTCGCGTTGAATCTGGCGATAAAGAACTTGAGAGTTATTTAGCTATTTTCTTGGGTCATATTCGAGGAACTAAGGACTACTGGTATAAAGTCCTTAGAAGCGTTTTAGCGATGATTTGGGAATTTGGTCTTCCAGCCTCGCTTTTGACTTTTAATCCGGCCGAATACGATGATATGGAACTGCACGATCACTTGAGAAAAAATAATTCAGATGTTCCAGGAGTAGAGTCGACGACGGTGGCTGAATTGTTGAATTTCGACCCACTTAGCGTCAATTTGCACTTTCACAACAAAGTGCGGTCGCTGTTAAACAACTATGTCTTGTGTAAGCAAAATCCAGTTCTTGGCATGATAGAAAATCATTTTTGGCGGGTTGAATACCAATATCGAGGTTTACCTCACTACCACATGCTTGTTAGTTTTCGGAATACTTCTAAATTAACAAACATTTATTAAATGAGAAACTTACCTGTTTTTTGCTTTTTACCTCTCCGAGTGACGTATGTCACGGAGAGGTTCTGTAACGATCGTGTCTGTCTGTCTGTCTGTGTGTCTGTCTGTCTGACTGTCTGTTGTTACACCCACGTGGCCGCGTTCGCAGTTTCCAAATCGGAGCAAACGTGTTCACCATTTCCGAACTGCTTTCACAGTCACAGAAATGGCTCCTCTACTTGAGTTCTCACACCACCATCTTCTGGTCTTTGTCCATCCCACACGGACACCAGTCTGTACTTACTGGCTTCTAATCACCACCATCTTCTGGTCTTCGTCCATCCCACTTGGACACCAGTCTGTACATTCTGGCTTCTAAACACCACCATCTACTGGTCTTCCGTCTATTCCACATAGACACCAATCTGTCTCATTGGCTTCTACTCCATTATCATCGTTTGGTTTTAGGATATACGCGGCGATCAGCTAGGGTTACGAGAAACGTCTAAGGTGGGATCACCACCAAAGGTTTTCGCAATTGCGCTTTTTCCTTACTATTATAATGGAAACGAATCGTATATATACCCAAAAATTTGAAAAAAGCGGGCAAGAGGGGTACTTTCACTTTAAACGTCAATATTAGCGAAGTTTGAGATGATAATAGGTATAACTTTATTTTAAGCGATTTAACTATTATTAATGTTAATTATTGAAGATTAAAATAATTAAAAATAATTATATTTATTTAAATATTAAAGATAATCTTGTTTCTCAACTCAAAATTAATACGGAAAGAGTTAAAAAGCAGTCTATGTTTTTGTCTGTGTGTGTCCGTCCATTGTTACACTAGTGCGTCGCGTTAGCAGTTAGCCTTGTGTTGATGTGTTAAGAAATCATACAGAACCTTAATATTCCCTTTTTCCATAATATAAAGTGAATATGTGGAAGTATTTTTCGTAATTATGATGCAATTAGTACTTTTGTAGCTTTAAAGCTCTGTTTCATTTTGATATTCCAAAGAGTTTTTTTAATATTGTTATTTGAAATGGCCGTTTATATATTATTTAAGCTATACTACATCTGTATATAGAATAAGTTTTGGTATAGTGATTTCATGAAGAAAGCTAAGACCTAGACTCCGGCGGGTATATTAAGTATCATCCGCAATAGGCTTAGTGAAACAAAGAGTAAATAATTGAGGTCTGATGTTAAGTAAACTTGATTTGATTTGATTTTCGTGTCTGAAATGAAGAGACATCAACGGTTCAGAGTGAGCCGAAAGTTAAATACACTATTTAATAATAAGGTTAAGGTTTTATAATAGAAGAAAAGATCATCGTGGCAATTCGAATAGTAAAAGGGCTAATGGTAAACGGGTAGTAGCTACAGACTTTTTATTCTCTTTATGGTGCGCATTGACTATCAGTGCGTCTAGCTACAATTTATCTTTGGTGTTATTTAACGTTAACATTCATGTTGGCAAACTAAGAATATTGTTGAGGTGAGACGAGACGATAGTGTTTACACTGCAAACCAGTTGTGAATGTAGCTATCAGAATATACGGTAAACAGCTGAAGCGTAGACTTCATTTCCTGATCTTTTCCCCATTGACTGATTTCCATGTGTCCAAGATTTATCCTTATTGAATGTAAAATGTCGTCTGCTTTACTGTATATTCGCTATGCTTGGAATACTGCTTCAATATTTCTTAAATTTTTACTTCAAAAAAGAGAAATAATTCCATATCTAGGTAAATAAGTTTGTAGTAGTAGACCTCTTGACTCGGAGAGGTAATATTTTGGTTTTCCCAACTTGTTAAATAATTAAGTCTAAGTATTGTACTTTAACTAATTAAAAATTAATTTTGCCAAATGCGAACGCGGTGACAGACAGACACACACACCCACACACCCACACACACACACACACCCAGACTGCTGTTTAACACTTTTTATATTAATTTTGAGTTGACAAACAAGATTATCTTAAATACTAAAATAAATCTAATTAATATTATATATCTTCTTTGTTAGCTATTCACCTTATTGAGCGTTACATTGTTTTAAAAAATAATAACTAGACATTCTTGGGATACTTGACTAATATTGAAGTTTGAAATGAAGGATACGCCTGTTGTTTCGCCCTACTCAAATCGGTAGTATATAAGGGTTTCAAATCTTAGCTATGAATAAGTACAGTGCAATTGCGTAAACCTTTGGTGAAGCCGAACCATTGGGAGGCTAGACTTTTCTCGTAACCCTAGCCGGTCGCCGCCTATGTCTTAACCTTAACGATGATAATGAAGATAGAAGCCAGTATGTACAGACTGGTGTCCAGGTGGGATTGTCTAAAATACTAGAAGATGGTCGTGTTAGAGATAATAAGGAGTAATAGCCAGTGTTAGAACGATCCAATTTTTCGGGAAATTGAGAACACAATATCTCCGATTAGCAAACTGCGAACGCGGTCCCCTGGGGTGTAACAACAGACATCAGACACACACAGACAGGGACGTCGAAACTTTAATATCTCCGTGACATACGTCACTTGGGGAGGTAAAAAGCCGTCTCCCACTTGTATTTTTCTGGCCTTTTATAAATATAAAAATATAAGTACCCTGGTAATGGTAAAACTGTCAACGTGGTCGTCCCTTAGCAAAATCGTAGAAATGACCGGGCCCAGGTGCCCAGAAAAGCCTAATAAAAAGTGTAAACATATTCCATACACTCATTAGCAAGTTTAAAATCATCTTGATTTTTAATAGAAAACCGCGTTTGATGTTTTTACGGTGGTACGCCAAGATAACAAATAATGTATTTTGATCGGTTATAATTACTGAAGCTCTGATCTAAACTTACAGTTCACAACAAAAATGGCACTGAAACATTTTTGAAGGCAATTTTAGCGTGAGTCAAACCGTTTAATGAGCAACACTTTTCTAAAATTAGAATTCATAACTCAAATTTAAACCCAGTTACATTATAAACCTAACTAATAAAAAAAATAAAATTTTATTTACTTAAATATGGGCGAAGTTCTAATATGGCTTTTTTTGTGAGTAAATTCTGACTTTTGACCCGACAAGCACCAGCGAATGAATGTACCCCATTCCCAAATTTCTGAACCTTGGCCTCTCGGCATGAGAAGGGGTTAAAACCGTTTCACCGAATAAAATAGTAGTTATTCTTCCTCAGGTGCTCGAGTTAACCACATGACGTCAATATGTTTATATCCTTTACACCTAGAGTAGGTTTTGAACACGTTTAAACCCTGGCGTTTCGGTTTACGCCTACTTTACGATAAGTTTAGATTTTGAACGTGTTTTCCAAGGCTTACAATGCGCTGTTGTGTTTAGTTTTTATATGTTTAGCTATTAAACCCAATGGAACTAGTTGGTGTTTAGTTTTCGCACGCCAAATCTAGGGGTTTAAACGTTCAACATGTTTAAATCAAATGGATGTCCTCAAAACCTAAACGTTGTTTTTTCTGTGTTGATGAAGGCGCTCAAAAACAAAAACGCATTAAGGGAGGAGTGTTTTACGGGTGAGTTGTACGAGATTGACGAGTGGGGAGGATCAGAAATTCTAGGAGTAAACAAAGGACCACTGGTCAAAAACAAATTTATTAATTGTGAATTTATAAGGAAAACTAAGGGGGACCAGTTTATTTTAATCAACGCAAGAGTGTCACTGGTTTTAAGCCTAGTTTAAAAAATATCCTTATTTCAAACACTGCTTGATTCTAGGGAAGGTGGATCGACTAAAGTTGTTTGATTGAAAAGCTCAAGAAAACTCGGGGCTTTTTATCGCAAAAACTTAGCTTTCCTACTAATTCCTAAAATTCAAGATTTTCTCCTAAATTTTCCAGTTTATCACTTCATTCGTATTTATACATTATAGACCAATAATAGGCCAAACTGAATAAGTCATCAGTGTACATCAATATTAGGGTAAACTTAATGAGTCAGTGCACATCAATAATAGGCCAAACTAGGTGAATAAATGTAGATTAATATTAGACCAATGTAGATGAATCACTGTGGATCGTAAGCTATTCGGCTGGAGTTCAGCAACTGTTTTAATATTATTAAAAATTTCGGGCTCTAATTTTGGATAATTTGAATGTACAGACCTTTGACCTCAAATATCTCAGCCTAGAAATTGGGTTTCTACCACCTTAAAGAAAACTGCGTATTCCCAATCTTTTTAATGCTGTTCCGCCTTATTTCCTTTTTCTTGGTTGTTCTATATGAGATTTCAAATCTCGTATGGATTATTATATTTCTAGTGTCAGATAAGATGATTTTGAGGTAGTTTCTACAAAGTTTATGGTTCTAGAAAATACCCCTGCCCAATATGATAATAAACTACTTCTAATTTTGATTGGCAAAATTAATTTGAACCAGGAACAACGCCAGTTGTCTTGAAGCATTGATTAAAGGCTCAATAAGTTATTCTCGTACACATTGCTCATGCATAAAAACTCGCTTTTTGTTCGCTTGACCATATAAGGTTCTTTCGAAATTGCTCTTTAGGGCGTTATAATTGAAATATAAACTTATGGAAAAATTGCCTGGGAATGAAATAAATCACGCAATTGCATTGAATAAAGCAGGCACATATTTTAACTTCTTTCTTAATTGATTAACTTATTAAATCACATCCAACCAGAAAAGCTTATTTCTATATTTTTTTCTTAATTGCATTTGCAAGGCATAAAAGCGGTCAAACAAAGCTTTTTGCATCACGCGATGTTATTGAATAAAGCTTTAGCTTTCAAGTATAAAAACATTAACCGAATACTGCTATTTTTCTGAGCAACGGCTTTCGTCATAGCTCCCTGAACAATATCACGTATAGATGAACCTCATTCGCGGTCTGCCATCTATCCATATACATTTTGTTTCATTTCGTAAAGCAACATACGAAGCGTGAGGAAAAAGCGAAACATTTTAGGTGTTTATTTTTGCAAATTTGTAAAAAATTGAATTTTAAATTCTAGAGCGTTTACGCGAGTCTAATTTTCTGTAATTTAACGCTGCATAGATGACCATTCGCAACATGTTCACATTTTTATCAGGAGGACAAAAGTTATAAAGGTAATCCAAGAATCAACTACGCACACGCACGGATGAAAGAAGGCTGATTTACATACACGATTGTAGCTCATTAAAAAAGTGTTTTGCTTGGAGTATTAAAAATCTTTCTTGTACAAGCTCAAGCTCGTCCATTTACACGGGTGCTTGTAGCTTTGCTTGTTCCTTGGCTTGGTTTTTAACAAGCTCTGTCGGCAACCAAAACAATTTTTTTATAGCAAGCGCCACAAAAGCAACGAAAATTCAGTTTTTGTTATCAATTTTACTAAATTTTAAATGAATATCAGTTATATACCGGGCCGCTTCGAATTATTAAACGTACCAAATTCACGTTATGGTTTCTATTGAGCCAAAAGGAATAACCACCTTATTTTAGAACAGCCGAATTTCTATTTTAAATTGAAACTTACATTCAAAGGTACTTTTCTATCACAAAAATTGCGTATTTGATTGAAAGCGTGAAAACAATGCTATATAGGCCTAAAGCATTTTTGAATATTTAGGCTTTACACCTATTTAAAATCTTGTAACCGTAAAATTAAAATGTAGGAAAGGGGGCCTAATTTCACGGCTCACAAAGAATGTAAATTAAACTAGAAAACTAAGAAGTTCCCAGGTTCCCGTTTAAAGGACTTATTGTCCATGACTAGCAATATTTAACAGGTAATCCATTGTCGAAAGAAGACGCAGTTCGTAATGGAAAACAATACTTGTCTCTGTTAATCACAAAACACGTCTGAACTTGAGCGCGGGTACAAAAACTACAACTCACTGGTCTAGGAGCTGAGAGACCTTTCAATGTCGGTTAAAAAACATATAATGCAGTGGCGCTCGAGGCGCCACCCCGGGAAAAATTTAAACAAGAATTTTGGACGCTTAAGGCGTTTCTAAAAAACATGAAACCAAGAGCAGACGACGTGTTGTATCCCGGGAGGGGAATGTGTGGCTTCGCCGTTACAATCTGAACAATTCCAAGTTACATTGTATACTATAGTTTTAAAAGCATGTAAATAGCTGCTTTAAGCTTGCACTACCTTCAAAATAGCATTTTAGAGACTGCATAAATAAAAACTTATGTTTATGACTTTGTAACTAATGATAGTTTAGTCGCTGAGGATTTGTGCCAAAAACCCACACATCCCTCTATACTTAATAAGCGAAATCACTGAGAGCAGAAAAATTAGTACAAGTCACCCAATTGAATTTCAAGAATGTAATATTGATAGAAATGCTAGTAAAACGAGTTAGAATACTTTAGTGGGTGGGTAGCTAAAAAGTATTATAAGGGTTACCAAGAATTAGACTTAGTTGATAAAAACACATCTGATCACGACTCTAAAATTCCATCCTGGGCTAATTTTTGTCATATGGAGGTCAAGTAATTGCATCTAGTTCCTTTATGGAGAAGATTAAAGTTTATGAAAATAGTTTTCAAACCTTATTGCCAATGAAGGAAATATTGTCAAAGGAAACAAAATACCCCTATAATATTGTTAAAACGTTCGTAAAACTTCAGAGTTATACGCGAATTAACTACCTCAACTCGGTGAAAATTACTTTCGAATTTATTGATGGAAAGTGAAAAAGTTCAAAGAAAATTACTATAATAGTTAAATAAGCTGTTGTGGTAATAAATAGTATTTAAAAATGTACTTGAGAATTTTAAATGTATTTTGCTAACTTTTATGTTTTGTGTTAAAACGAATGCTACACAAATTAATTTTAATTTCTTTATATGTATTTCGTAAAAGGAATAAGTTCCTAAACAAGTTAAGGAAGATGGCCCATGGGCTGGGCTCATATTAGTACCCGCATCGTATCGTTCTTAACCGGTGTACTGAAAATTTGCGCGAATAGCCCCCTCGATTAGCTACCTTTAACTGTGCTAATATTATCTGAAATCCTCACTTCTGTTGTAATTGTAATACAACGACACAAACTGAAAACGTGGTAGAGTAGCCCCACGATGCGCACACTTTGACCATGGATTTATAATAGAAGCTTACGCTTCATGGATATTTCACTCACCTTAAAACGCGCACAACATTTATTCCTCGTCTGAAATGGCGCGAGCTAGTACCAGCCTGGCACAAGCGTTTGTGACGTAGAGTTTGAGGCAAATTCAGAGGGGGGTGGAAGCAAAGAGAGTATAGGGGAGGAGTGGAAAGAGGGGCAAAACTTGTCACGCTTTTCTACCGCGCATCTTCAACGCGCAGTACCGAGGCATTTCCGTTTGAGACATTAAATGATATCGTAGGTGGCGCGACTGAGCCGGAAACTCCCTCGTACCGCTAGTATAATTTAGGCGAGACATAACTATTTACGCTTGTGGAGCGGGGGAGGTTCCACTCCTCCCCTATATTCTCTTTGGTGGAAGTTTTTCACGCGATCGAGTTTTAATTTTGAATAGCGCGCGCGAAATAATTTTTTTTAAAAGCGCGAGCGCACGCGCGCCGAGACAAAAAGTTTGGCTCAATTTCTACGTCATCAGCCTCCCAGTCCCCACCGCGCGAATTTTTATGACATAAATGTGTTTAAATTGAAATGTCTTACTGAAGGCTACAGTGAAATATCCATGACGCGTGAGCTTCTATTATAAATCCATGCTTTGACTGTGCTTAAACGATTACCAGTAACATATGTCTAACCCTTAAAAGACATACAGAAAAACTGAGTGACTAGCCCCTCGATGCCTACCTTAAAAATGATTACCCTTTATCTTCAAAAATTGAAATTTTAATTGAATTATCCCTGGGACATAAGCCAGTATATGCTTTCTTTTCCTTTTAATATGTCTTGAGTTCTGGAGTTATATACGCAACTTCTGGGATTGTAGTAAACACCGCCTTGAGACCATTCTAAAAATAACGTCAGTATATACTTGCTTTTAAAATTGCCCTCGATTTCTTTGAAGGTTGAAAAAAGGGAGCGGGATTGAAAGCGTGAAATTCTTAATGTCGACGGCTGACTGAAATTTTAAAGGGAGTAGGAATCCTCCCATTTAAATTAAGCTAATACCGTAATGATCTCTCTCGCCTAAAATACATCGAGAAAACGTTAAATACTATTAACAATGCTTAGAATACTAGTAGAATTAAATGCAATGCTTAAACTTACTATTATAATCCCCTTCATTTAAAAATACACGAACGAAAAAAATCACCTCACCACAATACTCTCTCTTTCACTCTTGCAGCGGGCGTTGGGGTTGTTAGGCCCCGGGACGGTTGGCTATGCCGTCGTCGTCCGGATCCAAACAGATTTAAAAATAAACAGCCGTGGGGGTAAAATATTCCAAAAGAACTTTATTACATGGTCCAGCGTAAATAGAGGTGTCTCTCTTTAAATATACAAAAAAGGAATCTTTTCTTCCTATAACCCACGTTTCCTTTTATACCCTTTCGCTTGGTCTAAAGTGAGAGGGACCTTGGCGGGGAAATAGGAAACGTGAATCTTACAAATATCGGAAGATTTTACAAAATACGAAAACCCAAGAGTTTTCTAAACTCAGTGGTGAGTCATGGGAGAAACTAAAGTTTTATCAGATGTAAATAATAAGTGGCAAACGTGCCTTGTTACACTCTCCCTTCAATGACGGACGAAACATTTCATACTGCCAAAGGCACGACAACAGGGCAGGTTAAACTAATACCCTCATCATAGATGTTACATCACACGATGTGGGTAATAATTACACCGTTTTAGAAGTCTAATAACTGTTTGCCAATTTCCCATTAACTTTAGTTCAAAATATTATATTTTCCTGAGGTAACATCAGTAAATAATAACTAGATATTCACATATCCCATCTTACTGTTAGACATATTGGCAAATATTTTAACACAAACAAAAATAAATAAAATACTTTGTATTTCTAAGTTTTCATAGAAACTGTTGGAAATTCGGTTCAATAGAAGAATAGCAAAATGATTGCGTATCAAGTGCCCAATTTGATTTAGTTTTAATATTTTGTATTTTTTAAAGGCAAGCGAAATGGATGGCGGTATGATTTTTGAGCATCTGAAAACGCATTCGATGTGAGTATAGGCTTGATAATGAATGTTACCCAATGAGAAAACTATTTTTCTGAAAACACCCTGAAGCTGATTCCTACTTTTGTGCTCATAAGAGCAGCCAATGTAATATTCTGACACTGGCGGGTATTCACGTGACATGAGAGAATCGATTATTCGTATTTCGCAATTAAATTCAAATTTATTACTGAAACAGACCCTTGAGTTCTTAGGTGGAGTAGTAGAATTTATTTCAATCGGAATTTGATGTATTGAAAATCTGACGAGTCCGTGTAAAAGTGTTATTCAGTAAAAACTGATAATTTGATTAAATGGGTGGAAATCACAACAAATACATATAATTCTAAACTATAAAATTGACACTACCTATACTTCGTAATGGTAGAGACTTACAGAGAGCTAGTCCGATAACCAAGCAATTATTGACTACCTAGGTTTTGCAATCCATCTTCCTTTTTAGTCTGTACTGAGCCTTTGATTGCACCTATCGTATTCTCTATGTGACTTCATGAAAGGCTATCAGTAATCAGTGAGAAAAGTATGGAACATGTGTTATGAACTTGTGAATCGATTTGTGTGTTAACGTTAATAGTTTATTTTATAAAAACCATTAAGGTGTTGGCCATCTTCTTGCAATGTTGCTTCGTTTTAAAATCATGTGAACTAGATGTGTTTCAACGGTAGCATTTTCGTTTCCCAAAATATATTTTGGGGCCAGTCGTGCTGATCTGTGAATTTTTGGAAGAAGCTACATCAAGCAAGAAAGATATTCATTACAAATTAATTATTTGGCTAAATTGAACACATTTGCATTCATTGCCTCATTTAAATTTTAAAATTAATGTGAATAAACTTACCTATTCCGGATCCGTAACTTTTTACCATTAAGTTTGTTCCCTAAATAAGCATAGATATATCGAATTTGAATTTTCGAAGCTGTAATAAATTAAGTTTGGAAGAAACAAAGTCGCGCAAGTATTTCATAGGGGTGGGTCTAGTCATGCTCACACTTACCGAGGAAATCGATTCGAAGCGATCCAAAATTTTTCCCAATCTTACTGTGAACAAAACTGATAATAGAGAATCTAGTTGGAGGCATGAATTTTGTTTATAGAGTGTTCTCACCTTAGGCCAGGACAGATAGGCTAAAAAAGTACTTTACTTAGAACATTTGAACATAAAGATGAAAATTGGTACATGGGTTGTTTTTCGATCCAACAAAATATATAGTAAAATTCTTCTGCTGTGGAGTGCGAGCTATTGACGCCATCTTGGAAAATGGCCGCCAGGAAACCCAGCTACAATGCATTCCACACACTTCTTCAAAAATTATGAAAATTGGTGCTCTTTATTATAAGAAACACATGAACATAATAATGAAATGTTCCACAGTTTGGTCACTATATTGGAAAATGGCCGCCGTGAATGCTAGTATATTTCACCATGTTGACGGAATATTTTGAAAAATTATAGATATTGTGAGAGCTGTGTGAACCTCAAAGTAAAATATTGAAGCCATTCATTAGATAGTTTGGCCGCCATTTTTGAAAATGGGCGCCGGTAATGTCATTTATATACAATATATTCAAAGACCATTTAAACATAATACTAAATATTGATGACATGGGCACCATAATGGAAAATGACTGCACGAAATGCAAAATATATTTTCGATATTTCTTTATCAAGTTATTTTCATGAACGTATTAAACACAATAAAAATAAGTATTTCCTAGACTAAATTATCGACCCCATCTTTAAAAATGGTCGCTGATAAATTACTTTCCTAAAATATGAAAGAAGAGTTATTCAAAGCTATTTCACTCAACATGTTGATTAGAGAATTTTGTTTAATATGGGGTTGATGCATTATACTGTTGATATGGATTAGATTTAGACTGATTTTTAACATTTGGTTCATATTTATCGTCATCCTGAATATCTTTTATTAGAGCTAATACTGTGACAGTGTTTGCACATTGCTGGCAAATATAATCCTTATCGTCTACGTTCATTCTTCTTCACACAAGATGTTGTGCTGGTACAGGTAATGAGTGTTAAAAGTTGATCTGATGCAGAAGGGAAAGTGGTGTGAATGGGTCTTCGACTTTAGCAATCGTGATCCCATCCCTATTGTTCGTGGATTAAATCGTTTCTTAGCCATTGTTGGACATGAAGATACGCTCGGAAAAAAATAGTTTTGCTGGCGTCGGTTGTTGGAGGAACCTAAGCGAGATCAAAGGACGACTAGACGGTAAGTGTGGCAACAGTTTGTTATCCGTGTAATGATAACATAGTTCAAGAGTGACGTGTCAATTACCACACTAAAAAGCGACAAGAAATCTCTCTCCGGTAGCTTCTAGGGCTTCTTTTGATGCAACATGGTCATTAAAAACACTCACCGTATTTCTAAGATGTTGATTATTTTTCAATAGTTTCAACCCTGTTTTTATCATAAACACACCCATTTACAGCATGTAGATGAAAAAAGTGTTCTCTTAACCTTTTTAGCCAGGGGGTAATCACTATAATTAAACTTTCTCTTTCAAAAGTATGTGAGCATAAGTCCTTGTTAGAAATTTATAAGAAGTGATAAGTGTGCATCGGCATAAGTCTATCGAGGGGATTATCACTAAAACTATCTGTTCTTCGATTCGCCGGAATATTAGAATTACAGAATAAGTAAATTTATACGGTTATAATTTTATCACTGTTTAGAGTAGGGCATCTAGGGGCTATTAACTCTGATTCTATGCACGGTAAATCATTTAAGCATTGTAAAAGATAGCGCTATTAACTCATTAGGGTAAGGTATAGGGGGTATCTACTCATTAGGGTATGGTATAGAGGGGCTATTCACTCGTACGATGTGGCTACTATTACGAGCCCTTGGCCGTCTTGTTTTTATAATATAGTCGATTTATGGTTTCGACGATAAAGTTTCATCTATAACAACTCCAAGGTACTTATATGAAGAGGTTCTTTTTTATGTTAACTCCTGGAATGGATATATACGCTGGCAATGGTTTCCCATTTAGACAAAATATAATAAACTCTGTTTTCATCTCGTTTAATATAAGTTTTCTGGAATCCAGGGCACACTTTAGCAAAGCTGTTTCCTCGGTAATTTTGCGCAATTAGGTAGGAATGGTTTTAGCTGAGTTAATGAGAATAGGGTCATTTGCATATTCGTTGGAAATGCTAACTTTAAGATGTTTGTTTACGTCACTTGTGTGAGTGTTAAATAGGGTAGAGCCCAGAATGATCCCTTGCGGAACACCTTTGGTTATTTCGATTGCGGAGGAGGTCTGTCCATTGATGATTACTCTTTGCTTTCTTTTTGTTAAGTATGACCAGAACCAGTTTAGCGCTTTGTGGGACAGGTTTTTACAATCAAGGATGGTTAAAAGTATGTCATGATCGACTGTATCGAAGGCTTAACTTAAGTCGGCAAAGATTACACTAACATAAAGGCCCTTGTTCAGTTTTGATATTATTGTCTCAGGAAGATATAAAATATTGGTTTTTGTTGAATACCCAGGATGGAAACCCGATTGTAGTCGGTGGAAGTGATTGTTTTCATCTAGGAATTTCGAGAGTTGATTTAGTGCAAAGTGTTCGATGGGCTTCGACAAGCAAGGCAGAATAGATACTGGTCTATAATTTGTGATTCCAGAACGGTCGCCACGTTTGTATATTGGTACCACTTTTGCGTCTTTCCAGAGTTCTGGGAACTTGTCAATTTAGAACGATATATTTATTATTTTCGTTAGAATTGGAGTAATTATTCCCGCAAGGGGGCGTACTATTTTTGCTGGTATAAAATCCAGGTTAGTCGCTTTATTTGGAGTCTTCTTTAAATAATCAAATACTGCTTCTTCATGAATCTCATCCAGTTTTCTCAGTAATGCGTGGACATTGTTGCGGTACTAGCTGTGATGGAGCAGAGCAAAAGGGCTTCTTGTGGCGGAGGGGGCCCGAGTTCGGTTTGCCGGTTCGGGAGTTGCTTGGGTTCACCCTTGTTCAGACCGTTCCTTGCCCCGTTCCCTGAAAGTTTTGCTCGACCACTTCGCCAATGCCCAGGTTTTGCCTTTGGCTCTCCCCGCTATTGGAAATCCTTTAAGGGTCGTGGATACATTGTTTGGGCTGTATGGCACTGCTGTGCTTGGAGATAACTCCCCGACTCCTCGAGCCTTCTGCTGTCTTAATCCTTCCCTGTCGCCGACCACCTTCTGGCTGGGCTCGCCGCTGATGGTGTCCAGCTTCTTTCGCCTGCTCAAGGGGCGTTTGTCGGGCCCGCTGGCCGATCCCGTGTGCCTTGACGGCTGTTCCGCCGGTTCAATTTGGAATATGAGCGACAATTGGAGCTATTCGGATTAGTTTGTTCAGCTATGCTTGAATATTTTCGCGGTACTAGCTGCAAATATTGTAGAAAGATTTTAAGGCTGAGAAAGAATATAAAGAAAATGTTAGCGATTTGTCTGACATCTCATCTTTAACAACATTAGAATGTATAAACCCCATAGTTATATTACTAAATGAACATCTTCAGAACTACTGCTTGGAATAACGTTTCTTTCTTTCAGAATTTAGGGTTATATTTTTCTAGTGACCATTTTTAAAGATGGTATTGATAATTTAGAATTGGAAATAGGTATTTTTGGTGTTTAATACGTTAATTAAAATCATTTACTCAATGTCGGGATTTCAAAAAGATTTATGTTTTTGAAATATATTGGCATTTTCCGCAGTGATTTTCCAATTCTGCGCCCAAACTATCAGTAGCACGTCTTCAATACTTTAGTGTGATATTCAGACGGTCTTAAACATCATAGTCGGCAATTTTTGTAATTTTCGAAGAATATACTGCAGCTAAATGATACTCCCGACGGCCATTTTCCAACATGGTAGCCAAGCTATCTGATGAATGGCCTCAGTATTTTTCTATGAGGTTCACACTGCTCTCATTATAATTTCTATCATTTTCATAAATTGTAGCTGTCGTTCACGGCGACCATTTTCCAATATGACGGGAAAAGCTCGCGCTCTACATTAGGGGACTTTTAGTATGTTTTTTGTGTTAAAACGGCCCATGTACCAAAGTTCAAATGTTCTAGGTTAAACCATAAAAGCTTGGGATGAGGGCCGGAAACAGGATAATGGACATTTCCAAAACATTTTTTTTAAGTTTTTATAGCTTGACCTTTAAGATACGACACTGCATTAAACTAGTTAAGTGTCATTCAATTCTGTTGATATAGCTTTGAATTGGTAATGAAACTAGCCATTCCAGTGTTAGTGTGTGCGTAACTTTAGTGTCTTCTTGTCTACATAGACAGAAAACACTCCACTGCCTCCACTTCCTCGTGCTGCTTATGCAGTGCCGGGTAGCAAAGACAGAAACCTTTTTGGCTCAACATTCACATTGAGCCAAATAAGTTTCTATGTATCTGCAATATTTCGAAAAAGTAAAATAAAATAGGCAGATAACCTGCTCGCTGTCTTTTTCTGTTGACGTGATAAAGATGTTGCCTTTTGATGGAATAGATTTATACCGGACGACTGGCGTTTGTTCTATAGAGCGTTCCACGGTAACTGCACGTTACACGTAACTCTCATAAAAATATCGCTATCATAACATATTAAAACATGTTTTTACCTCTCCGAGTGACGATGACGTCACGGAGAGGTATTACACTGGACGCGTGGGTGTGTGTGTCTGTCTGTGTGTCTGTCACACCCCACGTGACCGCGTTCGCAGTTTGCGTATCGGAGCAAACGTGTTCCCAATTTCCGGACTGCATTGGCAGTTCACGGAAATTTGGGAAATTGGGTTTGTCTCCGCTGGCTACACCACCAGTTTTGGTTTTCGTCCACTCCACATGGACGCTAGTTTGTACAGGCTGGCTTCCAAGCACCACCATCTTCTGTTCTTCGTCTTTCGTCTATACCACATAGACACCAATCTGCAACATTGGCTTCTAACACCACCATCTACTGGTCTTTCGTCTATACCACATAGACACCAATCTGCAACATTGGCTTCTAACACCACCATCTACTGGTCTTTCGTCTATACCACATATACACCAATCAGTAACATTGGCTTCTACTCCATCATCGTCGTTAGGCTTAAGATGTACGCGGCGAGCGGCTAGGGTTACGAGAAACGTCTAGCCTCCCAATGGCAGGGCTTCCATCATCGGTTCACGCGAGTGCGTTTTTATCTATTATTATAATGGAAACGAATTGTATATATACCCCAAAATTTGAAGAAAGCGGGCAGGAGGGGCACCCTTCACTTTAAACGTCAATATTAGCAAAGTTTCGAAAGATAATAGGAACAACTTTATTTTGAACGATTTAACTATTTTTAAAGTTATTTACTGGCGATTAGAATAATTAATATAATTTATATTTAATTAATTATTTAAGATAAACTTATTTCTATGTACTGACACAAGTGGGAGTAATATAGTATAGTGGGAGTATAGAACGAGTAATGAAGATTGCATCTGAATCGAAACAGTACACGCATATCAAAGTTAATATAAAGCGAGTAGGATGAAAAGATCTCTTACAAAACGATAACATTTTTTTTTGCAGAATATTAAATGGAAATACTTAAATATTTTTCAGCATTACGATTCTTTTAGTAGTTGTGTTGCTATAAAGCTCTGTTTCATCTCAATATTCCAAGAACATCTTTTGATATTAACATTTAAAATTTGGTGTTTACTTTTTAATTCATCTTTACTACGTTTATATATAGTGTAAACGTAACTTTTAGCTTCATTAAATAAAAAGGATGTTAATACTTCATCTCTCCATACGTGTTGAAACGACTGGGTCTATGAGATAAGATAACCTAGATCTTAACCATAATTGACCTTGTTTCTTGTCCTCTTATAGGCTCACTCTTAACGGTTCAGAGTGAGCCGAAAGTTAAATACACATTTAAGTGATAGATATTAGGTCCTCATTAGAATTATTGAGGATACGCAGGAAATTATTAAACGCTTTAAACCAAATGATCATGGCAATATCTCCGATTAGAACTATATACAGGGAGTATCAGAAATGGACGTAGGAGCGGAAGCATTTGGGTTCTTGGAGCCAATATAAGGTGAAATTGTTCTATGACATTTTGTCGTACGCCAACCCATTTGGAACTTACTTCAACCTAGCCCTTGCTAGTTTGCATAAATCACAGCATGTTGACTTCGTCTAAAACAGTAGGAATTAAGTTCAAGATAGGATGATTTTTGCAAATTAGTGGTTGCCAGCTATAACAAAAAAGCCTCATAGCCATAGAGTAAATTTTTAGGAGTAGAAAGTTGTACAGTTGGTGACTCATAACGAACATCATTGTAAAACAACATGTTACGATTAGTTTGTTGAAACAACTGACCGATACTAACGGGAAACTGACAGCGATAACTAGCGGAAACTAATAAGGAACACCGACCTTTTGCTTCATTCTTCAAACAATCGAAAGGTTGTAAAAGCGTTCATTTTGGTTTGTGTGTAAGACTACATATCCGGCGACGTCTTGTTTCCATTAAATTTGTAAATTATTTTTTACATGCTTTAAAACACTTTGAACCTTTAACAGAAGTACTATTTACCGTTTTTAATGGCAATTTTCATAGAATAATTCTAAGGAGTAAGAATGTACATTTTCTTATGGGTAAATTACATTGCATCTCGCATTGCACGTATGTCTCCTGTCGTTCTCAACGCTGGCAGATTACTACCAGTTAGTAAACGTCATAAGTCTAAATTTTAGGGTGGTCTGCAAATTTACTAAGGTTTAATCTTTTATTAATTTATTTGCGAAGTTTTTTCATAGTTTTAAGTTAACCCTCCACTTTTGGTTTTTTGTCAAATTTCCTTTAGTTTTATTTGCGGTCATCCGTTCGGTTCCGAGGTGAAGAACGAAAGTTTCGTCTTAAACGTTTTTCTCTGCTATTACTTTTGGTGGTACCTCGTAATTAGTGTAGGCCAATCACGAGCCTTTCAACCCTTTCTTGAACAAGTTAGTAGTGTGTGACCTTGAGAAGGAATGCTAGGTTTTATGAAGCCCACTCCTAAGTACGCTATTCAACATAGCGTACCTAATTTGTTACGGGTGAAGTTTTGGGTGAGGCACCAAGAAAAATGCCATTATTCCCTCACTGTAATTTTTTTGGAGAAAGGAATGTTCCCTTTTTTGGTCACTTTGAACCATAAAAAGTTTTAATTCATTTTCAACATTTAGGTTTCATCAGTATTTGTTGATTTTTATAAGGGTTAAATTTTGCAAATTATGCATTTTACTGCTCAGTTTTAATAGGCGTTGCCCAAAATCTCATCCCAAACATTCGCCCACTAACATTTATTCTCGAATACCGATTTCGATAAGTTGCAAAATTAACCTAATCTTTAAACTAAATGCAACCTTTCGATTGTTTGAAGAATGAAGCAAAACGTCGGTGTTCCTTATTAGTTTCCGCTAGTTATCGCTGTCAGTTTACCGTTAGTATCGGTCAGTTGTTTCAACACACTAAATCGTAACCTTTTGTTTTACATTGATGTTCCTTTATGAGTCACCAACTGTACAACTTTCTACTCCTTAAAAATTTACGATAAACTCTATGGCTATGAGGCTTTTTTGTTTTACCTGGCAACCCCTAATTTGCAATAATCATCCTATCTTGAACTTAATTCCTACTGTTTTAGACGAAGTCAACATGCTGTGATTTATGCAAATTAGCAAGGGCTATGTTCAAGTAACTTCCAAATGGGTTGGCGTACGACAAAATGTCATAGAACAGTTTTGCCTTATATTGGCCCCAGGAACCCAAATACTTCCGCTCCTACGTCCATTTCAGATACACCCTGTATTTCCGGTTGGTCTCATTGGCTTGCGGACCTGTGTTTGGAAAGTAAATTCGTCTCGGCTCGGAGAGGTTTATTTTGGTTTCCCAACTTGTATAATAATGTCTTTAAAACTGAAAACTTTTAATTTGTACTACAAATTCATTTTGTACACTTATCTTTAACTTTTTCAAGTGTCTTTTTAGAAACAGTTTTTATATAAGGACTTGATTTGTTCTTTCATTTCAATATTTCTTCTTTGATTTCGCCAAAGATATCGGAATTTTCTCTTTCATTTCGTACTTTCGTGATTTTGTGTGAATTACATCGCGAGAAGCGTAAGGGATTTCAGATAAATTTCGCACCCCTCATTTCAGACCTAAAAAATTATTTAAAATAATACTTAAGACTATCTCATCTTAAGTGTTGTGAAATAAAAGGTGATAATCAATGTTGTCGTACCAAAAATTTACTAAAATTGACAATCTTGGATCGTCTCTACTAGCATCGATTTCACAGAATAACAGGGAACTCACTCGGAGAAAATATTTATAAACTGTTTTAAGACCTATCTAAGTTAGTAAATGCATTGGAAGCACTGACGCTAAATGGGTTTACGAAAGTTTGGAGCTAAGTACCAATATTTGACATTATTGAATCGTCTTTGCGGAATTTCAAGGGGAACGTTGACTTCATATTGGGTTCGTGAATTAAAGTTGCATATTGTTTTATGGCGTAGTAGTGGAATAAACAATATAATGACAAGAACTGAGAACTGCGTAACAGAAAATGAACACACTTTAATGATTACACGAAGACAGACTACTACAAATACAAAATAGAGTTATAAACAGTGAGCTTTGGCTTAAGGCCACGTAAAATGCTTCCCCCTGGTGTTGCTTATATTAAGTACCACATTCCAACATTGCACTCTTGGAATTATATTTATTTCGGATTCAACAATATAAACGCTTTTTGATTTAAGTAATGGATCAAAAATATTTTTCTGCTACAAACTTTCAATTTTAATTGGTTTCAACGATATAGAAGTTCAAAAAGAAATACCACTTTAATACAATAAAAAAATTAAAGACGTTTATTATTCGTAGTGCCTTTTATGAAAGTCTGTAAAACTTTTCTGCGTAAACTAAAGTGGTTTTAAATTTTTAACTTCTAAGTGCCTTCAATTTTACTTGCAGTCTTTGAAAAAAAATCCCAGTTAGGGATATTTAAAAGGAAAGTAGCGTTTCGTTTCCAATATAATATGTTTTTATAGGTGAAATTGATACACAGACCGTCATTTTTCAGCGTCTATTTAAGAGTTTCGTGATTTACGTTTGTTCTAAATTGCTGTCCTCGCAAAACAGGAAGCCAGCGTCAAACAAAAGTTACTTTAATTGCAACAATTTAAAGAGTTCTCAAAACATGCAACATCTACCAAAGTATTTTTGGTTTATTTTTAATAATATCTCTTATTCAAATTTTAATGATAGATTTAAAAATAATTTTGAATTACCGACACAAAAAATGGGAACAATTTGAATCAGGGTTAGAAAAGTGCAGGCGCAGAACCAAAGAAATTACCGTGAAGCGACTTTGATGAGGACAATAATGTTGAAAGTCTCATCCTTCAGATGAATTTAGCCCGTCGAAACATTTCTTTTACATTTCGAAAAGAGAAACCTTTAAACCTTTGAAAATGACCCCTAAACAATGCTCGGATATTTAGTCTAATACTTTCCATGCTAACACTGTTAATACCAGACATGGGCGCTCTCCTCTCCTTTTGTAGCAAAATCAGCGTTTTGAGACGAGAGAATCAGAAATTACACTATTGTGAGTGGAGGGTGAGTGGGAGTGGTAAGAATTTAAGAAAACAATAGGCAAGAAAATGAGTGCAACGTTTTAATATCATGAAACATTGGAGTGAACCTCTTGGCCAATTCAAAATACAAATTTTAAAAGAGCGCGAGTTTTTACGGGCGGCGTAAAAGGGGTGTAAAAGGGGGTGAGTTTGAAAACCAAACGTTTAGCAATGGCTCGAGAGTGTGAGAGGTGAGTGGGACGAAAAATGTTTTGGGAGAGGGGGTTCTCTCCTTCTTTCAGGCTTTTGGAGAGGAGAGAAAATCCTAAACTATCCACTGTTTCTGGGTGGGGGTTAGGGAGACAAGGAAGGGAAATAAAGAAACAATACTGTGCTTTGAAATAGTATCGGGTATTTATTTTTAAGCCAAGGCGAAGGTTAGTGATTCATAGAGGTGAAAACCAGACACCCCAGTAACACGAGTGTTCCGCGTTCGAGTCGGGTCGAGGTAGATTCGTCGGTTTATGGTCTAGTTGGTAGTTACGACTAAAATCCGACTCTTATCCAACTTCAGTTGCCAACTCCGCTTTGCAGTCGGCCGTGAGAACAATAAAATAGAGTTGGCTGATAGTTGTATTTTAAGTCGGTTAATGTAATGAAGGATTAGGTCGGCTGCTCGACTCCTTACCAACTATCACGCGTTTCTATCAAATAAAAGATACCACCCAATAAAAAACAGCGCGTCAAGGCACACCACTGGTGAGAGAAGCGGAAACTGTCAGTGTCAAAATTTTCTTCAGCTTAACTCTAACACTTGGTTTATTCTATTGAACCTTGTGTACCAGCGTTTCCCACACTACCAGCCTAGCAACGTTCCTCGAACATTATCAAAGTTTTGGTTCAGCCAATAAGCATTCGTATTTCACTAGGCTACGTGACTGTAGCCTGTCAAATACAATTTGTGCTTACAGCATGTTCAAAGCTAGAGAGCCGTGTTTTCACCTCTATGAATCACTAACCTTCGCCTTGGCTTAAAAATAAATACCCGTTACTATTTCAAAGCACAGTATTGTTTCTTTATTTCCCTCCCTTGTCTCCCTAACCCCCACCCAGAAACAGTGGATAGTTTCTGATTTTTTCTCCTCTCCAAAAGCCTGAAAGAAGGAGAGAACCCCCTCTCCCAAAACATTTTTCGTCCCACTCACCTCTCACACTCACGAGCCATTGCTAAACGTTTGGTTTTCAAACTCACCCCCTTTTACACCCCTTTTACGCCGCCCGTAAAAACTCACGCTCTTTTAAAATTTGTATTTTGAATTGGCCAAGAGGTTCACTCCAATGTTTCATGATATTAAAACGTTGCACTCATTTTCTTGCCTATTGTTTTCTTAAATTCTTACCACTCCCACTCACCCTCCACTCACAATAGTGTAATTTCTGATTCTCTCTTCTCAAAACGCTCATTTCGCTACAAAAGGAGAGGAGAGCGCCCATGTCTGGTGAAAACACGGCTCTCTAGCTTTGAACATGCTGTAAGCACAAATTGTATTTGACAGGCTACAGTCACGTAGCCTAGTGAAATACGAATGCTTATTGGCTGAACCAAAACTTTGATAATGTTCGAGGAACGTTGCTAGGCTGGTAGTGTGGGAAACGCTGGTACACAAGGTTCAATAGAATAAACCAAGTGTTAGAGTTAAGCTGAAGAAAATTTTGACACTGACAGTTTCCGCTTCTCTCACCAGTGGTGTGCCTTGACGGGCTGTTTTTTATTGGGTGGTACTTATTAAACTTAGTTTAAAATGCCAAAATTAGAAAATAAATGAAGAAACAAAGTTTGCTTTTGTGTAGGACCTTATCAAAACTAAGGTAGAACTCCAGCGGCTTCGTCTTCTGGCTTATCGTTCGAGAATCACAGCTTTCCGGAAATTTCTGGACAAAATAAGTAGTCGGTCCTTTACATTACAAGTCTTATTGTTCTGATTCAACAAATAATGAAGCTCAAAAGCATATGTTGCAATAAGTGTTGCCATAATTATTGCAGTGACACGGAAGTTTTGCTGGGCCAAGGTTTTAATCGAACTTATCTTGATGGTAATTTATCTTAATTGAGAATGAGATGAGAGGAGGTTTAACAATGAGTAGTGAGAGGAATGAAAACTTTTAATTTTATCTTAATTGAGATGAGAAGAGGTTTAATAAAACTACGAGGGAAAATGAGCAGTGAGAGGAGTGAAACATTTTAATTTTTATCTTAATTGAGATGAGAGGAGGTTTATTAAAACTACGAGATAAAATGAGCAGTGAGAGGAGTGAAAAGTTACTATGATGTTTTGTTTGAGAAAGGAGCGAGGTTTACTGGAAAGGCCTACTATGGAAAACCAGTTGGAGTGAGCTACTCGTTCCCCGATAAAAAACTTTGAGGAGTGGGAGTGGGAGAGGCAGAGGGTTCGCCCATGTCTGGTTAATACCGAAAAGTTATATAAAATGAATACTGTCTTTGCACGTGTTCTTTCGAAATTAATGCAAATATCATTTTAAAATATTTTGGGAAATTGTAACAAACTAAGATAAGTGTTTTTTCAATTAATTGTTGTTTTAAACTGAAAAATTTTTATTTCTGGACTTCAGTCATTCCAATTTGTTCTCTTAGGCTTTACATTTTCTAGTTTTGGTTCACTAAGAAAGTGTTTTTTTTAAATAAGGATGAGAGAAACGTGATTTCCCTCCATAACTGCCGCGTGAATTGAAATCGAGGAAAAATGGGACTCCACAGTAAATACGGACATTGTTATAGTCCCTGGCGGGCTATTACACTTGGTTTAACTCTCAGAGGTTTAGACTCTGAGCACCAAAATTTCAGAAATGTATTGTAATTTAACGGTAAATCAAGTTTAAAGGAATTTACCCATCATCCTTGGAGAAATTACCATTGAAAATTTAAACGGTAAAACTAGGTAAATTACCGACACGCATAAACACAAAAGCTAGCAATCATGCTGGATAACTTAGAATATTGTTGAGGTTATTATTATTATTATTATTATTACTAAGTAGGGGGGCTCGCGCCCTAGCACCGATGCCATAGGCATATTGTGCGCCCTCGTATTCAGGCCTTGAATAGGCCCGTAGCTGCAGCGTAGCGAAGAATTCGCTCCACCGTAATAGAGGAGACCCTTGAGGGCTCCACAGTGTGTGAATTGTTGAGGTTTAACGAGACGGTAGTGTTTACCAGCGAATCAAATGAAATCGATTGGGCTGTAATCACTACCCTCTAAATGCGCTTATCGAGCAAAAATTTCCAAGTTGTCAATTTTCGGTTACCTTTTCTCAAAAATGATTTAAGCTAATTTTTATATTCCCCCTTAAACTATTGCCTAACCAAAAAAGGTATTTTTTATCCCCTTGAACACGTATTTCGAAACAATAGTTTAAACTTTGTCTACGAAGAGATATCCACACACTAAGCCTGTGGCTTTTTACAGGTGGTTCCCATTACAATGCATAAAGGGGTGGTGGCTACTGCCCTATAGTAACTCTTACCGTTAGCCTCAGTTAGGTTTGATGGATAGTAGAAACTGGTTACACGGCGGAGGAAAACTCATTTAACAACTTACTAGTTAGTAATAGTTCTCAATAGTTAATTCAGTGTTTCTTTGTAGGTTTGGCGAATTCAAAAATCATCTCTTTTATAATGTAAGAACAGTTTTTAAGTTTGATTACAAATAAATCAAAATCTTAAGCATTTATATTTTAGAAACAGACTGATTTTACACTCTACTCGGACGATTATTTGAACGTTACATCGCTTCCGATGCAATACGATTATTTCACAACGTTAGCAGCATATCCATATCTATCAGATGTTAGTTCTGATATATTTGGGGCATTCACTCTAGTGGTACGTTTTCGCGTTACAGCAACGAAAATATATTTTAGAGCGACTTGGTTTGTCGCCAAATAGTCCAGGTCCATATTGAAGTAAGGCTAAGGTTTAACCGCTAAACTAACGAGAGCTTGTGCTGAGCCCTATTACAAATATTATGTCTTTCTTGGACTCGAGCGATGTCAACTCAAAACTATGAGCCCACTCATTTTGAAAATGCGCTCACTGTTTTGAGACTGAGCTTAGCGCTCCAATTTGTATATACAGAAGCTAGTGTAACTCAGTGGCAGATGAAGTTTAAGATTTGTTTAATACAAAAGTCATTTGGACATCTAATAAATATTCTTTATTTGCATTTATTGAGTAGAAATAGCTATAAAAGTATTTATTTCAACATCTAAACTGCCTGGAAGAAGTATTCTCCGGAAATATGAGATCAAGCTCGAGCCTGCGAAAGATATTAGAGCAAGCTTTAGCTCGAGTTGAGCGGATCAAAATAATGTGAATGAACCCGAGCCCGAGGTGAGCTCATTTATAGAAACTAACTGCGCTTGATTTCACATTGAACTCCAAGGAAATATTGTTTTATAATTTTGAGCCAGAGGTGAGCTCGTTGTGAATTTCAATAAAGTAAGGTGAGCTCAGCTGAGCTCAAGCAATGCCGGACAGGCATGTGTTTCTATAACGTAAACACTGGTTCAAATTCATATCCTACCTCAGTTTATGTTAACTTAGTTTTTGTCTCGTCTTTTTGGTTTTTTTTAAATCACAGACCGAAGCGAATAATGCTGCTTCGAAAATCATCTCAAATCTTACACTATGGGGAGTGTAATGTTTATCTTTCTATAAAAACGAATAATACAGCAATAACGCCATCAAGTGACTGTGAAACGACGTTGACGAATAATTCACTCAAAACCCCAAAGCGTCACCTTTTAAATATAAAACGCAATATGACCACTACCTTTCCATTTTTAATTTATAATTAACTTAAAACTAATTGAGAAACAAAAAAACTTGCAAATTATAGACTCTCATACTATAGCTTTTGAACTAAAATTAACATTCAAAAGTCATGGTCCTGTCCTTTAATATATAGTTTTCACTGTTGAGGCTAGAGAAAATTTATTTTTTCTTTCTCAGCAGTCCAGTGTTGGCAAGCTCTCTTTAAGCCAAGTTAATAAGTATCTATTCAAATTTAGCTGCTAGTTGTTCCCTCTTCAAATCCTTTCAAACAAACTGCTTGGCAACACTGAAGTGAAAATTATGTGTTAAGCAAATCTTGAGCGATCTTAGTTCAGTAAAATAAATTACGCTAGTATTCCATTTTAGGTTCGACTTCTTCAAGTCAGGGTTGTCATCAAGTCTTTCAAAAACCCTTTATCCTGGAAAAGTTATAGCAGTTTCAAAACGGCTGCAATAATTGGGCAATAATTCAAACTTCGTCTCTTTTTTCACTTTTGTAAATTATTTCGCTCTGAAATGCGTGACTTTCCAAAACGTTTTCCAAGATAGGGCTACTGACCATAGAAATTATATTATGAAAGCCTAATATTCTTCTGCTTTTAGTTACTGTATTATAATTAAAACCTCTCATACTTTAAACATGTCATACTTGTATGAATTAGCGGTTGCCAATTCAGTTTTTTAGAACAAACAATTATGTCTTCTCCTAGAAAACATATTTGTTCTGAGGGCCTATGTAGAATGCCTAGTAGATCTTCAACAAAATGTATTTTTATTTTGTCCATAGAATTACCTGTTGACAACTATGTTAACAGTTATTTGGGCAGTACAATTATCTGCGCTAACCATTCTTACCAGACCTGAAAACACCCTTCACCAGACTAACAACTTCCTTCTCTTGATCTCTTTGAAGTATCCGGAAGTTCTGGGCTCTTTATCACAAAAATGTAAGTTTAAAATTTGAATCTATACTTCTGCTTTCAGTTCCCCTTGTGTTGATGTGTAAAGAAATGCTTCAGAACCTTAATATAACCCTTTTCCAGAATATAAAGAAAATATGTGGAAATGCTTTTTGTAATAACGATGCATTTAGTAGTTTTGTAGCTTTAAATCTCTGTTTCATTTTGTTATTCCATCGATATGTTTTAATATTATTATTTGAAATGGCTGTTTATATATTACTTAAGCTATACTACATCTTTATTTAGAATAATCCTTGCTATAGTGAGTAGATACAAATGACCGGTTCAGCGCCACTACGGTATCGACGGTATGGCTGCCATTTTTTTCTGACGGTATCACCAAATCGACGTCAATTTTTTTCCATGACGTAATTTTTTTCATGACGTCATCTTCCTTGACGACATTTTTTCTTGTCGCCATTTCCCATGACGTCATTTTTTTTCCTTGTCGCCATTTTTCATATCAGAAAATGTTAAGTCTTGACTTCCTCATCCCAGGATTCAATTACTGGAAAGACAAATCTATAATACAAAGTACAGGAAGACCTGATATTGTTATAACATATTAGAAATTGATAGCTTTATATACTATATAATTGTGGTAACCGTATTGGCGGCCGTACACTCGGATTCAAACCTTAATATTAATTAATGTATACCGTATGTCATAATCGTAGGGGCTTGAAATGGTGTAACGCATACTAATAAACATAACTGACGAAGAAAATAATCAATATTAATCAAAGGTATTTAAATATTTAGGAACAAACGTTTGGAAACTGCATTGAAAATTTTTAAATTCTCGCGCCAAATGAATAAAGCGGAAATCTGGGTTGCCTCCTTGTCTGTCCGTCCCGAACAATGTGATGAAGAAACTGTCGCACTCGGAATGAAGCCTTGCAAACGTGTTTATAAATATAAGCACATATTTAAGTATAATTAAAGTATCATTAAAGTGCGTGCGGAAGTGTAACGCGTCAAGTAATAGTAATAATAATATGAATAAAAACTAGGTGAGAATTGTTTGCAAATATTAAAGGTTGAATAGTTTTAAGCCTCTGACCTCTGTTTACAAAAACTATGGATATGCCCTATTTCTTCTACAAAATATATTCGACTTTCTATTTAAACAAATTAAAACCATGTCGAAGGAGAATTAATATGCTAAGACTAATCTTCACGTGGTGTTGGATTAAAATATCTAGATACAGGAATAGACACGTTGCGGGGGTAGCCATCAAACCATCAAGAACCGATAACGGAAGAACCATTGACCGATAAGATATCAAATTATTTCAACGTGCTAGGAAAATATTGGTAGTTAAACAAGGACCGATAACGGAACATTGAACCGGGTGAACCCGATAAGGTATCGCGTTATTTCCAAACTTATCAACATTCCCATCGGTATTTATCTTATCATCGGCTTATCATGAGGGGAAAAAACTCTAACATGTGCTGATACGATCATTTTACGACCGACCGAGTTCTCTACAGCAACTTAAGTTCCACCGCAGCAAGACTTTCTCACTCCGGCAACTCAAGTTCCACAGGAAATTAAAATGTTAGTACACTCTCTGGAGTTTAAAATTTTATGATCTTTGCCGATTTAGAATTAATTATATATAGAGCATGACTATAGGTATTTATATCATTTAAAGAGATGGATTTAACTTTGCAACACCCATTTACCGGGCTGGTTGCCGGAGTCACAGGTTGTGGAAAGAGTGTATTTGTAGCCAAATTAATTAAGCATCGGGAAATGTGTATTTTACCCTCACCCGAAAGGATAATTTGGAGTTACACTGAATATCAGGCGAATCTTTTCAATACCATATCCTCGCATTCACCGATTGTAGAATTTCACGAGGGTTTATTAGATGTTAGCATTTTAGATGCCGGTGTGAGAAATATGGTTATATTAGACGATCTATTATGTAAATTACCAATAATAAGGACGCGACGAACCTGTTTATTCGGGGTTCCCATCATAGAAATACATCAGTTCTAATTCTAATGCAAATACTGTATTATCCTGGAAAGGAAATACGTACTTTAAACCTTAACGCTCATTAGTTGGTTATATTCAAAACACCACGCGACCAGTCGGCCATTATCCATCTTGCGAAACAGATATACGCAACCAATAGCAAATACGTGGTAGACGCGTTTAAACAGGCAACCTCCGAAATTTACGGTTATCTTTTTGTAGACCTGAAAGCTAGTACCACGGACGATCGCAGATTACGTACTGGAATACTACCCGGAGAACAAGCCGCTGTTTTTGTCCCAAAATTGAGAGAAGTGATAGCTACCAAGATTCGCAGAGATCCAAGATGGCCTCCACCCCAAGATGGCCGCCAGACCCTCATCCAGCAAACTCAAACCAAACTTCCAACCAAAGATTATGTTATTTTATGGGAAAATTCTACAGGGCCGGTAGGCCCTTGTAGATATGACTTGATACCGTTTTGTAACGTTAAAGTAATATTCACCCGCTTTTGCTAATTTCCTATGGAGATTAACATGGGTTTTTCGTGATTTTTCCCCACCGATAACTTAAAAACTACAGCGAAGATACTTTTCGGAATTATCTTAAATTAACAATTAAGTATTCAGGGTGTGCTATCAGCCAGTTTGATCAAAACAATTAAGTCTAAGTATGTTAATTTTACTTAATTACAGAAGTACGGCTTTGACCATCGTGATTGGACATAATAATTAGCTAGATCTCTTGGAAAACTCAGTGCTACCACGTATCTATGGTGCAGTGGTTATCACGTCCGCTTCACACGCGGAAGGTCCCAGGTTCAAGCCCTGGTAGATACATGTTTGACCATCGTGATTGGGCGCTTGAATTATCTAGATCTCTTGGAAAACTCAGTATTACCACGTATTTATGGTGTAGTGGTTATCACGTCCGCTTCACACACGGAAAGTCCCAGGTTCGAGCCCAGGTAGATACAAGTTTTAACCTTCGTGATTGGACATAATAATTAGTTAGATCTCTTGGAAAACTAAGACTTACCACGTGTCTGTGGTGTAGTGGTTATAATAAATATTTAACAATTATTTCACTTCACTTGGTTTAATAATGTGACATAGGTAGCATACTTTTTCCCTACTTTTAAAACCATTAAACTTAGTAATATTAGAAGTTCAACAGATTGTCAAAAAAAGATGTTAAAAGCCACTGTAAATGGTGCTTAAATGCCTAATATTTCCTTAATACTTCCAAATAATATTAGTAAATGGCGTGAAGAGATCATAGAAATGGGGTTAAAGTACACCCTAAATGATGTCTTTTTTGGCACTGGAAAAAACAGCATATATGGTGTTTGAATGCACCATTATACTTTAGAGTACAAATGTATGACGGTAAAGCAAACATAATTATTCAAAATTTAATTACATTAAGACTGAAGTGACAGATATTATAAAAAACCGTCTTGGTTTGGACCAAGGCCGAAAAAACAAACGATATGTGTGAGGTTTATCAATTGACTGAAGTTCAGATATTGAAATTTTTTTCTAGTTATTTTTATCCACTCAATCCTTAATCAATATTTAATTCAATCAACTGATTTTACTATTAATCGATCTAGTCCCTCTAAATTAATTTAAAAAATTACATATCTACGCTTTTTCAACAACAATTACATATTCCGAAAACATTTTATCATGAAATTAATTCTTCTTGAAAAAGCGTAGATATGTAATTTTTTCAATTAATTTAGAGGGACTAGATCGATTAATAGTAAAATCAGTTGATTGAATTAAATATTGATTAAGGATTGAGTGGATAAAAATAACTAGAAAAAAATTTCAATATCTGAAACTTCAGTCAATTGATAAACCTCACACATATCGTTTGTTTTTCGGCCTTGGTCCAAACCAAGACGTTTTTTTATAATCTTACCTGCCTTTCACTATGTTATGCCTATCCAGAGGGGTTTTACCAATTTTTTCCCCCAAACAAGCCCAGCTTAACCCTCAAAACGTGTAGTTCTTTTAATAAACCAGTCCAGTTATTTTTGCCAGATCCCTGTTAAAATTTCCCGCCATAACAAATGAACCTCTAAATATGTCTAAGAAACAAAGACAAATATACGAATAATGATTTTTTTAATAACAAGTACTAAATAATATATACAATAAAATAATAGAGAATAACAAGAATATATATATATAATATATATATACGTCCCTTGAGCATGACGTTAGAAGAATATACCATAAATGAAACAATGCATACCTAGAATATCGAGTCAATAGAACCATAAAGCGCTATACCCCTTGGGAAGAACCCTGGCTCTATTTCTTTTTTAAAGTGTCAGGCAAGTTTAGATCGACAGATGATTTTAAGATCTACAATGAAATCGCCGAAGCGCTCAAAGCCGCCTCGAGCAAAGATCCTTTAAGATTGCATCAGGCCGAATTTAGCGTTATTAAACAAGGAGCGGAACATTATTTTAGAGTCCATTGTCCGGCAAAAATTGAAATGCTATTCAGCTCGGATCGGCAGAAAAGTTTAAATTTAGAAGATGAATATGTTGGGGGGACATTTCTATCCACTAAACCTTTAGAGCGTAATTTTACGGATTTCACAACAACTAATGACACATACGTAAGTTATCGCGTCCATGACTCGCTAATGTATCTATTTACTAAGACTCATTTCACGAAAATCAAAATACCCGCGGGCGAATATACCTGCGATTTGACTTCGACCGGTGCGGTAATCCCCTTCTCTTTACATTTAAAAAATATAAACGAGTTATTGTGGGTTCAAGAATATATGCCTCGTCAGTATTTTAAAATCTTCATTCTCAAAACGGCGGTGGAAAATAGATACTATGTTCGTCTCGAAATAGAGCCAGGTGCTCGTGTATCGGTAGCTGGACCAATGGCCCAATTATTTAACATTCCCGAAGAGGGAGAATTTTTTCAACACAGTCACTCGGGAGTGGCGCTGAAAAATCCCCGATTAAGATCAATGACACTGACAGCTAATAATAATTTTTGGACTAGCGAATACGATGTTGACAAATTTCCAGAAGACCCGGACTACGCTGACCAACCGTACTTACCCGGGTCCCAAGGCAGACGAGTTGATAATTACGCGTGCGAGATTCCTCCCGGGGTATATTATCATATTAGCGATGTTTTAGGTGCCATGAGTGACGCCATGCTACCAGCGCATAGAAAAAGTCTTAAATTTACGCAAAATGTAGACGGAACCGTTACAGTTTCCAAATTGAACGATACGGTTTTAATCTTGTTTCCCAAAACAACACCCGGGTGAGGTCTCGGAAGACTGTTAGGGTTTAGCAGTAATCAGTTGGATCGGTATATTAATAACGAGACTTCGTATTACCCCGCGGATATTATGAGAGGCGTTGACGCCATGTTTGTCTATACCAATATTATCCGTCAACAAGTAGTGGGTGGGGGTCAAGCCCTTCTTTTACGCTTCATAAAAATACCGGATTTTTCACTGCTAGACGAGGAGAACCAGGAAATATTTAATAATATCGATTTTTATCCAATCTCTATTAGCAATATACAAGAAATTGAAATTGAACTAAAATCTGATTACGGGGAAAATATCCCGTTATTTAGGCAAAGTATATATTAAACTGTTTTTTAGACGTAGACGTCAATAGAACTTGAGCGATGGTACCCAATAGATATACTCTGTATTTCCAAAGAGGCTCGTCCCTTCCTGCTTTACACGCAAACGTTTTCCAACAGGGGGGTCGTTTCAGTGTCGGCGGAATTTTCAACTCTTTACTGCGCAAAATTACACCTTTTATTAGGCCGGCCATTAGTACTTTAGCGTCCGAAGCTGTTGGATTAACAAGCAGAGTCATTAGCGATGCCCAAAACCCCGGAATATCGCCTCGAGAATCGATTAAAAGAAATGTCAAACAATCTATAAATTCCCTACTACATAAAGGCGTGGATAGGTTTGTCAATACTCAGAGTGGAACGGGTCGAAAACGAAAGAGGACTGCTAAAACCAGCCCTAGCAAACGTCTTAAGCGACGGACTAAACGCGATTTTTTAGACTAAACATGGCGACCTACGAAAGTGTGCTCTCCGATTTTGAAGTATTTGAAAAGCCGGTGGTGAACAATAATATTGTTGGGACTAAAACAACCGCTCATTATCCAATTGCCCCGCTAACTAATGCTAAATATGTCGAATTTATTATTCCTCCCTCTAACAATTATCATGATTTAACTAAAACTCTTTTGAGATTAAAATTCCGCGTTTTACATAGCGACAGCTTGGTCATTACAGATGCGGAAAAGAAAGTTTCGGTGACAAATTTAATAATTGCCTCGCTCTTTTGTCAAGTATAATTATTTCTTAATGGCGTCGCCGTTCAGCAACCTAATAATATGTTCCCATATATGGCCTATTTTAAAATACTTTTAAATTATGGGCAAACGGCGTTCAATTACTGGTTAACTTCTATGTTATATTATTTGGATGCTATTATCGATCCGGTGACGGCTTTAGAAGACGCCAATATTAACAAAGAAGATAACGGTATTGGCCGTCGCACTAAACGCGTAGCCAAATCAAAGACGTGCGATGTAATTGGCGAATTCTTTTGGGACTTGTTTAAAACGCCCAAATTCTTACTAGATAATATCGAGGTTCGTATAAGACTTCATCGAAGCTCCTCGGATTTTGCCATTATTCACAATGAAGCGGGTAAAAATTATAAGAATGACTTAACGGAATGCACCTTGTTTACGCGCGAGATTGAGGTTAATCCCGAACTGCAATTAGCGCACGCGCAGATGTTAAATTCCGGGATAAACGCTCGCTACGAAGTAAACTCTATTGTTATGAAAAGTCTCCTAATAACCGCCGGAACGCAAGATTTCATTAGGGACAGCTTGTTTACCGGACAATTACCCTCACGAACTGTCGTGGCTTTCGTTACTAATAGTAAATTTTTGAGGGAAGAAAAATCTAACACCCTGGACCTCCAACACTTCAATCTCGATTTCATGCAATTTTCATTAAACTCTCAAAATTATCCCGATATACCCTTTACGCCTAATTTTGCCGACGATCAATACGTTAGATGTTACAATTCTTTATTCGAGGGGCTCGAAACTTTAGGTCTTGACCGAGGAAATATTATCTCTTACGATTTATATAAGAAAGGCTTTTTTATCGTTGTTTTTGATTTAAGTAGAGAACATCTCGCGTCGTTAGGTTTAAATTCCATGCCCCAGACTGGTAACTTGCGATTATCGTTAAGATTTAGCTCTCCGCTAGCCGAAAACGTCACGTGCATTGTCATGGCCGAATTTCCAAACAACCAATTAATTATATCTAAAAATAGGGAAATTATTTATAATCACCCCAACGTATAAAAGACTAAAACTTTAAAAATATAATATCAGTAGCGCGTCACTATGCATCGAGTCCACACCGTCACGCCAAAGCTCGACATTTGCGTCGTCGAGTCAATTGAACCTAAAATTTTAATTCAAAGATCGGATATGCGTACAAAAACTATATTAAAACCTAACGCTTGGTACGCTTTGTTTCGGTTTCAAAATGAACCCACGTCCTTTTTTGACGGGAAAATACCTCGCTATCATATTTGGCTGCCCGTCAAAGAGCGCATCAAGAAGGAATGGTTCGTCAATTCCAAGGAGGAACGTCTAATTGATCTTCGATACTACGAACGAGGCAGTGGCAGTGGTTATTTTCTCAACTTTAGTACCAGCGAAGGATTCAGCCTGGACAAAACTGGGTGGCAGACTTTGCTCGATTTAAAGCCGCTCATTGACGAAGCTCTCAAGGCTAAAGGGATAGCTGTCTGTCGCATGCGTGAATTAATTTTAAACGAGCTCACCACCATTTTGTTTGACGTCACTTCTACTTGCGCCAACATCGAGTGTCGAAAACAAATATGCCACTCTCAAAACTGCTCGGAATTTGACACAAATTTCAGTGATCGAGTCGAGCGTAATTTGCACGAAGCGCTGCCTCAGTTGGATCGAGAGAAAATTTTGCATCAATTTGAGACTGAACATGGATGGATCGATGATCAAGAGGATATTTACTCTTATTTTGTCAACAGTTTTGCCGATTTAAAGAATGCTTTGATATATGGCTATTAAAAAATGTATTGATATATAGTAATTGTTTAACTGATATTGTTTATAAAATACCTTTATTAATATTAAATAAAGTTGTTTATTGGGAAACCATTTAGTCGTTATTTACACTTGTTAAGACATGGACGCTAAAATTAGAAACATTTATTACAATGTGGCTAATCCAGCCGCCTATGGATCGCAAGCGAGGTTACAAAAAGCCTTACTGGACGTGCCAAAAGCAAAATTAGTCGCCTTTCTCGAGAAACAACCCGCCTACACGAAACACCCATTTCGACGTTTCCGATTCAAGACCAATCAAGTGTACGCCACGAGTATTGATGATGTTTTTCAAGCTGATCTGCTGGATCTACCGAAATAAAAATGTTCGTTATGTTCTGTGCAGCATTGACGTGTTAAGTCGGTACGGATGGACAGTCCCGCTCTAAAACAAAACATCTGGCGAGGTTATTGAAGCTTTAAAAAAGATATTTCGAGAGAGGATCCCTTTAAAAATATATGCTGACTATGGTGGAGAATTTATTTCGCGCAGCTTTGATTCCTTTTTGAAGCGTCACAATGTGCAAATACATTTTGACCGGAGTCAGCATAAGGCCAGTCTAGCCGAACGTTTTATTAGAACAATCAAGGAACAAATTGCCCGGGTTATTACAGCCACGGCAAATAAAAATTACGTTGAATATTTACCTTTAATTACTCAAGCCTATAATGAACGGGTTCATTCAACTACCGGGATAGCGCCGGCTCGCGTTAAAATAGATAACGAATAAATCATTTGAAATAAATTATACGGAAAATCTAACGGAATTAATCGATTCGCACCGGCCTTTAAAGTTGGCGACCACGTGCGTCTTTCTATAGCCAGTCGGTTTTTTAGAAAAATTAGCTCAGGCGGCACGTTTACTGACGAGATATTTCGGGTAGTTGACGTTATAGCAAGGTCACCACCCGTCTATCGCGTGGCTGATTTGAAAGGAGAGCAGATCTTGGGCGTTTTCTACGGTGCTGAACTACAAAAAGTCTCGCTACCAGAAACGGGACTTGTCAAGACTAAATTATGAACACGTCGCAAATAAACGCTCTTTTAACTTGCGACAAAAGAACGAAACCCTATTATTTAGGATGCTTTCCGATAGATAACTTGCCTCAGCGTCCTAAAAAACCCAAATTTTGCTTCATATTTAATAACGAACCCGCTGGAGAGGCTGGACAACATTGGATAGGCATTTTCTGTAGCAATGGCACGGTGGAAATGTTTTGCACTTACGGAAATTCGCCACGATACTATAAGGTTAATTTAAAAACGCTACAGGAAACGAATTGTTTACAATAAAAATCAAATTCAACATCCATTTTTTCAACTGTGTGGTCTGCATTGTTGTCTGTACCTAACTTTAAGATGTCAAGGTCAATCGAAAAAGACGATATTAGACGCCATCTACGCTAATAACCTTAAACTAAACGATTATGTCGCTTTATTATATTTATCTTTACATTTAAAAAAACATGTACACAGATATTGTTCACAATAAAAACAATTTTTATTTGTCTTAATATTATTTTTTTATTAATCAATATCACGCCATTTCTGGTGCCTTTTCCTCTGTTCGCCAGATGGCACTAGCGGGCCGAGATTTTGAAGTTCATTTTTTTCTTCCGGGGTTTTTTCTGTTTTTTTTTCTTCTCGTTGAGGTGAAACGAGACATACCACAAACCAGTCGTGAATGTAGCTATAAGAATATAGGGTTAACAGTTGAGGCGTAGACAATTGGGCATTTACAAACACATAAAGGTTATATCTCTCCAAAATTTATACACTTCATTTCCTGTTCTTTTCCCCATTGACTGATTTCCATCTGTCCAAGACCTATATTTATTAGATGTAACATGTCGTCTGCTTTACTGTATATTTACTATGCATGGAATACTGCTTTAATAATTCGTAAATTTTTTGTATTTTTTCCTCAAAAAAAAGAGAAATAATTCTATATCTACGTTAATATGTTTGTAGTAGTAGTCCTCCTCTTGACTCGGAGAGGTAAAATTTGGTTTTCCCAACTTGTTTCTACTCTAAAACAGAAATTTTATCGTTTTGTGATAGTAAATGAGAAATATAAATATAATTTTCGTTTCTTTTGAACTAGTTTCTATAAAGGAACTTTAATCAAATGGTACACTTACCGACAATTTATTTTACTAATCGAGAAAATTACTGCGTCTTTCAATTAATATTTTATAAATACTACCTGAATATTTTTTAAATATTAAAGATTACATTTTTATTTCAGAATCATTGAGTTAAAAATATTGGTATTGGTATTTCAGTTAAGCTTTGATATTGACATCTGCTAATTTAAGATATCGGCAAACTATGCTAGTCTGTTTATAACCTTAAATCGGAACTTCAAGTGTCACAAGACAGTATATAACTTCAAAATCGAGAGTAAGCAACTTTAAAACAATCTCAACAGGATTTCGTTTAATTTACTTCTGATCTCCGAGTTTGGTATTTTTATCTCGCTACGCTGATCATTGGAGAAGTTATAGCTTCTATACAAATACTACAATCATTATGTACGCTCTTTACTCCTTGTTTTACTATGTGTGACTATTTCCAATGGTGTTCACTTTTATCTCTCCCCTACCCATTTCGTCCAACTCTAGTTTTTGCGATAGGCCCTTGTAAACGAAACTAGCCTCGCTCTCCTCTCTATTAAACATCTCGCTTTTATCCACCCAGGGCCATTATTTCCTTTTAGTAGAACTCTAGCCGTTTGAAGTAAAATTCCCTTTTGAAACCCTTCATTTCTGGACACCATGCTAACTTGAACAGCAGGTGTTTTCTCGCTATCATTGGGTTTGTCGGGTGGTTTTTCGCACATCGCGAGATGATGTTGGCCATTACAGTCAGAGCATTTATTTCTCGCCCAGCAATCTTTCGATAAACACCACCTCTTAATTTTCAGTAACTCTTTTCTCTCGGCTAGGTTATATTTTTTGCAATCTTCGGGCCTATGCCCATCCCTTTCGCAGAACAAGCAATTCGGATACGGTTTTTCCCTTACCAAGGTGGTCAGTACTGACGTTGAAGGTGTCTAATTTTGTATTACTTGCAATTGTAGAGCTCTGTGGGACCTTTCCCTCGTATAGGCTCACGATCTTTAGGCTTTACTTCTATATGATGAGTCATCAATATGGAGCCTTGACAATGCTGCACTGCATTCGCGGCTTTGCAAATCTTCTCTAATGAATTCTAAGACCATTTTAATATCCCAGTTTTTGCTTGATTTATTCGCTTTCGAGTACGCTAATCTAATCTCGTTCGGTAACAACCGTAATATCATGGCATAGAGGAAATTGTGAAACGTGTTGGGATTTACTCCCATGTTTTCCGGGCTCCTAGTTTTTACCTCTAACGAGGAATATAATTTCTTTGGCCTACTATGTCTTTGGCATTTTCCACCGCCGTAACAGTTAATAGTTTATCTATGTGCGCGTTAATCATAGCTATGGTCGTGTCGGAATTGGCATCCGTGGGTGTAAAACGGTATATTTTTAATGCCGCTTCACCTTTCAGATAGGTCGTTAGGTAGTTAAATTTGTTTACCTTGTTCAAATTTGCCTGGTTATGAATGGCCGATTCGAATTGTGTCCAAAATTGAAGCCACTTCGCGCTGTCTCCGTCAAATTGTTCATTTTGTAACGTCGGTAGGTTGACTTGAATTTCGCAGGTACCGCTCGCAGAGTTGACCGTTGATGAAGCTTGGGAAACTGCGCTTGACTTATTAATCGCTTGTTTTATCTTGGTTACAAGTCTTGTCGAGGTGGTGGTAATTCTATCCTCGATGTCTTTTACGCTTTCTACTTTGGCTTGCAGATCAGCTAAAGGGATTAAGGCTTTAATCTCCACGTTTAACGTTTCAAGATTACCACGTCTCTGGTTAATTATCGCTGATGTCGTCTCTATTTCAGTTATATTTGTTGAAGTTGTCCTTAGCAATTGATCCGTTTTATCAATTAGTTTGACTATTACTCTTCTTAATACCACGCATTTGAATTTCACTCGGTTATACTTCGCTTGATCTTGGGGATCCATTTGGCTCTCGCCATAGCTATTTTGTTTATTTTCGCTTTCCTTACGCTAATTTACTTCCTCTAGTTATTGTAGCTCACACTAATCCAAAGGTCGAGGGTTTCGGCACCATGAAATAAACTCTTACATTAATTTTGTGGGAGTCGAACTTTGGGAGTGGACCAATAGAATTCTGAACGACAGCAAAACTTTATTTTCCAAAAAAACAACAACGCCACACGCCTTTAACCTTTCGCTATGAAAACTATATTTATACATTAAGAGCAGTATGAAGTCTTATCTAAGAGAGCGACCGCTCTCCTAGAATACTGAAGAAGAGAGAACGCTAGAGTCGTTCCTTTCGTTCGAAAAGGTTATTTCCCCATTTTTTACGCAACCTTGGTCCAATTTTAAGGGAGGTTGAAGCCCCAAGGGGCTGGCTACTCTTGCTTCTTTTGTGCTCGAACTCTCTCAGGTTCTCTCTCGCAATTGAAAATAAAAATATAACAAAATTTTCTGAAGGACAGAATACACTTTAAGTATATTTCCTTACATTTTCTTGTAAAATTTAATTTAATTTTTAATGGTTTTTAAGTGGTTGGTAAAAACCACTATATTTAAATTGTTTGTTCGAATGTTTTTCCACGAAGAAATCGTCTTGGACAGCGTCAACAAACTGACTGGTAGGGTGTCCACCCGGGAGCTTTCGTAAACCGTCACTAACATTTCAATAAATCTTAACCTTAGTATTTTATTTATTCCAATTTAGATGTTCCTGAATTCGGCACTGCAAAGTTTCGAATTTCCACTCGTACCATGAAACAGTATATTTGTTGGTCTTGTTTCTTTTTATCAACTCTATTCTGCTGTGGTGTTAAAACCAACTTCTTGCCCACCAATAAGTACTTGATCAACGGCATTTCGGATCTGAAATTTTATCCAAATTCCAAACTTCTACTTTGGATGGCCGATGGCTTGGGATCAACTTGTCATTCCGGACGAAAAGGCTATATGGTAAATTCAAATTAATAGCTGGTTGATTGAGGTACTGACCGCGTTAGAGTAATATTAATATGAAAGTTATCATGTTCACAAAAATTTATGCGTTTAATTTATCATGTTCCTAGATATTTTTGGATGCAACTAATGATGTTCCTAGATGTGGTTACATGCAAATTACCATGTTTCTAGATGTGCTTTCATGCAAATTACCATGTTCCTAGATGTGGTTAAATGCAAATTACCATGTTCCTAGATTCTGGCTATATACAAATTACCATGTTCCTAGATGCTGGTTACATGCAATTTACCATGTTCCTAGATTCTGGTTACATGCAAATTACCATGTTCTTAGATATGCTTACATGCATTTTACTATGTTCATAGATATTTTTACAAGTTATTTATGATCTTTCCATGTTTCTATATAAGCAACTGGCCAGGTTACTTTATTTGTATATGCGTAATTTATCATACTTCTAGCTTTGTAATTTTGCAATATTGCGATTTACGTTAAAACTGCATTAAGGTAATTTCAAAATAAATATTACTTGCTTGAGATATTGACCACGTTAGAGTCATATTAGTATACAATTATCATGTTCCTAGATTAGTATTTCTTAATTTTTAATAATTAAATTCAGAAGCTAAATTTACTCTGCAACAAAAAGGTCAATTTTTAAATTCTGTCACTAAAAGCTGTATCCACGCCTCGCGATCCTATAAAGATACTTCGAATCGAACGACACGTTTTTTTAAGCCTAGCCCATGTAATTAACCATCGCCATATTCAGGAGTTTGATGTATACTGAGTTACTAAAAGCAAAAGTAATATCAAAACTTCCCTACGTGAGGAAAGTATACAAAGGCGAACTTTTCCCGAGATATCCTCGTACCAATAATGTCCCAGCGCACTTATACAGCCGTAAACAATGCCACAAAAATAGGACCGCCTAGAGCGTAGGAAAACATTATTTGACCTAGCGATTATTGTAATTTTTAATTTTTCCAAAGAAGTTATTCATGCTTTATTTTTAGCTTTTGATGATTATTATTCATTAATAATCAGGCAGTGAATAGATTTTGGGATTTTCATGGGTCTTGCAAAAAATAAAACCCCTTACTTGCCAAGGTATATGCCTAACACTCAACATAGATTTTAAATGGTTTTATTATCCATCTCGAAATTTTATTCTTGTTTTAATCATTTTCATCTTTTTCTTGGCTTCACAACAACTATGTTTTCGTTTCGAAATAACCGTTTCTGAATATTTATTAGCAAAATCAGTAATCCTCTGTATCCTATTACAGGCGGCTTAGCAGACTACACTAGTTTGGAGTGTTTTTTCCTTTTTCCCTTTCCAACGATTATACAAAAGGACTAAGATTTACCGTACCCTTCCATGCACAATAGTGTCTGAATATGGTATTTGGCGTCTTGCATACTTCCGTCACGTAGGGAGGTTTATTATATTACTTCTGCTTAAAGTAATGCTTGCTATACGGAAACTATATTCTCAGTCAGCCAACACACTATCACAAAGCATCACTTTTTACCTCTCCGAGTGACGTATGTCACGGAGGGGCCGTAATTTCGACGCGACTGTCAGTGTGTCTGTTGTTACACCCCAGGGGACCGTGTTCGCAGTTGGAAAATCGGAGCTAACGTGTTCTCAACCGCATTTACAGTTCCCGGAAATTTGGAAAAAAAAGTTCCACTTACATGGCCTTTTTTACTTTAGCTATACTACATATGTATTCTGTCGTTCAAATTCAGTTTGATATGTTTACCCAAAAGTAAACTATCAGGTTCGGTTTTTCGTTTCTATAATGTAGAGACATTAACGGTTCAGAGTGAGCCGAAAGATAAATACACTTTTAATTAATCAGGTATTGATTTTAGAATAAAGCATCATGGTGGAAACCAGATTAGCGAAAGGTCTGATCGAAATCAGGTTATAGCTTCGAAGTTTTCATACTTTTTTGGTGCGCATTCACTTTCAGTGCGTGTAGCCAGAAATATGCTTTGGTGTTATGTAACGTTAACAGTCATGTTTTCAAACTATGAAAATTGTTGAGGTGATACGAGAACGAAAGTGTCTACACAGCAACCCTGTTGTGAATATGGCTTTCAACATAGAGGGTATATAGTTGAGGCTTAGACAATTGGGCCTTTAGAAACACATAAAAGTCATATCTCTCCAAAATTTTAACTCTTCATTTCCTGTTTTTTCTCCATTGGATGATTTTAATGTGTACCGGAATATTGGATTTTAAATGTCGTCTGTTTTACTGTTTATGCTATCATTACTGCTTTAATAACTCGTAAATTTTTACTTCAAAAAGAGAAATATTTCCATATCAGGGTAAATAAATGTGAAAATAGTCCTCCTCTTGACTTGGAGAGTTAATAGTTTGGTTCTCCCAACTTGCCCTATAATTTTTTAATCAGAACGTGGTTATGTAATAATCGATTCAGATAATAAGTTATGCTCAGTTGTTGTTGGTTAGTGGCAGTCGTTTGTACGAGATTCTATGGATATTTTGATCATAAAGGCGACTTTTAATATGATGGCTGGGGTAGTCTAAAAATAGTGTCAAAAGCACCGTTTTTGTACCTTAGTATTACTCTCAGCCATAAATCGAGACATGTTTCGGACTTTAATTGTAAACTTAATCAAATAATTGCCTGTTTTGTCCCGTATTGTGTTTCAAAATTGCTTTAAGAATATTTACTAAAAACAACAAAATTTATTTTTTTACTAAATTCATAATTTTTATAGCCCTTCGGTGAGTGCATATTTCTAGAAAATATGGAGATGATTTTTTTGAAAGACGAATTCTACGACAATAGTGAAGATTTTAATATGTTTATTAAAAAACTCGTCGATGAGCAAATGATTCTTGTGGCATACCACTCAAATATCGTGTTGTTACTTGATAAAATTAAGGACAAGCTTTTTTTGAATAAAAAAGACTATTTCGTTGATATTGGTGATCCTTCAAACGATATACCACTTGGACTTGCATTAAAACGTGGGGCAAATTCTCATTTGAAAACAAAATTCAATACAGTGTACGTAAATACTTTCTTTACAGTTCATTCGGCTATTGTTTTTGGTCGAAACGCTTGGGTGCATACATATAAATTATACATTTCAATAACAAACTCAGTGTGGTAATATAAAACCTTTATCCTATTAATAAAGAATGTCTTAGTGGACCAAGACAAAAAAAAATAAATGATAAGAGAACATAATGCATGCGTCAAATTTAAAAACCGGCTTTGAACTGGAAGGGGGAGCTGGTTTTTGAATATCCGTCATGGTGAACTATGAGAAGCATTCTTTTTTATGGATGAAGTAACTCTAAGTATTTATCAAAACCGGACATTGTAAATATCACTTTCAAACCGTTTACAAAACCAAAAACAAAGCTTGAAATTTATAAAAAGTCGATAGAAGCTAGTGGAGATTTGGTCTTTCATAAGCTACTAACCATCTTTTACATTTTTTCTATCTGGGTTTTTGGCTTTGGAAACACGTGGAAGTATATTCCTTTCATATATTGTTATGCGAATACATTCATTCCTACAACCGTTATAACAACAATTTGGCATTTTTATTAACGCTCGGTTTCCTGCCAACAGTTGAACAGAGTGAAGAGAGCAGACGATGTAAGCGGAAGCTGGCGGCAGTAAAGGGCGTCACTCGTGCCTGTTAAAATCGTGGAGCAGAGATAAAAATTCCTACCCTCATTTTTTCCACCTTAATATACACTCCCTCTCAAGTTCCCTACTTCCTGGAGAGCACAAATAGAATTTGATCCCTGCCTGAGCCAAGTTGCTGACTTAGGTCAAATGTAATATTTCTAAGCGACTTATTTCTAGAGATTATTGCACGCATCATCTTGTGAATATTTTATAAGACAGGCTTCTGGCACTGGGTTTTTTAAACGAAATTGGTTTTTTAAATTTAAAAATTTTATTTTAACCACCGCTCTCTAAGAAAACGTTTTAAGCAATTTCAGTTTTCCCTAATACATTTTATTTTCAATCAAACTCTTCACTTAAACGAAATGGTTTGGCAAAAATTGCCAGTTTTTATCCAATAGTTTACTCTGCATTTTGTGATTTAAGTGCTATATAACTTCTATTGGTATCAATATTTACCAAGCATACAGTCAATTAATTGATGTCGTTACCAAAATTATTTCAATGCTGTGAAAAACAATAATCGGAGACTTGCATGGAAACATTTACATGGGATAAAACTAAATACAAATAATACTAGCTTACACAGTTGTAAAAGGTACATAATTTTGAACATTGATCCTCCTTATTCGGTATTATGACTTTTATCTCAGGTCATAACAACAGCTAGCCAGAATGTGTCTACATTTAAGCTTTTCAAATTTCGTGCAAAGCTAAAATGGTGGAAAATACTGTTTCCTCGAGCTAAATGCAAACAATTGTGTATTTCAGAGCTCTTCTGTTCCACGAAACTAGTCAGGACACCCCTGTACTACGTGAACGGAATTTTCATCGAAGAAAAGTGTTTCAGCAACCAGCGCAAACTCACACTTGGAGTCCACTTGGCATACAAATTATTTATGAAGCCTCAAAGCTGTACTTTGTATTACTCGCAGTGGCGTTAGTGACACTCGTACTTGAAATATGTAAAGGATACTAAAGTATACTCGTCCTCGTTCAGATGCCATAAATGGCAGAAACGGTTTCTTAAAATTATGTTTGGATGACTAAACCAGTTCCCTCATTTAATTTATAATGCCATATCGTATGCACTACAGTTCTTTATTGCCAATTTTTTTATTCTGAGAGCGAGAAATAGTTTAACTTGCCCATACTAGATGTTCCACACATAAAATTACATAACCAAATTAACATAAGCTGGCACTAAGTAATATTTCAGTAAATTAATATTTTACGAATTTCAAATTATTTTTTATTAAATATTTCGAACTATGTTGGTAGTCTTGTGTAATTTACTCTACTTGACAAATGATCATTGTAATAATTTGTTAATAGATTTAATGCTCGACTGGTATCCGACATTTTTCAGCACGGAATAGTTTCTCTTCACCGCCTCCTATATACTACCCAAACCTGTTCACCGTCCCATCATAATTCCAGAGGTAGATTTCTAATTCGCTAGTCTGTACCGCTAAAGGCGCGATTAACTATGGCTTTTACGCCACAGCCTTACCTAAGAGAATTAGAAAACGACCTTTATTTTCCTCACTTTCGTTAATTCTGGTTTATGTCCAGTTGGAGATCTCCGATGTTTCAGATGAAAACTGCTAAATGAATTTAATGAATTAAATTAATATTAAATTTTACATTTCAAATTTTAGGTAACTTTGTTTCGTTTTCTTCGCTTCATCAGAGAAACTATTCAGTTAAACCACCGTTGTCAAATTACAGTTTTCAAATTCAAGGGTAGAATTGTACACAATTAGTTAAGGGCAGTATGAAATAGCATTCAATCGTCAATATTATATTTTCCAAGATTATCCTGAATTTAGATATAATTTACCATTGAATCACTATTCCTATAATTTCCCAAATCATTTTCCTATAACTCAGATAATTCTAATTTTTCAATCCTATTCCCCCGTAATTTACATCTCAAATTCCAGTTTTTCCTATTTCAGATTTCAGGATTTTCGCCTACTATGTACCTCCTTTAACCTCGAATTATTAAAAATTAATCGTAAAAATAAGAAATATAATCAAATACTTAATCACTTTTGTCAATGTTGCCCAACTGGTCGAATAAAATGTATTGTGCGAACACAACCATTATTTCGAATCTCGGTTAAATCCCACCATTTATTGGGGAAAAATGGCATTCCTATACAACGTAAAGTCCCCCTAAAAATATCACCATGAACGAGCTTGGATAGTGTAGTGAATTTGTGGAAGTATTTTTCGTAATTACGATGTCGTTAGTAGTTTTGTAGCTTTAAATTTCTGTTTCATTTTGATATTCCAAGGATATTTTTTAATATTATTATTTGAAATGGCTGTTTATATATTACGTAAGCTATACTGCATCTGTATATAGAATAATCCTTTCTTTAATGATTACAAGAAGAAAGCTAAGACCTAGACTCTGGCGGGTAAATGAAGAATCCATGATAGGTTTTGTGAGCCAAAGAGTAAATAATTGAGACCTGAGGTGAAGTGAACTATGGGTTTTGATTTTCGTGTCTGGATTCTGTAATGAAGATACATTAACGGTTCAGAGTGAGCCGAAAGTTAGATACACATTTAAATAATCAGTTTTAGATTTTATCTAGACGCAAGCATCATGGTGGCAATCAAGGTGCGGTCGTAATCGGGTGATAGCTACAAAAAATATCGTTGAGGTGAAACGAGAGGATAGTGTTTACACGCAATGCAGTTTTGAATATAGATTTAGTCTTAGAAGGTATACGGAATTTACGAGAGGTATTTCTATGGGCGCTGGCATAACCTGTAGGCAGCCTATAGTTAGTGGTTGAAATTCTCTGTCGTCGAACGAAAAAGGGGCGGTAACCTAGTAAGTACCGTATACAGTTGAGGCGTAGACAGTTGGGCCTTTACATAAAGGTAATATCTCTCCAAAACTTATTCTCTTCATTTCCTGTTTTTTCCCCATTGACTGATTTCCATGAGTACAGACTGTTAAAAAAGTCTTTGCGCGTTGCGTTTTTCGCACATATTTTGCTACATTTCAAAAACTATTCAAGCTAGCGCTCTGGAATAAAGTGCGTTATAGAAGTTTTGCATTTCTCTTTCATATTTTACCCGTTTCACAGTTGTCCTTTGCATACTTATACCGGAAACCGGAAATGTCAAAATTTTCAACTTTGAAAATATTGGATTCTCGAGGATAAAAATGCGATTTTAGGATTCCTTGGGGTCGATTCATAATTGAAAAGTTTTCATCAAATTCAAATCGGATGAATAGGTCACGAGTAATCAGCCTTTATTCAAAATCTGGCAAACTTGGTTAGAGTGGCGATAATTCATAATCGAGTATCGAATCTTTGTCGTTATAATGCATGTTAGATGTTATGGCACTGTATGCGTATATATGTGATTGGTCTTGTGGCGCAATACTTTGAAACAATTCAGACGCTCGTTAAAGGGAAGGTGAAGTGGAAAATTAAGTAATTGTTTATTGATTCTTCTATAAGACCAATCTGCATAGTGAAACATCCAGGAAATAACACCGAGCGATTTTTAAACGACAATTAGTTTGAAATTTCAAGGATAATTTTAAATAAGGATCTCCGACCAATCGCGTAGCGCCCTGCCTTTTTATCAACAATTTTCTTTTGGCACGCTCCGTGTTGAATCAATTTATCGCGAGATTTGATAAAATTTGCGCGCGATGTGACAATTGTGGCGCGAGACATGGAGCGTGCCACGAGAATTTTGTTAACAAAAAGGCACGGCGTTATGCGATTGATCGGAGTTCCTTTTTTAAAATTATTCATAATATCTTAACCTAATTTGAATATTAAAATCAATGGGAGGTATTTCCTGATTTTTTCATTATGCATACTGGTCTCATGATTAGTAGAAGAATCAATAAAAAAATCACTTTATTTTCCACTTCCCACTCCCTTTAAGAGAAAACTCGCGTCTTTTGAAGAGGAGAATTGGTTTGAAAATATAGTTATTTGGGCCGTGAGCCCGTGATATCAAAATATTTAGAACTCTTATTAATTACGTCTAGGTCTTCAGCCCGATTCATTGCAGCCTAGTGAAAAGCTCATTCATGATGGCATATGCGCTTCACGAGATCTCTTCAAATTGACATATTCGACTATTCCATATAAGAAACATCTTCAGAGGAGATTGCTTCTATGCTAGGAACGTTCGCTAAGCGATTGAGCTTCGCTAAACGGAGCATGGGGTTGCCCATAGCCTTCGGCGTTTAGCGCAAATGTGAGGCTATTGAAAGATTTTTTATTTTAGAAGCAGAAATAGGGAACAGAGTAATCTGGGCGCGCGTCAAAGTCCCGGACCCCCTTCCTCGGGACGGTGGGATATGAAAGAAGAGGCTGGTCATAGCGACAAAGGTAAAAGGGAATTACGTATTTTTTGCCGTCCCAGTAAGCAACGTCATAAAAACCTAGTTTAAGTGAGCCAATCTGAAATTTTAAACTTTTTATTACGTGTTGGAGGGAGAAGCTCTATACTGGGCTATGATCGGACTGAATTAAACTTTAACGTTCTCTATTCCTACCTCTAAAATTAAATCTATCTCTGTTGAGGCCTAATAATAAAGCCGACCGCAACCAAAGCATGGGCAAAGGCATATTTCACAACTGACGTTGAAATGGAAAGGCCTAAAAATTAAATGAAAAAAAAAATGAATGCCGGTAAGAACGATCTCAACTGAAAATAACAGCTAACAGCTAAAACGAACCCGAACGGTAAACACTTGAAGTTGGTCTCTCTGCGCTGCTGGTCTGCTACTCCTTTCGTTTATTTTCTATGGCAAAATTACTAGCTTTGGGAGGTATTGGGATATTAAGCCATTTTGTGTTTTAAGACTTTTATTGTGTAGGAAAGAAAACGACCCTGTTTAACGAAACTTTGAATAATTTTCAATATTTAGTTTAAAGTTGAAATTTATTTATAAAATTTGGACGAAAATTGTTAAATAACAAGACTTCCTTTGAGTTTCAAGTTGAAGAATGTTCGTGTGCTTTATTGAACTATTTTTTACAAAAAAAGACAGTCACTTTCAGTTTCAATTGTTGCTTGATACTTTATTGGACATCCCCTAGCTATTTAAGGAAGGATGAAGAGGAAAATAAAGTGATTTTTTGATCGATTTTTCTTATTATAAGACCATTATATGCACAGTGAAACATTCAGGAAATACAGTCTCCGAATGATTTTAAAATTCAAATATGGTTCGTATTTTAAAGATAATTTGAAATAAGCATTACTGACTAATAGCTTAACGCCCTGCCTTCCTGTTAACAAAATTTCCGTTGCACGCTCTACATCTCGCGCCACGATAGTCACATCGCAAGCAACTTTCATTAAATCTCGCGATAAATTTCATTCGGCATGGAGCGTGCCACGAGAATTTTGTCAATAGGAAGGCAGGGCGTTACGTGATGGGTCGGAGTTCATTATTTCAAATTATCCATAAAATCTGAACCTAATTGGAATTTCAAAATCATTCGGAGATATTTCCTGGATGTTTCACTATGCAGAATGGTCTTATAATTAGTAGAAGAATCGATAAAAAATTATTAGATTTTTAATTTCACCATCCCATTAAACACATTCTTAATCGTATTCTAAAAGACAGACATAAACTGTAATGAAATTAGGAGGTAAAGTATTGTAATATTAAAAATAGAGATGCGCCCTGTTCGCTGGTATTTTTTTCTCCGTATGAGTAACCAGCCCACGTCGTGACCGGTATTAATTTTAATAACCTGATAATTAATCTTGACTAACTTAAAACATTGTTTTAGTGTATGGTTTCAGGCTCAGCAGGACAATTGCCCAACCCATACGTCCCGACTCGTTGCAAGATTTCTGGAGAACGTAGGAATTGAAGCTTTGGATCGACCCGACTTGAATCCGATTTAGCGTTTATGTCTGTCATTTAATAAAAGATTAAAAATGTGTTTAATGGCTGAGGGAGGTTAAGTCAAATATTAAGCTTAAATTGAAACTGAAAATAACAGTCTTGTTTGTAATAGATAGTTCAAGAACGCAGACGGTATTTCCTGGATGTTTCACTATGCAAAATGGTCTTATAATTAGAAGAAGAATCGATAAAAATCACTTAATTGTCCTCTTCATCCTCCCTTTAAGGGCTAGGGGATATCCAATAAAATATCAAGCAACAATTCAAGCTGAAAGTGACTGTCTTGTTTGTATAAAATAGTTCAATAAAGCACACGAGCATTCTTCAATTTGAAACTCGAAGGAAGTCTTGTTATTTGAAAATTTTCGTCCAAATCTTTTAAATATTTTTCAACTTTAACTAGTTATCAATAATGATATTAATAGTTATCCAAAATTTCTTTTAAAAGGCTAGTTATCTTTCCTACACAATAAAAGTCTTAAAACACAAAATGGCCTAATATCCCAATACCTCCCAAAGTTAGTATATTTGCCATAGAAAATAAACGAAAGGAGTAGCAGACGGTATCGTTCCTTTCAACCGAATTCCCAATGGACCGAAATCCCATTCGACCGAATATCCCGCAATGATTTTAGATTTCCAGCCCAATGGCTATATTCCCGATGGACCGAAATCCCAATCGTCCGAATATGCCCCTAAAAAATACATGAATATAACTTGAAACACTGTAGCCGTCAGCGATTCGGTGGTGTAGTGGATACGATGTTGGACTGCGAAGCGATAGGTTGTTGGTTCGAATCTCCGTAAGGTATGTTAATAATATTAAAAGTAAATGTTTCGTGATACTAATTAAAACGCCCACTTTCATTCCTTTCAAGGCAAGAGATATATAGAATTAATAAACAAATTGTGCTTAAAATGAAGTGCAGTCTTAATGGTAGTTCCATCAATGTCTTTTAAATTAAAATTTTAATATTTTGGTTTCGGGTGGTTTAGGTTAGGTTAGCTTAGCTTAGCTTAGCTTAGCTTAGGTTAGGTTAGCTTAGCTTAGCTTAGGTTAGGTTAGCTTAGCTTAGCTTAGCTTAGGTTAGCTTAGCTTAGCTTAGGTTAGCTTAGCTTAGCTTAGGTTAGGTTAGCTTAGCTTAGGTTAGGTTAGGTTAGCTTAGGTTAGGTTAGGTTAGGTTAGGTTAGCTTAGGTTAGCTTAGGTTAGGTTAACTTAGGTTAGGTTAGGTTAGGTTAACTTAGGTTAGGTTAGGTTAGGTTAACTTAGGTTAGGTTAGGTTAGGTTAGGTTAGCTTAGGTTAGATAAGGTTAGGTTAGGTTTGGTTTGGTTCCAATAAAACGTTGACACCTTTTCCAAAATATGCTCCTTTTAATTAGCTACCACCTTTTCCAAAATATTCTCCCATTAAATAGCTACCACCTTTTCCAAAACATTCTCTTATTAATTACCTGCCACCTTTTCCAAAAGATTTTCCTATTAATTAGCTCCCACATTTTTCAAAATATTCTCCTATTAATTAGCTACCACCTTTTCCAAAACATTCTCCTACTAATTAGCTGCCACATTTTCCAAAATATTCTCCTTTTAATTAGCTACCACCTTTTCTAAAATATTCTCCTATTAATTATCTGACATCTTTTCCAAAATATTTGTATTATTGCTAATAAATTGTTTTAATACTCATATAAATAATCTTTTTACCTCCAAACAAGGTTGGGTTGGGTTAGGTTAGGTTAGGTTAGGTTACGTTTGGTTAGGTTAGGTTAGGTTAGGCTAGGGTAGGTGAGGTGAGGAGTGCAGTAATACATTTTCAACTCACATTTATTTTAACAATAATACGTTGTGAAATTAAAAATATATTTAATGCAAAACCACACAGTATGTCTTCTTCCAGTTCAATAGAATTTCGGTCCAATGGGACTATAATAAAATCGCACCTTTGGCTACGTTCGGTCGAATGGGACCCCAAAAAAAAACCCCTTCTGTCGAATGGGAATTCGGTTCAATGGGACCAAAACTAGCAGACCAGCAGCGCAGAGAGGCCAACTTCAAGTGTTTACCGTTCGGGTTCGTTTTAGCTGTTAGCTGTTATTTTCAGTTGTGATCACTGTTACCTGCATTAATTTTTTTTAATTTAATTTTTAGGTTTTTCCATCGGTAGCTTTGAACGTCAGTTGTGAAATACGCCTTTGCCCATGCTTTGGTTGCGGTCGGCTTTATTATTAGGCCTCAACAGAGATAGATATAATTTTAGAGGTAGGAATAGAGAACGGTGAGCGTTTAATTCAGTCCGATCATAGCCCAGTATAGAGCCCCTCCCTCCAACACGTAATAAAAAGTTTAAAATTTCAGATTGGCTCACTTAAACTAGGTTTTTATGACGTTGCTTACTGGGACGGCAAAAAATACGTAATTCCCTTTTACCTTTGTCGCTATGACCAGCCTCTTCTTTCATATCCCACCGTCCCGAGGAAGGGGGTCCGGGACTTTGACGTGCGCCCAGATTACTCTGTTCCCTATTTCTGCTTCTAAAATAAACAATCTTTCAATGGCCTCACATTTGCGCTAAACGCCGAAGGCTATGGGCAACCCCAGGCTCCGTTTAGCGAAGCTCAATCGCTTAGCGAACGTTCCTAGCATAGAAGCCATCTCCTCTGAAGATGTTTCTTATATGGAATAGTCGAATATGTCAATTTGAAGAGATCTCGTGAAGCGCATATGCCATCATGAATGAGATTTTCACTAGGCTGCAATGAATCGGGCTGAAGACCTAGACGTAATTATTATGAGTTCTAAATATTATGATATCACGGGCTCACGGCCCAAATAACTATATTTTCAAACCGATTCTCCTCTTCAAAAGACGCGAGTTTTCTCTTAAAGGGAGTGGGAAGTGGAAAATAAAGTGATTTTTTTATTGATTCTTCTACTAATCATGAGACCAGTATGCATAATGAAAAATTCAGGAAATAAATCCCATTGATTTTAATATTCAAATTAGGTTAAGATTTTAAGCATAATTTTAAAAAAGGAACTCCGACCAATCCCGTAACGCCGTGCCTTTTCGTTAACAAAATTTTCGTGGCACACTACATGTCTCGCGCCACAATTGTCACATCGTGCAAATTTTTTCAAGTCTCGCGATAAATTTATTCAACACGGAGCGTGGTAAGAGAAAATTGTTGATAAAAAGGCGGGGCGCGACGCGATTGGTCGAAGATTCCCTATTTAAAATTATCCATGAAATTTCAAACTAATTGTCGTTTAAAAATCGTTCGGTGTTATTTCCTGGATGTTTCACGATGCAGATTGGCCTTATAGAAGAATCCATAAAAAATTTCTTTATTTTCCACGTCACCATCCCTTTAATGAACGTCTGATTTGTTTCAAAGTATTGCGCCACAAGACCAATCATATATATATGCATAAAGTGTCATAACATCTAACAAGCATAATTACGACAAAGATTCGATACTCGATTATGAATTATCGCCACTCTAACCAAGTTTGCCAGATTTTGATTAAAGGCTGATTATTCGTGACCTATTCATCCGAATTGAATTTGGTGAAAACTTTTCAATTATGAATCGACCCCAAGGAATCCGAAAATCGCATTTATATCCTCGAGAATCCAATATTTTCAAAGTTGATAATTTTGACATTTCCGGTTTCCGGTATAAGTATGCAAAGGTCAACTTTGGAAAAGGTAAAATTTGAAAGAGGAATGCAAAACTTTTATAACGCACTTTATTCCAGAGCGCTAGCTTGAATAGTTTTTTAAATATAGTAAAGTATGTGCGAAAAACGCAACGCGCAAAGACTTTTTTAACAGTCTGTACAGTACTGGCACTTTTAACCATAGCATCTTCCTCGTCCTCCTCCTGAGTATTTAGTGCCAAGGTAGGTAGCGACGCACTATCTTTACTCGAACCCAATTTGGGCGGGTTATATCGCAACGTGGACTGCCTGATCTTCCGCCTGTCCCTAGCTTGCGACAGGGTAAGATGAACGTGTTGTGGAGAAAGAATGTAGATCACCCCCCCCCCTTGTTTCTTCTAAGGGTCCTTGACCGAGAGTTTCGTGAAATTGCGCGATCCATTGTCCGTAGGATTGAAGGGCGAGGTCTCGGAAATTGCAGGAACGGCTGGCGCTAGGTAGGAAACCGGTGGCGAAATAATCGCGTTGACGAAAGAGGCCGCCCGGGCTCTATATCCCCGCTGGTCAATTACCGAAAGTTAGTGTCGCCTGTACATTAGGATGTATATTGCCAATGTGAATAAAGAAACAAAGCGAATAAGAAGACCGCAAAAACCTGGTAAATAAGTGTATCAAGAGCGTACTCAGCTAGGCCTACGTGTACCCGGTAAAAAAGCCTACATCTAATTAACTGGTGCCACCAATGACTTTAGTAATTAGCGACGCATATCGTTAAACACAAGTTGGGAAAACCAAAATATTACCTCTCCGAGTCGGGGAAAAGACTAGTATACGACTCAATATCGAAATACTAGAGCAACATTTTTTCCCTTTGTTTTGTCTAACGAGGCTTAAGTCATTGAATAGTTTTCTCTACATTGTAAAATATATAATCATCCGCTAATCCTAGGTTTCAAATCATTATTTACAAAGAATATATAAGTTCTATGTTAAATTTTATTCTCTGATGCTTACCACTAACCCGATAACGATTAGCCCTTTCACTGATCTAATGCTACCATGATGCTTTCTTCTATTATAAAATCTATATCTGATTATTTAAACGTGTATTAAACTTTCGGCTCACTCTGAACCGTTAATGTCCCTTCATTACAGACACGATAATCAAAACCCAAAGTTTACTCCACCTCACGTCTCAATTACTAACTCTGGTTTACTAAGCCTATTGCGGATCAAACTTGATTTACCCGACACAATGCAGGCCTTAGCTTTCTGCTTGAAATAACTAAAACAAGGATTATTCTATATACAGATGTAGTATAGCTTAAGTAATATATAAACAGCCATTTTAAATAATAATATTAAAAAACATCCTTGGAATATCAAAATGAAACAGAGCTTTAAAGCTACAAAAGTACAAAATGCATCGTAATTACGAAAAGGACTTCCACATATTCACTTTATATTATGGAAAAAGTGAATATCAAGGTTCTGTAGGATTTCTTAACACATCAAAACAAAGCGAACTGCTAACTCGGCGCACTAGTGTGACAACGGACAGACACACACAGACCAAAAAAAATAGACTGCTTTATAACTCTTTCCGTATTAATTTTGAATTGAGAAAAGAGATTATCTTAAATATAAAAACAAGATTATCTTAAATATTAAAATAAATATAATTAATGTTTAATATTTTCTTCGTTAGTTATTGGCCTTATTGAACGTTACATCGTTTTAAAAAGAACAATTAAACATTCTTGAGAGACTTGACTAATATTGGCGTTTGAAATGAAGCATACGCCGGTTGCTTCGCCTTACTAAAATAGGTAGTATATAACGGTTTCGAATCGCAGCTATGGATAAGAACAGCGCAATTGCGTGAACCTTTGGTGGAAGCCCCACCTTAGGGAGGCCGGACGTTTCTCGTAACCCTGGCCGATCGCCGCGTATGTCTTAACCTTAAGGATGATGATGGAGTAGAAGCCAGGTGTGCAGACTGGTGTCCATGTGGGATGGACAAAAACAATGACCAGTAGATGGTGGTGTGTAGAAACCAGTGTGTACAGACTGGTGTCCATGTGGGATGGACAAAGACTAGAAGATGGTGGGGATCTCATTAGAAGCCAGGTGTACAGACTGGTGTCCATGTGGGATGGACAAAGACCAGAAGATGGTGGTGATTAGAAGCCAGTGTGTACAGACTTGTGTCCATGTGGGATGGACAAAGAGCAGCAGATGGTTGTGATTAGAAGCCAGTGTGTACAGACTGCTGTCCATGTGGGATGGACACAGAGCAGCAGATGATTGTGATTAGAAGCCAGTGTGTACAGACTGCTGTCCATGTGGGATGGACAAAGACCAGAGGCTGGTGATGTCAGACAGGCAATGGAGTAATAGCCTGTAAGTGTAATACAATTTCCGAAATTTCCGGAAATTGAGAACACGTTTGCTCCGATTTGAAAACTGCGAACGCGGTCACGTGGGTGTAACAACAGACAGACAGACACACAGACAGACAGACACACAGACACGTCGAAATTAGAACCTCTCCGTGACATACGTCACTCGGAGAGGTAAAAACACATAAAATAGCACAGATCTTACGATTAACGAATGGCGAGCTTGGTTCTGATTCAGGAGCACAAAAGTTAAACAAAAACAAAATCCGGGAGCTCACGCGAGATGCGACTGGCTCCAACGAGCAAGCAATGTTAAACCTATGTCTTTCATATGAGCGCCTGTAGAATGATTTGTCCCCAGTACACCGGAGCTTTAAATTGTAGGAAAAAATAATTTATCTTCTAATTAAACGCCTATTTTACCATATTTTATTTTTTTCTTTCTTGTTCGAGATAAGTATGCCTTAATGCATTTTAACTGCACATTCGTATAGATTATAAAGTTTTATTTTAAATCTTTCTAACTCGAAGTAGAAATACGAGATTTTGGAAAATAAACGATACAGTAACAATACGAACTACTGGCGACCAATAGTCTAGTAGATGTTATCTCTAAAAAGAACTCTTGGTCATTCCTCTTTTGACGCGTGATGGGCGGTCAGCTCGACCCTTCAACGGATTTTCCCGATTTCAGAAAAATCTCGCCTTTCTTAAGCCTCGCTTCTCCTATATTTTAATTCATATATTGAGAGTATATAACTGTCAAGGTTTACGATAATTAAAATAATGACACCTTCATTATTATTTTTTATTTTTTTTTGCAATATTTAGCGAGTTACAAGAGTGTTTATCCGTTTTAATCCCACGTGTTCTTCTGTGGGTGCCTGAACGTTGCTTTATCCTCACTACACCGTGCCTTGAATTAGAAGGAAGCATTTCTTTACGTATCAATAAACCGCAACTTTTTATAATTTTGGTAATTAAGTGTGAATAAACGAAAACTTAAATCTAAAATTTAGAATTTGAACGAAATATAAAAAGCGCTTCTAGAAGCATTTGATAAATACTCTCTAACGAACAAAAATACACAAACGTTTGTAGAATTATTTCGCGTAAAATTACAAATAGGCATAACATTAATTAATTAAACAATAAAATAAAACGTGTAGTGAACTTAAATTAACCCACAGTACTTTTGTCTTTCCACCCCTTTTTGAAATAACCTATATATTGTTATTTCAAAATGTTTTGCATTTTCTGTAATGTTTTCTATTAAAATGATTTTAAGCTTAGGTTATGTAAAGGGACGATTTGGTGGTCAAGAAATGGAACCACAAAGCTTCCCTCGATCTCTTTTTCGATTTTATCATGAACTAAACCGCAATGATTGTAGAAACCTTTGTCAAAATTAGTAATTTTTTTCTTGTATTTTTTGCTTAATTAAATTTAAATTAATAAATCTCTAAAATTTAAAACTTAACCTTTAAATATAAAATAAATATCTTGAAAACGAAATATAAAATAAATATCTTAAAAACGAAATATAAAATAAATATCTTAAAAACGAAATATAAAATAAATATCTTGAAAACGAAATGTTCAAAACAAGTTATAATAAAAAACTGTATAAAATAGACATTGTAAAAAAAGAGAAAACAGCAAATACACGCCTTGTAAAAGAGAGAAGCTCTATGGGTGGAGAAAAACGGCTTAAAAAGCCTACTTTAATCCCTTAGTAGCGAACGTTTACCCCTATCTCGCTTCTCTCTTCGGAAAATAACCAACTCTAAAATGTAAAGCTAAGCCGTAGTGAAAGAAACTGGCCACGTCACGGGGTTTCCCTACGGGGCCCCAAGTTCAAAAATTTGTACTCCTCTTTCAAATAAAATTTACATTCGCTGCTGCCCTCCAAGAGGAAGCGTCTCACAAAAAAGTCTTATAAAATAAATAAAAATATTGACAAATAAAACAAAGAAATTCATTCACAGGATTTTTCAGTCGGTCTTGTGGTAACGATAAATTAAAATTAGCTCTCCCAGAGTTTTAAAATAAAAATATATAAAAAAGGCAAGGTTTCGAACCCAGCCAAAACCAAAAAGAAGGGTTTATTCATGGTGCCGAAACCCGGGATTACTAAAGAACGGGCTTCTAATGAACTTGTGAGAACAATATCATCTTGTGAAAGAACAATACGGTGAATTATATCAACCCGTATAAATCGAACTAAGTTAAGTGTGCGCGACAAAAGTAATTCTCGCGAAAAATACGATGAAAAATATCATCTCGTAGAAATAAAAAGAACTAAAAATAAATACGTAAGTGGAATTTTAAATAAAAATAATTAAAATGTCGGAGACCGGAAGTAAAGATGCCGCGGAAATGGCCAAAATAGACTCCGAAATAAAGAAAATTAACGCGTTACGAAGTACTGTACGCTCAAAAACAACGGTAGCTATAAACGCCTTAAAAACTTTAATTAATAATAACCCAAGTCCATTTTGGACTTAAAAGCGGAAAGTTTAAACGCGTTAAATAAAAAATAGACGAACTAATTGATCCGGATAAATATGACCTAAAGAAAGAAAACGATAAGGTAGAAGAATACCGCATAAATGTGCAACTAATCCGGACTCAAGTTAAAAGAGAGCTCAGAAAAGCGGGAATCACACTGGAAAATCTCGAACCCGCAACATCATCGGCCAGCTCAACGGTGTCGCCTCAAGAACTCGCCGCGAGCCTTCTTCTTCAAGCGAACAGCGAAGCGAGACTTCCACCAATCGTCATCACAAAATACGTCCGGAGAAGTAACCGAATGGAATGGATTATGGAGCCAATATTCTACGACAGTGGACAGCAAAACTTCTATTTTCAAGGTACAGAAATTCGCCTATTTAAAATCTTATTTAACTGGAGACGCCTTAAGCGTCATGAAAGGGCTAAGCCCGTCGGATGAAAATTATGACGAGGTTATAGACTTATTAACTACTAGATTTGGTAGAAAAGACATGGTGTCGCACGCGCATATGTTAGAATTGTTAACTTTAGAACCTGTAACAAGTTCGGGGGATTTGGCCGCTGTGAGAAAATTTTACGACGCGTGTGAAATAAACATTAGAACTTTGAGGTCGATAGGATTAGATAAAATGGATAATGGTGCATTCTTATGCCCAAAATTAATAGCGGTTTTACCTAAAGATATAAGATTAGAGTATACAAAAGCTAGAGGTACGTCCGCTGAATGGGACTTGCACGGGTTTATTGACTTCTTGAGAAAGGAAGTAGAAAGTCGCGAAACGTGCGAACGTTTAGGAGAAATGCGCCGATTTAAAAATATTCTGTTCAAAAGGGTGGCTTCATATCGCAAGATAATCATCAGATTTAAAGCACCGCCAGGTTTCGTAAATAATAGAAGATTTGAAAACAAAATGATTTTAGAAACTCGTCCGCGGCCGGTTTAAATACTACCGTAAGGGCCCCGGGGAGAAGAGCGGGGGGAAGAAATGTGTTTTGTATTTTTTGCAAATGGGACACGCATCCCACGAGTAATTGCGAAAATTTCACGCTCTCCGAAAAGAAACGAATGATTGAGGAAGATAATCGCTGCTCTATTTGTACAAGATTTAGGCATGAAACTAATGACTGTACTTCTTACTATAATTCCTGCAAAATATGCAAGGGCAAACATAACGCGGCAATATGTGAGAAAAATGAAGTAAACAAAAAGCAGGTTCAACCTAATGAAAAAAGAACAACTCGAGAAACAATAGAAGTCGCGACGAATTCGGTAACCTGTGGAAACGGACAAATGGTCTGAAGCTATCGCTAAGAATCAAGATTGTGAAAGCGGAACCATAGCGCGTTGTCTTCTGGATCAAGGAAGCCAGGCTAGCTTTTTTTACGGAAGACATCTCCAGAAAATTAAAACTGCCCATAGTAGGAGAGAGAAAAATAGAAATAAAAAACTTCGGAAATGAAGAACCCGCCACAGTAGTAAGAAAACTAGTTGAACTCACGCTCGAAAACGCGTACCAAAGAAGCGAAAGGGTTCCCTGGAGGTTCCCTATATTAGTGAAGCCGTAGAAACCGCCAGATGCGAAGATATCAAAGAAAAGATGCGGTCAAAACAACTGCAATTAGCCGATCAGTCAGAATTTAAAACACCGTCCAATTCTACCATCGGAATCTTGATCGGTGGGGACACCTACTGGGAGTTTGTTAGTGGACAAATAGAAAGACTCTCCAGGTCCCTAGTGGCCGTCGAAACCACCTTTGGATGGGCCATCGGTGGTCCAGCAAAAATAGGTAGCGTAGCCGTCTGATGCTACGCCGTTAGAGTAATGAAAGTGACCGTCACAGAAAAAGAAATTATGAAACAAATGGAAACGTTCTGGTCATTGGAAGCCATGGTAGTTCAAGAAAGTCTGGAAAAAGAAACGAGCGAAACAGAAGTTATGGAGAACTTCAAACAAAAAATAAAAAAGAAAATAGGCGTTACTTCGTAAAATTTCCATGGAGCACCTGTAAAAAGAATTTGCCAGACAATGAAGAAGTGGCTAGAAAAAGAATGGAGACGCAAGTCAGAAAGTTTAACAAAGATCCAGCCCTCTACGAGCCTTACAAAAAAGTAATCGATGACCAATTGTGCAACGGAATCGTAGAAATAGTAGAGAATCCCGAAATAAAACCAGATGGAACTTACTACCTTCCTCAAGAAGGAGAAATTAGACCAGAGATCTTAACAACTACCGTTCGGGATAACGGCCAGTCCTTACCTACTAGCCGCGACAATAAAAACACACGTTCAAAGCTACGTACAAAAATATCCAGAAACTTGTGAGGTGCTGGACCAAGAGCTCTACGTGGATGATCTCACCACTGGGAAAGACAATATAAAAGAGGCTTTCTAGTTGACAGTCGAAGCGTCAGAAATTCGAAAAGAAGCTTCAATGACTCTAAGAAAATGGAACTCAAATAGCGCGGAATTAAGAAAAATATTTCATGAAGAAACAAACAACCCCAACTCAACCTTGAAATTCGAAGGACCGTTGGATGCCAAAGAACAAAAAATATTGGGCTTGACTCTGGAGCCCGAAGCCGACGTTTTGTCTTTCGACTTGAAGAACCTGTTAAATGCCGTTCAAACCAATAAAAACAGTAAAAGATTTGTTGTGAGCGTTTGAGCTCAAATGTTTGATCCTGTAGGGATTATCTCGCCATACACCATGCGAGCCAAATTTGAATTTCAATAGCTATGGAAAAAAAGCTCGATTGGGACTCGCCCCTACCGGAAGATTTGAGCAAAGAATTTCGAAATTGGCTGGAAGAAATGAAAGATCTTGAAAAATTGAAGTTACCCCGATGTTATTATTCGGAACCTAAAGAAGATATAATAGAGAAAGAACTACTCTGCTTCACGGACGTGAGCAAAAAGCCTACGCCGCGGTAATTTTCATGCGTTACGTCAACAAGAAAAAATAAATCAAGGTGTTATTCGTAGCTTCAAAAACAAGAGTCGCCCCATTGAGCAAAACTACCGTTCCATCTACTAAAGAACTGACCATCCCAAGATTAGAACTGATCGGCTGCCTTCTACGAGCTAGATTAATCAACAACGTGAAGCCAATATTCAAAGAAAATATTAAAATAAACATGTGGACAGATTCCACGATTGCCAGAGATTGGACTAAAGGTCAAGCGAAACTTTGGAAACCCTTTATTCAAAACAGCATCAACGAAAGAATCTCAATGGCCAGCAGAACAAAGCCCCGAGTTTGATTTCAAACAAGTTGAAGAAGAAAAAAGGAAAGTTGTTCTAGCCGTAAAGATTGAAGAAAAGGTCGGACTCCAGCACGTGGTCGATCTGACAAGATACAGCGACATAAACAAAACTCTTAGGATTATCACTTATCTATACAGAACAGCCAAAATGGCAAGAAAAGAAAAAGCCGAAACGGGTGAAATTAGCACCGAAGAAATTAACCACGCTGAAAATATGCTAATTAGGGATATCCAAAAGGAAGATTATGGAAAAGAAATTAAAGTTTTAAAAGAAAACAAGGACTTCCCTAAGGATTCGACCATTCTGACTCTAAAACCAAAACTTAACGAAGAGGGTCTTTTATGCGTCGGAGGCAGACTCGACGATTCAGAATTTTCTTACGCAATCAAACACCCCATAATCTTAAATAAAACTCAGCAAACTGCCCAGCTTATAATGAAACGATGCCACGAGGCAGTACTGTCTTCTGGAATACAGGCAACCGTTACAGAGGCGAGAGAAAGATTTTGGATTTTCGCTGGAAGGCAACTTGCTAGGAACGTCGTAAGGCATTATTATAAATGTCGAAGATACGCTGCAAAACCAAGCCAAGCACCCATGGGAACTTTACCCAAAGAAAGAATTACGCATTCAACCATTTGCAGTGGTCGGACTAGATTTTGCCGGCCCTCTAACGGTAAAAATTGGCAAAAACATAGAAAAAGCGCACATATGTTTATACACCTGCGCCACCACTCGTGCCATACACTTCCAGTTGGTTCCCTCATTATCAACTTATGACTTTCTCATGTCACTTAGAAGAATCATTGCAAGGAGAGGCATACCGTCTATAATCTATATAGACAACGCCCAAACGTTCAAACGAGCAAAATTGGATTTAGATTTACTCTGGAAAAACATTGAAAATGACCAAACCAAGCAATTCTTTACCAAGCATAGAATTCAATGGAAATCTATAGTAGAAAAAGCCCCTTGGATTGGTGGATTTTACGAGAGACTGGTTAAAAGCGTCATTCTAAAGAGAGTTCTCGGGAAAGCTGCCCTATCTTATCAAGAGCTTACAACGGTCCTCCTCGAAACAAAGGCCGTAATTAATTCAAGACCGCTAACTTACGAGTTCAATACCGTCAACGAACCAGAGCCATTGTGCCCCGCTCAATTCATTACTGGAAAAAGATTAACCGCTTTGCCACATCAAAAACTAAACACCAATGAGATTCCCAAATCACAAGAGGAATTTACTAAACGGCTACAATATAGAAATTCGCTTATGGACAAGCTATGGAAAAGGTGCAGGGAAGAATACGTGCTAGAATTAAGGACAGCGCATCACATCACATTAATCTAGCCAAAAATAAAATAAAAGACAAAGTTAAGATTGGTGATGTCATGCTGGTCCATGAAGACAAAATTCCAAAGCACATGTGGAAGTTAGATGTAGTATCTGAGGTTAGAATAGGTCGGGATGGAGAAATTTCATCGTGTTCTATAAAAACAGGAATTCAAAATGTTATCAGATGACCAATCCAGCTTCTATATCCATTAGAAATTAACCATTTTTCTGATTAAAATAATTTTACTTAACGCTACCCCCCTCCCTTCCGTGTACCTTTGTCAAAATTAGTAATTTTTTTCTTGTATTTTTTGCTTAATTAAATTTAAATTAATAAATCTCTAAAATTAAAAACTTAACCTTTAAATATAAAATAAATATCTTAAAAACGAAATATAAAATAAATATCTTAAAAACGAAATATAAAATAAATATCTTAAAAACGAAATATAAAATAAATATCTTAAAAACGAAATATTAAATAAATATCTTAAAAACGAAATATTAAATAAATATCTTAAAAACGAAATATAAAATAAATATCTTAAAAACGAAATATAAAATAAATATCTTAAAAACGAAATATAAAATAAATATCTTAAAAACGAAATATAAAATAAATATCTTAAAAACGAAATGTTCAAAACAATTTATAATAAAAAAGCTGTATAAAATAGACATTGTAAATAAAGAGAAAAAAGCAAATACACGCCTTGTAAAAGAGAGAAGCTCTATGGGTGGAGAAAAACCGCTTAAAAAGCCTACTTTAATCCCTTAGTAGCGAACGTTTACCCCTATCTCACTTCTCTCACAGGATTTTTCAGTCGGTCTTGAGGTAACGATAAATTAAAATTAGCTCTCCCAGAGTTTTAAATTAAAAATATATAAAAAAGGCAAGGTTTCGAACCCAACCAAAACCAAAAAGAAGGGCTTATTCAAAGCTCACGGAGAAGCCCTGGAAAGGTGAGAGAGATGGATTCGCTTTGAAAAAAGCAAAAACCCACGTCGTCACTAACACACTCTCTCGCTTCACTCAGATTTTCCTTCCTTCTTATTGGTGAAAAAAAATTTTTTCAAGTCGTTCAAAAACTATAAATACGAATGGGCGCTCTCCAATGTCCATTCTCTTGCGACTTCTCCTCCAAGACTAGTACCCTTTCAAAGCCTTTTTAAATCTTCGCAATTTTATTAAGACTTTAATTTTCTCAACAGTCCTAGTACTGTTTCCAAACAGCTTTTTTAAAAGCTAAAATTCGAGTTGAACTTGAATTCGTTTTAAGTTTTGTGTTTTTTAACATTTTTAAAATTTTAACTTTTTGCGAATATGTTTTAGAAAATCATTAGTGGTTATCTCCTAGACTGTATTCCATATTATTTATTTAACCTTCTCTACGCGATATACGACGGGCTATCCTACTTTCAATATGTTTTGGAAATTCATTCTTGGTTACCTCCCAGACTATATATAAACATATAAATTTTAGATAAAATCTACCCCATATACGAGGGGCCTAATGCGCATTGACGAATTTTCACGCGCCTCACGCTCGTGCGTGTATTGAAATCACGGGCGCATGAGCGCAAAACGGTGAAAATTTTCCAGTGGGCATCGTGCTTTAGACTATGATTTATTTCACCCAAAATACGCGAAAACTAAAGATTATCTACCCTCAAGATACTTTGAAATTTCTTTAAAGGGAGGGTGAAATGGAAAATTAAGTGATTTTTAGCGATTATTGTATTATTATAAAACCATATGCATAGCGAAACATACATACAATAATTCCAAATTATTATAAAATTCAATATAGTTTGAGATTCCATGAATAATTTGAAATTTGCTCAACCTGCCGTTTTGATTACAAAACTCCCCTGGTTTGCTCCATGGCCAATGAATTTATCACCAGATTTGATAAGAATTGCACGCGATATAACAATCGTGGCGCGAGATATAGAGCGTGCCAAGAGAATTTTGTTTGGTCGTAGACGGAAATTTCATATTCTCCGTGAAATCTCAAAATAATTTGAATTTTAAAACAATTCAGAGGTATTTCATGGATCTTTCAAAATGGTCTTATAATTATTTTACGAATTGATAAACAATCACTTGATTTTATTTTCGTCATACCTGTAAGTGCTTTTGCTTTTGCAATATCCATGATGGGTTTCAACGAAAAACTCGAAGATTATGAGGTCAAAACAAATATTTTAACAAGTTTGAGACATTTTTGGTGTCTACTATAAGTGCGTCATTTGTTATTAAGCTATTCTAAAACAAAATGCTTATTTGGGTACTAGTATAAACAGATTCGACGATCCTTCTTCGGATTGTTCTGAATCTGGATCAGGGACCAACTCGTCGCCCATTTGAAGCGCTGGAACGCATTCCGTTTTGTCCAGTGCCAATAATGCCTCGGAGGACGAGGACGATTGGAATTGCGTACAATCTGTACCCAGAGTATACGTTAAAGCTTTCGCTTTTAAATTTAAAGAGAGGGGCATTGGAGTCCGCAACATTCAGGACCATTATGAATATCGCGGTCATGTCACGAATGACACTGGTGCTGTCACCAATGTAAATGGGACAAATGTTCAAAACTTACATAAATCCAGCAAAGTAGTGCTGGAAACCTAGAGCGACCCGATCAGGTATGCAATTATCTTTTAACAATAGGAGATTTCCATACACTTTATAATTTTCTTGATTATATCTGATTTCTCTATTCCCAAAGAAAGCCCATGGAGGGATTCTGCGGGCCAGGCAGCCAAAGAGGTCCAACGAGGAGTTGTTGGCACCATCGAAGAAGGTAGTGAAATTCAAGCACGACTCCATCCAACAAATAAACTTCGAGTTTGCCCTAATGGCTATGGGTGCCAAGGACCGCATTGCATTTTCAATGCTCGACCAAGAAGGATTCCTAGAAGTGGTGGCGAGGGGTGGACCCCAGGTCACTGTACCATCTTCGATGGAACTTTTTGCCGGGATGAAAAATCTACTTGAAAAAGAAAAAGCCTACAATGTTTTGTGTTAGATAAAACAAAATTTATATAAAATATTTTTTTATGAATATAATTAAATACTTTTAATTTTATTCGACTAAGGAGGAAAAGCACTTGGTGTTAATTCGTTGGGGTGAAATTATCGAGGTTTACGTCAACTTCATAGTTGAGAAATTTCACCATCACCGCGCAATTCCTGTAGGTTTTGTTCATATCATGGCACTCTCATCCGAAAGTAATTTTCGGAAGATTAAGGGAGCCCTGGACGAAAGCTGAATAGAAACCTGAAAGTATGTACTTTAAAATTATCCCCATATATGGTTCTGTTCCCAGCAAACTATTTATTATAAATTTTTCGTTTATCGCAGGTGTGTTCGGTTCTCATGATGGACGCGCCAAAGTTTCTCTCTGACTAAAATAACGCACCAAAGGTTCTCTCCGACTAAAAAACGCTAAGTCGTGGGTTTTAGGCAAATAAAGAATATTTGCTCTATGTTTAATAATTGATGGGGAATACTTTTTTTACCATTTTGTTGTTTCCTTTTAAAAATAAAAACGGGATTACTTATTTTCCCCACTAACAAGACTTAAGTACTCGATCCTCTTTATAAAGTTGATATTAATCTCAAATCGTTATAATCTTGTAAATATTTCTTGATAAGTAACGGTTATGAAACAGTAATTGCTTTTATTTTAATACGCGTATCGCGAGTAAAGAATTAATAATAAAGCAACAACCGAAAAAAAGCATATTTCTTTTTTATAGTTGTAGAAGTTTCTTTTCTATTAATAAAAACGTGATATCTCCAATCATAATGGTCTTAAAGTTTTTAGATTAGACCTAGGCTTAAACATATTGCTTAGAGCCCATCGAGATTTGAAAACCCCATGCTTCTAATACTCTTAGTGAAAAAAAAGTCCGTTATTTGACACCAGATATATATACCGAATCCTCCATTAAAGTATGCGGGAAGAAGCAGCCACGGAAGAAGGGGACTTTTTAAATCTTAGATGTTGTCGAAGAAAGCGCAAATATACATCAGAGCAGATTTTTTTTATAGGTAGTGACATTAAGAATTTTCTAACGCTTCGTCGCTCATAGTTTAAAGGTGTAGTATAGCGTTTCAGGTATAACCACCTGTTTTTGTAGATTTGTCAGAAGTGGATCATATTACAGCTCCCTAGAAGTACTGGACGATATAACATCGCCGTGCATCAGCATTGTCTCCTAGCACTGAAGAGAAAAGGGTATATGCGAAACGCAGCGGCGAATTTGTGAACTAAACCAGAGGAATGAATTTGGCGCGAAAGTAATTTTTAATAAGCGGGCGAAGCAAACGGAAGTAAGTGGTAGGCTGGTAGCCAATGAGGAAAGGTTTGTGAGAGAAGAGCGCCGAAGGGTTGTGAATATAATAGTAGAAGTCCACTTTATTTTTCCGATTTTAAAAAATAATTGGCGGTCTATAGGTATTTTTAAACGCTTGTTTTGAAAAGGAAATTAATATGAATTCAAATTATCAAAATAGCCTTCATCATGCTAGAATATTTCTAATGTATCCCTAGTACAGTACAGCACTGAGCTAAGCTTCCACCGATCGATTAAAAGTTTTTAGCGGGGATAGTTGGACCGATTTATTACTAATTAAAGGTTATGTGCGTCGACATAGAAATTTGTTTTCCTTTTTTAAGTGTGACGAACGTTTTATTACATCACTTTTAATGTCACATAGATCGTGTTCAGATGTCTCTTTAATGTGGGCATGCAACCATTGCAATTAATTACATTGATCCTAACATAAGTCATTCTAAATCAAAATTATAACGCGATAATAAGCTTCACACGGCCGTCTGACAGCCATTATCATCAACCGGAACTTCCGTAGGTTAACCTAACTCAAGATCCGGGTTAATGGGAAAACTATACTTGTAAAACTGAGCTATAGATGGCGGGCTTGGATATCTTGGAAGAAAACGCTGTTTACAAAAGCATAACCTACGTCCAGTACTTATAGGGAGCTGTAATATGATTCACTTATGATTTGTAGATTTGTTTTTATTTTTAAAAATATTTGACTCTCCAAAAGTCTATTAAAAAACCTCATGTTATTTTGGCACTAATTTCAAAAGAATGATAAAATATATCAAGTTAAAGTTTGGTTGTCAATAATGAAAACAACTCCCCATTATTGCTTTTTTGTATTGGGATCCCATGTTTATTTATGACGGCTGCTGTTTAAACTGCATATGGGCCATCTTTGTCTTGCGGTCCTCGGGTTTCCTTGGAAATTCTGGCGGTATGTAGTGAAGTTAAAAATAACATACTTTCCCAAGTTGAAAAGTTAGCAACGTCTGATACGTATGGTCTGCCCAAACAATTGACTCTTGCATGTGGCGCGAGATATATGATGACCAACAATGTTGACACCTCTGACGGACTAACTAATGGCGCGACCGGTTGGTTAAGAAAGATAGAGTACGGCACAAATAGGCTCGGGGATAAAATCCCGTTCAGGGTATGGATGGAGTTTGACGATCCCAAAGTTGGGAAAATGTTGAGGCAAAAATGTCATGGTTTATATTTGAATAGTAATATTAACGCTTCGTGGACGCCTGTTAAAAAGGTCATCAAGTCGTTTAATAGAAAATGGAGACAAAATAATGCCTCAGTTTCTAGGAAGCAATTGCCTTGGATTGTTTCTGAGGCCATTACGATACATAAAGTCAAAGTGACACGAACTCGTCGGTAGTGGTGCATTGTAAGGCTACAAAAAAATTGGAAGAGCGCATTTATATGTGGCTTGTAGGGTCAGCTGCCCTAATTTGGAACAGTTCTAATATGGAACACTTTTCTTAAAATCGTCATAACGTAAGTTTGAGAGCTTGAAATATATATTTAAAGGGCTTATTTGGAATAATGAAGATCCCTCTATCCATAAAATACGGGCTCAAGACTCTATCATAAATTCCAGAGAAGATACAAGCTTAATTAGACAACCTCATATTTTGCGTAATTTATTTTTCCCAAAATGAAGGGAAAGTTCTCCCATGGGTCTCGGGAAATAAGCTTTCACGGCCAATGCGAAAAACATAGGCTTACGAAAACAATTCCATCGAAAACTTCGGATCTTTCTCTTCAAATTAAACACTTTAAACGCCAGGTTAGGTCCAAAAATTATTGAGAAAACTCGAATAGAAAATATGTCATCATTTGCCTAAAATGGAACACCCCGAAACTCGAAAATTTACTCTAGCTTTTTACGTCCATAACTAATGTTTTACTTACTAAAGGACAACAATAAAAGACCTCTTAAGATGCGTTGATTCATTACCTGTTTTATAATTTTGGCCCCGTAAGCGTAGATTACGATGCGGAAAAGATACGGGAATTATTGGGCCAGTATCCAGATTTATTCATAAACGTGATGCCACTTTTAGCTGATTTAGCATGTTTCGCCGAGTGATATTGGGTATAACTATACTTTCAAACACCGTATCATGACTCACTTGATGTAAAATGTAGATTCAACACAGTTACACCACAAAAACAAAACAGTGTAGGTTACTTTGATCTAACTTGGTAATTATTTCATTTGAAATACCGTTAGAGTGCATTTAATTTACAATGTTTAACCGGAATGAACTGACAGCGCGCCAATTTTTGAAGCTTTAAGCAGATGACACTCAGTGGCCTTTAAAATATATGTACAGGTATAAAATGGCAAGCGTTGGTCGCTAGATGGTCGTAGCATCGCTAACAAATTATATTTGCTAATTATTAGTTGCAAAAACTCGGATATTTTCGTATTTAAATTAGGGTGTTCCGAATTAGGACGGGGTGTTCCAATTTAGGACGGGGGCGTTCCAATTTAGGACAGACCGTTCCAAGTTAGGGCTGAAATCGACCTTTTTTAAAACCCATTTTGCAGGAAAAGTACGCGTCTTTGCAATCGATCGGAAATAGTTCAAACTTATTGTATTGGTCTGCTTGTTCACTTCAGTAACTTATTTGGTACTGAAAAATCTGACTTTCCAAAGAGCTTGGGAAAAAGTTCTAAGATAGGGCTACTGACCATAGTAGAGCCAAAAACGCTTCCGGTTTATATATTGATGGAAAATTTAAAGTTCCTAATTCAAAAACAACCTAGTAGAATTGGAACTTAAGAGGTTGTGAGACACAAAAAGCATCGAACTACCTTTCTTCCACGATCCCGTTTACATTTATGTACATAACGTGCAGTCTTTAAATGCTCATTTAGAAGACGTTTTAGCAGACAATGTAATAATGAAAAGTCAAATGTTATGTTTTTTTTGAAACGTGGAAAAAAGAGACGGACGATTTTAGAGTGCCATCTTTTAAGGAAGTAGGTGGTATTTACTTGCCAAGTACGGCACGCAGAGTTCGTCCATATATTTAAGAGAGACGCCTGAAAACGGAGTTAAAGAGATAGATACTAGAGTTTTACGAAGCGACAGTCCTGTTAGAAATTCTCACGTGGAACGTTGCTGGTTAGATGTTTACCCTTGGCTAAGAAACGCACATAAGGCTTGGGATCCTGTACTAAGAAACCTACTTTAGGCTTGGGATCCTTTACTAAGAAACCTACTTTAGGCTTGGGATCCTTGACTAAGAGACCCACTTAAGGCTTGGGATCCTGTACTAAGACACCTACTTTAGGCTTGGGATCCTTGACTAAGAGACCCACTTAAGGCTTGGGATCCTTGACTAAGAGACCCACTTAAGGCTTGGGATCCTTGACTAAGAGACCCACTTAAGGCTTGGGATCCTTGACTAAGAGACCCACTTAAGGCTTGGGATCCTTGACTAAGAGACCCACTTAAGGCTTGGGATCCTTGACTAAGAGACCCACTTAAGGCTTGGGATCCTTGACTAAGAGACCCACTTAAGGCTTGGGATCCCTGACTAAGAGACCCACACAAGGCTTGGGATCCTTGACTAAAAAACCCACATCTGACTTCAAGATTTGAAAAAAATGGTAAGTATCATTATTGGAATTGACGGTCATATAAGTTTGGTATTAATCCATTTAAAATTATGGCATATTTTATGAGTAACCTGGAGGATTGGCGTAGTTCATGAGTAGCCTAGAGGATTTGTGTAGTTAATGAATACCCTAGAGGTTATGCGTAGTTCATGAATACCCTAGACTGGATATGCGTAGTTCATGAATACCCTAGACTGGATATGCGTAGTTCATGAATACCCTAGAGGATTGGAGTGATTCATGAGTAACCCTACAGCATTGGTTTAGTTTATGGGTAACCATGGAGGACAAGGTCAACGAAATTGAAAACAAGGTATGTAATAGTGATAATTAGTTAATGGGGATAATCGTTGTGTGATTTATTGTGGTTCTTCAGAAAATACGTCGGCAAATATATCTCAAGGCTTATCCTTAGGCTTAATAAAGGTGAAATACAACTCTGAAAACGTTAAAATGGTTGCGTCAGATGACTGAGATCTGGAGCGGCAACTGTGGGTTTATGTAAAGGCGAACCACTGAACAAAGTGTAAGTGTTGCACCAAGTTTCATAGGTTTGGTGAAGAATGGAGCAATTTTGTATAGCGTACTTTAAAAATGTTTTAGGTATGGCGAAGCGGAAATGGCTGAATAATCGGCGACAATTCAATAGTCCTAGTCGAACATCCCCTTTTTTCGGCAAAACGCGGCCGAGGTGATTTTGAAAATGTTCCTGGCGGCGTTATCTGCCGTTGGTAACACTGCAGCGTCCTCAAAAGTTGGCCAACGCTCAAAGCGGAAGTTGGACTTCGCCGCAATTTATCGACTAGAACTATAGTTCTAGCACGTTCAATGTTATGGGAGCAGCAAGTAGAGCAATACAAGGGCGGGCTGCATAGCGGTCTAGCAGTGGAAATACAGAAAGGAGAAAAACTATTTTGTGGAACTGGAGTCGTCTTGGTCTTTGTTATCTGAAACGTACAGCGCCAATACACTTATGTAATAGTTTCGAAAAAACTAAACTTTATGAACTACGCCTCATCTACTAGGTTATTGCTTTCTTTCGGACGCTATCCACCAAACATTCATCCTTTAACAGTCTGAAGAAGTTTTTAATATTAATATTCCTAATTTGATTGTGGTTTTTTCCCAAATGGGTTTTCCCAGAGCCTTTTTTCCCACATGCGCTGTGGGTTTTTATGGCTCGAATTAGCTTGTATTATGACATGAATATTTGACATCCATTGCATCGTTCGATAATGCTATTAATAAATTTATTCGTGGATAGCTCAGACGTCAGAGTGAAAAATCAACTAATAATTTAAAAATACGTGTTTTAATATTAATAATTCAACTGTGATTATGGTTTTTTCCCAAATGGGTTTTCCCAGAGCCTTTTTTCCCACATGCGCTGTGGGTTTTTATGGCTCGAATTAGCTTGTATTATGACATGAATATTTGACATCCATTGCATCGTTCGATAATGCTATTAATAAATTTATTCGTGGAAAGCTCAGACGTCAGAGTGGAAAATCAATAATTTAAATATAAGTGTTTTAATATTAATAATTCAACTGTGATTATGGTTTTTTCCCCAATGGGTTTTCCCAGAACCTTTTTTCCCATATGCGCTGTGGGTTTTTATGGTTCGAATTTGCTTAATGTTAAATTATACTGAAGGTTCCAATATATAATGTTAAATAACTATTCAATGTTGTATATAGATAGAAACGTTGAAGTATTATAAATACTGTTCTGTTAATGGTTTTTCAATAACCTTTTGTTCCCATATGTATTGTGGGTTTTAAGGTTTTAATTAGGTTATATTTAACTTTTACTGTACAGTTTAATGTATTATGTTATTTATTGCTTTGTATATATTGAAGTATTGTTGAAGTGTTATAAATACTGTCTTCTGAGCCTAATGCAATATTATAAATACCGTCTTCTGAGCCTAATGTACTTTCAGAATGTTATGGTCTTGAATTAAATGAAAAGTAAATAAAGTGAACGTTAAAATATATGACATCGTCCCTATATTATGTGGTTTGATATGCTCATGGTTTCACAAGAAATATAAGAAAACCAAGATCAGAAGAAGAGTTTACATTTTTGAAGAGACTTTCCTTAGGAGCCTAGCTTATGTGTGATTGGGTTGTGGCTTCCATGTTTTGGGGACATTTGCTTTTTGTGTGGCGAGGTATGATTCAGCTTTGATATGGACAAATGTTACAAATCATACTGGTAGACTAAGAATACGGTTGAGGTATAGCGAGAGAAAAGAGTTTCCAAAGCAAGTGAGAGATATTGAAAAGGCTTGAACAATTGACTATTTTAAAATTCAATTCCTGCACTTGCAAAGAATTAAAAAAGCGATAGATGCATATATTTAGGTTGTTTAAGGGGTAGTTATAGTCATCTCCACTCGGAGAGGTAATATTTTGGCTTTCCCAACTTGTTTAATTTTATCGGGCGTTAATTCGACCCTCCCACAGGCTTTAATCCACCTTAAACACTTATCTAGTAGAGTTTTTGGTGTTGGGAAAGAGTAAAAAACCGTTACCTTTACTTCAGTTTTATCTAAGAACCATATTTTAATATTAATAAAAAACAAAATAATGATAAATGTTCCGTTAAATCACTAAAAAATGCAGCGCTTTTAACAAAAATTAAAACAAACGAACAGACGACGCCCGATGACGATGAGCGCGGAACAAGGTGCGCGGCTAAGAATCTCCCAGAACGGACGATAATCTGTAAGTGCGTTTCAATGGGAAAGCGGGCTCCTTCACCCCTATATCCTCCTAGCTATTTCGAGAACTGCTCTACCGGGAACTGCTCATACGAGGTACACCCACACCGCCTACCCCCCCAAATGAAAGGAAATGTCGATAATGTTACTTGAGTCTCTTCGAGGAAGATGTATAAGAGCCTAGAGGGGATACTCGTTCTGGAAAGGGGAGGTAAAAAAGGCAGATATCACATACAGTGGCGCGCAAGCCTTTGTTAAAGGCGCACGTTGTTGGAAACGAGGGATATTCAAAATAATAAACAAGCTCTTGAGGCTAGAGCAAGGAGACTTGAACGCTTGCGCGAGAATGTAAGATCTCTTGCCGAGAGGGGGTAGCGGTAACCACATGGCAACTGGGGAACGGGGGACTACGTGCATTTTCTCTGACTCCCCTCTTATACATTCTCCTTGCTCTCTTTTTATTCTTAGCTATTTCTACCATATCACCCGAATTAACTGTTCGAATCATATCTTCAACTTGGTTGTTAAGCGTCACGATCATTTTGTTCGTTTTGGGATGTTTCTTAAAAACCGATTTCTCCACAGAGACATACGATACCCTCAATTCGTTGGAAGACGTAATGGCGTCAAATTTAAAGCCCAAAATAATCGAGGGAGGTCTCGTCCACGAATATCTTAAGATGTTGGTAAGATTGTCTCGAAGAAATATTGAAAATGGCTTCTCTTAAACGAGTTGGTCCACTTAGGTTAAAGGAAATCGCGGCTCCGTTGATGCCCCTTATAGATGGCTTTTCCGCTACACAGTGGCTAAGCTTGCTAAAGGATAGTTAAGCCAAAGGCAGGAACCAATGGGAACTAGTGCATTAGGTCTGATTGGTTCCTGCTTTTGGCAAGGTAAATTTCGTGTCCGGAATTTTAGCCAGAATGCTAGGGGTGATCATGGAGCCGCGCTTTCCTTTAACATTGGGCGTTGAAATTCCGAAAAAATAACAACTAGACCGATCTTTTCAGGCTCTGGACAACGAAGCTGTCAATGTGTTTTTCAAAAGTATGACTGAGGCCAATTTCTGCACTCTTACGGATCTTATAAACTTAGATGGACACTCGGATGTTCTTTCTGGCGAATCGGCTCTAATCATCAGCAAAACCTATCTGATTTGGTTAATCGGAGAAGTTTTGACGGGAGATAAAGAATCGAAAGAATTAATCGAAAGCTTGGGAGGACTATACATTTCGGAGGATATTCACACCGATTATCTGCACATCATTTACAACATGTCATTCATCACAAACTCCCCGGAAATCCGAGAAATTGGTCAAATGAGGTACGATTACAACCCACAGACAAAAAAGGAAAGTCGTGTTGTCAAGCCATATCAGTACAGACAGAAGTAAGATGAGACTAGAAGTGAAGGGCTCTAGCATTGATAGTAGATCCTGGCACTAGTGAACAAATTTGAGAATTTTATGCCGCGCTAAAGCTAGAGTGAAAAAAATTGGTCGAGTTCCAAAAACATTTCCTACCCCCTTCCCCTCAACCTAAAGCGGCGGCACACGGACCCGGCTCCTTGAATCTAGTTCGGCCGTCTACCACCGCGAGCGTCTCACGTTTTGGAGGGGAAATTCTGAAACCGCCACCAGAGGGCCAACCCTTGGTGTGTTATCAAGAATATTCACTTTCGCCGAATAAAGAATTTGGTTAGCTCAATTCTTCTAGTCTCATCTCACTTCTGGTACAGACTTTTTATTTTAAATCCCTCCTTAATTAAAACTGATTGAATTTTGGGTTACTATTTTTTATTTTCTTTCAAAATAACAGCGTGTTTCCGATATATGAAAGCAAGCCGTTCGCTTATCTGGATTTGGAATTCGTTTATTCGCTTGAACATATAACTTGGATGAAACGGCGTGAAAGCGTAACCGATCTGAAAATATCGCAAATGACAACACCCTTCTATATACTACTAATGCTAGCTGCTGTATCAGCAATACTCACAACACTGGAAATCATATTCTAAAAAGATTGCTCAAAGACTGGCCTATAATAATAATTTTACACTTGGTTTCTTCTTAAATAGGCCCTAACGTTATATATTCGATGGCGATGCTTATGCTTTCAGTGTAACGGTAAACTTTTAACTTGGAGAAACTACGTAAACCTTAGCACAATTATGAATTGGGGTGGCGTAGCGGTTAGCGCTTTCGCCTCGCAACACGAGGATCCCGGGTTCGATCCCGGACTGTGGCACCGGGTGAAAATTTGGGAACAAATCCTTCTGCGTAGACTTTGCAAGTTCTCTCCCCGCTTGTTAAAGGAGTTTTCCTCCGCGGTCTAACCCGGTTTCTCCTTTCCATCAAAACTTGCAAAGGTTAACGGTAATAATTAGTATAAGGCGCTGTAGGTTAGCTCTGGCATAGGGGCTAGCCACCACCCCACATATGCATTGTAAAGGAACCCACCTGTAAACAAGCCACAGGCTTAGTGTGGAAATCCCTTCATAGACAAAAGCTTATATAATAATAATTATGATCTAGGTTCGCGTGAAAACAATATTATCGTTATACATTAAAAATAATATTAGCTTTCCAACGCGATTGCTAATTTTTGTCCATACTAAAGCCAATATTAAGATACCAAAGCAGGAGCTCGTCGGGCAATGGGATATCGGCACCAATGTATTCTACCTTCAACAGATCATTGGTCTATTCGCTTTTAATGACATCTAAGCAAAGCAAGAAAGGATATTTTCATTATAAAAGGCCTATCGATTGTTATATGAATGTATTTAAAAGAGTTCGCCGCAAGCTGAAATTTGAGTCGGGAAACAGCAATTTGGAAAATAAGTTTTCAGTTGGAAAACCTATGAATCAAGGCCGACCCAATGGATTTTATAACGGCTATTAAAATTCGTCCAACAGTCGGCAGATCTACAAAAATAATGAAATTTTTAGCCTGGATAAATGGAATCAGTTTACTAATACAATTCACAATGACCAACATGAGAGTTAAGAAAAGGACAATTGTCTGTTTTCTTTCTATTTGTGTTTATGTGGATGTGAAAGTACAGTTTTGAATAATGTTACAATATTTCATTCTGGCCATGACTATAACGTGAAGATAATTATATTGGAAAATAAAATTCGGAAAAAACTGTAATAGTTTCTATGAAAGGCTGAATGGCACGAAACGAACATAAATGAAATTACCTTTTGTTCTTCCCACATGTGATGAAGCACATTACTCCGGGTAGTTAATTTTTTTTTGTTCTATACGAGATCATACGATGTGACATATAAGAGTACACAAACCCAGCTTAGCAAGGAGTATGAGCTTACTTTTGAAAGTATTTTATGTGAAAGCATAAAAAGACCCCTTGAGACAAACCTTAAGTGATTTCTCGTTGCGTGTGACAGTTGTTTAATTATATCATGTACAAGGATCCTAACAATTAAACATAAATTGTTGAATTGAAGTATGTTCTTAACAGCCCAAAGAGTAGTATATTGGCTAGGGAGTCTTTGGAGTATGTTCTTAGACTCCTTAGCAAATATACTACTCTTTGGTAGGCGATGCTCTCTATGGTGATGCCTAGACTCGTTGTTCCTTTTGTACCACGTCAGTTCTACTTCATGCTACGTGTTCCGTCAAATAATGAAATTTTTTAATTACATCTATTAAACTTTATTCTAAAGCTTTCTGGCATTTTTCTGTGTTTCGCAACACATTAGGGTAGGTTAGTACTCTTGTCTATTCTGCCCATCTTAACACTCGCTTTTCCTATATGCTTACCCTCCAATTTAAATAAGCTAACGTAAAAGAGAACACGTCTAACTTATAACGGCTCTACTTTTTGCACTCAATTTAAGAAACCTTTCAATCTACAGTGTGTATATATTTTTTCCGTACAGAAGAAAGGCGATATAGCGTGGCCATTTCTGAGTGAGTGAGACCACGCTCCACACTAGAATGATATGTCTTAATTTGACAAATAGCCATAATCTTACCTAAGATATATAATTTTTACAGATATCCAAACATGTCGTGTTTAAAGACTGTCGTTCGTTCATCACTGTTCTTTATGATTTTTACCTTAAACTTTGTGCAAAAAGTCGAATCGGGAGTGCATAAGTACCATTTTGTTTCATTTTAAAATCTTCAAAAACATGGTATCATATTTATTCAGGATAACTACAGAAGTTGCATTAGAGACGTATCATAATCTTAGAGCTTTGAAAAATATCCCTTAAAAGTAATCCACCTCTTTTCCACGGAAGTGGGGTGGCGTAGCGGTTAGCGCTTTCACCTCGCAGCAAGAGGATCGCGGGTTCGATCCCGGACTGTGGCACCGGGTGAAAATCTGGGAACAAATCCTTCTTCGTAGAGTTTGCAAGTTCTCTCCCCGCTTGTTGAAAGGTGTTTTCCTCCGCGGTATAACTCGGTTTCTCCTTTTCATCAAAACTTGCAGAGGTTAACGGTAATAGTTAGTATAGGGCGCTGTAGGTTAGCTGTGGCATAGCCACAACCCCTCTATGCAATGTAAAGGGACCCAACTGTAAATAAGCCACAAGCTTAGTGTGGAAATCCCTTCATAGACAAAACCTAGATTATTATTATTACTATTCCTCAAAATATAATTGAACCTTTTATAGAGGTCTCTATAAAATCTGCATATTAAGATCACTTTCGATATCATTGCGTATTACAAAACAATGTTTTTATATTTACCTTAATTTTTTCAAACATTGCCTTCTACATAGTCGGTAAGTTTCTTATTGTTGTGGTTATTAATTTATAAAATGAAAAATTTCACAGTAATGCTTTCATTTTTTCCTTAAAGTTTCGTTATTCCTAGAGGGTATTCATTCTCCGCATTTTTATTACAAAATGCAATGTTTTAATTTTTATTTGATTTTTAAACATCGTTTTAGACTTATTTCGTGAGTTTTGAATGTTTACTAATTAAAGGAATAGTTCTACAGTATAGCTTCCTATTTTTTCTTTAATTCTTTAAAAACATTACTTATGCGTAGATAGTAAGATTCAATGCTTGTTTTGATAAACTATAGTTTCCTAGAATAATATAGAGCTCGGCATTTTCGATCAATTATCCACAAATTGGTGGATAACCGATTATTTATAAACAAATTTGTGGATTATAATACGATTTAACATGTAAGTTCTGTGAATAATTTTCGGGTATGGATAAAGATAAAATAAAGTGGATAATTGATCGAAAATGCCGAGCTCTAGAATAATATGAAAATAATGGTCCTAATTTCAACTGTTCTTCGACATCTTGATATAGTCCGTAAGATGTTTATGCTTATTTTTATCATTCAATAATACACTGTATAGTCTGATAATAATAGTAACACTTTTCATATTTCATCAACATTTCTTTTCGCATAGCCGGTAATTTCTTGAATTTATTAATCACATAAATAGATTTAGATTAATGCTTTTGTACTTATTGATTTTGAAAACTTCTATTTATACATAGAAGGTAAAAGACTTATAATTTCGATTATTATTCGTAGAGCTTTATCCATACTCGAAAATTATCCACAGAACTTAAATCGTATTATATTATATTGTTTATAAATAATCGGTTATCCACCAATTTGTGGATAATGTATAGATAATGCCGAGCTCTAATTATTTTTACAGAAATAATGATTTTTTCATATTTTTTCTCTCTAAACCATGTAAATTGCATAGAATGTAAGATTTTTTTACTTCTCGAATTATTTTTTCATTAAATGAATATGTTGAACATTTAGTCGTCCTGTAAGGCATCCGGGCTAGTGGGAACACAAACCAATTTTTAGAGATGGGCCGATACCAGTTTAAACCGATATCGATATATAATATGGAAAGTCGTTAAGGCTCGACATAGAAATTGGAGACTCGATAAAATCTCGAAACGACGTTTTGAACGCGCAGCTAAAGGCTCGAAGCTCGATAACCGAAAAAAGCAAGGCTCGAGGCTTGGCTCGAACCCAAAAAATCAAGGTTCGCACAGCCCTAGGAAATATAACTTCTTGTGCCGCGATAACAGACCAATTTAATACGTTGTTTGCCCATCTCACACCACTTGAAAAAGTGGCTAGTTATCCCTTCCTAGTTTCATTATCACTTCCTGTGAGAGCTTTTACAATGTTTTTGTTTGTATTATTTCCTTGAAACCTTAAACCTTGCAACAGTCTTGAATGGTAAAAATTTCTCTACATATTTCGATTTTAATGTAATGTAGTGAGTATCTTTTTTGAGAAAAGTGTTAGAGTTTTTATTTTTTGGTGAATCATTGCGTTACATACAGAATGTAAGATTTCTCTAAAAATATCGAATCTTAACTATTTCAGTATAATAACACTTTCATCTTGTTTGACCCTTTCAAATTTCGTTATGCATAGTTTGTAAGTTTCTCTGCTGATTTCTTAATTTTTTTAATTTATTGAATTAATATTATCATTACATTTTTGACAAATTCATAGCTTGTAAGTTTTAATGAATAATTCTGATTATTTGTAATTTCATCAAATAATATGAGAACAATGCTTTTTTTATACTTTTTAAAATGGCGTTATATAAAGCTTGTAAGCTATATAAATATTTAGTAATTTCAGTCCAATGGTTAAGAATAATAATTTAAATTTCGTACACTTTTGAAACTGTGCAATGAATAGCTCGTAAGCTTTCAATGCTTATTTTTGCACATTTATAATTTTCATGAATAGTTAAGAATGTTTTCTTTTTTTAATATCGTTTTATGTCTAGCTCGTAAGCTTTCCCAATTAGTTTTGACTATCTATAGTTACATTCAATGCGTTAAGAATGTTTTTATTTTTTCTTAAAATCTTCGTTACGTTAAGTTGGTAAGCTTCTGGTTTTCTAATATTTATTAGTTTCAATAATGAGTTTGATAGTAACTCGTTAATTTTATTTATTATTTTTTTTGTAAAAAATTGTTAATTCATAGCACGTAAGCTTTTTCTGGTTATTTGTAGATTTCATTTTGGGCCATCTTTAACATTACCAGGGATAGATTTAATTTTAGAAGTAGGAATGGAGAACATAGTAATCTAGGCGTGCGTCAAATTCCCGGACCCCCTTCCCCGGGACGGGAGGGTATGAAAGAAGAGGCGGGTCATAGCGACCGAGGTAAAAAGGAATTACGTATTTTTCGCCGTCCCCGTCAGCAAAGTCATCAAAACGTAGTTTAAGTGAACCAATAAAATATTTTAAACTTTTCGTTACGTGTTGGAGTAACGTACTGGGCTATGAGTCGCACTGAAGTGAAAACTAACCGTTCTCCATTCCTACTTCTAAAATTAAATCTATCCCTGATATTACATTATTTGTATGATTCTTGTGTTTAATAACTTTGTGATTTTATTTGAGAATGTTATTACTTTTTACTTTTTAACATTGTGTGACGCATAGTTTGTAAGTTTCTTAGTTTTGTTTTGAAAGAAGTTTGAAAGAAAAATTTGAGAGAAATGCATTTTCTTATTAAAACTTTTATATTTATTTATGCATAGATTGTAAGATTCCTCCGCTTCTTTCTAATTCCTAAATATAAAGTTTTATTTAATACTTAACTTTTCAACGCTATGTTAGACCAGGCCAGTAAGTCTCTTCGGCTTTATTTGACTAATTAATAAAAAAGCAAATAGTGTGACAGTATAGCTTACATTTTTCTTTATTCTTAAAAAATTCGTTATGCATAGGAAGTAAGTTTCCCTGCTTATTTCATGAGCTATAGTTTCCTTAAATAATATGAGACTAATGCTAATACTTCCGACTACTTCAAAAATTATTTATGTATAGAAGGTAAGCTTTTGTACGCTTATCTTTCAATCATACAGTGTATATTTTGAGAAAAATTGTTCTATTTCCATTTATTCATAAATATTTCTGTACCCGTATAGTCTGTAAGATCTCTCCGCTAATATCTTAAATTTCTTCAATTCATAAATTGAAATAAAATAATGCTTTCATTAATATTTATTTCGAAAAAATTGCATCATATATAGCAGGTAAGATTATTTTTTTCGATTACATATTTGTTGAGTGAAAATAGAATATTTTTTATATCAATTTTTTTTTTAGCTTTGCCCTATGGCATATTTTCTTTTTCAACAAATGTTGTTCCCATTAGTGTTTTTGCTTTGTTGTATTTTAAACATAAAAGTTGCAGAAACACCATTAATACTAATAATGAGCAATCACCGTTAGATTATCTATAAAAAAGTAGAAGTAACACCAATTGTATTAGTATTATTTATACAAAAATCTGCGTATCATTCTAGCTATTAAATGTTTTTTGGATTATTTATAATTTTACACGGATTGAACAATTATGTTATTATTTTGTTTGGTTTAAATGATTTTGAACGATATCAGTGGGAAACAAACCAACTTTAGTCGGTAGACCTGTTAAACGCCCTAACAAATGCAAGGAAATAATATGTTGATTTTTAATAAGAGAAACGAAAATACCTAAGAATAACTGCTAACGTTATTTTAATATCATTTTATACGACAGAGACACATTTTCCAAAATGGACAAAAAAGTATTTCTATAATAATCAAGCCAGACGTTTTATTAGCTTCCATGTTACATTGCTGGCCAATGCACGAAACACCCTTAGCTTCGCAATTTTATTAGAACTGTTCACGAGCCGAGATGAGCGAGATTTTTAAAAGCTCGGCTTGGCCAGAGTCGATAAAACGGGGCTCGGCTCGGTTAACATATATAGGTTTAATAAAAATTCCTACTACCAACTTACTTGAGAACGACTCGAAATGCCATCCCACGTTTAGGAATGAAAACCCGCCTCTGTAAAAATTGAAGATATCGTTATATGCTCACGGTTAGAGGCGAGAGAAAGCAAAATTTTCCACGCTTCATTTCATGTAAAAATACAATGGAACGCTATTGGTGGGGAGAAGAAAGACTAAATGGAAAGCACTATTTCTGTGACGAAGCTCGCGAGTCGTAGTGGCTCGATGCCTATGGGCTCGGATCGGCTCGACCTTAACAAAGCTCGCTGGTTAATTAATCAAGCCACCAAAGTGTCGGCTCGGCTTTAACTTGGCTCGCTCGTCTATTTTGACTTGATCGGAAAAAATTGGCATCAAATGACTTGCAGCGTCTCAATGATTAACCTTCCCTAGTTTTGGCTTTAGTCAGCCTCTCTCCGATAACCTACGTAACGTTCACACTCCTTGTAAAATCAGGCAGAGATGTCAGGCCGATTTTTGTCATCAAGACTTCAGGGTAAAACATTTATTTAAGCCCAGTAACCAAGATTGACCAACTTATTTCCGAAATTGGTGTATTCATAAATTCATAACCTTGATTGGAATTAGAGCTCGGCATTTTCGATCAATTATCTACTTTGTTTCATCTTTATCCATACCCGAAAATTAACCACAGAACTTACAAGTTAAATCGTATTATAATCCACAAATTTGTTTATAAATAATCGGTTATCCACCAATTTGTGGATAATTGATCAAAAATGCCGAGCTCTAATTGGAATGGGCAAAATCCCAAAAAGCGTATGCTGCGTTGTGTGTTGTAAAAGAGGTTAAGGATGTCTTGCTCCACACGGGTATCTATAGTCGTCAGATAAATACTTATTGTTCAGTTACCTGATTGAGTTATAGAAAATAATACATTAGATTCGAAAAATAACGCGCTTCCGGTTGTTTCCATGACAACAGAATGTTGCTATTACGACGAAAGTTTCCATGAAAAATGGCTACCTCCTAGAGCTCGACATTATCTATCCATTATCCACAAACGGGTGGATAACCGATTAATTATAAACAAAGTTGTGGATTATAATACGATTTTACATGTAAGTTCTGTGGATAATTTTCGAGTATGGATAAAGATAAAATAACTTGGATAATGGATAGGTAATGCCGAGCTCTACTACCTCCATCGAATCAAAGAGGAGTCGTTGAATGACCTTTTTTGGATTTAAAGATTGTACTTAATTTAAATGTCGTTCAAAATCATAATCAAAAGGTTTATTTCCTAGTTCAATTCTTACTGTAGGAGGCAAAATAGACTTATGTTATGGATACGTTTATTTCGTCTATACCCTTTTTACCCTTTCACATAAATTGTAACACCGGTCCATTTACCCCCTTCAAGATGGGTTATGACTATGTGGTCAATTCTATGAAAGACTTTACACAAATATTTCTTTTCTTTTTATCCTTAAACCTTGCAATAGCCTTGCTTGGTAAGAATTTCACTGCCTATTTTCATTATAAATTTTGTGACTCATTATTGCCCGTGTTTTTATTTTGTTGTGGAACATTGCTTTACATGTAGGAAGTAAGATTTCTCTGAAAATATCGAATATTTACTATTTGAATGTAATAATGCTTTTATTTTGTTAGATGCTCGTAACGCATAGCTGGTAGGCTTTCAACTTTAATTTCGATTATTTACGAATTCATTAAAGAAATTAGTTCTAAATGCTAATAGTTCCAAAATGCAAATTTCGTTACGCATAAAATAAGCTATACCCCTGCTTATTTCTTCTTTTGATTAATTCGTTTAATAATTCGAAATATTATTTTTCTTTTCACACATTTTTAAATTCTTAGTCGGTAAGATTTATTACATTTTTTTATATTGACTTTCACTAAAATTGTTAAGGATGTATATATTTATATTTAAAAAACTTAAGATATTTCATTGAAAATTTTGAGACTTTTTGCTTTATTTTGTGCCTTGATCGCAATAATTTTGCTTTAATTTATCTACTATATATTTCATAGAATAGTTTCAGAAAATTTTTTACTTAGCCTTTTTTGATTATTTATAATTTATTCGAATATTTAAAGAATTATATTTAAAATTTATTGATTTAAAGTCGGTAAACTACATTTTCAAACCTGAAATTACAATCAAAAAGTAATCCAAATCGGTGTAGCTCGAACGTTCTACAATTGCTCATATATTTATGTGTTTTTGGAAGATCATTAGGACTAGCCCAATACGAATCAACAGTGTTTATTTTTCTAATACACTTGCACAGGGTTGCAGTAGTTCGTACTTAACTAAATGGAATCCACATTGCACCAGAGATATGGCACTTCTTCACGATTGAAATGGATAGCAACGAAGCATATTATATAATAAACAGTAGACATGGTTTTAAAAATATGACACTTTTGCAAAAATTAAAATGTTTGTTTAATGGAACTGGTAATTAATTTATTATTAACTGATGGCATGAAATAAGATAAACAATGATCTTAAATAGTATTATCCTATAATTTCGAAAATTTTATATAATGACTAGTTTTAAAATTTATGTTCGCCGTGTAAGTTATTGTAAATGGTCAGGAAAATTTGTGGAATTTAGTCCTGGAAAAGTTGCGGAATTTCATTCCAAAACTTTTTTACGAACCCTGAGTAACATGATACTACATTTAATACTACGTGTCACTAGGCAAATCTTGGTTTCTACTTGGCAAAATTACGTGGGATCCACCACAAAACCTACTCTGGCTCGAATCGAATTAATTTATTATCAATTGTTGTGTCAAACCGTTTAAATATAAATTTATTGTTGATTTACAATTTTAGCGAACATATTTTTCCGCAATTACTATTATAAATTTTAGAACTCTCTTATATATGCCAAAGTGAAAACAATTTCACAAGTACTACTTTCGGCCTGTTCTTTTTAACACGTGGCTCTACAAAAAGGTTTAGTCATTTGCTAGTAAAAAATAATAAATTGAACAAGTGAAATACAATACCTAAATATTTTCAATTATTCTGGATTCTAGGCTCAAAATGGAGAGGCATCTCATGAATTCTTAAGAAAATTACCACATTAGGAATTACTTTGTCTCTCGGTAATTGGGAAGTGATTCGGAAATGGCGAAGAATGTTCGCTAAAAGTACTTTCAATTCTAACATGGCGAATGCTTGTCCTGAAAATAGTTGAAATTAACATTGAAAAAGAAACTATTAATTATTGAAAGAAAGGTGTTGCCGAACCGATGCAATTGCGGCTACCAGCTGCAAATGGGATGTAAGCAAATTGGGATCTTCTTTCGCTGTTCTCCGGATTGAATCTGTCGGGGTCGAATACTTCGGGATTGAAGTAATGTCTGGGGTCGTGATGATCGCCTCGAATCCAGATAAAGCACGTTGCACTCTTTTTAAGAATTTTCGTGCCTAGAAATTTGCAATAGAATTGTTTTTATATACATAAGAGGTTATGCAATGGAATCCACCCTGACCATTCATTTTCATAAAAATTAAGTAGGCCTATAGGTTTAAAATTATTTGAAGGGGCACTTGGTAAAATATTTAATGGTCAATGTTAAAATCTCAGAAGTAAGAAATTGGTAGTTCCAAAGTATACTTCCGACATAGTAATTAAGGACACGAACCTATTTGTAAATCTTCACTGAGCTGGCGACCAATCAATGGAACTGGAGGACACAACCTTAGCGATTCCTGTACATAAATATGTTTTGTTTTACTTATAATTAAAAAAAGGGTTTTGTTTAACTTGAAATTAAAGAATGATTAGTTTTACTTAAAATTAAAAAAAAGTTTTGTTTTACTTGAAATTAAAAAATGTTATGTTTTACTTAAAATTAAAGATTGTTTTGTTTTACTTGAAATTAATAAAATGTTTTGTTTTACTTGAAATTAAAGAATGATTTGTTTAACTTAAAATTAAAAAAATGTTTTGTTTTACTTAAAATTAAAAAATGTTTTGTTTTACTTAAAATTAAAAAATGTTTTATTTTACTTAAGATTAAAAAAAATGTTTTGTTTTACTTAAAATTAAAGAATGATTTGTTTTACTTAAAATTAAAAAAAGTGTTTTGTTTTACTTAAAATTAAAAAATCTTTTGTTTTACTTGAAATTAAAAAATCTTTTGTTTTACTTAAAATTAAAGAATGATTTGGTTTACTTAAAATTAAAGACTGTTTTGTTTTACTTAAAATTAAAGAATGACTTGTGTTACTTCAAATTAAAAAATCATTGGAATGTAATTTGTATCTAGGAATTTAATCAAAATTAACCTTTATGACACTTTCGAGGTAGATCAAGTGTTTCAGGTCGTTGTATTCGATGTCTCTTTCGACATCAATTCCACACACGGAAGTTAACTCTTGGTAGACCTTTTCTTGAATCTCCGAGTAAAGACCGAGCATGTACAGGGTAAATATTACAGCGACAGGGGTGCTGTCGAAACCCTGCCAAAGTAATTTAATATTACCTTTTTTCATTTAAAGCGCACTTGTTCTATTACCCCTCCAATGATATTTATGCATTCGTCTCGAAGTTGTTTATCACTCATTAGTTCGGGGTTTTTCTCGAGCATTTGTAGAATGATATCCATAAAGTTTACGCTTCGAACGTTATCGTCGGGCTCTTTCATATTAGCTTTCTTTTTCATCAACATCGTCTGCGAATGAATTCGTGGTTTTGTTCGGAATGTGTCGAGTTCGAATTTCAAAAAGTGTCTACTTACTCTAAACGTCTCGTCCAATACTTTAACTGCATTTACGGTTTCTTTTCCCTTAGCTGTAATTTTGAATATGTTGTCCGATTGCAACCATGGTCGTATTAAACGGTAACTGAAGCTTTCTGCAAATCTAATATTAATTATTAAGCAGACGAGTTTTGGTAGCGCAAAAGATTTTCCGTGTTTATACTTTTTAATAGGTTTGAAAAATCCATCTTGTACCTTTCTTTCATTTTCATGTTCCAAGTCAAAAACTGCGTCTAAAGGAAAACGCAAACTAAGTTAATTGAGGATTTTACGGAAAAATTCTGCGGATTATTTTTTACTGAATGCGATGAAACTTTAATCAGTGAAAACCACTCATAATCTAAGCCTAACCAGGGAAGAGAGAGGTAAAAGGGAGTGTTGCTCTAATGTTAAAGAAACAGTAATATAAATGTCGGGGGGAAAAAGCGAGTGTAGGAATTTTAATCTCTCTCCCTCAATTCTAGCTAGCGTGCAAGCGCGAGTGGCGTCGGTTACTCTACTACCACCGCCGCCAGCTCCCACTTACCAGTTCAAATCCGAATTTTAAATTTGACGCATGCGCGCGGAGCCCACAGAGACCAACTGAGCGAGCACAGGATAGAGACGAGTCATACCACGAAAAGGCACGTAGCGAACCAACCAGCCTATTCACATTATTACTCCCTCTCACCTCTCTCTTCCCTGGCTAAATTAAACATAAACCTAATCTTAAGCCGCTTTTCGGACTTCGCAAATGAGAACGAATACTTATGGAAACAAGAAGAAAAATATTCGTATAGTGGTAATCACGCGTCATTCTTCGAACGGAAATACGTCTAAATTATTTCTTCAAAGAGTTTCCAGGTTGATATCATAAGGCGGATTTCAGCACATCATATGCAGATCCTCAATTTACCCGCAATTATGTATAATGCACACTTCTCCACTGACTCCGTTATATCTAAAATCTTTGAATCAGATTTGAGAATGTCTTATTGAAATTGAGAGATCATCATTTTGACGTGTTTGTTCATCATGGGAACGAACTCCTTGATGCTCCCAAGATGAAACATCGGATTAAGCAATTTCCTCTGTTTCCTCCAGAGATCTCCATCGCTGGAAATTCAGCAATTACATTGCTTTTTTGAATACATCGCGAGCGAATGAAAAGTAATAATATTTAAATCTCTTACCTCGCTATTATACCCTTTCCTGAAAACATGTAAAATAACTTGTAATGCTTGCTTTTGTGGATTTCTTTGCTATTGGTTAGGACAGCCTTGAATTAAGTGTTTAATTTGGCGACAGTTAGCGAGGTTAGTTCCAAATGTCTTGCCACACTTTGAAGGGACCCTTACCTTTATTAGCTCTGGGTCAACTAAAAAAACCATTTTCTGATTGAAAAGGTTCATATCAAAAAGTCCTTCCTGACGAAATATCGTAGCCATTCCCATAAGGGTTTCCAACCCATCTAAAAATAACAAAACGCATGATTAGTGATGAGTAAAATTGTCACTAAAAGGACCACACAAAGTAAATTATTCAATATCGTTACAAATCCAGAATTAGTCGATATGATGTAATGAAATTAATGCTGGTCATTCCTGAGAATCTACATTATACTTGGAACACTACAAACCTCAATTCTACGCACACGTTGACACTATACCCTCATATCCTAAGGTGTTTCACATTGTGAATTCAGATGTCTTAATTTTCTCTAATTTATTTTCTCACTGAAAATAAATTTTTCTTTCATCTTGCGAAGGTAAAAGGTTAATTGAAATAATCAGGGATCCATGTAATTTTAGAAGCAGGAATAGAGAACGGTTAGTATTTACTTCAGTCCGACTCATAGCCCAGTACAGAGTCCCTCCCTTCAACACGTTATAAAAAAGTATAAATTATCTTATCAGGTCACTTAAACTACGTTTCGATGTCGTTGCTGACGGGGACGGCGAAAAATACGTAGTTCCTTTTTAGCGCTTTCGCTATGAACCGCCTCTCCTTTCACGCCCCCCCCGAGTTTGACGCATGCCCAATATACCCTGTTCTCTATTCCTGCTTCTTATATTACATGAATCCCTGATCTAATCTATTGGTTGAACGAGTTTAGCGTTGATGGTGAATTATAAATTTTTAGTACAACATTGGCCACGAAAAGGTCTTATGAATTTGTCTTTCACGGGCCACCGGTACGTTCAAATTCTATAAATTGAATATTTGAAATAACTGTCAACATTGGTTAATTGTACAGATATAATTCAGGAATCTTTTACTTGTATGCCTAATCTTGAAAACAAAACGTCGCAACCAATATAACTTAAGTGTTTTTTCACACTGCAGTACTTTTACTCTATTCTATCTTTAAAACCAGGAAGGCATAATTAGTCCAGTTACTCTAGGGATGTCTGGGGTTAAAGGGGAATGGGCCAAACATCGTTTTAAAAAGGTCACATCGCGTCAATAGGCGTTTATGTGTTGCACAGCTCACTGAGTATTTTTACTCTTCATATAAAATTTCTTACTGAACTAAATGAAACTCACAAGTTGTCTTTAACTGGTGGAAATAGTTTTAGATATCTGACGTGACCAAAGGCAAAGACTGACTTGAAACCGTAATTTGGGTAGGAATCCCAAATTCGCGGTAATGGAATACTTTTAAGCAGAGACGATATAAATGACATC